>NW_022900924.1:10084260-10095835 GCF_012274545.1 Fukomys damarensis | reverse complement strand
GAGTACAAGGTCCCAAGTTCAATCCCTGGTACAAAAAAAAAAAAAAAAAAAAAAAAAAAAAAAAAACTTACCGAGAGTAGCAAAGGTTGAGGATTGTTAGTTTAACTTACACTGAAGTATAGATTTGTGACTTTTTTTCTTTTTTTGTGGTTTGGAGTTGAACTCAGTGCCTTTGCACTGAACTACATTTCCAGTACTGAGAAGAGTCTTACTAAGTCACCCAGCCTGAGCTCAAACTTGAGATCCTCTGGCCTCACCCTCCCAGTGATGGGATTTAAAAAAAAAAAAAAAAACTTACCGAGAGTAGCAAAGGTTGAGGATTGTTAGTTTAACTTACACTGAAGTATAGATTGGTGACTTTTTTTCTTTTTTTGTGGTTTGGAGTTGAACTCAGTGCCTTTGCACTGAACTACATTTCCAGTACTGAGAAGAGTCTTACTAAGTCACCCAGCCTGAGCTCAAACTTGAGATCCTCTGGCCTCACCCTCCCAGAGTGATGGGATTTGGGCACGCATCACGCCCAGCTTGTACTATATTTTTTAATAAGAGACCATGTTTGCTTCTTCTTATTATCTGTACTTAGCCTGCATACCATTTGTCACATGCAGTTTATCGCCTTTATCAGTCCAAATGCAAGGACCATGTCTGTTTTGTTCATCACCATGTCACCTGAAAAGTGCCTGTCCTGTTGTAAGCACTCAAAAGAAGCAGCAATATATATATCATGTACAGGTAGACATTCCCTATGGTGAGTGTTGTTACATGTATCTAAAATGTATCAATAAAATAAGTTTTTAAGAAATGGACCAGACATAAATATGGAAGTCTTGTTAACAAGGCTTTGATTTAAAGTAGAACTGGTCCTGAACTCACCTTAATGATTTTGAAATACAGCATTATATATAGCAACAAATATTGGTTAAGCTGCAATTTAGAGTACTGAACAGAGTGACATATACCCAAATCCCAATTCTACCATTTAATAGTTAAGACATTGAACAAGTAACTCAACTACTTGTGTTGGCTCATTTGTAAGGTGAGATTGTTAGCTAAAAGATCTCTAGGATTCTTTCCATGTTTGAAAATTCTGTGATTGAAAGAGTATGACATTAATCCACATATAATAAGTGGTTTCCAAAAAAGCCTCAAAAAAGTAATCAGCATTTTGGCTGTGGGACTCGTTTTTTAGTTGTTTAAGTGTGTAGCTCACCAGTACTTTAGATGGCTTGCTAAATTTCAAGTGAATTCATAAGTCTAAGCCTTGTACCTAGGAAACTAAAGATAACAAATATTTCCAATAAGAATGTTTTCTCTGTGAAAGCAGTTCCTTTCTTGCTGTGGAAGAGGGAATATTTTTGTAGCTGAATTGGACAACTTGTCCTGTGTGTCAGGGTGTTTTGTTGTGCTCAGTGTAAAAAAACGTTAGGAGAGGGTAAAAGAAAAGGAACAAACGAGTGGAATTTTTTAACAGTTTTTAAATCCTTTCACTTTTCTCCTAGCACTTGGAACAAGAGAAACATGAACTGAGAAGACGATTTGAGAATAGGGAAGGGGAGTGGGAAGGACGGGTGTCCGAGCTGGAGAGTGATGTGAAACAGCTACAAGATGAATTAGAGAGGCAGCAAGTTCATCTTCGAGAGGCAGATCGAGAAAAAACACGGGCTGTCCAGGAACTATCAGAACAGAACCAGAGGTTATTGGATCAACTCAGCAGGGTGAGTCACACGTCAAGAATTTATGGTGTAAAATACTAACATTTGAAAAAAAAAGCTTCAGTATAATGCCAGTCAACATATAGTATAAGAGTACTTTTGATTTTTGTTACCTTTGGGGTTTTCTTGTTTATTGTAATCTGTTTGAGAGAGGTCTTGTTAAGTATTCCAGGCTATCCTCGAACTCATGGCAGTCCTACTGCCTCAGCATCCCAGTACCTATGGGATTATAGGTATGTACCACCGTGCCTGATGCTTAATGATTTCTGTTGTCCCGTATAGCTCAAAATCTATGATTCCTTTATCTAGAGAAAGTCTGTCATCTCTGGTCATTTTCTATTTATTCATTTATTTTAAATATTAAAAAATTGCCTCTAAACTGAAAAGCTTAGGAAAATTTTTAAAATTCATTTTACTTTCACATCAAGTAAAAATTATTTACTTGAACCTTTATAGGGTGGCATCATAAAAGTATTAAGTAACTAACCAAGGTCAAGACTTTAACTTGCGGGGGGAGGGTTGAGACAGGGTCTTGCTGGCCTTAAACTCACTATGTAGCCTGGGCTAGCCTCAAACTTAACAGCAATCCTCTGCTTCCCAAATGCTAGGGTTATAGGCCTGTGCCACTACACCCTGTAGGACTATACATTTACTGCAAAGAAAGAGATCCAGGGCTGGATGGGTGGAAATCTAAAAAAACATACCTTTTAAAATCCAGTAATGTTACTAATGCCTTGCTCTGTGAATCCACCTACTTTTGAAAATTAAGGCCTGGGTTTACTATTGTACTTTAATCTTTTCTTCAGTGTTCTAAATAAAACTACTTCAATTATCAGAGAGGAAAGAACTTCCCTTACCTCATCCCTAATCTGTACTATTAGGAGAGCAGTTCCTGTCTGTCTGGTTAGTTTTGGGTACCTGGAGAAAGACTTAGGTAGGGTAGTCATATGGTAAAGTCCTAACTCTTCCATGTATGAAGTTACTTTTTTGTGTCATAGTTGCTTACAGTTGGTGTTCAGACTGGTGAAGATCTCAGGCCTCACAAGAAAATGTGAGGTAAATCCTATCGGTGAGGAAGGGAAGGAGAAAGAAAGACAATAATGCCTAATAACTTACAAAATAGTAAGTAGCAGGAAAACAGAGTACATGTGACAAGTGAGGATTCCAATAGTAGGTAAAGATCTTCCCTACAGATTTCTCATCCAGAGAATCCAATCTACTGAGAAGCAAAAACTCATTTGATGGGGCTGGCTTGGTCACAGTGTTTCTGAATCAGTTTTAAAACCTTTTTCCAGCAACTAGGACGGGAATTTCTATCCTTATAAAAATTTAAGGGTTTTGAGTCTTTTTTTTTTTTTCCTTTCTGGTATTGGGAATTGAACTTAAGACCTTGCTCTTGCAAGGCAGGCACAGTACCACTGACCTAAATCCCCGGCCCAAGTCATTCATTATTCATGAAAGACTAACCAGAGAGGTCTAGTCAGATGGATTTATTTGTACAACAACATTTAATGCAACCCTGATAAATAAGTTTATGAAATGAATACAACAAATCAAAACAATCAAAGGAGAGATTAAGATTTCTTGGGGGCCAAGTTCATGTTATAAGTGCAGACTCAGCTCTGCTTTGTAATTTGGTAAACAATAAGTGACCAAGATGAAAAGAGAAATCAAATGCTAACATAACATGGTAAAAAAAAAAAAAAAAAAAAAAAAAAAAAAAAAAAAAAAAAAAAAAAAAAAAAACCCTCACAGAACTGGGAATTGGTTCTACTTCTCATTAATTGGATGACCTTGTTCATACCTTGGTTTCCTTTCTTTAAAATGGGGGTAAGAATTTGTGCTGAATATAAGTACCTTTGAAATGAAAATGAGATGTGTTTAAGATGAGCAGCATGTAAAGGCAAGGATTGTTTCAGTGTTGATGTTTACTGAAGCAGTATCTTTGTAATTGTTTCATTATCTAATTTCACTATAAAAAGTTTGATAAGCTGCTTCCAAAAGAATATAAGAAGATAACATTTTCACTAGATCTAGATTCTTGTTATCTTCTCTGGCCTTGATTGTAGGCCCTTGGTGGTTTTGTGGCCCTGGGATTTCCATCAGCAGCAAGTTTAGATTGAACTTTATTATCATTTTATTAGCTGAATATTCAGGACTAGTGGAGTTAAATATTTTTAAGTGAATTAAGAATCTCCTAGGTCCTAGGACAAGCTAACACCCACCAGAGGTAATAGAAGGCCATGATATTTGTGCAGTTCCTGGAATGTTTTTATAAGCATGAAGTAGTATATTTCTGTGATACCCCCTAAAGCATTTTTGTATTTATCTCCTTTGGCTTCCATGTCCTCCAATATGATTTTTCTTTAAAAAACAAAAATACAGCCTTATTGACACAGTTAACACAGTATTAAAATTTACCTTATAAGGTGGGTAATTCAGTGATATTTACTGCTTTTATATAGTTGAGCACTCATCACCATTATCTAGTTAGAAAATATTTCACCTTCCCCCAAAGAAATCCTGTACCTATTATCAGTCTCTCTTCATGCCTTATAACCCTAGCCCCCATGCCATATAACTCCTGGCAACCTCTACTCTGCCTTCTTTCTATAGATTTGCTTATTCTGGACATTTCATCTAAGCAAGACCATGTCATATGTGGTCTTTGTGCAGGGCTCTTTTCACTTAGCATCATGTTTGCAAGGTTCATCCACGTGTCACTACTTCATTCCATTTTATGACTGAACAATATTCCATTGTATATATAAAATATTTTGTTTATTCACTAGCTGATGGACTTTTGGATACGTCTCGTTTTTTGGTAAATGTAAATAAGACTGCCATAAACATTCCTGTACACCATTTTGGCATGGCTCTTAACTCTCAAAATGTCATGTGCATATATATCAAGTGAACATCTGAATCCTCATAATGAGGAAAGGAGTAGGTATTGTTCTGATTTTACATCTAGGAAAACTTGAGGAACAGAAAGATGACTTGATTATTTTGAATTCAAGACTGAGTGTATTTTCTATGCCTCAGTTTTAGACTTCAAAGACAACAGTTAAGATCACAGGCTTTACCAGAAATGGTGGTGATGTGTGTAATCCAAGCATTCAAGGGGATGGGGATTTAGCTCAGTGGTTCAGTGGCCTACCTTGCAAGAGCGAGGACCCAAGTTCAATCCCTGGTACCAAAAAAAAAAAAAAAAAAAAAAAAAAAAACAAGCATTCAGGAGGCCAAGGCAGGAGGATCTCTGAAAGTTTGGGGCTAACCTGGGCTACATAATGAATTCAAGACTAGCCTGAACTATATAGTGGGACACTGTGTCAAACAAACAAAAAATCACAGGCTTTGAAGACAGCCCATGGATCAAATGTCAGCTGTGCCCTTTGCTTGCTGGGTAAATGTGAGCAAGTTTTTTTGCCTTTAGTTTCCCCTTTGTAATGAAAGTAACTTTATTACCTGATAGTATTATGAGGACTATATGAGATAATGAATGTAAGGCTCAAACCATAGTGTCTTGTATGTACTGTGTTTGATAAGTGGTAGCCATCATTATAATTAACATGTCCTCATCATGTAGATAGGATTTCTGGATCTTTCTGCTGTTGAGACAAAATACCTGCAACAGATGATTTAAAGGAGAAAAGTTTTATTTTGGCTCACAGTTTTAGAGCTTTCAGTGCATGGTCAGCTACCTCCACAGCAAAAACATCATGTTTGAGGAAATCTGCCTATCTCATGGCAACCAGGAAAGAAGAGAGAAAAAGTAAGGGGTACAGGTTATACTTTTCAAAGGCATGGTTGTAGAGACCTAATTCCTCCACTGGGCCTTACCTCACTTATGAACTCATTAATAGATTATTCCATTAATGAAGTTACTGCCCTTACTATATGAGTCTTTGGGGTACACTTCATATTTAAACCATAACAGTCAACATTGATTCTTTTAATAGTAGGAAAACCTGAAGTGTAAAAGTTTAAAAGATTTATGCAAAAAATTTATGTGAGTTTTTCATCTTATTCTGTAACTGAAATCAGGCATGGTGGTACACATCTGTACCCCCAGCACTCTGGAAGGCTGAGATAGGAGGATTGAAAGTTCAAGCCTAGCCTGGGAAGTTTAGTGACTTAGTGAGACCTTTTCTCAAAAAGGATATGGCATATAGCTCAGTGCAAAGGCATGGATTCAATTCCCAGTACTGTCATTTGTGTGTGTGTGTGTGTGTGTGTGTGTGTGTGTGTGTGTGTGTATTTATAACTGATTTAACATATCAGTGAGTATAATGCTTTGCTTAGTAGTTAAATCAGTATTCAAAAATGTGTATCTAAAATTGACCCTCCCAGGAGTTTCAAGTTAGGCTTAGTCCAAGATGCCTAGTGACCACATAAATATGCTTTGGGATTATCTTTATCCCAGTTGATTTGCTCATTTAGACAAAATGCCCTCTTAAGTTCCCTTCCACTTGCTAATATCCTGTATGATGTTTTCAAAGTCAAGCTGACATATTTAGGAGAAGTATAACTCACTCTCTAAATTAGAAAGAGCACAGTGCCATTGACAGTAGTAGTTTTTTTGTAGAACTTGTTAAACACTTATTCTGACTGTATCAAGGGGAGAAAGTACAATGGGACTTGCTTTTGGAGAAAAAATAGATACATGGGATATGCTTTTGGATGAGATAAGTGTTTTTGTGTAAAAGTTGAAGTGGTGGATTTGTGGGACTTGTGACACACATTGTATCAGTTTCCAGTTGATTTTTTCCCCATTAGTAACAGTAAAGATATTTCAGATCTGTATTTAGAAAGTCATAAAAAGATTATTCACTGATTTAACCTTCTGTACTTCTGTAACACTGTTGAAGTACTGTGGAAAATTTGTAGAGTCAGAACAGTGATTTGAGTGATGTTGGAACAGTCTTGTTCATAATATTAATAATATCAGTAATAGTGGTCTTTTTAGTCTCTGCAATCGTCATAACAGCTGGACTAAGGTATGATTTTTCAAAGTGAATCTCAGCAGTGTTAGAAACTTCTGAAGGGTGAAAGACATTTTCACAATTTTTACTAACAAAACAGTTGAGCACCTATTAACCAAAAAATAGGAAAAACAAATTGATTTCTGTTAGAGAATTAGATTTAAAATTGCTTAGGGACTTCTGAGATTTTCCTTCCCCAAAATGCTCAGTTCTAGAATTTGTAGAAACTGGTTAGGAAATTTTCTTACACTTTTCCCCCTGTAGTTTTAGGCAGAATAGATCAGTTACATGTACAGTGGACTCTTGATTTATGAGCTCAATTCACTCATGAGGGCTGGTTGTAACTCAGGTTGGTCAGTTGAAGGCTCAGGCTCCTCTACACAGCCTTCAGAGTTTCTTTCCTATATACAAACACATCTTTGAGTGCTTAGACATTGGCCCAGGATCTCTGAATTAACCCCAACTGGGAAAGAATGTTTGCAGTGTTCCTTCCAGAACTCTTTAAGGGTTAAATCTTTATCTGAGACCATCTAGAAGCATAAGTGGCCAGTATTGGGGTAATAACGAAGACTTTGTTCATAAGTTAGAACTAAAATTTGATCATAACCCAAGTTGTATGTCAGGCCAGTCATAACTCAAGGGTCCACTGTTGCTTTTTTCTCTCCTCATATATTCCATCAACCACAGAACCATGTGTTTGGTTCTGATCCCATTTTCTTTCTTTTTGGGGTCCTTGCATTTGTAAGGCAGGCGCTAGAACCACTGAGATAAATCCCCAGCCCCTGATCCCATTTTCTATACTAGGTCTGGGGCTTTAGTTCCCTTTGGAAATGAATGTGTATAGTTGCAGTAACTTTTTAAATGGGATTCTGGTATACATTTTCATTTTGTTCAAAAATCATGAGAAATCTGAAGCATCCAAAACTGCAGAAAATAACATAAATTTAGCTTTTAAAAATCTTAATACTTTATCCTACTTAGGTCTGTTTTTTTTTTTTAAGGATAAAATATTATTCATACTGAAGTTCCTACCCTCACTCAATCCACTCTCTAGAGTAAGGTTCCTTCCCATTGTTTTTATACTTATATTACCTGTGTCTATGTATTTATGTGCATGTATCTCAACTGCATATATATTCATTAGTGGCATACAATTTGTTTTTTTCCATCTTCAGACATTTAATAAATGGCATCATAAGATTCATATGATTCCTCATCTCATTCTTGTGGCTTAATATTATGTTTTTATGTTTTAGTAATTTTGATAAATTAGATTCAGTTCATATATATTAATTGTTGTTTAGTATTCCATTGTGCAAATTTAGTACACAATACTAGGGATTGAACCGAGGGTTTCTGAAGTGAAATAGATCTTTATTCATTTGTAAAATTTTTTCTATCTTGAGATAATTTTCACTCCGGAGCCAAGCCGGGCTCAAACTTAGAATCCAGAGTGCTGGGGTTACAGGTATGTGCCACTGCACCTAGTTCATTTACTGTTGTTAAAAAACGTTTAGCTTGTTTCTAGTTTTTCACTATAACTGTACAAAGTTTTCTGTAATGAATATTCTTGTACATTTTCTTTTTATGCACATACATAAAAATAATTTGGGGACTAAACAGAGAAGAAAAGTAATTGAATTTGAGTAAACACCTCTTCAAATTGATGAGGTATTACTGGCTTATTCTTCCAAGTGTTTTTATAGATTTACATTTTTAATCAGTAGTGTGTGTGTGTGTGTGTGTGTGTGTGTGAGCATCAATGTGTGTGATTCTTTGATCTTTTCTGTGTGTCTGTGTGTCTGTGTGTGTGTAATGGGAATCACGCCCAGGCCTTCTGGCATGCCAGGCAAGCACTCTACTACCCTTTGCATCTTTACCTACATTTTATTATTGTCATATTTTTTAATCTCATATATGTGAAGTGAAATATTTACTGTTTTAATTTCTGTTTCATGAGTTACTAGTGAGATTGAACATCTTTTATGTTTACCGTGAGCATTTTTATTCATGTTATGAATTGTCTATATATATTTTTCACCTGTTTTCTTGCTATATAAGAGGTTTTTAATACACATTCTTGGGGGGTTTTGTTTGGTTTTTTGGAGTTCTATTTGTTTTTGTTTTTTTTTTTTTCTTTTTTGGTTTTTTGAGACAGGGTCTCACTACGTAGTTGAGACTGACGTGGAACTCACTATGTAGCCCATGCTGGTTTCGAACTAACGGTGAGCCTCCTGCCTCAGCCTCCCGACTGCTGGGATTACATGCATGCAGCACCACACCCAGCTTGGAGTTGTGTTGTTTTGAGATGGTTTCACTATGTGGTTCAGGCTGGACTTGAACTCACCATGTAGCCCACGCTGGCCTCAAACTTGAAGCAGTCGTCCTGCCTTGTCCTCCAAAGTGCTTAATACATATTCTTGATGCTATTATATAGTTCATTTTGTTTATGGAATTTTACTAAACATTGGGTGCTTAGCGTCATTTCTTTTATGATTTGTTCTTTTGTATTTTGCTTTATCCTATCATCTAAGTTATAAAGATATTTTTCCATATTTATACAGAAACCTAAAATTTGGTTTTTATGTTAAGATATTTAATGTACCTGGAACTTATTTTACGAAATGATATGAGATAGGACCTGTTATGTTTTCTATATAGATTACTATCTCAGCACTATTTTCTTCCCCACTGATTTCCCAGTACTGTGTGAATTTGAACTCAGGCTCTGGTGCTTGCAAGGCAACAGGTGGTGAAACCACTGAGCAAAATCCCCGGCCTTTTTTTTTTTTTTTTTTTTTGGTACTGAGGATTGAATTCGGGTCCTTGTGCTTGCAAGGCAGGCAATAGAACTACTGAGCTAAATCCCCAACCCGTGTATGAATTTTTAAATGAAAAAAACAAAAAACAGTCCTGGGTTGGGCTGTATGTTTTTTTGAGGACTGTGGGAGAAAGATCTATTCTAAGCCTGTGTCCCTGACTGGTGGAGGGCTTCACTCTGAACTACATTCTTACCCCTTTTTAAATTTTTTTTTTTTTTTTTTTTGGCTAGGATCTTGCTAAATTGCTCATCCTGCTGAAATTACAGGTGTGTGCCACTATATCCAGCAAAAATTTAACACTTTTTTACCAATTAAAAAATAGACCAATGGGAAAGAATTTAAAATCTAAAAAGATTTTTTTTTTAATGTAGAAAACTAGGTTGGGGTTGTAGATCAGTGGCACTGTGCCTGCCTGGCAAGCACAAGGTCCTGAGTTTGATTTCCAGTACTGGAAAGAAAATAAAAATATAGAAAACTGCATAGTTTCCTAAGGCTGCCACAGTAGATACTACAGGCTGAGTGGCTTAAACAACTCATAGTTCTGGAGGCCAGGAATCCAAAGTCAAGGTGTTGATATGGTTGACTCCTTCTAAGGGGTATGGGAGAAGGATCTGTTCGAGGCTTGTCTCCTTGCCTGGGAGAGGGCTGTCTCCTCCCTATGTCTCTTTGCATTGTCTCCCCTCTGTCTCTATTTCCATATTTCCTTACCTTAGAAGGCTCCCAGTCATATTGAATTACTACCTTATTTTAGCGCAATTATCTTGGTAAAGATTTTGTCTCCAAGCTCAGAGTGGTGGCACGTACCTCTAATCCCAGAACTTTAGGAGGTTGAGGGAGGACGATCATGAGTTCAAGCCTGCCTTGGGCAGTTTAGCAATTTAAGACTCTGTCTCAAAAAGTAAAAGGGCTGGAGATGTAGCTCATTGTGAAAGCCCTGGGTTCAATCCCCACTACTAGATGGGGGAAGGCATGTCTCCAAAGATTACATTCTGAAGTAGGTGGATTTGGACTTCAATACAAAGGGTGACCAAAATATACTGTGAATATTTAAAATTATTACAGTAAGATACTGCCATCAGTCTTCCTCAAAAATAGTCCTTCTTCAAACATACTTATCCCATCATTCTTTTCCCCTTTTTTTGGTACTGGGGATCAAACTCAGGACCTTGTGCTTGTGAGGCAGGCATGGTGCCCCTGATCTAAATCCCCAGCCCTATCCCATCATTCTTGCCACTGTCTAAAGCAGTCCTGGAAGTCCTCTTTCATCTTTGTGATAAAAAATACAGTGAATGTGGCTGTTAAGTGCCATCCAGTGATAAACAAACTCATAAAACATGGTGTGTTCTCATTCATCTTATTCACTGGATCTGGGTACCATGCAACTTCTGGTTTTTCCCCAAAGTCAAATGACCATAAAAGGTAAAATGTTTTCAGTCAGTTCAAGACATTGAGCAACTACAACAGTGTAACTATAAAAACAGTCATGAAAGAGGACTTCCAGAACTGCTTCACAAAGTGGTAAGAATGATAGGATAAGTGTGTTCTAAGTGAGAAGTATTTTAACAATGGCAGTGTGTCTTTTACTTAATTAATTTTTAAAAATTTGAAACGTTCACTGTATTTTTCAGTCACATCTCTTGAATAGGGGAAGAAGGACACAATTCAGTGATAACAGTTTTAGGATATTTTTTGTCAACAGGTACATTTCTTAGATCTGAGTCAGTACTATGTGTGAGAGGTGTTCTTAGTAGTGCCATTTTCTTTGGGGTTCCATACACTCATTACACACCAATATATGTATATATGCCTAAGATCATGTGACTGAGGACTGCTATGGCGAACAGATATTTAGAACCCTTAATTTTTAATCTTTTAAACAGTCTCAGATCCACCTCTCTCATTCCTTTCCTCTAATGACTAATCTGCATTCTGTTGTTCTGAGTAAAATTAAAAAAACATGGGGCTAGGGGTTTAGCTTGGTGTTGCCTCCGCTTGCCTCACAAGCGCAACATCCCAAGTTCCGATACCCAGTACCAAAAATAATTAATAATAATAA
>NW_022900924.1:10070737-10084134 GCF_012274545.1 Fukomys damarensis | reverse complement strand
AAAAATAATTATAATAATAATAAAATATTATTTTTTTAATCTTTACTTCAGCATTCAGCAAATATTTGTTGAGCAAGACGCTTGTATACAGTGGAGAACCACAAAACCTCTGTTAAGTTGTAAAACTTTGAAACCAGAGACCATCTGTTTTGTTTATTGTTCTAAACAGGTATTTAGCAGACTGACCAATCAATAAAAGATTCAGGAAGGAGTAGTATTATTATGAAATAATTATCTGAAGTAAATGATAGGATGTTTAGAACTATCCCTTTCTAAATAATATCTTTCCACATAGTCTATAGAAGAGCACTCTTGACTGTTTCATATTCACTCATACTTAGGCAGTTTTATGCTGTTTGAAAACCACTGGCCAAAGATACCATAGATGTCAATGCCTTGCTAGTTTTATCTTCATAGTTACTCTTGACATTAAATCACTGTCTTCTGTGAATTGAAAAGAGTGATCACAGATAAGAATGGACTATTTAATGCATTGATTTAAAGCCTGCAATTCCCTTTGTATTGTATAGGACTGTGTCAGTGGCCTGTTGCTAGGTCAGTTCCTGAGTAAAGTGGCTTCATACCTTCTTTTCTTTTCTTTTCCTTTCCTTTCCTTTTTCTTTTTCTTTGTGGTTGTTCGTTTGTTTTGTTTTTTGAGATAGATTCCTTCTATGTAGTTCACATTGGTCTTGAACTCATTATGTAGCCTGGGCTGGCCTCAAATTCAAGATCCTCTTTGCCTCAGCTTCCTGAGTGCTGGGATTACAGGTGTGTGCCACCATGCCTGACTTCATACCTTCTTTCTTACCTTGCTAGTAGAGCAAGGTGAGCATTGTAGCTTCCCCAGCCCCCCCCAAAAAAAAATTTTTTTTCCTTGTCTTGTGGGGAGAATGGCTATTATTTGGATTTGGGTATCACAGCTTCTCCACGTTCCTTTGCGTATATACTCTGGACAGAAGAACTCCATTTCCAACAATATGTCATCTTCTTTATTCTTACAAACCAAAATGGCCTGTAGTTGGGAGAAGGAAACAGCCAGAAGTTCTGCCTTGGAAAGCTGAATAGTGACTGTTGCTGAGAAGTTCCTCAGTGGGAAATATAATTATTCCCTGTGCAACCTTGATGACTTCTTCCCAGAGTAAAAACTCTGAAATTTTACCTTAAAATAATTTTTCTCTTGTATGTTTAGGTATTATGCTGCATTTTGGGTTTTTTTTTTTCTCCCATTTGTCCTTTTTTTTGGTTTCACCTCAACTCTACAAGTGCTTCCCAGTTCCTCACACCCAGAACTGTGGTCATATGCCTGGTCACTCTGCTTTGGGTGTTTCCATCTGATTGTGCCAAAATGACAAGTTGTATTTCGGGCAATATACAAAAAGTGGTATTCCAAAGGCTGAGTGAAGCCAAAAGGGACTATCACTGTGGAATCACTAAGATAGGGAAGAGGTAGAAAGCTTTCAACGGGAAGTTAGGCGTAGGTCCAAGGCCAGGAGAAACAAAAGTCTACATTTAAACTAAAAGGGCCAAGGGATACCTGGAGGAATAATCTCAAGATTGGTAATGGAGAGATTGGAGTAAGAAAAGAAAGATCCATTGTAGTTCAAGTGAAGCCACACAGTTTGAGATCTGTCTGTAAGAGATTGGGACCCAGTGCTTGTTCTTTTTGTGAAGTTTATCTGATAGGAGGGGATGGCTTTTTAAGGAACCTAGGCTTTATTGAATATTCTTCTGTATATATTCAGGAATTCTACTTTTGCCTCTATTCCAGGTTTCTTAAGTTTTATAGATTTTTTAAATTAAATATCTTCATTCTTCTGATAGCAAAAAGAACTTAGGTTCACTGTAAAATAAAGTTGAGAGAACAGAAACATTTTATGTAAATAGGGAAAATCTCCCATGACCCTTCCCTAAAGAAAAACTTATGACAGATTGATGTTCTTTGTATTTTTCCATCTAATGATACACATATACACACAAACATGTATATTTCCCCTTCTTTCCCTCCCTCTCTCCTTTCCTTCCTTTTAGTGCCGGGGCTGAAACCTAAAGCTTCCTTCTCAGCTATAATAGTGTCTGTAGAAAGAATCTTGGATGTTTCTTTTCTGGGCTTGATGTTTGAAGGGATTGGAGTGACATATTGCTAAGATCTTACCAATTCTAACTAGGTAGAATTCCAAGGCAGACATGGCTGTAACAGGACAAGCTACTTTTGTGCACATATACTTTTTGGGTTTTTTATACTCAGATGTTACCTCTGATAATCACAGAGTTGGGTAGATTCTTTGGACGTTGAACTAGAATCTTCTCTCCCCAAAAAGTGTCTTTTTTCAGATTGGCTTAGGATAGTATAGAACAATTCATGATTATGTTAAATAGGATAATACTGTTATGACTGATAAACTCAAAGATTTCAATGGTTTCACATAATAGAAATTTGTTTCTTATTCTGACATGTTCCTGTTTAAACACGAGGGAAAAAATAACATTGTGTTTTGATGGAAAGAATTGGCCTGTAAAATAGAGCCACATGGGTTCTATGTAGCCCATGCTGTCACCAGCTTTCTGACTTTAAATAAATCTTCCTTTGGGGCCTGAGGTTTCTTTATTAATGAAATGAAGAGATTGAGCTAGATGGTTCTTTCCTTCTCCAAATGTCTGCATGTATCTCTACAAGACGAAACTCATGATGTGGGACACTGTGAGTGTGACAGCTTTGTAATGACTCTTTGTGTGCAGAGCATGGACCTTCTCTGAGATTGGGATGACCTCTCACCCAAATTCACTCTCTCTATAAATGGAGAAATAGAGACAGATTGATATGATTTGTGACCCAACCACATTTATTTTCTATTCCAGTCAACATTCATAAAGTATTTTCCCTGCACATGACTGATGGTACTGGGAGAAAGTGTTTACATGCTTTTCTGTTTAAAATTATGCACCACAGTACTATACTAGGGTTTTATGAGATTGATAATTCCCCTACTTTCTATAAAATAATTTTCTGCATTGCCCTCATCTCATTAGTTGCATTCAGTGCTCTACATTTGTCATTTGTAGAACTGGAAGAATTCCCCCTACACACCTCTCGTCATCAGTTGCTGGGTTACATTGTCCCTGGTGATACTGCTATGGATACCAGTTACTTCTCCTATGACACTTTTCTGGTGAGGCTGAAGGTGCAGGCAAGATGTAACTATGATGTCAAAGATGTAGCATTTCTTTTCCTTGATATTAATAATATCAACAGATACTGATTCCATATATTCTAATAGTATATAAAGATGTGAGGTATTAACTGAATCCTCAGCACAGTCCATCATTTAGAATCTGTATTTCTTTGTTATTCTAAGAAATAAAACTACCAAATAATAAAATATGACTGTGACTTGCTGTAGTGTCCCGCTGATGATCCACACAAAGTTAATGATCCACACTCCTGTGCTGTGTCTATGTGTGAAATCTAATTATTATCCTTGACATTGCCTACAAAGATAGGGACATTTAGGGGTGCTTTTTGTCAAACTCGATAAAACCTTGGTCTAAATGTTATTGACATTTATAATATATGCGATTGATTGTGTTTATTTTCCTAGGTTTTAGATAACCTGAAGGCAGGGACTATATCTTTTTTGGTTGGTTGGTTGGTTGGTTTGTTGATTGGTTTTTTTGAGACAGGCTCTCACTATGTAGTTGAGACTGACCTGGAACTCACTATGTAGCCCAGGCTGGTCTCGAACTCACAGCGATCCTCCTGCCTCTGCCTGCCGAATGCTGGAGTACAGGCATGCGCCACCACACCTGGCTGAGACTAACTTTTACTGGTATTTATCCCCAACAGTGCTTAGTGCCCACACACATGGCAGTGGTCCAGAAAAGGCTCATGGATTTGTTCTGAGTATTGAAAAAGTAGCTAGTTACTATTTTGACTTTGGATTTTGGGCATAATGTTTTAAGATGATGAGAACTCCTGGTGTTACAGTTACTGCTGGTTAGCCCATATTTTCTGGTCTGACCCTTTGATCTCACCATTGAAGAAACAACTTAGGCCTAAGAGGATATGACTCATGGAAAGTTAGAGAGTTGGTGAAACTGGTTAATGCAAATGTGTTATAAAGATTCTTTTTTAAAAAATAAAGGTTAAATATCTTTGTAGTAAAAACAATTCTGTTTATTTAAATAATAGGATTTTGTTTTACACATTCTGTTTAAAAGGCTGCAGACAGACATGCATTACTGAAGAGGAACTTATGTTTGACAGGAGCTCTTTGAAGAGCGTACCAGTTATTACTTCAAATCAACTAAAAGCTTTACTGTCTACTTAAATATTTGACTTATTCTCCAGAAATCAAATTGAAATTGAACATTGCGGAAGATTGAGGTCAGTCTTTCAAAATTAACATCCTGTTTGAAAACTGGCAGGATTTGAACTAAAAAGCCATTCTTTCTGTGTGATGTCATTTTCTTAAAGTGAAAGAAATTTATCAAAAAGAATCCTTTTTGTTTGAAAAAAATGAATAAAAACATATCTTCTGCAACATAACCTGCTGATAATTTTGGTTTGGGGCTTTAACCATCAGTCAGCAAGTGTCAGGGGACATTGACGAAGCAGATGCCCTTTAGGGAGGAGACAACAGTGAAACTTCCCTCTTGCCCAAGACCAAAGCATTGAAGAGTCTGCCCCTTCCTTTCCCTTCCCCTTGCTACAACTTTTGTTGAAGCTTTCTTAACTTTATGCATCAATCCCCAACATATCTATCTCCTTGCCTTTAAACTCTGCCCCTCTTTTTTCCCACTGTCAGATATCCTCCTCCTCAGACAATCTGAGCAACTCAGTGCTTTCAAGTCAGTGTCCTTTGAATTACAAAAAAATGTTGCATATAATCGGGACATAGTACACGTTCAAGCTCTAGACTCTGGACTTCTCCAGTTTTCAGGTGCTATCTCCCACTACCATTCTGCTTGTCCCTTATGCTTCAACTAAATGGCATGTTTCTTGAGACTGCTTGGTGCTTTCCCACCTTGTGCTCTTCTCCCATTGCTGCCTGTTGGAATTTCCCTGGCTCCTTAAGGCCAAACTAATTTGCCACTTCTGCACTTCCTTTATGAAATCTTTGCTGCTTTCCCACCAGTTTTGGTTTTTCCTTCTACTGATCATCACCAAGAGCACTTTAGTACCTTTTTTTTTTTTTTTTTTCTTTTGCATTCTGCTATCTAATACTATGGTTTATTCACATATTTGAATGTTGACTCAGGGACTATGGTCTTGGGGCACCTCTGACAGAGGGCAGAGCAGCTTGTCTGAAAGCTTTTTAGTATGTGTTAGAACCAGACCAAATAAGTTCTGTGGTTCATGTGTATAGAGACTATTTCACTTCCTTTAATATATGCTCACTTCTGAATTCCTTCACCATTATCTAGATCACACATTTCAGTCTTCCAGTATAGGGAATACACCCTTTTTAAACGTAATCCAGTGATCTTCCACAATACTTTATTGCTTTCGGTTTTTTTGAGACAGGGTCTTGCTATGTAGTCTAGGCTGACCTTGACCTCACTGTGTAGCACAGACTGGCCTGGAACTTGTAGCAATCTTTCTGCTTTAGCTTCCCAAGTGGTGGGATTATACCACTCCTGCATTCTGCAATACTGTTTTGTTGTTGTTGTTGTTGTTGTTGTTGTTGTTGTTGTTGTTGTTCTTTGTGGGTGGTACTGGGGATCAAACTCTGGACCTTTGTGCTTACAAGGCAGGTGACGGAACTACTGAGCTAAATCCCTGGCCCGTGTAATACTGTATTTTTAAACAAACTTACTGAGGTGTAACTTACAGTTTATAAAATATAATCACTGTAAATATATTTCAGTTGTTAGCAAATGTACAAAGTTGTGCAACAATCACCAGAATCCAGTTTTAGAACATTTCTGTTGCTCCACAAGTTTCCCTGTCTTCTTCTGCAGTCACTCCTTATTCTATCCTTACCCTCTTTCCCAGATAAACACATGTCTTCTGTCTGTGCTGAGTTTCCTTTTCTAACTCACAGAAGTGAAATCAGATAGTATTTACTTTTGGTTCTGCCTCTCAGTATATTTGTGAGCATTTATTGTTGTAGCACTTAATAGTTCTTTTTAATAGCTGTATAATATTCCATTTATGGATATATTGTAGATTATCCATTAACAGTTGGTTGAGCCTTGGATTGGTTCCAATTTTTGATTGTTATAAATAGTGCTGCTGTGAATATTCATGTACAAGTCTTTAGGTGAACATCTGTTTTCATTACTCTTAGGTAGACACCTAGGTCTATGGTATGTCTCTGTAACTTTTTGAGACACTGCCAAACTGATTTTTAAGAAACGTACCATTTTACATTCATACCAACGATGCATGAGAATTCTGTTTTCTCCAAAACAAACACCTTTTTAATAAGTATGCATAAAGTTGTAGGATCTCATAAGGTAATAGATGTCATGTTAGTTTAAGCATACTGGTAAAAATATATGAATGATACATTGTTAGATATTGAGTAATATTTAGAAGGATTAATAGTCTAACCACAATAGCATCTACTGTATTGATATATTTAATCTACCATATTATGTGTATACTAATAGCAACTCTGTATTTGCAGAGGATCCATATCTTATAAATCAGGAGCTACTGATCAGATGACTTGTTTAGAAATAAATATAAGCTGGGCCAGGCAGGTATTTAGCTCAGTGGTTCCACCACCTGCCTCACAAGCACAAGGTCCCAAGTTCAATCCCCAGTACCAAAAGAAAAGGAAATAAATTTAAGCTATCTAATGTCTTTGTATGCACCATTTATAAAATAAAGACCTCCCACAGAAAGTTGTATGAAAACATGTCAAGATTTGATCCCATATAGTTGTACAGTTAGTGGCAGCTATTTACAGTAGGAAGCAGTATGATTTAATAAAAAGAGTATAGGTTGAAAAACCATGCAGGTGAGAATTGTAACTTACCTGAATCAGATTAGATTAATAGTGCTCACTTTACCCTCCCCCACACACACGCACACACTTCTTTTCTCCTCCATCACCACCTGCCCCACAGTACTAGGGATTGAATCCAAGGCCTTTGTACTGAGCTGCATCCCCAATTTTTTTTTTTTTTTTTCCCTAATGACAGAATCTCACTGAGTTCTCCAGGCAGAACTGGAACTTGGGCCTAACCTTCCCAGAGTGCTGGAGTTTCAGGTATATGCTACTATGCCCAGCAGTTGTGCTCTCTTTTCTCAAACTTTCCTTGGAATGGAGACTGTATGGATGGATATTTAGAAAACTACCACTTGATTCCTTTTGATGTCAGATTGCTGTTAGTATCTACTCAATTTCTTTGGTTTCATCTTTTTAAGAAACATTCTCCTCACTTCAGTCTTATCAGAGTCACTTAGTCCTATATTCTAAAGCTATAATTCTTGTCCTTGATTTTTGAGCAGCTATTGAGCCAGATTCTGATGTTTGGCTCCTACTCCCAGAGATTTAATATAACTAGTCTGGGATTACATCGGGATTTTTAAAACTAGGTGATTATAATTTGTAGACAAGGATGACAGTTACTATTCTAATATGAAACCAGGATTGGGGACAGCTGTTCTTGCCTAATTTAGTACCAGCAGCTGATGTTACAAGTATCTTAATTACTTCATTTGTAAAGAACAAAGTGGACTCTAAAATTGTTTTAGATTGACACCACACAACTGGAGGACCCTCTCAGGTAAGCCTTTCTTCCCCCTCAGTAGCACATCCAGTGTGTGGGAAGGAGGTTGTGGGAAAGGAAAGCAAAAACTTTAAATCTTGTTGAAGTCAGGCATGTGTCATTGGTCACTCTATCTAGGAAGCAGTATGGCATAGTGAAATGGTTGCAGGTTTGGGTACTAGATGAATCTGGGTTTCTTTTGGCTTTGGTGATTACTGGATATGTTGATTAAGGTTTAGTGAGTTTGAAATTGAACATTTCTTCTTTGAAAAAATAGGAATCATAAAAAAGTAAAAGAATCATAGTGTTATAAAGGTTGTTAGGATTGTAGGTTATATGTGAAGTCCTTAATACCTGGTTTAGTAAATAGTAACTGTATTTGTGCTACTCATTTTGTGTCTCACCAACCGGGCATTAAAGCCCAGGGACTATGAAGTTAGAGACTGTGCCTGAGACTCATTTGCATTTCCAATTGTAATATCCTGGGATCAGGAGATTATAAAACTTGATGATTTAGAAGACAGAAAATTTAATTTCTTTTATTTTAAATCTGGCCAGTCTCATAGGCAAATAATTAATGAAGATGTGTCATTGTAACATTAGTGCTCAGCAACTAAGGGATGCATCATGTACTTTAATCATGGTATCCCTTCATTTTTGTTTAATGAGATTCATAGTCATGTAATATCATATAACCCAAGGGACAAACAGTAGCATGCTGATATTTAGCAAGAGATGCTTCAGATACATTATAAGTATGATGTAAGCAGGGGAGTGGGTATGAGGGAAAGAATACCCAGGAAAGTAATGCACGAGAAGTCAGAACAGGAAGCCACAATCAGAATAGAAGTACAGTTCATTATGGTTTCCCTTACTCTGTCTTCAGAGGTTCTAGAAGCAGTTGAATACTAGTAGTGATGAGCACTCCTAGTACCAAACATTTTTTCCCCAGTACTATGGATGGAACCCAGGGCCTGCACATGCAAGGCTAGGCCTCTGCCACTGAATTGAATGCTTAGCTCCCCCACCACCTTTTTTGAGACAGGATCACACTAAGTTTCCCAAACTGGCATTTAACTTGTGATTCTTCCGCCTTATCCTTCTGAGTAGCTGGAGTTACAGGTGTATGTCACCACACCCAGTTCCAGATTTTAATTTCTAAATATCATTCTTCTGAAAAGGAGCCAGAGCTCCCTGAAAGAACAACCAGTTCTCGGACTGAAACAGTAATTTGACAGGGTGAAACTTCAATAATTAAATCTCATTTTAAAACAAACTAATGAAATTGTGTCAAGGACACCCAAGCCAGTCTGAAGGGATTCTCATTGGCCAGTGGGGGAACGATTGGAGCAGTTGGTTTAAACACACACAAATATGAAAAAAATCCCAAATTCTAATTACAGAAACTAGAAAAATCCTACCACCATTGCCAGCATTAAAACTAACCAGAAAAAATCATAACAAAAGAAATAAAAATTACCCAGGGATAGGGATGTGGCTCAAGAATACAGCACTTGCTTAGCATGTGCAAGACCCTGGTTTCCATCCCTAGAAACAAAAAAGTAAAATAAAATTTGAATATCTATCCCTTACACATTATATTGATAAAAGGAACTAATTAAACTTCATTCCAGGATCCACTGTTTTCTCTGGGTTACCAGCTTAAGTGATGAGGATCTTAGTGAAGAACACCAATGCATATTTGTAGAAGTAGTGAATTGGAAAATAACTTCTTTGTGTCCTAATTAAAGACTGATGCAGGCAAAAAAATTCTACAGTTGATAGAACCATTAGGTAAAAGATAGACAGGGAACTAGACATCACCCCACAGATTATTTGATTATTATTATAAGAAGGGTGTATCAGTCATTGCTTACATAGAGTAACAGATTTAATACAAGATACACAAATACATTTGGATTTATAAGAGTAGCTTACAGTGGCAATCCACAGAGTCAGGTGTAGAAGGGTGAAGAAGGTCTGTCTATCTTCTTGGGGATCTGAAGGATCCGGTCAAAGGCCTGGTGCTTACTGTAGTGTCCCATGTGAATCCATATTAGGAGACTGAAGAGTCTGTGCTGGAAGCCGGGAGATGACATCCAAGGTGAGGGTAAGACTGGAGCTCCTGTGAAGAACAGAACTGAGCCTTTCTTTTTCTTCATTTCCCTTTTTACCATTGTTGTGACAGTCCTCCTAGGTGTCTTCCACACCCAGAACTATGCTGTGCCCATCTAGTTGGGCATTTCTTACTCAGGTTAACACAATCAATTAACTGTCACAGGGGGAAATGTGATTTTACAATAGAGGGATTACCGTAACGTGGTACTCTCTCTTGGCATCTGGAATAGTGAGTCATCCAGGCAGTGCGTGCTTTCTTGTGATGCAGTGTGATTGATGTAAACAGCATCTTCTATGACATGTTGGTGCAAATTGTTTAGCCTCAATCTGTTCATGGCCTTAAAGCCTTACAGTTTACAGAAAATACAGGGGCCGTGACAAATTGCAGTCCTCAGGCCAAGTTCAACCCAAGGCCTATCTTTATGTGGTCTTTGAGCAAAGAATGATTTTTTTATTTTTTAAAAAGACAGAAATAGAGTAAACAAACAAAAAACGAGAATATGTGACAGAGCTAATATTAGCTCAGAAAGCCTAATGTATACTTCATGTACCTTCCCAGAAAGTTTGTCACCCCCTGTGTTAGAGGAACAAGTGACTTCACAAGAAGCAACCAGATAAATCCAAAAAATGGATATCCCATGGGAAAACTAGCTGTCTATTTAGGTTTATAGAGAAGTTAAAAGGGAGTTGAGATACAAAAGTCAAATGCAATAGATGGATCTTACTTTGAACAAATTAGCTTTAGAAGATATGTTGAAGACTTCTCCTTCTGGCCAAACTGGAGTAACAGAGACCAGACTTACCTTCCTACCAAAAAGAAAAAAAACACACACACACAGCACCCCCACACAAAACTGTATGGAGCACTGTTTTTAAGACATTGGGCATCAGGCAATATTAGGACCGTGATCCTTGAGATGGAAAATGAGGGGAGGTTTACAGTTGCCCCACAGTGCCTTGACTGCTTTCCAGCCTGTGGCAGCAAGAGCAGGAACTGAGCAGATCCCAGTAGACTCCCTGGTTGACAAGGAGTTGTGAATCTGAGAAGACTAGTGCAACCATAGTACACAGAGCAGAGTACTGGAAAGAAGAGGAACACAGAGAAAATCCCAGATAGCTACAGAGAGGAGTTTCCTCTTAAATATTCAGCAAAGACTGGTCAAAAAAAGCATCTGAGCAAACTACTCAAAACTGAAAGTTCAAAGGGAACAGAAGGAATGGTATCTAATGTTGACATACTAGTAATAGAAGTCCTAGTTGCTACTAGCCAGACAGGAAAATTTCATAATTAATGGGGTATTCATTAGAGTACTGCACTTGGGAGGGTCTTGCCTTAGAAATAGCTCCAGAATGAGCACTTCTCTAGAACTTTTAACAAATTTTAAAAGCAGGACTTAAGAGAATCAAACTGCTAGGCATGGTGGCACAAGCCTATAGTCCCAGTACTTGGGACACTGAGGCAGGAGGATCACTGAGTTCAATGAGTGTAAAACCAACCTGAACTGCATAGCGAGATCCATTCTTAACAAACCAGAGAGATAGAGAATCAACCCATTACCTTAACTGTATCCCATAACAAAGATGAAGATCTATGGGAATACAAAAACACCTGACTCCTCATAAGGTAATTTTTACAACACCTGGCATCCAATCAAAGAGACTCGGGCACAAGAAAAAAATGTGAGAAAAGGAAAAAATAGAAACAAAGTCTTTGTAAATAGGGGAGGGGGGAGGGGGTGAGGGGAGGGGGGAGGAGGTGAAGGGGGTGAAGGGAGGGCAGGGGTATGGGGGAAAAATGAGAACCATGATCTGTCATGTAAAGGTACAAGATCCCAAACATGAATGTAAGTATACTGTATACTTAAAAAGTACCAATAAACTCAAGATTTAAAAAAGAGACTCAGGCATGAAAAGATAAAGAAAAATGATCCATTGATTATATTGTATACCTAAAATGTACCATTAAAATTAATCTAAAAAATCCATTGAAATTGACCCTATGTTAGAGTTAACATAGAAAAGAGTTATGGACCTGCACATTGTATATTCAGAAGTTGAGCCATAGAACACATAAGACACACCCAAATAAAACGTCTCGATCTGAAATATCAGGTGAAAAATGTAGAGGTTGGAATTAATGACAGATTAGACATAGAAAAGATTAGTAAATTTCAAGGCATACAAATTGCGCATAATAAAATATAGAAAGAAAGGGGAGAAAATTATTAGTGATGTCTGGAACAGCTTCAGGTTGTCTAATATATGTATTTGGAGTTACAAAATAAAAGGAACAGAATAAATATATTTGAAGATATAGTGGCTGAAAATTATCCTTTTTTTTTTTTTTTATACTGGGGTTTGAACTCAGGACCTTGAGCTTACGTAAAGCAGGCAGCGGAAGCACTGAGCTAAATCCCCAGCACCCCTCCCTGGCCCTAATTTTTAAAAAGTAGGAAACCACAGATCCATGTTCCAGAAACCCTAAACAGAAGAAAATGGAGAAAATTGACTACATCTCAGTTCTCAGTGTACCCCATAATACCCTCTAAAATAAAATAATTCCTTAAATTTATGATATTAAACTTTGATAATGATACTGTAGGAATCAGAAGCTGCTGTTTGTGCTGTTACTGATGCAGGCTGGAGTCTAAAGTTTAAGTGCAAAGACACTGGTGCAGCCTGCCTCAAAACAGTCCCTCTGAAGTATAGCCCTGTCCTTTCTTTGAATTTTGAGCCTATTAAACTGTAGTCCCTACATGACCTTACGTTATGAGCCTTCCTGCCCCCTGGCACTTTACTGCATGTCACTGATTGATGACCACTTGCTCCCCACCTATCCTTTAAGTATCTGTAGTTTATTGTACATCAACTATATATCAATAAAGCTGTTTCTAAAATAAGGTAGAATAGTATAGTTGGGATTTAAATACAGGGTAACACAGTGGAATTCTTTTTAGTTTTTATAGATGTGAAATTGTACCATAGTAATATGTAAACCACATCCCTTTTTCCATTATCTTTTTTTTTTTTCCCCCCCCGGTGCTGGAGAACTTTGAACCCTGAATCTTCGTACTGAATTATATCCTCAGCCCTTTTTTTTTTTTTTTTTTTTTTTTTGCTTTAAGAAAGGGTCTCCACGAGTCACTAAATTGTTCCAAACTTTGAATCTTCCTGCCTCAGCCTCCCAGTTACAGGCATGTGTTACTGAAACCATCTCGTATCCCTTTTTTTAGAGCTTCATATTAAAGTTTTTTTGTAGAAATCCACAAGTACAGTTTGTGTACTCTCTATTTCAGACACAGTTTGTTCTGAAATATACATGGAAATATATATATGAATGTGCATTTATACAGATAAATATCCTAATGTCTACTTTTTTTAATTTAGAAAAAATTGAAAAAGCAAATGGAACAAAATATTAACATTTACCCCTTTTATGTGCTAGGCATTAATGTATTTACTTTTCTGTGTGCTTAAAATATTTTTATCAACAAATTTGTAAATAATTTAAAAAGATAGTATTTCATTTAGAACTGTGAAATATATATATATATATATAT
>NW_022900924.1:10029583-10070706 GCF_012274545.1 Fukomys damarensis | reverse complement strand
TACCAGGGATCGAACTTGGGTCCTTGTGCTTGTAAGGCAGATGGCAGAACCACTGAGCTAAATCCCTGGCCCCTACAACAGTGAATTATAAGCAAGGTAGATAAGCTAATTGAAGATAATAGGTTTTGCCAAAGTCTAAACCTATGAGAAGTAGTCATCTTTGAAAAAAAGGGCACAGTAGAAGATAAATTTAAAGATATATAACCAAAAATGCTCTCATAACTGGGGCAAAAGGCTGTTTCAGTGCAGAAAATTTTATGGGCTCCTCAGAAGAAAAGACCAGTCACCAGTACAGCTTCTCCGTACTTAGTGTGGGGTATGAGTTAGCTGTCCCCTTTGCCTCCTTACTGCTTGCTCCTGTGGTTGTGCTCCACTGACCTGCCCAGCATTGCTATGAGATTCTTGTGCTATGATATGACAAACACCTGTTACTGCAGAAAGTGATGGCTTTTTCCCCCCTCATCTAACTTATTTGGAGTTGGTATTAAATGAAAATGGAAATTTCATAGGGAAACTGGAATCACATAACAAATTTGAATGGATGGCTATTCTGCTTGAAATGTCAGTGAGAATAGTGGTGTAATCTCAGGTCCCTTTGAAGTCATGTTAAATCTCACCCTATTCCACTTGAGGTATCACTTTGCCTTGAAAATGCTTAATAAGAATAGCATTTGCATGCTTTATAATTTGATCTAAATGCATGTTACTTCTTTTGAGACTCACAACTGTGTTATTCCTTTTTTTGCAAGTAAAATAATTGAATTAGGTATTATTATCTTCATTTTAAAGATAAGGAAACAGAGACCTGGAGAGACTGTGATTTGCCCAGAATTAATTAGTTGAATCCTACAAAAGAGTCATATTGTTGTCCCTATCTTTGTTCTGTCATGATTGTTTCTCCTCTGATTTCTTTGAGATCTTTAAAATGCAAGTTGCATTCCGCAGGTATGGTTGAAAGTGTGACTTTTCTTGTGAGACAACTTATGCCCCAGAGCTTTCTCTTGAATATAGTGTCATAAGCCTCCAAAATTATATTGGTCTCCATAGGACTATTTAGCTATTTTTATCTAAGACAAGTTAGCATCACTTAACACCATCATTTCTAATTAACATACCTGTTTACTTTTAATTTGCAGTTATAGTATAAGATAGGCAAATAGCAAGAAGGTTCAGGTTCAGACTCATTAAAATGTTGATTGTTATGTTACTAAATGAGTGCTTTTAAGGCAAAATTTTAATTGAAGCAGTGGTAGGTATTAATCTCACCCTGCCTTACCATGCTGTTGTGCATGACTTAGAATTATCCAGTAAATTGGCTATTATGAAGGCTAGCTTTTAAGAGGCTTTGTTTTTCTCATGATGTTTGATCATCAGGTTCGTGAGTGTCAGTTTACTTAAGGATCTAGAATTGGAATGTAGCGCTATCATTATCTTTAACTACAGGCTTTATTAGAAATAACAGTATGGAAGAAGCATTTTCTAGTCTCATTTCACTAGAGTTTTAATTAATGAGAAAATAGCTGTAGCCAGACATGTAATCCTACAGGTATAGCATAACTAATCCTAGCACTAGGGAAACTGAGCCAGGAGGATCAAGTTCAAGGCCAGCCTGCTTTCAAGGGCAAGGACCCGAGTTCAATCCCCATTACCAAAAAAGAAAAACAAACAAAAAAGAGTATGGCCTCATTGTGCATCCACTTAGCTATAAATATCTCTAGTTTCTCATTCTTTATGGCTGAGTAATACTCCACTTTATTTATATACATATATATATATATATAATATAGAAAAAGCACATCTTATTTATCCAGTCTCCAGTTGATGGGCAATTGGGCTGTTTCCAAATTTATCTATTAAAATTGTGCCTCTATAAACATAGGTGAGCATATATACATGTTATTTTATGAAATGGGCAGCAGTGGGTCAGGACTGGCCAGAAACCTAGCTATTTTGGCAGATTCTACAGGTATCATGATTATAGATAAGCAGAGCTCATTGAAGCGTAGTCAGCTGACTTAGGAAAAGGCACATGGTAAAATGTCAGGGAGGTGGTCAGGACCCGAAGAAGTCCTGAGGAGGCTCTAGCGGTAAATGTGTGCTAAGCAAAGGCTGTCCTCAAGCTGAGGGTATAGACCTTAGATGCTACCTTATAGATCAAGCTCATGGTCTCACAGTGTCAAACAGTGAAGTCTCAAACCAAAAAGAGGATGTTAGAGTTTTTTATTGTACATAAGAATAGCTCCTGATTTCCAGGAGGGGTCCTGAGTAGATGCCACTGAGGCTCTTTGTCAAGGGTATTTTATACAGCAAAATCACAACTTGGGTAGCTACGGGTCAAACTGCAGCCATCCTGTAAGATTACAATTATAGTTACTTAGCTAAAATGTTGATCTGATAGGGAATCAAGGCATGCCCAGAGTTTATCTGCAAATATCATTGACCTTAGCTTGTCTATAACTTCTAATGTAAAAGAACAAAGGCATTCCTTTGGAAAAGGATGGAACTATAGCTCAGTGTTCTGGTCGCACAGCTATACATTTGATACATTAGCTAGGCTTACTGGACCAGGTGGTACTAAGTACATATAATCTCGAGCTGCTCTTTATCTCTAGGGAGGCTTGCAGACCTGGCTATAGTGAATCCATCTTGAGGCCTGCTTCTCTTCAAATATGCCTCTGACTGCAATTTTTATGTTTTTCATCTTCTTCACTGACTCCCTTGAGGGCCTGATCCCTCACTTACTGCCTGTTATTTTCTATCTAAGCTGTCTGTAATACTCAGAGGCCTAAAGTGAATCTGCTCTAAGTCATGCAAGGCTACATGTGTTAATATCACCACAGATGCACAGAGAATGTACTCTGAAACCCTCAGGGCAGCATTGTGCTTCATGCTCTGAATTACATAGTTATAATTTTGCCTAAAGGTCAGCACCATTTTTCTCCTCAATAGGTAGAACAAAGAGCCACTGGTTTCATTCTGTAGAACACTGTCTGTGATTTTGTGATTATTATAACTACGTGTTCCTTTTTATTTTTAACTTGGTTGCCATCCATGGACTTTTAAATAAAATGTGGATCTATTTCAAATTTTCAAGTGTTTACTGTAGCTTTCTTCAAAGTGTGCCCCTAGTAACATTAATCCCAAGAAATTATCTCAGAATAAAAAAGATTCTGATTTTAGTAAATACAGAAATGTTTATATTCTGTCCCTCTCTTGGAGATTTGCAGTGTATGTTAAGGTACTAAAAGCTTTTGTAATCCAATATATCTCAAACTATTTTGACCTGAGAATTTTTTGTTGCTAATACATACCAACCTGAGGGCCAGGAATTTTTAGCTCAGTGGTTCTGCCACCTGCCTCAAAAGTACAAGGTCAAGTTTGATCCCTGATACTAAAGGTATGGAAATAGAAGACCCTATTTCCATACCGACATGAGCTAGTATTTCTTCTTTTGTTTGGTTTGGTTTGGTTTGGTGCTGGGGATCGAACTTGGGACCTTGTGCTTGCAAATCAGGGGTAGAACTACTGAGCTATATATATATATGCAGTAAAATGATTACCATAATTAAATTAGCATGTTCTATCCCTACACTTGGTTTCCACTTATGTGGGTATGAGAAAAGTAAGAACACTTAAATATCCTCTTAGCAAATTTTAGGTAAACAGTACTATATCATTAACTGTATTTCTTAATTGTGGAATACACTCCAGAAATAATAGCAAATGCCAAATATACTGAACTTGAAACGAGCAGTGGAGATACAGATTGTCATTATTGTAGCCCCATGATTTCGAGGAAAATTCAAACCCTCTTTTAAGAAATGAGTTTGATCCCCCAGTACCAAAGAAAAAGAAAAAAAGAAAGGAAAGAAATAAATCCAAGAAAGGAACTCAAAAACGGATGATCTGCTGTATTTTCCTAAAGAGATGGGAGAATTTTGGAGAATACATAGATTTATGTTACTTAGAGCTAGCAAAATGATGAGGATATTTCTCATTTGTTTTATACTGTTAAGATTTATAAAACTTAAATTTCTGTGCCCAAAACATTGTGAGGTAGAAAGGCAGATACCATTCATATTTTTATAAAGGGAAACCTCGGATTAAATGTGTCCCGACTTTGTATGGCATGACTAGAATGTGGTAAAACTTGGTATACCTGGTGGTCTCTGGGCTTCAGCATCCTAGTTCAGGACTAAGGTCCACACCACAATGATGCTGAGTCCTTTTACAGAAGTGTATACTTTCTCTTCACTTTCTTTTCTCCCCAATAAGTACTTCTAGTTGTATTTCTAGCCGGGGTGCTTTTTGTTTTGTCTTTGCTACTTCCCACAACAAATGGACAATGAGCAAAACACAGTTTGTCTCTAGGCTTGAGTTTGGTCTCGGGATCAGAATCTTTAGATTTGACCATATTTCAACCTCCTCTTCTAGAACATGTCTCCGCTACATGAATGTATGACCTTTTATGTCTAATATTTTTGTTTTAGATTTTCAGAAATTCAGCAAGTATTTATTGAGGACTATGAGTGCTATTAAGGTATAAAGCTATACATGTTTCCCCCATTTGTGTTTATTCTAAAAATTTTTCAAACATACAGAAAATTTGAAAGAATTATTCATTGAACACTTTTTTATATTTTACAACTAGCACATTATTTTATTTTTAATCATATGTTTCTTTATGTTTATCCATCATTTCACCTTATTTTTGATGGTTTTCAAAGCAAGTTGAAGATACTCAGTACACATCACTCCTAAATCCTTTAGGATACATTTAATTAACTAGTTTGATACTTGTTTACAGTTTCCTTTTTATTTATTTGCTTAACTTTTTGTGTGCCAGGCACAATTCATGTTTATCAAATGTCTGTTGAATGTGTGAGAGATACGGATTCTGTAGTAAAAGGGCCATTTCGTGTCTGCTGTCTTGAAAATCTCAAAATTCCTTTACCATATTTTCACCTACTACATGTATACAGAACCCCACATGTACCTGTTAGAACATTCCATTCTCAGAGGCAAAACATTTCATCCCGAGAAGCCAGGAAAAAGGAATCTTTTAGAAAAATTAGGCCAGAATAAATTGGCACTGCTCTTTATTCCTTGGTAGCAATGAATTTGTGTTAGTTCCAGGGTTGTGAACAATGATAGAAACAGAGCAACTGGCTAGGAGTAAAGGGGAGTTTTGTTGTTAGTTTTTTTGTCTTATTTTGGGGGTTTTGATTTTTGGTAGATTTTTTTCCTCCCTTAAGAAGCTCTTGGCCTACCCAAGCTGTCATCCATACAGCCCTATCACTTTTAGACATTAATGGGTGGGAGAATTAATAGTTTCCATGTGCCCAAACTGTTACTTCTCATTTTCCAAGGTCGTCTGACAATTTATCTTCTCCGTTCCCTCACCATTCTGGCACACAGTGATTGCTTCATTTTTTGAACTCATTATTTACTTGGCACTAGTTACATACTGCTTTGGGAAATTTTGTTTTGTTTAAGTCATTTTTAAACTAACTTTGTGTTATTATTGTTTTAAAAAACAGTGTATAGGCACTGAGGAAAAACCTAGAAATTAGAGACAAGTCAAATAATTGAAAAATAACATCACATTTGCACTTTCTAGAGATCACTGCAATAACTTAATGCCTTCTAAACATATGTAAATCTATACTTTTTAAACTAAAATCGTTTATGTTGCATACACTGTTTTGTAACCTGCTTTTGAAATCAGTGATTTCTACCTATTTTAGTAAATTTTTATTATTGTAATTCCAAGTCATGGTCAAATTTTTCCCAGTTGACCTCAAAAGATGTCTTTAAGGTTGGTAAAAACATCAGGGTCCAGTCGAGGATCATGCTTTATTTCTAGTGCTTTATGTCTAGTTCCTTAAATGTTGTTCTAGTACAATCCTCCTTTTTTATGCCAGTGACATATTGAAGAACCTGTACCCAGTTTTCCTTGCAGAGTTACAGCTTTTGAATTTGCGTGCTTGCTTCCTATAGTGACGATTAGCTTATTCTTATTCTTCCTATAGTGACATTTAGCCTATTGAATGGAAATTTAATGTAAAAACCAAATGAATTCAGGTCAAAACATTTTTGGCTAGTAAGATGCGCCTGTCAGATGACATGCAGCTTGATTGTCCCTCTGTTGTTGAGGTTGGTCCCTTGAACTATGGTGGTAATGTGAAATCCTCTGTTGTTTAGGTTTGATTTTCCCCTTTTGACAAGAAAAGTAACCTATAATAGGATGTTAAAGTATTAGCTTTTAAAAGATTTCTTCTTTTAAAAATCTGCCAACTACTGGAATGCAATTTCCTAGCCTTTGTCATTGAGTACCTGATAAAAATAACATATCACCACTAAATTTTCACCAGTAAGTTTATTGCACAGTTTTGGTTCACATAACTTGCTGCTCTGATTTTAGAAAATGAAGCAATGTTAGTTGTGGGCTAATAGAAATTATGCTGTATAAGAATGAAATTAGGAAGATTTCAAATGCAGGATGAGATCTGCCTTGCATAGAAAATGAGAAGAATTGCCTTTTAGATTTAGGAACATGCAAAATGTAATCAAATGACTCGAGTGTAACTCAGTAAGACACAACTGGGCTATATTTTTAACTGAAATTATGACACTAAAATTCCTGAAGAGCCCAGAGCTTGAACAGAGGAATCTGGTCCTGGATATTTACTCCCTGGGAGAACACAGCCTGTGACTTAATGACCCTTTCTGCAACGTAAGATTACCCAAGAAGTTCCCTTACTGGGATTTGGCTTCACACCCTACTTTCTCTCAAGACACGTAGAGGTCAGCAGACTATTGACTTACTATCTCTCCTTTGCAGGGAGTCAGGAGTCAGGAATTGGGTTCTCTGCTCAGGATCTCACAACACTGTAATCATGATGTGGGCTGAGCCAGGTTCTCCTCAAGAGTTCAGGGTCTTCTGAGAAGTTCTTGGCCAAATTTCTACACTTGATCTTAGCCAGTTGGCCGAATTTCTTTCCTTGGCCCTATAGGACTGAGAGCCCTGAACTCTAGGGCTAGCTCACAGCACAGATAGTTCACTGTACTGCTGTGTGCTTCCTCAAGGACCACTGGAGCCCAGTCTTGCCACCTTCGATGTCTTGGCTTCATTTATTTAATATTTGTTTAAATCATTATCTTATTTCCACCTATACTTTGTCATTTTCCTCATAGCTCTCAACATGATTGTGTTTTTTTGCACAATGAAGATGCCTTGAAATCTGATTTTGGAGGAGGGGTAACTCTTGCTCTAGGGTAAAAATAACAGCAGAAAATACATTGCATGCTTACTGGGTGCCACGTGCTGTGCCAGGCACTTTTTCTCATTTGACCCCCCCATATCAGCCTTTTGTAGTATGCAGCCTTGCCCTGTTTCTTCAAGTGAAATAAAGGAATCTCAGTGGTGGCTGAGCTGTGATTCACATCAAAGGCACTAACTCTAAAGTCCTGCTCTTAATCCCTTACAAACTACTTATTATAAAGAAAGCTCAAAGGAATGTGCTTCCACTGAAATCTTTTTTATAAAACCTTATTAACAATGTGCAACATATAGAAGGGGCATAAAACAAAAGCATACATACTAATGAAATGTTTTATTAAAAGCAAACGTCCATGTAACTACACTCAGATCAGGAAATAGAGCATTGCCAGCCTTGAGAAGCCCCTTTGTGAGCACCGCCCTCTCCCCTCAATGGACCACCATCCCCTTACTTCACGATAATCATTCCTTTCCTTCCTTTACCCCTAAGTATGCAGCCATAAATAATGCTATTTGGTTTTCCCTGTTCTAGAATTTTATAGAATCATACAGTGAAAATTATTTTGTGTCTTTTGTTTAATGTTTTGTTTTTACAGTTCAACCTTGTTGACACATTGTTATGGTTTAGATCTAAAATGTCCCCCAAGTGTCTTAGGTTTAGAAATGGGGCCTGGTCAGAAGAGGCGGTCACTGGACCTGGAAGGGTATATTCTTGTTCCTGGCTCTTCTCTTCTTTCTCTGTTCCCTGGCTTTCCTGAGTTGAAGAGCTTTCTTCTGCCATGCTCTTGGATGGAATGAACCCCCTAAAGCCACGGGCTAAAAATAAACCTCTCATTCTATCTGTTTTACTGGTAATGGTTGTTGCAGTTTTTAGCCATTAACAAATAATGATGTAAACAATCTTGGACATACATTTGTGTGCACATAAATAAGCACATATTTCTGTGGGTGTACGTCTAGGGAACTGCTAGGTACATAGGTCTTTGACAACTTTAATTATTTGCTGAGGATATATTCTTAACAGTAAAATTAATTGGCCAGGTGTAACTATGTAAGGTGATTTCAGTACTTCTGTGATTTTACTCCACTGCTAAGATCGCCTTTATTCTAGTTTAATTGTTTCTACTGCTGTATAAATCAGCTACACGTTTTTCAATCTGTGGAGTATGTAATCAGTAATTTTTTATACTTGAAACATTAGCCTTATTTTTTTCTGCACATATCACCTGGAAATGTATTTCATGTTGCCCCAAAGTTTACTCTTTTGGATTTATATAGTAATAATGGCTGATTGGCTAAAGAGATTAGAACTTTTGGTGAATCCCATTGCACAGCAGTGTCTTGTATCAAAGTTCACTGTGATCATATATAATAAAGGAAGTGATTCAGTGTATTTATTTGGAATTCACATTCCAGAAAAGTTCTGTAATTGAATATTTTAATGTGTTTCTGTGTTGTTGCTTTTACTTTAGTGAGTGGGGTCCTGATTAGTTCATTTGCATGTTTTGTGTCCTGCCTTCATTGCAGGGCCACATCTTAGTACCTGACTTGCAATGGCCTTACCCATGTGTTCAATAATCATATGTTGAAAGATATTGGTACCACATGGCTTTTGTTTGTTTTGTTTTGTTTGTTTTGTTTTGGGTGTTTTTAAGACAGGGTCTCACTATATAGCTCAAGCTGGTCTTGAATTCACAATGTATTCCAGGCTGGCCTCAAACTCATGACAATCCTCCTGCCTTGGCCTCCTGAACACTAGAATTATAGGTATGTGCCACCACACCAGCTTTTATCACATTTAGAATGGTTGCCTTCGGTGAATTTCTTCCCTTCCATAGCTTGTTAGGTTTATTAATATCATTTTGACTTACAGATCACCTTCTTTCTTACCTAGGAGTTCTGAGGTGACAGTTATTTGGAACCAGTTCTTTTTGGTTTTAAGTAATTATTTTGGCATTTAAATGAGCCTCAGTCTGGAGGCACCACATTTTCATTTCTGTCTTTTACAATTTCTCTGCTCCTAAGAATTTTCAGGCTTATTAGACTGCAGTTCATTAATATTCTCCATCATGGCATCTCAAATAGACACGGGAGTTGAATGGCTGTAAGGAAGCAGAGAACATTAAATATAAGAGTGCTTAGCAGTGAGATAGCACTTTTGCCTGAAACCCTTCGTGGGTGTTAACTAATCAATTTGCCGACACCTTGGAAAAACAGGAAATGAGTTTGTATTTTCTATTAATTGCTGCAAAAGTGAGATGTGCTTTTTAAACTTCTTAATTCTTCAAGAAGTTGTTGTTCACTTGTATACAGCTTTATTAAAATCATGAAGACATTTTTTGGAGTGAAGACATTTCATTTCTGCTTTTGTAAAATCCAAGTTTTTTGTAATAGAGTTGTCCTTTGATCTTCCATTTTTCTCAGAAAACAACTAAGTCAGTATAAAATCTTACTGGTTTCATTTCCACAAAGCCAGTTTACTTGGCTTAACATTGTCCAGAAGGAGCAAGCTACTCCAGGAGAAACTGGAAAACAGAAGAGATGCTAGTTCACAACACTAAGCAGTGTACCATTGCCCATGAAGGGTTACCAGTAGGTAAATCATTTGACCCATGCTTTGGAAAAGTTGAGACAGAGGCCAGATTGCTTATGCACATTGCTCCTGTTCACCCAGTGAACCAGCAGCAGTTAGAAACAGATTCCAGGGATAGAGTATCCCAGTTCCATTATTTTTCCTTATATCAGTGGTTCTTATTTCTTGTCCATCAAGACACATGCACAAAATGCTTCTGTAAGGTCGGTTTGCCCAGAGTGCTTGCAGCAACTACACCTTTTCTCCCCACACTGGAGAAAACATAATGAGTGAGCATCTTGAATTTCTCTTGGGGATTTTTTTGTTGTTGTTAAGTAGAAGATTTACTTCATTACTTTTATCAGTAAAAACAAATGCTTGCACCTTATCTCACATGATCATGACTAACACCAATATGTTCATAGTAAAAGATTTGTATAAATATAATACATTTTTTTATATTTTAAATTGTATATGGACATTGTCCAGAGTCTTTTAGTATATTTGAATTCGTAAACCAAGAAAGAAAACAGCAGCTTTTCTCTTCCTACCTGTTTGTATACAATGTAGATTTTTCTGTTGTTGATTTTGTTTAAATCAATTTTGCCCACTGATTGTTGTGAGTTTTCTAAATACACTGGAGAGGTCACAGGAAAGTTGAATTGGCCTTTCTGTTAAGGAGTCTACATACTAATATTAGGGATAAGGCTTATTTTGGAGAAATAATTGGCTGTATTGGGAAAGTTATTTGACCTTCTCAGAGTTTAGTTTTACTCGTCTAAGTAGTGTATTGATAATGCCTGTCAAGTCAGACTCAGTGATGCATGCTCATAATCCCAGCTATTCAGGAGGCTGAGGCAGGAGGATCACAAGTTTTGAGGCCAGCTTACACAGTTTAGCAAGATACTGTCTCAAAAACAAAACGGAAAAAAGGCACCTATCTAACAGGTATTACATGAATATGTAATGAAATAAATGACAGCCATGAGTACCTGGCTCAGGGTAGGTACTGAGGAAATGTTCATTCAGAGAACCATGTAAAATACTCTTAGATGTTGAAATTATGTGAAGAGCATTTTTTAAAATATAAATTGAGAGAAGTAAGAGCTAAGAGCTGGAATTTATTAGCAAAAATCTCATGGAAAAGATGTAGGATTTAAAGGAAAGAGGCTCAAACTTAGTTACTGTCAATAGTATATGGATGAGGAATAGATAGAATCTGATTTTGAGAAAGCACTTGACAACCTTCCTCTTCACCAGTTTAATAGTATCCCCATACACTATCTCTGTTGCCTCCCCAGTGACTTCACAGAAAAGAATTCTGTACCTACTGATAAAATCCTATGGGACTAATCCTTTCAGGCATTAGTACTGTTTCCATGGCAACCATCAGATGGCGCATAATCTGCAAGAGGCAGAATGTGAAAAGTATTTTCATCAATAAATGCCCAGTTGGGCCAGGGGTTTGGCTCAAGTGGTTCCGCTGCCTGCCTCGCAAGCACAAGGATCCGAGTTCTATCTCCGATACAAAAAAAAGCCCAATTTCACTGGTAGACTGTCCCACTGGGAGATTACCAGGCTGCTTAAGTGCTGTATCCAAAATATAAACCCTGCTTTTCCATATTTTCATGTTTGAACGTTTAGTAGGAAATACTTTTTAGAAAAATAGCTTTCCAAGGAAAAAAGAAAAATAGCTTGCCACAGAATTTTTTTTTCTGTAAAGGGAAACAGCACTATATTTGAATTCTGTTTGAATAGTTTGTGCAAAATGGACTTAACACGTATGTCTAATAAGAAAAATACGTTTGATACGTAACTTGTAGTTTTTGTAGCTTGAGTAATTAGAGGCAAAGGTAATGATAAATTGGAATGATTAATCTTCAGTCCATTTTACTCAAACTATGAGGAAGATTTAAAGATAAAAATTCTTAATCTTCCAAAAAAATTTCCTGCTAAAAAACCAATCTTTTTGTTTTGTTTTTTTTGTTTTTGTTTTTGTTTTTGTTTTTGATTTGAGACGAGGTCTTGCTATGTAGTTCAGGCTGGCCTTGAACTCACTATGTAGCCCAGGCTGGCCTTGAACTCATGGCAATCCTGCCTCTGCCTCCTGAGTGCTAAGATTACAAGCGTGCACCACCATACTCAGCTCTGATTCTCATTCTTTGTCATGGGAGTTTTATACAATTTGTTTTGTTCCTTGTTGTAGACAACTATAATTGAAAATGAGTTCATAGGGAGGTGTGGTGGTACACACCTATGGTCCCAGCACTCAAGAGGCTGAGGCAGGAAGATTGCCATGAGTGTGAGGCCAGCTGGGCTTCATAGTGATTTTAAGGCCAGCCTGAACTACACAGCAAGACCGTTTCTCAAAAAACAGAGTTCATATTTGTGTATACCCATTTTCCCTGTGTTTCACAAATTTGTCTACTCTGGACTGGCATAGGTCTGAGTGCTGAGAATAGGAAGCAAATAAGTCCCTGGTCTTTGAAATTTACATCAAAGACAGAGAGGCAATAACTCAACAAAAAAACTATATATTAGATACAATAAGTGGTAAAGAGAAAAACAAAGGGAATAGAAGTCAACACAGGTAGGGATGTGGTAGATGTCTTCATTCATTTTGTTGCTATAACAAAATATTTTAGACTAGATAATTTAAAAAGAATCGAAAGTTATTTGTCTGTCAATCCTAGAGGCTGGAAAGACTAAGAGCGTGATGTCGGCATCTGCTTAGCATCTGGCAAGAGCCTTCTTGCTGCACCATGACATGGCAAAAGTTTCATATAGGAAGACAGAACAACCATGCTAACTCAGGTCTCTCTTCCTCTTACAAGACTACTGCTGTAATGCCATCAGGAGCTCCACCCTCATGACTTCATCTAATCCTAATTATAATTATAATTAATCCTAATTATATCCCAAAGATCTCACCTCCAGATGCCATCAGCATATGAATTTGAGGATAAAGGTTCCAACACATGAACTGAGGGGGAAACACTCATGGCACAACAGTGAATAATGGAAGCCTTTCTGTTAAGATGACATTTGACGGAAGCCCTGGGTAAAGTGATGGGACAGGTCTTGTGACTATGAAGGAAAGAATGTATAGTACCAAGCAGAAGGCAGCAGATGCACAGGTCCTGCTCCACAGGGCTGAGGCTACCAAACAGGCCAGTATGAGTAGAACAGAGAAAATTCGATCGATAGATCACAGATGAGGTTAGGGCAGGAAAAGAATCTTGTTAAATGTTATATGCCACGATAAGGGCTTTATTATATTTTATTCTGAGATATAAAGCTGCTAGAGGGTTTTGAGCAGTGACATGGCATGGCTTGGGTTGTGGCATGAAGAATAGGCTGTGGGAGGGCAAGGATGGAAATGGGACCACAACTAAGTGATTGTACAGTTAGTAGCCTAGGTTGGCAGTGATGCTGGCTGGAACTGGGGTGGGAGAGTCAAGGCAAGAAGTGGTAGTGTTACCGGGGCCCTGGGGTTCCATGGGCTCCTTCTAGAGATTCTTTCTAGGTTCTTGTTGTCCTGAACAAAAAGATGTACACGAATACACAAAAGGTAGTGAGGTTTTTACATTTAATAAAGGTAGGAAAATAAGTACAGTGGACTCTCAAGTTACAACCATCCTCACATACAAACAACTTGAGTTAATTAGGCTGATGGGAGATTCATCTGCCTCTTGTTATCTATAGTGTATACCCAGGTAAACATGCACGTATCAGCCACAACCAACTTAAGTTACAACCACCCTCAGGAACCAATTGATTCAAAAGTCATGACTCCACTTGTATGCTCGGCAGAGTAAGTCAAGCTAATTAAAGGTAGGAAAAATAGAACTCTGCAGGGTGAGAGCAGGCCACTGAAAGAGCTTGTAGTGGCTCTAAGGTTAATGGCCACGTCTTGCATATCTCTTACTTCTCGGACTGATAATGGAACTAGGCCATCCTATCAAAAACCTGCTTGATTTTGTGCCAGAGGAACTGAGGATAGCATTTTCCCAGGTGCAAGGCTTGGAACTGTTTTTCTGTTTTTGATAGGTCATGCCTACTTGCCCTCTTCTCCTACCTCAGTAGGATGCTAGATATATATTTTACTCAGTAAATACTCATAGAGTCATTACTATATGCCAGACACTATTTTAATAGTTTTATAAATATCAGCTCCTTTCATTCGCATAACACTCACCTGAGGTAAATTTCAAAGGTCAAGTCCACAAGATTTGTAGATGGTTTGGGTAATGGGGTATGAGGGGAAAGAAGGAATGAAGGATAATTTCTTTTTGGGGTCTAAAACTCTTAAGAATGACATGACCCTCTGCCAAGAAGGGAAGGCTCAAAATCGGCATGTTAAGTAGAAGCCCTGGAATCAGGAGTTCAGGTTTTGGACTTGTTGAGTTTGTGGTGCATGTTAGCTGTCCAAGTGGATGTGTCAGATAGGCACTTGTATACAGAAACTTGAAGTCAGAGGAGACTCAGCTGGAGATAAATTACAGAAGAGATCTCACCATTCAGGACAAATTGCCAGCTCAATGCCTAATTTTGCACCTAACCAGAAGTGAACATGAGGACAGTCTTTTCCCTTGGGCTATAGTCAGGTAGTAGCATTATCATTGGTTTGGAATCAGACCTGTATTTGAATCTGCTTCCATCATTTGCTCGTTAAGTGGTCTCATTTATGTGTCTTACTTTAGCTTTAGTTTCTTTGTTTATAAAATAGGTTAACAGTACTTACCATATAGTATTATTGCGGTAACATGAAATACCATGTCCTAAACATAGAAAGTACCTAATAAATATTTGTTTCATTTTGTTCAGGTTTAAGTTTAGTTTATTGGCATTTATCCCAAACTAACTGAATTTGAGCTTTTCTTCTAATATGAAAGAAGGCTGGATTACAGCCTATTCTATATGTACTTTCTTGGAGGGAGGGAGGACTTCTTAATGACAGACTCCAAAAAAGGATTTTAAACCAAATGAGGTGGCATGTACATGTAGTGCCATCCACTTGGCAAGCTAAGACAAATGAATTGCTTGGGTCCAGGAGTTCAGGGACAGCTGGAGTAATATAGAAAGACCCTGTCTAGAAAATATATAAGGATGGGGGGCCGGGATTTAGCTCAGCAGTTCGGTGGCCTGCCTTGCAAGCGCAAGGACCCGAGTTCAATCCCTGGTACCAAAAAAATATGTGTGTGTGTGTGTGTGTGTGTGTGTGTGTGTATGGATGGGATATGACTTAGTGGTAGAGTGTGTGATGCCTTTGTTTAATCTCCAGCACTGAAAAAAATATGTGAAATGATAAAGAGCTTATAAAAAGAAAGACTTTAGTGAGATTTTTACAGAATACAGGGAAAGAAGTAGTGCATTCTGGATATTAAAAGATACCCACATGCAAAAGCAGGGTGAAGGTATAAATAAAAGCAGCAAATTCATGGATCAGTCAGAGGTAATTTACATCAAAGTTTGAGTAAATCTGTTTGAACCAGGGTGATGAAATAGTACCCTTTACTAAGGATGGGCCATTTAGGTCAAAGGGAATTATCTTATTAATCCCCTTGCTAAAGAGGCATTTCTGAGGTTTAACTTAATCCTATTTCTATTTTCTGTAGTCATAGCTGGACTGTCATAGAACACACTCCTCTTAGGTGCTCATAGTTTATCATGTAGTAAACCATCACCTAGTACAGTGATGGTGAAACTTACAGAGCTTTCAGTGATCAAACAGCCCACTGTGGCGCATTTGCCACCACTAATGTGTACCATGTACTTTTATTAGAGAAACAAAGATCAATTTGAGATACACTTCCTGCTCTTACCACCTTCACAGTCTAAGAGAGTAAATGGACATGAAAACAAATAAATGAAAAAGAACATGTGGTATGTGCAAGTCTGCAGATAATATTGTAACTTTACCTTTGGAGATTATAAAGACAATATAGAGGTTACCTCTGAACTGGGCTTTTAAGGTTAAGAACTTAAAGGGTGAAAAATTGGAGGAAAGATATCCCAAAAGGCAGCATACCGTGAGCACATCATGGAACATGGCAGTTTGGAGAAAAAGCCATAATTTGTTTAGTAGTCTTGGATTTATGGTGATGAGAAGAACAAAATGACCAAAAATTTTGAACACAGTCTTTCTCTAACTCTTCAACTCAAAACAAGAATATTCTAACTTCCTAATTACCTTTTTTGGATCTACGTAAGACCCCTAGTGAGCCATATGACCAAAAAGAAAAAAAAAAAAAACATTAAAAATAGTAGAATTTTCTTTCCTTACTGAGATTAGACAGAATGCTAGTCTTCTATTGACAGCTTCCCAAGTGTTTACCCCATCCTATTCCTATCATTGTCCTAGATCAAAGTTTGCTAAGTAAAATGTTAGCCAGTGTGTAACCTTTCCCCAGCTTTCCTTCTTATTATGAAAAGATTCTCATTTCTCTTCCAAACATAGCCATGCAGTCTCCTTTTGAGAGCATAAACAGTTCGTATTTTAGTAAATCCATGGTATTCAGAGTATTTTCAACCCTAAGGGAACATGAAAGCCTGTTTGTGGACATATTCTTGAGGACTTTGCAGTGCACTTATTCTTTCCTTTACTCTCAAGATATTTCAGTGTTTCGCTGTTATTACTGTAGTACCACTCATGGGTGAAGAGTGCCTAGATTCCTCACAAGTCTTCTCAGTTAGAGCTGTCACTGTGCCCATCCTTCATCAGTTGCTTTGCCATATTTTCTTAAACTCTTTCTCCAGGCTCTTTTTTAAGATCTACCTTCATTTACATTTAATCTCTTAAACTTGTCTGTGGCTTCTAATGATGAAGATGGAGATAACAACAGCAATGGCATCAGCTAACAACACTTCCTGTGTACCAGATAGTGTTCTAAGCACTTTATATTACTATTTGCCATACACTAGGAAGTTGGTGCTACTGTATCCTCCTAGGTACTGTGTCCTCATAAGTAGACTAAGGCACAGAAAGGCATGCGAGTTTCCTGAGGACACACAGTATAATAACTGGTAGAGAAGATCTTGAGTTTGGAGGACACTTTTCCCACAAGAACAATGTGTTACTCATTTCTCTGTCTCCAGTTCACAGTATAGTGAGTAAGCATTCCATTCATGCTGAAATTAGTACAAAAGCCAGGCCATGAAGTTAACACAGCATTATGTCATTTGGGTTTTTTAAAAAAATGAATCAAAGGCTCTTATTGTGAATATAGTGTTTGGGAATATCTGGGGGCTACTTTATTGAAAGTCCTTATTTTAAAAATAAAATTTAGCTGGGCGTGGTGGAGCACGCCTGTAATCCCAGCACTGGGAGGCTGAGGCAGGAGGATCGCTGTGAGTTTGAGACCAGCCTGGGCTACATATTGAGTTCCAGGTCAGTCTCAACTACATAGTTGAGACCCTGTCTCAAAAAACAACAACAAAAAAAATTTTTTTTAAATCTATTCTCTCTGAGTTCTGAAATGTTTTTATGAACTAGCAGTTGGGATCTGACACTGAATAATGACCCTCTTTCAGAAGCAAAAGCAGATTGGCATTTGTTCTTTTTCTTTTTCAGTTAAAGCTCATGGAGTGCTGGCCTTTGATGGTTGAGGGATTATGGTTAGTGAGAGTGATTCACAGGATGGTAACAAAATGGTTATTGTGCTCTAATTTGAAGTTAGCTCAAATAAAACAAAATTAGACATAGCCCATGTCTACAGGGCGTATACCTTTTAAATGTCAGTGTCTTTTATACATCCTGCTGTAAACAAGACTGTCAGTACACATCAGTTTTGTCAGCCATTGCCTCGCATGAGCTGTAAACATTCTTAGTGGCATCAGACTTTCCTCATGCTAAGGGAACTTTTTGATGTCCCTAAAAATCATCCAGTGTGTGGTTTTGTTTTTGACAAATAAAAGAGAATAAAATAGAAACTGAAATGGGAAAAAGCTAACTACCTCTGTGTTCTTGGGCAGGATCCTGATCCTCGCTCATTCACTCCATATCCTAACAGGCCGAACTTTGTTGACCATACTTCACTTTTATCACCTGCAAAATTACAGGTTGGAACCAGATGGTCTCCCAAGGTTTCAACCTGAATTGTGTATTTTCCTTTGAAGAAATGTCCGTATTCTATTCAAAGTTTTTACTTATCATAAATAATAATATCTATGGTGGGTGTGATTTACACACCTGTAATTGTAGCACTCAGAAGGCTGAAGCAGGAGGATTGCCACAAAGCTTGAGGCCAACCTGGGTTATTTAGTAATGGGCCAGGGGTTTAGCTCAGAGGTTCTGCCACCTGCCTCACAAGTGCAAGGTCCCAAGTTCAATCCCCAGCACCAAAAAAAAACATAGTTCAAGGGCATCCTGAATCACAGAGACCCTGTCTCAAAAAATAAATATCTGTAATGGCTTAGACATTTAGCCTATGCTAAAAATTTGATATACATTATTTCATTTTAATGCTGGTATAGCTGGAAAGGTAGCTTTCTTAATCACTGCCTTTCTCAGGAAAACTAGATATAGTTTAATTTCTTAAGGTCATACAGCTATGTACTTTGTTTATTCTCTTAATACAACTGCCATATTTTATCATGAGTTATTTATGTACTTCTACACCTGCCAGGTTATACAAATACTATATTATTCCATGCTCTACATTGACTGTTTCATGAGTGTTCACCTCAACTCCAGCGTCTTAAAGATGAAGACACCTTTTTTTAACCTCTCACAAGGACACAAAACTACATTCTCTTTGTTTGAGATAAGGGTCTCACTGTGTACATTTTCAAAAAGGAAAGGTTTGGGGGTTTTTTGTTTGTTTGTGTTTTTGGTACTCAGTATCGAACTCAGGACCTTGCACTTATAAGAAGGCAGGCGGTGGCACCACTGAGCCAAATCCCCAGCCCAAAATTGAAAGTTTTTGAAGCATGTGGCCCCCAGTCTTTCTAAGCTTCACTTTTCTAAAGTTTATTCTAATTATTGGAGCATTCTCCCCAGCCTTATTATACATAAATTCCTGGTCTACATTTGATGTTAACAAAAAAATATTTTTTAGCCTTTCTCCCTAGGTTCATGTGTTAAGAATTTCCTTTTTTTTAAAACATAGGGTCTCACTGTGTAGCTTAGGCTGGCCTTGAGCTCATACCAGTTCTCCTGCCTCATCCTACTGGGATTATAGGCATGCACCACAATGCCCTGAATAAATTTACCTATTTTTAAAAAGTGGAAATGACTTCATTTTTCCAAATTAAAATAGCAAAACCTCTAGCCAAAAGCATGCTTAAATGAATCGATTGTGTCATGGAAAAATTTTTGCATGAAAGAAGAGATAATACATACTTAATGTAGAATATTCAAACTTACAAAACTATTTTAACTTTTTTTGAAAGAAAATATTTATTGGTATATTTTAGATGTACATAACTTTCACCATATGGAATTTAGTGTTTCTGTTTTAATATTTAGATCTTTGATCTATTTTGCTTTGAATTTAGTGCATGATGAAAGATATGGGTCTAGTTTTAATCTTCAACATATGGAAAGCCTGTTTTTTAAGCACTATTAAAGAGGCTTTCTTCCAGTGAAGCTGTTTGGCTTCTTTGTCAAAGATAAAGTGGCTGATAGTCTCTTCCATGTAAAGGTCTTTTACTTTCTTCATTAGATTGATTCCTAGGTATTTATTTTTTGGGGATGCTATTGTGAAAGGTGTTATTTCCCTAATTTCTCTCAGTGACTTTGTTATTCCTGTGCAGGAAAGCTCTTGATTTTTGAGTGTTGACTTTGTATCCCTCTACGCTACTGAATTTGGTTATTAAATCTAGAAGTAATTTGGTGGAGTTTTTGGGGTGTTCTATGTAGAATATCATGTCATATGCAAATAATAATAGTTTAACTTCTTCCTTTCCTATCTTTATTCCTTTTATTTCTTTCTCTTATCTAATTGCTCTGGCTAATGTTTCCAGAACCATGCTGAATAGGAGTGGTGATAGTGGACATCCTTATCTTGTTCTGATTTTAGAGTGAAAGCTTTCCGATTTTGACATATTAGTATTATGTTGGCTCTTGGTTTGTCGTAGATGGCTTTTCTATAGGGTTTTTATCATGAGTGGGCATTGGACTTTGTCACATGCTTTTTCTGCATCTGATGAGATGATCATGTGATATTTGTCTTTGGCTCTGTTAATATGTTATATTACATTTTTGAGTTGCCTATTTTGAACCATCCCTGCATTCCTGGGTGCATCCCTGGGATGAATCCTACTTGGTCATGATGTATAATCTATTTGATGATTTGCTGCATTCTGTTTGCCATTGTCTTATTGAGGATTTTTTAATCTGTGTTCATTAGGGAGACTGGCCTGTAGTTTTCTTTTTTTGGTTAGATCCTTCTCTGGTTTTGGTATCAAGGTAATACTTGCTTCCATGAATGATTTTTGGAGTATTGCTTCCCTTTCTATTTCATTAAAGAGTGGAAAAAAGCCGGCATTAGATCTTCTCTAATTTTCTTGTGGAATCAGCAGTGAAACCATCAGTACCTAAGCTTTTCTTTGTTGGTAAACATTTTATTATGTTTTCAATTTCTTTGATACTGGGTTATTTAGAATTGTACTATCTACTTGGATTCAGCTTTGGTAATTCATATGTATCTAGCAATATGTCCATTTCTTCTGTATTTTCCATCTTATTAGAATACAAATTCTCAAAGTAGGTATTGATGATCTTCAGGATCTCTGCAGGATCTGTTGTGATTTCACCCTTTTCATTCCTAATTGCGTGGATTTAAGTCTTTCCTTTTTTGGGTAAGGTTGGCTAAGGGTTTATCAATTTTTTTAATCTTTCAAAGTGCTGACTCTTTGATTCATTGATTCTTTGTATTTTCTTATTCTCCATTGTATTAATTTTTGCTCTGATCTTTATAATTTCCTCCCTCATACAAGCTTTGAGCTTGACTTGCTGTTCTTTTTCTGGAAGCTTGAGGTTCAACATTAGGTTGCTTATTTGAACCCATTTTGTTTGCGTGATAGGAAAATTCACTGCTATCAGTTTCCCTCATAGCACTATTTTTGTTGTGTCCCATAAGTTCTAGTATGTTGTATAGGCGTTATTTAATTGTAGAAACTCTGATTTCTTCTTTAATTTCATCTGTGACCCGTTGGTTGTTTAGGAGAGTGTTATTTAATTTTCATGTATTTATGAAGTTCTTGTGTTTTGATTTCCAATTTCATTGCACTATAGTCTTATAATATGTATGGGATAATTTCAATTCCTTTACATTTACTTAAGCATGTTCTGTGAGCTAGTATATGGTCTGTTTTGGAAAACTTCCCATGTTCAGCTAAGAATAATGTGTATTCTGATGTGGAGTGGAACTCACTAGATAGCCCAGGTTGATATGAAACTCACAGTGACCCTGCTGCCTCCCAAGTTCTGGCATTACAGGTGTGCACCATCATGCCCAGCTAATATATGCATTTTTTAATACATATATTATGAGTTTATTGGTACAGCCTAGGTATACAATACGGTTACATTCATTCCTGGGATCCTGTACCTTCACATGACAGGTCTTGGTTCTCATTTTTTTCCCCTTAATATATGTATTTTTGAAGGCAAGTTTTTTAGGTAGTGTTCAGATACTTAGACATGAATAAAAACTTTCTAGAAAGAATTCTGATAGTGACTGCCTCTCAAGAATGGTGCTAGCCTGGCATGGTGGCGCACGCCTATAATCCCAGCACTTGGGAGGCTGAGGCAGGAGGATCCCTGTGAGTTTGAGACCAGCCTGAGCTACATAATGAGCTCCAGGTCAGTCTCAACTACATAGTGAGACCCTGTCTCAAAAAAGAGAGTGGTGCTAATGACTAAGGTATATAGGGGCTAATTTTCATTTTAATTCTTTAGTTCTCCTTAATTGTTTATTCTGAACAGTTGGTACTTTTATTAAAGAAAAAAAATTTAAGGGCCTGCAATTTAGCTCAGTGGTTCCACCACTGGGTATGTGCTTCCTGATACTTTGATCAGAAAGCATTTGTAACACATACCCGTAATGAATTCTGAGTACCTCTGAATGTTTTCTTGACCTGTGTCAAGGGGGTGATGCCAGGAGTAACCTTAACTACCTAAGTTACTCCATGCTTGCCAGTCTGAATGTTTGACCAGTTGTTTTTTCTTTTTTAAAAAGCAAAAGAAGCAGGTATTATCTGCTTGTAGACATCATCTACACATTTCCAAGTCAGTTAAATTCAGTACCGGCAGCAAAACTAGCATAGGAGAAGGAGTATTACCAGCGGACCCTCCGTTCCATTAGAAGAGATTTCAAGGATCTGAAATAAAATTACTTATTGTTAAAGAGGAAGCTGAAATGTGGTGTCACATACCTGTAATACCGGCACACTGGTAGGGTAAGGCAGGAAGATCACAAAAATGAGCCCAGCCTGAGGAACTCGGTGCCTTAGGGAGGCGCTGTCTCAAAATAAGAAATAAAGTGGGTGGGGGGGCTGAAAATTTAGCTCAGTGCAGAGGCCCTGGGTCCAAGCCCCAGTACTGCCCAGGGAAGGGGGGAAAGGGGCTTGCTAAATAGGATTTATGTACAGTTTGTTCAGTGGTTAGAAATGGAAATAACAAAAACTATTTCAAAGTTCAAGAAGACAGTGTTACAGTCCTTTTATGAGGGTAAGAAGCCCAGAGTTTACCATCCTGGTCCTGTTGCTGAGATCTCAGGTGGGTTCTCCACTTTCCTGAGCATATCCTCTCATCAGTAAATTGGAGGTGAAGTGGAGGTAATGCACTGAAAGTTCACGGCACATAGTAAACACTCAGTGAATATTACTAATGCTTTTTTAGGCGATAATGACTGGCTAGTATGTTACACTGGGAAATCTAAAGAAGCTAGTGGTATCTGATAATTAAATTTGGAATGTAAAAGATGATTTGATTTAATTTTGTGTTTTGTTATTGTTTAAAAAATAAAACTGTAGAGTAAGACTTATATATGACTATCTAGTAAGACAACGTTTGTTGAATCTGCGGAACCAAAAACCAAAGATGGACAATAGTTTTTTTGTTGTTGTTTTTTGTTTTTTAATTAATAAGTTTTATCCCATTCCCCCCTTAGCACCTCCCCTCGCTATGTACAAAAACTTTGTTTCTATTTTTCTTCTATTTTCACTTTTTTTTCTAAAAATAGATAATTGTTTACAGAGTACTTGACAATAAAAAGAACTACTGGAGCTTATAACCATTATAGAGAGAGCCTCATTGAACAGCTAGCCAACCATTTCAATATTATCACCATCCCACCTCCTCCAAAAGCTGTTCCTAACCATTCCAGTACATGGTGATCTCTCCCACGAACCTACCTGTAAAGCTTAATGACCACGTGCTGCCTCAAAAAAGTTCACTAAGGCAGTTCTTTAATTCTCTAGGTCTCTCCAGTCTGCAGGATGGCATGCAGGCCTCTCTGCAGCAGGCTAATCTGGGCCCACAGGAAGAACCTAAAGTTTAAGCGACTTCTAGAGAGCCTTCCTTCTGAGGTTGTCTTCCCTGTGACAAGGAAGATTAAATGGAGTGGGTGGGAAAGGAGCCACTGAGCCAGAAATGTACTTGAGGAACAGTTGGCCAAAATCTTAACAGACATGATGGAATTTCAAATACTGCCCATGTTGAGTGGAAGTGAGAAATGCAGATAAAGATGATTTGAGCGCAAAGACCCGAATTCAATCCCCGGTACCCAAAAAAAAAAAAAAGATTTGCCTGAGACCAACTTATTAGGAAATTGAGGGGAGAAGAATTACTATAGCAGGAGGGATCTCTGTCATACTCCTTCATATAAAATACCAAGACTTTCTCTCAATTTAGTAAATACTTGCTGAGCTTCTGCTGTATGCACAATAATAATAACTAGCTGGTCATGGTGGCGCAAACCTGTAATCCCAGCACTCAGGAAGCTGAAAGTACTAGGATGGAGGTGAGTTTGAGACCAGCCTGGGCTACTTAGTAAGTTTAAGACCCGCCTGAACTACATAGTGAGACTCCGTCTCAAAACAAACAAATAAAGCAACAGCTAACTTTTTTGCGGGGGGGTACCGGGGATCTAACTTGGGACCCTGGGACCTTGCATTTGTGAGGCAGGCAGCTAAACCCCCAGCCCTTTGATAACTAACTTGAGAGAGCTAGGTGTATTTCCTGGACCTGTTACCACACGTTGGTGGCATCAGCCCTAGAGAGAGTAGCTTAAAATGGAAGTTGGGCGGGAATGTGTCCCATTTTGGCTGTAGAGAATAAATAGATCATGGGTAGGAAACCAACATCTCATCCTGAACTCCTTATAGAATGCCAAGTGCAAAGGAGTACTCAAGAAATGAAGGCAGGTATCTTAAGAGACCTTCTTTGCATACCCCTGACTCAACTGTGAAGGTTTCCTCTGTTGCAGGCATCAGAAGTTGAGAGACAACTCTCCATGCAGGTCCATGCCCTCAGAGAAGATTTTCGGGAGAAAAACTCATCAACCAACCAGCACATCATCCGTCTCGAGAGTCTTCAGGCTGAGGTGAGCCTGCCTGCGTGGCAGCACTTGGAGGGGAAGCACTTTTTTTTTTTTTCTTGGATGCACTACTCTGCATCATTGGATAAGGAGCTCTGTGAACCAGGAAATGAGAATCTGCTGTATATAAAAGGGACTAAAATTGCCAAAGAGAGATATTGCTGTGAGAAACTAAATGAGGAACACTTGATTCTTATTTCTCTGGGTAGTCTGTTGTCTGGAAAAATAAAAAATCTCAAAGTTACTCCTGAAGGTGTTAAAATCATGAATGACCTCCATTTTACTGAATATGTTAATCTCTGTAAAAATATGCTTGCCAACCCTACATAAAAGTTCGGGAAAGGCATCTTCCTTTCTACATTCTTCTGTCTCCTTCCTCTTAGGTCCAATTCAGTAAGCACTAGTAGGATATGTTATTCTCACCTCTAAAATAAGACCAACTTAGCGCAGTGGTTCCACCTCCTGCCTCGCAAATGCAAAATCCTGAGTTCAATCCCCGGTACCAAACAAACAAACAAATAAAATAAGACCAGTAGACATTTCACTTCATGGGGCTTCTGTGAAGATTTGGTGGGTTATGACGTGGAAGGTACTTGGTATGATCCTTGCATCATGAGTGCAGAACATGGCAGCCAGGGTCTGTGGCCCTGAGTGAGCTGGGAAACAGCATCCAGTCTTGGGGGAAGTGGGACAAAGAACATATCATCAGCTGAACCAGGCTGAGGGCTTACACCTAATATTCCAAGGGCCCCTCGTCCCCTTGGCTAAGTCAGATTTTGAGGGACAGTCTAGGGACAGAAGAGCCCCTCACTGTGGCTGAGGAATTAGTCATGTGATCAGGCTTGAGAAACCTCAGCTGCTTTCCTGCTTTGTAAGTCACTGAGGATGTTTTTCCTAAAGTCTGTCAATATCTTCTCTTTTCTTCTGCCTCCGCATTTCCTTCCATCCTCTTTTCCCTTGGAATTCCTGCTGCTGTTGAGCAGCAGGTTCTTGAAGTAAGTAAAATTTGTTCCGGTAGGTTTGGCATGCCTGTCTTTGACCATTTGTGTGCATGACTTGTCTTTCCTCTACCTGTTCATTTTTCTAGACCCTCATGAACAAGTTATTCCCGGGAATGTTTGTTGCCAGATTTGGTCACAAGTTTCAGGGTATAGAGGTGGAGTGAGAGTTGATAGCCTAATACCAGTTCCTCACTTTACCCAGGAATAGTGCTGCTTTCAAAGGCCAAGCTCTGAAATTGCTCCTTTCAAATAAATTACTTCATGTAACTCTGAACTTCTAAGTTTGTTAAGGGTCATTTGTATATCATAATCATGTTACCTCACTACTTTACCGAGTGAAACTTGGGAAACAAAGATGATCCATGGGAAAGAGAATTTAAAAGTCAGAGGTTATTTAAATGAAAATGAACTATAGTGAGAATTCCCTTCACCTGGTTAACTCTGGTTAATTCACAAAGGGAGCTTGCTGAGTTTGGTCTCTTACCCAGGTGCACACTTGAGAGATTTCTTTGTTTATCCAGACATGTGATCTCTCTGGCCAAAGGCCACATACCTCATTTCCCCAGGACAGCATCCTATCTGATGAATCAGTAGCCAAGGAAGATCTGTGCCCTCTGGAGTGGAGTTCTAGTGCAGAGTGGGAACGACCAAGAAGCAGAAAGAGGTGGCTCTCAGAGGACCTAGAACAGGCTATTCATTTCAGAGTCTCCCCTGGACAAACTCTGAAGTTGATCCCCAGAACTTATCCAAATAAAAACCTTGGGCATCATTCTCCAGGCTGGACTAGAGACCAGCCATGCAGTGGGATAAGGAATCAGTCCAGCAGGGAACTGATAAATGGAGCTAGGGAACCTGCAGGGCCCCAAAAGTTACCCCCAAATCCAGTACCTTTGGGAAGGCTATCTATAGCCCCTGTGCAAGGCAGTGCTGTAGGTGAAGCATTTCTGGCTTTGGGAGCACTGGCTCAGTTTCTTCCTGCAAACGTGACAGCCTGAGAAAACTATGCATCTTCTCCATTTTCTGACACCAGAGAGAGCAGGCAGACTTTCCAACAAGGAGATGCGTATATCTTGAGAATGGCTAGGGTACTCAGTGTGCAAACAGATCAACCTTTTTAATAAAAGGAGAGAATTCACAAATCTGCTCAAGAAAAGTTGCTCGCTCACTCTCTCTCCCACCTTCCCTCTCTCCCTCCCTCCCTCTCTCTCTCACCTTCCCTCTCTCTCTCTCACCTTCCCCCTCTCCCTCCCTCTCTCTCTCTTCCTTCCCTCTCTCCCTCCCTCCCTCTCTCTCTCACCTTCCCTCTCTCTCTCTCACCTTCCCTCTCTCCCTCCCTCCCTCTCTCTCTCCTTCCTACCTGCTACACCCTGAGCAATTCTCTGCCCTGCTGCCCTGAAACCTTCACAAAATAAACCTTTCCTCCTTTACAAAACAAAAAAAAAGTTGCTCTGAGTAAAGTGAGTTGTTCCCATAGTCCCTGGCCTGCTCCTTCCCAGGGTACACGTTGATACAGGTACTGCTTTGCCTTCTGTACCCTGCTAATTCCTCCATTACCTTGGAGCCCTGGGTGTGAGCTGTACCTGTACCCTTTAGCACCAGAAGGGCCAGCCGTGGGAGGAGGACAGAAGAGGGCCTGAAAGCACAAAAATACAAGGCTCCAGAGGACTGCATGGGCACTTTCTCACGCTCATAACTGGGGAAAAAAGAGTAGCAAGCCAACACCACCTCCCTACCAACCCCCCCAAAAAACCTTGGGGCTGAGGTAACACTGAGGGCAGGCAAGGTGGGGCCGTCTCTGTCTTATCTCTGGAATTTCCAGAGCACTAACCATCCCTTCCTCTGCCTGGCAGTCCACATTCCAGCTTCCCCACAGCTGACTCCTACCTCTTCCCAGACAGCTTCCTAGAAGGGAGTGGTTTTCCCTTCAGCCCAAGATTGCACAGCTCCTCTCTCTGAGATGGGTAGCCCTAAGTCCCTGGGCACAATACTTAGAGATACGTGCCTCCCAATCAGGGACTAAGTGCTCTTCTTACGAGTCAGCTCAGGTGTAACTTCGCACCACCCCTGTGGCCTTTCAGATCAAGATGCTGTCGGATCGGAAACGGGAGCTGGAGCATCGTCTCAGTGCCACCTTAGAGGAAAATGACCTGCTGCAAGGCACTGTGGAAGAGCTGCAGGACCGAGTGCTGATTCTGGAGAGGCAAGGCCATGACAAAGACTTACAGGTACTAGACAGAGATGCTGTCCTGCAGGACTAAAGCCAGACAATAGGAGCACTTAGCCAGAAAGGGAAAGCCTCCACTGGGGTTGGTCAGGAATGGGTGATGCTCAGGTCTCACCATGGACCTGTTACGAATCTCCCAGGGATGTACTGATTTACCCATAGCCAGTGAAACATATCATTACCCACAAATTCCTCCCATGCATTCTGAGCCACTGGTCCTTGAAAAGTTCCACACGGTTTTTTTCTGGGCTATTAACATGGCTGGAACACTGGGGGGTGTCATTCTGGCCACCTGGCATTTATAAAAATCTGCTAGATTTTGGAGGGAACTTGGGGCTCTCTGTTCTCATCTCACAGCAGCACTCTCTGCTGCTGCTTTTCTAGGTGGAGGGGTTTAGTTGGCTGGCATAGAACAGAAACCAGGAAGCTCCCCACTGAACACAGCAAGACATATCCTGCTTTTACCAGTTGCCAGAAAAGACACGGTCTGAGCCCTTTTTCAGCTTAATTAGTCTTTTTGCCTCCATAAAGGAAATTGCTTCATAGTCATATTTGTCCTTTTTGGAACTGCCACCAGGCTTCAACTGAATTCCTAGGCTTACACTTAAGGAGAAACACACCCCCAAACAAAAAGATAATCACTCTCAGCCTTCCCAGAAATAGGGTGTAGCATCTGCTACCAGGGTGCTTTGCTGGGCTGACCTGGGACCAGACACTAAGGGTGTACTGGATCTCTTTCCGCATGGCAGGATGCACTGTACTCCCACAGTGTCATTTGGGTAGAGTTGTTGGCCATGTAACACTCAGGTACCACCATGTGGTTCCCTGGTCCAAGACTAGGCTACAGAGGGCACCACTAGGCTCCTAGGGAAGCCCTAGAGTGTGAGGTGAGGAAACAGTGTCTTAGGCTAATACCATTTGTCACCGACACCATCAGCTAATTTGCCAACTGAGTTGTGCCCCTCTGGGGGACAGCTAGCAGCTTTTCTCCCTCTGTTTTCCTTCTCCAGTTGATAATGTAGTAGGTCCTCGGCAAATGTTGAATAGAAAATGCAGCAGGGTGTAGCTCAGTAATAGAGCACTTGCCTATACATGAGGCCCAGGATTCAAACCTCAGCATCAAGGAAAAAAGTTTAGCCAGGCCTTGTGATATATCACTATAATCCAAGCACTCTGAGAGGCTGAGGCAAGAGGATTGCAAGTTCAAGCCCAGCCTGAGCCAATTAAGTGAGATCCTGTCTCAAGAGTTTGTTTTTTTTAAGGGCTGAGGATGTAACTTACTGCATAGGTTCTGAGTTCAATCTCCAGTCCTAAAAAAAAAAAAATAAAAGAAAGGGTTGGGGATTTAGCTCAGTGGTTCTCCCTGCCTCGAAAGTGCAAGGACCTGAGTTCAATCCCCAGTACCAAGAAAAAAGCAAGTGGTATTTGTATTGCCTAAAGCCCCACAGCAGTTTTCAAAATGGCGTTTGCTTGTTTTTCCAGATTGATGATAATAATAGTGAACATTGTATGCCTCTCTACAGGGGACAGAGTGCTTTCATATAGTTCCTAACATTGAGGCTTAGGGAAAATGAATCATTCCTGGTAGAATTGAGACTAGAACTCTCCCACTTGACTTACTTGCTGTCCACTTGTCCCTAGAAGTCAGTATTTAACAGCATTTGTTATCCCACAAAGCACTCCTGGGGGTTACTGAGATAGACGTGGAAAGGAAAGGGAAAAGAACTACAGAAAAATAGAAAAACAGCCCTTGCCAAAAAGAAACTTTCGGTCTAGCATGAATTCACAAATTGCAAAGGCTGTGCTTCAGATCTGTAATTGAGGACTTGGAGCTGATGGGAAGTAGCCAGGGCCAGTGTGGGCCACAGGGTACTAACAGGTACAGTGGGCTTGTGCTTACAGCTGCAAGAATCCTGTCAGACCCCACACAGTCCTCACTCTGCATGCCCGCTGTCTTCCAGCTGGCTGCAGGAGTGCAAGGGTGTGCCTCAGCTGAGTGCCTGTAGCCAGTCTGACAGTTCTCACAGCTCGGAAGATCTATACTTACGGGCTGAATTCTCATCTTTCTTAACTGTGATTCTGTTACTTTTGTTTACGCAAAAGAAACTAAGTTTCCAGTAGTTAACGGTGTCTTCCAAGAAGCCCTGCCATGTCTGTTAATGAAATGGCCTATACTGAAATTTTATTTAGAAATAAAAATTGTAGCTTTCTAAGGTAGCACGGAGAAGTCTTAAACCAGATTTGTGAAATACTGAGCCAGTGACCTTGAAATATATTTCTCTCTTCCTCCCTCCCTCCCTGTCTCTCTCTGTCTCTCTCTAATCTGTGTTACTATGAGACCTGCTGTCAAAGCATTTTAAACTACTGATCAAATCCAACTTGGACTTTTTTCAGGCCTCCAAATGAGGATTAAAAGTTATTTATTGACTAGTTTATATCAAGTATTTTACTGATTTAGTTCAGTGGTGCCACCACATGCCTTGCAAGCACTAGGTCCCTAGTTCAATCCCCTGTACCAAAAAAAAAAAAAAGATATTGATAGTATCCTGTGTGGGCCACTTCACTGTCCTGTTTCATACTTAGCTGGGCTTTTTTTTGTTTTGTTTTATAGAACTAGGGACTAAACTCAGGACCTTACATATACTACTAAGGCTATACCACTGAGGTACATCCTCAACCCTTTTTGAGACATTCTTGCTAAATTGCCCAGGATACAAGGAAAAAAAAAGTGAGAATAGAAGGAAATAAGGAAATAATGGAAACAAAGCTTTTGTACATAGGAAGGGGGGGAAAGGGGTATGAGGAGAAGAGGGAAATGGGATAAAATAAAATTTAGTTTAAAATAAATTGCCCAGGATTAACCTCAGACTTGGGATCCTCCTGCCTCAGCCTTCCATGTAGCTAGGATTATAGACGTGCAGCACACCCAGCCAAGCATCTTTCATGCGCAGTGGTCGGATTTCACTACCAGAGTACAGGCTCACTTACTGTGAGGCAATGACCTGAGGTGTAGTCTGCCCCAACACAAATGGCATACCACTAAGCAAATCACATACAGCTCTCAACTGTCAGATGAGATGAGCGCTCCTACTTTTGCTCAGCTATATATTGTGAATTTAAACATCATCTACTATACAGTCGAGTGCCGTCTCTCTTCATACATAGTATCATCTTTGTTGTACAAAGGGTGATATTTCTTGTAGAGAGTTTATAGAGTAAATGAACTTTTCCCTGGTTTGGTTTTTCTGCACATGTCATTCTGGGTGGTGAATCAGGCACTGACCGGGAAGTGAGGCCCCTCCTTATCATTTATTCTTTTGCTTTTATAATTAAGCACCTTTTGCCAGGTACCACAGCAGCAACAGAACTTGGCTGTTGTCTGGATATTATTCTTTTCTTTGTTTTTTTGTTTTTAATGGAATGTGCCGAATGTCTATAATTTTGTTCAGATGACTGCAGAACCTGGAAAAGCTGTTTCTGCTATCGATGCATAACATACTATTATTAGTCTTTGTATATATATACATATATATATATATGTATATATATACATATATGTGTGTGTGTGTGTGTGTGTGTGTATATATATATATATACACACACACACACACATATATATATGTATGTATGTATATCACCATACACACACATATATATATAAATTGAATTTTGGGCAACTTTAACGGTGCTGCCAACTTTGGAAAAAGTCATCCCAATTTACTGTGTTAACTTGGCATTGTACAGAAATGGACAACCATGTTGGTCTAGAAATGTTAATTTTTTTTTTTTCCATGTGTACAGGGGTAACACATCATACTAAATATGTAAGGTCATATCTGTGAGGGTTCGAGTACAGAAACTAATAAAGTATTCTCTAAATAATGAAAAAAGAATAAGATAAGACTATAAGAGCGAGAAGCAATTTAAATATGTTCAGGGACCATCTTCATCTCCAGAATTAAGGATTATTTTGATGTTACATCATTGCCTTTTCTCTTTTACTTTCCTTTTTAGTTTTATTTTAGGATTCCCTATTTTTAATGTTCATACAGAGATTTCTTTAACTGAAATAGCGAATAATTTCTTTGGTGTGAAAAACTATACTAGTACACAGGATCCTAATGAGACAATTAATAATGTGAAATAGGAAGTAAAGAGCTAAAGGTGTAAGGAAAGTGGGAAGGGTGGGGGAAAGGTAATAAGGGAGAGGAAAAAAAGTATGAGAAACTGAAAAAATGGAAATAAAGTGTTTGTAAATGGGGAGGGGAGGAGGGGGTGAATGGAGGGCAGGGACAAGGGGAAAAATGAGAATCAAGACCTATTATGTAAAGGTACAGAATCCCAATGATGAATGTAACTGTATTTGTATACCTAGATTGCACCAATAACCTCAATAAAAAGAAAAAAAATAATAATAATAATAATTAAGCACCTTTGAGTGTGCATGAGTAATTGAACTAATTTTGTCTAGTACATAACGTATCAGTGTGCAATTTCTCCTGCTGAGATATATATATTGAGTTGTCAAGAAAATAATTGTAAAGCATTTTGCCACTTTAATGTGCCACTTGTAATTGTGCCAAATGCTTCCTAGGAGTGCCTCCACCCTGTAACCCTAATTTTTTTTTTTTTTTTTGACTTTACTCAGAACTGGGGCTGGAGAAATTCCCACTGGACCACAGGTATTGCTGACCAAGGGGAGGCACCCAGAGCAGGCTTGCCAGTGCCATTTTTGTTCACTGAGCAGCCAGGCTCCAAACCCTTGTGAGTCATAGCTCTTTTGGGCCTTTACTGCCATTTTTTAACTGTTTCCTGGCACTGACAGTGAAGATGAGGCTCCCAGAGCATATTTAGGATTAGCCGAAGACTTTGCAGAGCAATCTGCTTTCTCCATCAGAACTAGAGCTCAGAGTTGCTGCCAGCCACCCTGTGGTCTCTGCATCGCTGCAGGAACCAGAGCTAACTCTCTCTCTCTTTTTTTATATATACCAGGGACTGAACTGAGGACCTTATGTTTGTGAGGCAGGTGGCAGAACCACTGAGCTAAATCCCTGGCCCAATCCCCTCTCTCTTTAATGGAACAAATATTACCCAAGAAATGCTTTTTTATTTGAAGGGGAAAAAAAAAAAACCTCTACACACACTTGGTACTGGGGATTGAACCTAGAGGTGCTGTCACTGAGCCATATGCCTAGGCCGGTAATAGCGAGCCTTTTAGAGCTTTCTGAGGCATGCATGCCATAGGTCCGCCACCACTGGCCTACCCCTTTATTTTTAAGACAGGCTTTTGCTCAACATGTTATATATGAAATTCAGTAATGTTGTGAGTAGTAACATCACGTAATAACAGCATAGTCTTTTTATTGCTGCATAGTATTCAAACATAGGGATGTGCCATGATTTGTGATTTTTATTATTATTTGGATTCTTTCCCATTTGTGGCTATAATGAATATCCTGTGTGTGTCTTTTGTTTTCATTTCACTTGAGGGGCAAGGGAAATTGTGCACTGAAGAATGAATTGCTGGATCACAGGATAGGTTTGTGTTTAACTACTAGAAGCCACCACATACTTTTCCAAAATGTTTGCACATTTTCCACTCTCACCAGCAGTGAGGGTTCTTATTATTCCATATCTTCATCAACACTTGATATTATCATTTAAAATGTTTTCTTTATCTTAGCCATAATGGTATCTTAATTGAGAAGGGGGTGCTAATTTTTCATTATGGAGGATTTCACATAGACCTGCCCTTCGGGAACATTCATTTCCTTTCTTCTATTGAAAGTATATCTCAGAATTTTAGTAAGTTCATCTGTAAATTAAATATCTTTAGGGAACACTTGTTCTATTTTATGGAATGAAGTGTTGCCTGATTCTAAAATTGAGAATAAAACCAATGAAGGCCTTTAAACTAAATAGTTGTAATTTTGTCCTTTGATAGTACTATTCACTGTTTTCATTTTTGAAAAGCAATCATAAAAGCAACATTGAAAAATATTATGTTACATGTAATAAATTTTTTAAGTTTCTCTAGAAAAAAATTGTTTTAATGTAACCATAATTCTATTACACCTAAAAAATTAACAGTATGTCTTTAACATCATCAAAAACTCAGTGTTAAAATTTTCAGTCATCTTTTATCATGGATTTAAAAAATATTTTTGTTTGACTCAGGATACAAAGTAAGGGGCCAGGGATTTAGCCCAGTGGCACTGTGCCTCCATCTCACAAGGTCCTAAATTCAATCCCTGGTACAAAAAAAAAAAAAAAAAAAAAAAAAAAAATTGAAACAAAGATACAAAGTAAAATAGATTTACACATTGTAATTGGTTGATAGGCTTCTTGAGTCTCTTTTAATCTCTAGGCTCCACCTTTACCCTTTTTTCTTGAAATTTATTTAAGAAATGGAGTTGTACATCTTGAACTTCCCAGATCTGGGTTTTGCTGACTGTATCCCCTATTGCAGTCTGACATGTTCCTCCCCCTCTGCTTTTTGTAAGTGCAGGTATAGAAGCAAGTTAAGTTCTGGGCACTGCTGGCTGGTTTGGCTTGGGTGAACCTCACTAGCATTTGTTCTCTCTCCTTGAAGCTGCACCAGAGCCAGCTAGAGCTCCAGGAGGTGCGGCTCTCCTTCCGGCAGCTGCAGATGAAGGTGGACGAGCTCACTGAGGAGAGGAGTCTACAGAGCTCTGCCGCCACCAGCACGTCCCTCCTGTCAGAGATAGAGCAGAGCATGGAGGCTGAGGAGCTGGAGCAAGAGAGAGAGCAGGTGCTGACATCCCTGTCATCTGGCAGGGGAAGTGGCCTCACAGTGCCTGGGCCCATTGTCCACCCTGGCACTCCATTGCTTCCTGGTGAAGGTCGTGGCTCTATATCTGCCTGAGTCCCTCAGCCTGCTGACTGGAATGATACAAGGCAGACCCTGATCAAAGCTGTCGTTAGCCCTCCAGCCCTGCTCTTCATCTGAACAGAGCACCCAGAAGACAGTGACAGGCACAGAGCTTCATCCTCCCCACTCATGCCCCATGCCTCTGGGACATGTTTGTTGACTACCAGTCAGCTTCATTCCTTGTGCTTTCTTTCAGAGTTTGGAACATTTATGACTCATTTTTACCATTTAATTGGCTTTGTTTTATGCTTTTCATACTTCTCATATCTATATATTCCCCTAATAATTCTCTGACTTTAATGAAAGAAACATTCTGTAGTAAAGAAACACTTTAGAAGGAGCTGGAGGGCAACCCACTTGGGACCCCTTCTGTCTCTCAGCAGCTATTCCTATTTCCTACTTCCTGGCTTCCAGTTTTGTGTGCCTCATTCCTTTGAGCACTGGCCACTCCCCTCTTGAGTGTATCATTTCTCTCAATAAATCTTTCCCATTTCTTTTTAAGGGGCTAGAGAGCAGGGAGAATAAGAATTGAGAGTCCAGATAGATGTACAGATGTACTGGGCCCAAAATAAGTAGCATTATTTCTCCTAGAACTGGTATCTTAGGTCTCTGTATTTTGCGCTAGATACTAGACAAAGATCGCCACGTCTTCCATAAAATCCATAACCTAGAATAATTCTTTGTGACACAGCTGAGACTGCAGCTCTGGGAAGCCTACTGCCAGGTCCGCTATCTCTGCTCACACCTTCGAGGAAATGACAGTGCCGACTCAGCAGTGTCCACAGACTCCTCTATGGACGAATCTTCAGAAACCTCATCCGCCAAGGATGTGCCAGCCGGTAGCTTGCGCACTGCTCTCAATGAGCTCAAGAGACTGATACAGAGCATTGTGGATGGTATGGAGCCCATGGTAAGAGGCCACTTAGAGAAGGGCCTGACCCCACCAGACCTGGCTAGTAGGAGGTTGAAACCTAGTGCAGTGGGGGAGGTTAACCTCAAACTGGAGCCTTATCATGTATCTGCCAGAATTCCTCCTGAGTTCTCATTTATATTTGAGAACACCGAACACCAGTGATTGATCAGGTAGAGGGTCCCAGTGCCAGGAATGCTGGTTCCAAGGTCACCTTCCTGCAGACACCAAGGCACAAACACAGTCCTTTTCTCTATAATTATGAATGGACACTGGTAACCTCAAGTTCAAGGACTTTTCCTTAGAAACTAAGTAGAGAAATAGGTGTCTGGCAAAACACTGCAGATCACATTCTGTAGCCTTTTTCTTCCTAGTGGAGGGGTAAGCTATGAATAGGCAAACTTAAAAGACCTAAATTCTGCCTAAAGAATAGAAGTGATTACAGGAAGTTGAGGGAAGACCAAGGGAAAGGGCCTCTTGGAATTCCAGCTGTGGCATTTGGGGAAGAAGGATGTTCCTGTAGTACCCTGGGCAGACTGGAATTTCTTCCAGTTTCATGACAGATTTCTCCCTGACTTACTTTCCATTCACATACCCAGTTATCCTGGGCTGGGGATTTAGCTCAGTGGCACCACACCTGCCTCGCGAGCACAAGATCCTTAGTTTGGTCCTTGGTACCAGGAAGGAAAAAAAAAAACATTGACAGCTTCACATACCCAGTTCCCAGACAGTAATTTCTTTCTAAGTTTCATTCTCCTCCAGAATAGTTGTCTCTCTCTCTGTCTGTATTGAATGAAATAAGTTGAAGTGTGGTTGTTTCTTTTTCTGTTTGTTTTGTTTCATTTTTTGAGACAGGGCCTCACTATGTAGTTCAGACTGCCCTGGAAAAGTGTGGTTTCTGTCTGTTCTGTGTTGGTTTGGGGAACGTGCTACAGTGCAAAGGTTGGGTCACGGGGGGAGAGGGGAGCTATCCAGGGCCATGTGCCCAAGGCTGAAATGACCACAAAATAAACTTCAAGCTATCCTTTGGAGGATGAAATTGAGCTTGAGAATCTCTACCCACTACCCTTTCTCCTCCCTTTGTCTCATTTCTTCCTCCTTTGCTCTCTTCCTTTTTTTTTCTTCATCTCTCCTTTTGTCCTCCCCTCCCCTGCCATCTCTCCCTTCTCCTTCCCTGTCACCTTCCTACCCCACCCTCACTGACCACCTCTCACTCCTGCCTATCCGTGCGCTCTCCATGTCTGACTGACTCCTCTTTTTGCTGTCAGAGCTCCCGGAGAATTGAGGATGACTCCTTAGAAGAACAGATAAGGCAGACCAGTGAGGACTCAAGAGCCCTGAGGGAGCTCATGGAGGGAGAGAGGGGTAAACTGAGGCAAAGCCTAGAAGAGCTGCAGCGACTCCACAGCCAGGTGAGCACGCCCATCTTCAGCCCAGTGCAGGGAATGTACGTGTGTGGCTTTACTCAACTTACATGTGAGACATGGCTCTGCATCAAGTCCTCCGGGGACTGTGGTCCAAAGTTCAGAGGTCCTGGGTGTCTCCAAGTGAAGATACCCTCATTTATTCCAGAGGAAGATTGGCAAGGACACAGATCATCCAGTGACATGCTGCAGAGCCAAAAGTTAGCTGGCTGGTAGATACTGACAACTGAAAGCCACAGCTTTCAGGCTACTTCTAGATATATTTCCAACAGCTCCTGGGCAAGGAAGTTGGCAAAGCACAGAAGAATTATCTTTACAGGGCCATTCCCTCTTTGTAAGCACTGTCGCCTCTGTGAGCCTGCTTTTCAGCTTTAGAGAACTGAACTGCTAACCTCAGGGTCCTTTCATGTTTGATCATGATTGCCATCTCTCTTGTGATCACTGGAGAAGTCAGATGTATTCTGATCTGAAAAATTTTTAAAGACTTAGGAGCAACCAGGGGTGATGGCACACACCTTTAATTCCAGCACTTGGGAGGCCGAGGAAGGAATTGTACAAGTTCAAGGCCAACCTGGGCTCTACCTTGTGAGTTCAAGGCCAGCCTGAAGTGCATAGCATGTCTCTTAAAAAAAAGACTTAGGAGTAGACCCACCCAGAAAGGAGCTTCTAAAGTCTGTACTAGGAGTTGCATAGAGGCTCTTCTTTTTTACTACACTATGTTTAGGTTTCTGTCCTTGGTGATGGCAGCTGGAAGAACACCAGAAAGCAAGTGGAGTCTGGCTTTTGCTTCAGTCAGTATCTTACACTTATGATACCTTTATAAGAATAAACTCTTTTTTTTTTTTTTTTTTTTTTTAAGTCTTCCCAGTAGTCTTCCTAATGCAGTTCTCTTGTACGATATTGGGATGCTCACCTACAGCCTTCACTGTACTCTCTGGTGAGGGATCAGGGAACAAGGATGAAAAGTTATTCAGAGATATGGCTTGCTCCTGGCCAAACCCTAGAGAGTAGCCAAAGACATTCTCTTGCCTAAACTCCAAAATCCTCAAGTGTTTATTGGCCAGGGAGAGCAATTCACATTTAGGAATAGACCTTCCAAACTAGAGAAATAAAATTTAAGGAAAACTGGATCTAGAAGTTCTTTGTATTAATTAAAATTTTACTTATTTTTAAAGTTTTTATTGTCATTTTGTTTTGAGATGACATATAGCTGTGTTACCCAGGCTTACTCTGAACTTCTGGGCTCAAGCGATTCTCCTGCTTCAGCCTCCTGAACAGCTAGGACTACATATATGCATCACCACACCCTGCTTTTTTCTTTTTTTAAATTAGCACCTGTTTACCAGCTCTTTAATACCGACTGGGTTTTCATTGGCGGGGGGGTCCCCAATTTATAAAACTAGAAATTCACCCAAATATATTCATTCATTGAGGATCACAAGCACAGTGCTGGTTGTTACAAGACTGATATGGAACTATTTATGATGCCATCTCTCCAGAGAACTTTCCTTAGAAGTGAGGCTGATAACTGGTTTAGGCGGATTCCTGTGGACTCCTTCCAGATGTCCAGTGTAGAGTGTAGAACGGAGCTTCTCCCATGACTCATCCAGAATGCTCGAAGCCGAAAGCCTCTCTGCCACTGCAGCCCCCAGAACTGCCCTGTGGAAGTCACCCAGACAACCCAGGGTAGCAGTCAGGGTGCAGATTGGAGTCAGCCCAGTAGGCTGGCATTCCTCGTGCAGGCTGGTAAGGCATCTGCTGTGCACCCCGTGTGCGAGGGGCACCTGATGTTATCTCATTTGATCCTCACAACCCCCATGGCAAGGATTTTTGGGGACGTATGTATGGCTCAGAGAACATAAAGTCTCTTTTCCCTTTAGTGGCTGGTGAGCTATAGTTTACTCAAGTTTTAAGTCCTTCTGCAGTTCCATCTGGATCGTGTTAAATGTTGGACTTTGCTGCTCAGTATGTGGCTTTATCTGTCTCTTACTCAGCGTTAGAGACACTGGCCAGACGCATGTCAGGGCTCATTTGGTCTGAGGAGTTCTGGCTCTGCCACACTCTTATCTTGGGTTCTGATGCAGAACCTGCTGATGATAGGTGTGGTTGGGCGCCTCATCTGCCTCAGAGCTGGATGTATGTACATGCCATGGCTTCTGCAGGTGTTGGCCTGTGCTTCCCCAAGGCTTCAAACCTTATTCGATTGACCTGGTCCCACGGGGCAGCTGCGGCTTTGGGCTGTCCTCAGTGCGAAGCAATAGGCCTCAACATTCCTTCTCAGATTCCTAAGAGCACAAAATCCATTACCCATCATGCCAGTGAATTGTCTTCTGTATTTCTTTGTTGTCGGGTGTCCTCTGAGCTACTTCAGAGTGGTTGCTCCCTGGCTGGCAGCTCTGCTCTCAGACTAGAGAGCTTGATCTTCAGCCTTAGGCCTGCGGCCTCTGCTCATTTTCATTCTTTCTGAAGACGATAAGACCTGGGCATTGAGGGCGTGACATTAGTCCCCTTGGGGAAGGGAAGCCGACCTGTGTGGGTGGATCTTCCCTTAGAAAAATGTCAGAGTGTAATATTTAACAAGAGGGCAGGATCCGGCCTCCCAATTCATGCCTGATTCTATCAATCTAGAAAAAAGGAATTCCCACCTTTCCATTGCTTAACACATACTTACTGAAAGCTCTACCCAGGCAACACTTCTGACTGCAAACAGTAGAAATCTGCTCTGTGTAATTTAAATAGAAAGTGAATGTATTAGAATTAAATGTTTGCATGCAGAATGAACCTGAAGGAAGGTAGGAAAACTCAGCTCCCAAACAGAAAAGATCCAGGAGAAGGGGACAGCAGAACCAGCATGCGGCCTGGTGAATCGTCCCCACTGGCCTGTGGCTTTGCCGTACTCCTTCAAGAGCTGCAGTCCCAGGGCAGAGGGTAGAAGTGACTGCCAGTGTAGGTCACATAGCCATACCCAGGCTGCGAAGGCAAAGGAATGCCTGCCTCCCTTTGGCTTCCTTAATAGGAGGCCATGCCCTGTCTCCACCACTACTCGTGCAACCATGAAAGCCCCCCTAAATCAGACTAGGCTTGGGTGGTAAGTATCCAAAAACTAGCAAAATCAGTTTTGTGAGTAAGCACTATACACAGTCAGGTTCTGTTATGCACAGATGGATACAACATACTTCTTACTGCACTGGCAGTCATTATGTACACAGTGACTGCACTGTGAGGTGGGGGGTGAACTGTGGACAGTGATGGAACCCTAGAGGCACACTTCATTGGATTTGTCTGATGCATTCACTTTCTTCTTAAATTACACAGAGCAAATTTCTACTGCTTGCAACCAGAAATGTCGCCTGGGTAGAGCTTTCAGTAAATACATGTTAAGCAGTGGAAGGGTGGAAGTCCTTTCTGTCTAGGTTGATACCATCAGGCATGACTCCCAGGTCAGCATCAGGACTGAGTAGGCCATGGTACCACTTACTGAGGCATGGACCACAGAAAAGGTGACAGATTTTGCAATGAGAGGTAATAACATCATTTAGGTGTATAAGTCCGTGTGGTTTTGATTTGGGGAGCCAATGAGAAAAAAATGAAAGAAAACTAGGCTGCACTATATAGTGTTGGAGATGCAAGCCAGGTCCCTGGCTTTGGAGCCATCTAAGGACCTGCTGATAGCAATGTTCCATCTAGAAGACAGCTGAGAAAAAACATGAAGCTCTACCCAAAAACAAATTACTTCAGAGCCCTGAGGCATTAATGATCTCCTTTGAAAAAAAAATAATCTCCTTCAGTCGTCTGCCTGGGTGTACAGCCTCATGAAAGAGGTGGCATGATGTGCCACGTGATGAGTACAGAGGGCACCCAGCCTGTGGCAGCAGGTCAAACGCTGAAGCTCTCTCAGATCCATTGCCCCTGAGCTGTAGCCTAGGACATGGCATCCTTCCTCAGGAGAGGAGGGCCCTCCACAGATCAGGACAGCAGTCGGGGGCTACCTGCCCACTCCCACAAGCACTCAGGGTTGTTGGGTTTCTTCTCACCTCTGGGAGAAGAAAATTGCCTAGGTCCGGAGCAATGGTATCGCCACATTCGTTCATTGGTCTCCCATTAGGTGACCCTGCTGAGTGTGGAGATGACTGCACTGAAAGAGGAGAGGGATCGACTTAGAGTGACATCGGAGGACAAAGAGCCAAGGGAGCAGCTTCAGAAGGCCATCAGGGACCGAGATGAAGCCATCGCAAAGTGAGTGTACCTGGCCTTTTTGTTTTTTTTTTTTTT
>NW_022900924.1:10024812-10029353 GCF_012274545.1 Fukomys damarensis | reverse complement strand
CTTTTTTTTTTTTTTTTTTTTTGGTTGTTGTTGTTGTTTTTGTTTGTTTGTTTAATAAAATGGAATATATGCCTAATTTTAGAAATTAAATCATACAGGGCTGGGGATTCAACTCAGTGGTCTCACAAGCACAAGGTCCCGAGTTCTATCACCAATACCAAAAAACGAAGAGAAAAAGAAATTAAATCATACAGAATTTAAAGGGAAAGGTTGATTTCCATGCTGCCCAACCTTATTCCCCATCCCATTCTTCTCCCCGGGTGGATGGTGCTGTTGGAGATAGGGTGTGCATTTTTAGCAGACCTTTTTCCTGTGTATTACATACAGGTATATGTGTAATATAGCTGTTTGTGTTTTTAATCATTGGGACAGTACTCTACATGTTTTGTTTTTGTTTTATTTTTTTTAACTTACATCTTTAAAAAGCTTTTAGGGCCGTGGATTTAGCTCAGTGGTTCCGCCGCCTGCCTCGCAAGTGCAAGGACCCGAGTTTGATCCCCGGTACCAAAAAAAATAAATAAAAATAAAAAGCTTTCATTCTTTCTCACACACTCATTATGTATCTGCCTTATCTTTTTTTATTTTTAGATCTTTTTCTGTTTTTTACTTTTTTATTATGAACATTTTTAAATGTACATAAAAGAAAGTAACATAATAGAAGCCCCTGTCTACAGATATAGGCGCTTCAACACTAATCATCAACACCTTTACCTCCCACTTCCTGCATCTCCCCATTGGATTTTTTAAAAACTCCTGTCACCTCATCCATGAACATTTCGGTACCAGAAACACTCTCTTCCTTAAACACAACCATGATACAGTAATCACACTTGGAAAAATGTCTTAACAGTGTTGTTATCCAGTCAGTATTCAAATTTACAATTTCAAATTCAGTTTGTCCCATGTGTCTTTTTATATCTGATTAGAATCCAGCTCCAAAGTCGCATATTCCAGTTAACTGATGTGACTCCAAAGTTTATAACACCTTCCCTGCCCTTTTCATTTATTTACTGAGAAACAGGATGATCTGTCTCAGAGGGTCTTTCTGCATTCTGGGTTTTGCTGTATCCTATAGCATTATTAACAGTGTCCTCTGTCACCTTTGTTTCCAATAAACCAGGTCATTCTTTATAGAGAAGAAATGCATTATATTGCACCCAAAAGATTTGGAAATACAGGCAAAAAACAAATTTACATATTTCTATCTGCCTGTACATTGTTTTTTGGTTTTGGGATTTTGGGTTGTCTTTTGGGGGGTACCAGGGATTGAACTGGGGACCTTGGGCTTGCAAGGCACGTGGTGGTACCACTGAGCTAAATACCTGGCCCTGTTTGCTTCTTTTAAGACGGTCTCACCATGTAGTTCAGGCTGGTCTTGAACTTACTGTATAGCCCAGGCCAGCCTTGAGCTCACAGTGATCCTCCTGCCTCAGCTTCTCAAGTGTATGTGTGCACCACCACACCCAGCACTTACTTCATGTACTCAAACACTCCACTGAGTTGAGGAAATAAAAGTGTGGTACCTTGCAGGACACTTTCCACACATTAAAACATTTGTGAATCGCTCTGATATTTATAAGATACTGACATCATTTCCGCAGTAAGAAGTAAAACTTGTTAATCCCAATTTTATAGGTAAGGAAACTTGAGATTGTTTCCCAGAGCCACATCCAGTAGATATGCGCAGCTTTGCCTGCAGGCCTCCTGATCCTGTTGTCCAAACACCTTTTCTCCTCCGCTGCATTGCTACTTGTCTGGAAGCAATTTCTAAACAATTTCTGGCACTGAAATTCTTTGCACTTTAACCTTCTTTCTCATACTTCTTCATACTTCCTTTCTCCTTCCTTCTATTCTTTTTTTTTTTTCTTTCTCCACACCTAGGATTAAAGGTGTGCTACATACATCATGACCAGCTGTATCCCTTTAATCATTTTCATCATCTCCATTTCTCAGTTTACCTTTGGGTCCTCATTTCTGTCTGGGCAGAACCTCATATCAGGTTGTCTTTATCAACTTTAGTTCATTTTCAGCATTGTACTATGTGAAGCTCGCCTATCTGTGTATGTCTGCCTGCCCCCTTGGATGCCCAGGATATTTAGTTATTGGATACTAGAATAGCAGTGTAATGGGGGGAGCAGTACCTTACGTTCAAATTAGGGAATAAAACAGTAGAAGTAAGGTGCTAATTGTGGAACCTCCTTGGGAATAAAAAGCAGGTTGAGATTTTTTATAGAGACTGGTCACCTTGTCTTAGCAGAAAAGCTGGACATTTAAGATCTGAACAAACTGGGCATGATCATGCAAGCCTGTAATCTCAAATTCAAGCCCAACGTGGGCAACTTAGTAACTAATTAATAACTAAACAAGACCCTGTCTCAAAATTAAAGGGATGGGGTGAGGCTCTGGCTTCAATGGTGGGGGGGCTGTCCATATTGTGACATCAGTATGAAAGATGAGATACAGCCAAAGTGTCAGGGGAGAGAAAAAATTGTTCATACTCCCTTCCATAAGGAAAAGTGAAAACTAACCCAGACCTGGTGGCATAGGCCTGTAATCCTAGCACTCTGGGAAGCTGAAGCAGAAGGATCTCAAATTCAAGCCCAGCCTGGGCAACTTTGGAGATTATGTCTCAAAAACAAACAAACAAAAAAAAAAATGGCAAGAGATGTAGCTCAGTGGGCAAGCCCTGGGTTCAATTCCTAGTACCAAAACAAGACAGAAAGGGTGGGGTGGGGGAGACTAGCTCTGTCGCCTAGGGGAGAGTGGCTACCACATCTGCACGGATCCATGTTAACGCGCATGCCCTTGTCTGGCATAGGAACCTAGTTAACATCCTGGAGTCTGATCAGATGTGTACATTTTCCTCCCTGGAAGGAAGCCTCCATAGAACTGGGAAGCAAAGGCGATGTTCTCCTGGACCTCGGTGAACAGGCCAGCTGGGTGGGGGCATTAAGAGTCAGACGTGGCACGTGCCAGTTGGAGAGAGAGACCCCAGTAAGCCGCGCTCCACCGCTGGATTCCCCTCCCTTCGGCAGCGTTAGCATATTCCCTTAGCTCAGGACTGCTCTTGGCACCATCTGCCGGTAGATGCCCGGAAACTCAGAGGCTGCAGCTGTGGTTGGGTGCCTGGGGTTGGTTCTGACTTTCTGCGACTGAGGCGGCGTCCATGGCAACCGCTGCCACGAGGATTTCCACTGTTTGCCGCCAGCCAGTGGCAACTAACATAACAGATGCAGCTTGCAGCTTCTGAGCCCCGCGCCCATTGGACAGACTCGGGTCCTAGCCGCAGGGGGTGGGGCTGACACTGAGTGGAGCTGTCTCAGCTGCCTCCAGCAAAGACAGCGAGTGTGTTGTTGGTATAGGTGCAAATTGCTCAGCGGACTGGAGGAGAGAGGAAATGCTGGTCACAGCAGTCACCTGAGCACTTCATAGAGGGGACCCTCATGCTCCTCCCACCCGCGCTACCTTTGTATGTGTGTTCTGAGGCCTGAACAGGAGACCTCTGCCAGCCAATCCTTTAGCTGTCCTTGTTCCACTCACTGGGTTTACTGCTGTGTAAAACCAGGACACTTAGCCTGACCACTTCAAGTACTCAGGGAGTGGCTGACATGGAAAAGGCTAAATGACCCACGTTTAGGCAACTGGGCAACCAGAGCTTCCAGTTAACTCTCTCCCTTTTTATCCCCAGCCCCCTCCCCCAGATTAATTTTCTTCTGTAAAATATCTGTGACTTACAAATGTTGAATAAATTAATATGTGAGGTATGCAAAATGAAATCACAAAATGCAGAAGTATGTGAGGAGAGTATATGTGTACATATACAAGCAGAGCTTTCTGGTTTTTGTTTTGAGACAGGATCTCTCTAAATGGCTTAGGCTGGCCTCTACCCTCTACCTTGCACCTCAGCTTTCCAGATAGCAGGAATTACAGACAAGCACCATTGTAAGCCTCAGACAATTTTTGTTTTACAAAACTATACCATTGTTTCGGTGGGTTTTGTTTTTGAGACAGATTTTCACCATGTAACTCAGGCAGGCCCTGAACTCACTATCTGGACCAGGCTGGCCTCGAACTTGCATCGATTCTCCTACCTCTGGGATTGCAGGCATGTACCACCATGCCCAGCTGTATCTTATTTTCTGGTTCTTTTCTCTACCAAGCAATAATACGTCCTGAACTGTCAGTAAATACCCTACATCATAATTCTTTCTAGGACCCATTTTCCATCATATTTTTACCACTTCCTCAGTTGTTGGGTACTAGGAGTAGCAGTTTTTGATGGCTCTTTTTTTTTCTTTTTTTTTTTTTAATAGAACTATGTAGTCCAGGGCTGGGGATTTAGCTCAGCAGTTCAGTGGCCTGCCTCACAAGCGCAAGGACCCGAGTTCGATCCCCGGTACCAAAAAAAATAGAACAGAACTATATAGTCCAAGCTGGCCTTAAATTCATAAAGCCCAGGCTGGCCTTGAACTTGCAACAGTTCTCCTGCCTCTGCTTCCCAAGTTCCTTTGTGCTGGGTTTTTTTTTTTTTTTTTTTTTTT
>NW_022900924.1:10001251-10024689 GCF_012274545.1 Fukomys damarensis | reverse complement strand
TTTTTTTTTTTTTTTTTTTTTTTTTGTACCAGGGATTGAACTTGGGACCTTGTGCTTGGGAGGCAGGTAGCAGGCAGCACCACTGAGCTAAATCCCCGGCCCTGTGTGTTGGAATTTTTACACGTATTTATCTTTGAGACAGTTCCCTTAAGGTGTAGCCAGTCATGAGCAGTCCTTCCCCCATCCCAGGAGGACAAGTCCCCACCCTCTAGTGGGCAGTACCCTGGTGTAGGAAGGATGTGTAGCTCCTTTGTGCTGCATGAGGCCCTTGATGTACTCTGGGTTCCAGTCATTTGTGGCCCTCTTTTATCTGCTTTCAAGCTTTACTTCTGTCTTTGAGGTGGGAATGACAGTCCATATACAGGGTGGTTATGAACATTGGTTGAAAAGATAAATGTGAACGCATGTTGCAGCTAACCTCACGCCAACGTGGTCTTCAGTCACTGTTTGTTGTTAAGTTTGGGATGGAGCCTGTGTGCCTCTGTGGGCTCCAAGTAGCCCAAGCAAAAAACCAGCTGCCTCTGCTCACTGTGGCTTGTCTATTTTCAGGAAGAATGCTGTGGAGCTGGAACTCGCCAAGTGCAAGATGGACATGATGTCTCTGAACAGCCAGCTGCTAGATGCCATTCAGCAGAAACTGAACCTCTCACAGCAGCTTGAGGCTTGGCAGGTAAACACGAGCTCTGTGGCCCAGGCCCAAGAAGACTCCAGGAGTCTGAACCCAGCAGAGTGTAAGGAGAGTTTGCTACTAGAGGGTCCATCCCATGTGATAGGTGAACAGTAACCACTGTCTTCACCTACAAAAATCAGAACCCATGTCCCCCATGTTCCTGGGGAAGAACACTTAAGAGTGCTCTTGAAAATGACACACCCCAGACTTGGAATGGGGCTCTCTTTCAACTGGTCTTCTGAGGTTGATTTAAACTAGAGAAACAGCTGTTAACATGAAGGGGTGGGAAGCCCCAAGTGACCGAAGGCAGTGTAGCGACCCTAGAACACTGCTAACCCCTTCTCAAAGGCCTGCAGCTTCTTTTTTTCCACTGGGCTGGTGCAGAACCTGAGAAAAATGAATCAGGGTGTCCTCAGGGCCCAGCTTAGCTCCCGGCTTGGTGGGGACTGTGCCATTTGGTTGATGCATTTGAGGTCACACAGTGTCAGGATGTGAGTGCAGCCAATTAATGTCTCTCCCTTAGAAATCCTAACCAGACAGGTTAGTAAGCCACCTGCAGCTCCATGAGGTGACAGCAGGTTAGCAATGACCATTCATTCCCCTCAGGGCCCCATGAGGCTGGCACCCAGAGCCCTGGCCAGTGCTGCTCACTGGTCCCTTGGCTCCTGCCCTGCAAGCCAGCTGGCTGTGCCCTGCTTACCACCACTGTTCTCTCTCTTCTCTCCTGGCTGCAGTTTGCTTCCTCAGGGCTTTTTACTATCTGGCTCCTTTGGTTTCTGATCTAGTGGCCTTTCTCAGTTCCTGTATCAACAGCTTTAGTTGTACACCCCTCCTGCCTTTGAGGTGAGATTGAGCCCTGTATCACACCCATCCTGTCCACTCTGCCATCGCTGTCCTGCCCTGCCACTTTCCCTTGTGGCCCACCATGTTGTGTGTGCCAGAGCCTGGCATCATCTGTGTGCGGTGTGACATGTCATCCAGCCCTGGTCATCGTCCTGTCACCATCATTTCTCATGAGCTCGGCAACATATGGCCAAGTACTGACAGGCTGACCAGTCTCTGACAGGCTGACCCTGGTTTCTTGGTGCCACTTTTGCATAAATAGTTTTGCCCACAGAAATAACAGCAGGCACAGAATTACGAGCCGTACATGTGTGTTTGTGAAGTTTTGAAGTACGTATCTCATGAGATTACCTTGAATGGTTTAAAGTATAAAGGTACAGTTTATAATGTGCCAGAAAATAACATTGGCAGCTTTGAAAGGATGTCTTTCCCAAAAGACCCTTTAACATTCTCCTGTTACATAGATTTTATTGAGCTTAAGAGTAGGGCACTGTGCCCAGGATTCTACCCTGGCATGCTGGAAGTTGAGTCCCATGGATCAGTCAGATCTGAGGGGGAGGGAGAAGGTGGGGAAGAGGAAAGGTTCTAGGCAGGAAGCCGAGCATGATTGAGGGTGGGGACAGGAGAAGAGGAAGGCGGAGATGCAGATCATAAGGGAAGGTAAAGCCCATACTCACCACCCTGACCACCTGGTGACAAGGCAAGAAGGTCCTTTGATTTTACCTTGAAACCCACAAAGGCATGTGAGTGATTCCCTGGGTGGAAGCCTGTGTGAGACAGAGGCAGTGGTGGACAAGCTGGTCAGGAAGAGGGATGCAGCCACCCCACATTCCTGCCTTCATGTGTGAGTGGCCACTCTGAGCCCAAGTCTGTCTTCCCAAGCTGCAGGGAGTTCCTACTGGAATGCAGGCCTCACCTGTCCTGTGCTTCAACACCCGCTGCTGACTCCCTCCAGGGTTTGGCAAGAAGCTGGGGTCTTTACCAGCACATCCCAGAGCCTGCTGCTATGTTTGGGGCTAAAGTTGTCAAGCAAATGCTTGTTTTGCTTGCTGATGATTACATAGGCTTGCTCACAAACTGAGCCATTAGTTTTCAAACTGTTCATAGAGAGCTCCTTTGTCAAATAGAATCCTCCATAGAATCAGAATCAGGCCACTAAAATAGAGTGGACATACTGTCCAGAGCCACCCTGTTGAAGTAAAAGGTGCTATTCTGAAAGACAGGCCAGGAGCCCATTTTCTAGCCACCCAACAAATACTGTAAGATCCTCCTGCAGTGAAGAAGCTAGTGGACAGGGGTCTGCATTGGTGAAGAGAGCCCCCAAAGATGGTGATGCCCATGATCTGTGCCACAGCTAGAGACTGGTGGTGGTGCGTGGGGACAGCAGAGCCCAGGCAGCCTGTTTCCTGACACATGGGGCTGCATGGGCATCAGCATCTCAGACTGGAAGTAATTTGAAGGAGCAGAAAAGGGCAGAGACCTCCTGAGGCCAGCCCATTATGCTGGAGAGTTGGCAAGCTGAGGTCACGTCACCTTGGGCCAATGGGGTGGGGGCAGCAGACTAGACCAGAGGCACCCAGACAAATGAACAAGTGACCAGGAGCATCAAAGACAGCTGCTCACAGACAAGACAGTGCTGGTGTGGGGCTGAAGTGTTACTTGGACCCTTAGGGACAGACCCATCTGAGTGGGCAGTGAGGGAGAGGGACCAGAAGGAAGGATTCTGGCAAAGAGAAACCAGCTCAAGCCCTGAGGAGACTGGGTGCCCCATGGATTCTGGACAGGCAGTCTGAGCCACTCTCATCTCATCTCCATCTCTCCTTCCGACATTTACCACCTCCCTGCTCACCCAGGCCAGGCTAGAGTCTCTGCTTAGCCCTGCCCACTCTCCTCCGCAGGATGACATGCACAGGGTCATTGACCGGCAGCTGATGGACACGCACCTGAAGGAACGGAGCCTGCCTGCTGCTGCCTTCTCCAAGGGCCACGGCATGGGGCGGGGGGCTGAGCCCAGCACCACAGAAGGCAAAGGGCTTTTCTCATTCTTCAGGAAAATTTAAGTTGAGAGGAGCTGGGTCCAGGGATGGGTAGACACTGGAGCCAGCTGCAGAGGCAGTGTGAGAGAGGGCCTGCCTCCCCTGTGGCCTGAGCTGAGCACCACACTGCCCGCCTGCACTAGGGCATGGTCAGTCCAGGAACACTTGCTTTTTGTGAGTGCAGATGGTGCAGATGGAGACCAAGAGGTGGGAGCCTGCGTTGACCTCAGAAAACTGTCTCGACAGAGGGACAGGCAGGAACCCTGTTCCCACTGCCTGGCCAAGTTTCAGCCTGGGTTTCTCCAGGATCCTGTTATTGAGCCCTAGACTGGTCCCTTGGTTGCTGATCACAGCCCACCCTGCAGGCACTGCTGCCTCCCGTTTTAGAAAACAGGGAACAGAAGAAATGGAGGCCTTCATCTGCATGCCTCAGGAGGTCTGAGCCCCAGAGACCTGGTCCTGCAGGTAGGAGGCCCAGACCTGAGCCTCCATTCCTGCCCAGCCACTGGCCCAGAGTTAAGGGGAGGCACAACCCCTCACCCAGTGCATGTACCTCTGCTGGGCCCTCAGTGAGCAGGAGGCCCAGCCTGTGGCCATAGGGCCTAAGAGCTAGAGAGTCCTCAAACTCGGCTGAGGCCATCCTGAGCTCGAGGGAGGACGGAGGGCCCTGTCCCCTGGCTGCCACGACCTTCCTCCCCACGAACAATCCTTACCCCTTAACAAGGCCTGAGCCAAGGTTCTTGCTGGTCCTCTACAGCCCTTTTCCCTTCTTGGGGCCAGGCCTGGGAGGAGACTTAACTTTCCTCCCATAGCCTCCCTTCCCCTCAAATATAGTTCCTTGGTACATAATGGCCTCAAAGGGGTCTGGTCAGCAACCCCCACCTCAAAGGCAGCATTAGCACCGCGGGGAGGATGGGGGCCTCTGGACACTGCCCACCAGGCCTGCAGAGAGACAGGGCCTGCAGCCTGCTGCTTTCGCAGCAGCCACCTCCCAGCTCTGCTGAGTTCCCAACTCAGAGGCTCCATGGGCCCAGCCAGCCCGCAGCTGCTGACCACTGATTCAGCCTCCCTCACGGGACAAGCACAGCAGGGATGAGCAGAAAGAATGTACCTATAGATATGTACATATCACAGTGCTGTAATTTTGTATGTAGCAATCATGTAAATATATGTATGGGTTTTATAATATACATATATAAATCTATAAAGGCATATTTTTAGAAAAACAGCGTACCACAGCTTCTTTTGAAAATAGTCTAAATAAGAATAAACTGAGTTTCTACAGAGCTCCCTGCCTCAGTCATTGGTGAGGGTCACTTGGTCCCAGTGCAGCTGGCCTGTCACAGCAGCACTGGCAGCTGATAAAGAGGTAGTGTGACAGTGGGCCCTGCACCTGGGAGGCCCCCTCCTACTCTGGTACCCAATGAATTAAGCGAGGAAAGGGGCCCTGTCCTCTCCTGGAGGGTGGTGGCATCCTGCTCTGTACCCTGCCCATTGATCACAGGCTCCCGCTAGTGTAGTTTTGCAGGCTGAGAGCAGGGCCTGGAGCTTGGCAGTTTTAAACCAGGAAGAAACTGCTCCAGGCAAAAGCTTCCAGTGTCCTCCTGGCATGCAGACGATAAACATGGAGCTTCCCTGGCCTCTTCACACATGTGCTCCAGGCCAATGCATCAGTCTGGAGGGGAATCGTGACCTGGGCCAACCACTCAGAAAATGGCCTCCGCAGGCACCTTTGCAACACTTACAGCAAAAACAAGAGCTACACACAATGGATGGGAAAAAGCCAGGCCCACCTAGCGCATAGCTGGAGGGACAGCAAACAGACCCTGAAAGAAAATTTGGCAGCTTGAACCTTTATTTTTAGTATTTTTTTTAAAAAGCATAATTAGAAACTTTCAATACAGAAATAATCCTAGCAAACCATTTAAAAGTTTTGACAAATCTCACATCAGGTCCACCAGGATGTAGGTCTACCCAAATCCCCACCCCCACCCGACCACCCACTGGTCATGCGTGTAACACTTAGCAGGACAGGCATTCTGTCCTCACCACCACCACCCCAACCTGGGTCTGGATGTCCAGGTGCCAGAAGCCACTGAGGCTCCCAGGATCGCCCTCCTATTGCTTGAATTTGCAAGCACTCCCACACTTGGCTTCACCTGAGTGCGCCGAGACAAGAACGACCCTAACCACAGGAGCCCTGAGCTGTGTGCAAACCTCACAGGCCCCTGGCCAGCTAGGACAGTCCTGAGGATGGACACCTTACTCTGCTCCTGGCTCCTCCAGACAAGACAGGCTGCCTACTGGTCCATCTGTAGCACCCTCCAGGGCTGCCCATGGCTCAAAAGCGAAGGCCTATCACAGAACCCTGGCTTTGACAGTTTGGACAAGTGGAGACAGGTGAGAAAAAAAAACCCATTTTTATTGATTAAAAACCCATCCACAGTGTTAACATGGAAAATCTGCAGTGTGATCTGTGAGGTGATTGTCCAATCCAGCCTTTGCCTGGAAATCACCCAGGAAAGGAAATTGAATAAAACACATCATGGTGTTGAAATAATTTTCTTCCCAGGTTACATGATCCTTTCAGGGAAAATGGGAATGAAGGACCCCAGGGATGAAGGCGAACTAACCAAATGTAGGTGACCCTGGTTTTTCCTCCACAGGACTGGGGTGCATCACAACCAGGCTGTCCCCAGCCCCACTGCCACTTTTCTCCACCAAGAAGTCTTCCTACTACCTTCATGCTAAAATAGTTTCTGTCAGTGATCCAAGGCTGCCCATCCAGGTCAGAGGCATCACCCCCCCCCCTCACATTTAGAGGTGCGTAGTGCCTCACTCTGGACTTGAATTCCAGTGGGAAGCCCTGGAGGGTCAACACGGACAGGGATGCAAATCCCCTTCCTGTTCCAAGGGCCAAGGGCCCAGGGCCCAGCCCCACAATGATGGGAAGCAATTCAATTTTTCTAAAAACACTGGACCCAAAGTGGGGCAGTCACAACTTTTGCTGCCAATCAAACCTCAGGGAAAGAATGTTGAAGAACTTAATTCATTTGATTTGGCTTCATTTTCTTTTATCTATTCAGATATTGGCTCCTCTCGCCTCCAACAAGCCCCATCTCTGCACAAACACACTCCTACCTTTCTGTTGGAACTGAAACATGTTGATAAGTTAAAAGCCACGGCTCCCCTGGGTTTGTAGCAGGTGTCCAGGAGCAGGATGAGAAACCTGTTGGCCAAAGGATAAGACTGACTTCCTCTGTTGGACCAACGGCCTGGGGCCAGCAGAGGGCAACAACTACCTCAAGGCCAGGTTTCCCCAGCTCCCAGCACAACTGTGGGGACAGGAGAATGGGCACAGTCCCTGTATGCCAAGGACTGAAACTGACAGCCTGCAGGAAAGAATCGGCAACATGGAGCCCACTCCACTGTCCCAGGCCAGCCCAAGATGTGCTAGCACATGACGCAGTCTCCTCCAGAAGCTGCTGGCCATTAGATAAGATGGGAGGGCCGGGGTAGGTTGTGTTGCAGCGGGCTGCCATTAAGGAGGCAAAGCCAGAACAGGACGAGGGTGTGCAGCTGGTTAAAGCAATATACACTATGTACAAACTGTTAATCAGTCCGCTTCGCTGGCAGCGTCCTCGCCAGGTCCAGGCGCCTCAGCAGGGAGGAGGGCACCAGTGGGGAAGGGCAGGCTCCTCCAACACCTTCTTGGCACTCGGGGGGAGGGAGGAAGTGCTGATGGCACCTCCCAATACAAAAACGTGGAGAGGATTCTTTAAATAAGGGCACAAAACTGAGACTGTCCCCCGAGGAGCCCCCTTGGGCCTCGGGCTGGGGGAGGGACCACAGTGCAGTCTCCGCAGCAGACTGGGGCATTAGCAGCAGCGTTTCTTTCGTTTACTGTTCTTCGTGAGCTTCACCACGTCATTCTGTTGCTGCTGCTGCTGTTTCGCCAAGTTGTCTTTCTTTGCTCGCAGAACCAGCTCTGTGATGCAGTTGAACATCTGGAGGGGGAAGACACAGCAGAGCTGCCTCAGACCTTGCAGGGAGGACCGTGCTGGCCCGCACGCCCACCTCCCCAGGCCCAGCCCTGTTTCTGCTTGTAAGGTGTTTTGTCCTCAAAACCCTTTCTAGGAGGAGGCTGTCAATTATTTAAAAGTTAAAAGGGAACATTAAAGACTCAAGCTATGTGACTTGGGGAAGTCAATCTCAGGGATTTTCCAGTCTTTTTTTAGTAGAGAGGAAGAACCCCTTTCTTAAGATGGAATCTTCTGACCTGCCCACCCCATGCCACCTCACTACACCTGGGGCCCAGACATGCCTGGAACTTCTCCCAAGCACCCAGCATCCCTCCTGGGCCAGCACTCAGTAAAGATCCATCTACTGATCCAGTCCTCTACTCCACCTAGACAAGCAACAGCAACCGCAGTGGCGGGAGTAGGCACGCAAAATAGCAGATCCAACACATCCTAAGCGTATACTTTGTGCAGAGCACTTTATTTAATTCATCTCAGTCCTCAAAACTTGGAAGGTAGAGACACTGACTCCCCCAAATCTGCAGATAAACAAATGAAGCCAAGAGAGGGCGAGTCCAGGACTTGGACTCTAGCCTGCCTCAGAGAAGACTATGTTCCTACCACTGTGCTCCCTGTGTCCCGACTTCCCTAGGGCTCTGCACACGGGAAGGCAGGACTCCCCAAAGGCCAGCGAGTAGGGCCAGGCTCTGCTGTGGCAAAAGTTCGGGCTTTTCTCACTCTGGATTACAACTGCTTTCCAGCAGGCACAGCAGAAGCCAAGAGGGGCAGTCTTGAGCCAGAGGCTCAGCCAGGCTGCAGAGGCTCAGCATCGCTAGGAGAGTTTTAGTTCACAGCAGGCCCACCTGAGCTCAGGAGGCACAGGAGGAGGAGGAGGAGGTGACACTGGTGGGGAAGAGGGCAGGGTCAATGAGGCAGAGGGCTGGAACAGAGACCACGCACAGCTTTGGGTTGGGAAAGACCGAAACTGACCCAGCCAGCCCCCTACTAGCTGAGTAATATTCCTGAAATTATCCAACACTTAGAACCTTAGCTTCTCTAGGGAATGGCTGCTTTAGAGGACTACTGATACACAAGCTAAGACCATCACAGAGGCTGGCCCACAGCACTTAATAAATGCTCATCAAGCCAGGGATTTAGCTCAGTGGTTCTGCCACCTGCCTCGCAGGTGCAAAGACCCAAGTTGGATCTCCGGCGTCAATCAATCAATCAATCAATCAGTGCTCATCACTATGATATTTTCTGTTGGTCACTCTGACATTCTCTGACGTCCCGGGCAGGATAGTAGGGTAAGAACTGGTGGTAAAACAGTGCCAGTGGCAGCCTCCCGGGAAGCATGTGGACCCTGCCACCCACCTGGCTCTGCCCAGGGCTCACCTCTTCAACGTTGACATTCTCCTTGGCACTGGTCTCAAACAGCTGGATCCCCATCTGCCCGGCAAATTTATAGGCATCTTCTGTCTCCACCACCTTCCGCTCAGGGTCGTCATTCTTATTGCCCACTTCAAGGCAGAACACAGTCAGCTGGCCCCTCAGTCCCCGATCCCACTGTCCCCACCCTCAGAGCCCTGCCTCACCTAGTATTCGGCATACATCATCGCAGTTCTGGTTGATTTCGTGAAGCCACCGCTTGACGTTGACAAAGGACTCGGCACTGGTGACATCATACACCACAATAACCCCGTGGGTCCCACGGTAATACCTGTAAGGGCAGGTTGTGTGGCAGGCTTTGGCCCAGACAAAAGCAGCCCCGTCCCAACTCAGGAGGACCGCAGGCTGGGGAAGAAGGGGGGACAGATGTTCGGCACCCACCTGGCTACACGATGGGACTGTGGCAGCACCAGCTCCGCATGCCTGTGCCCAAGGCACCAGCACAGGCACAGGGCTGGCCTTGTGGCAACAGACCAGATCTGAGGAGTCACCCCAGGTGATTCTTGTGTCTGCCACCAACTGGAAACTCTTTGAAGTTCTCATTTTATTTTTAGAATTCAGGTAATTTTAATATTTGACACTGTTAGCACTATCCTTGTTTAAACATTCAAAACTGTTTCTCCAGTCTGATTCGGTAACATGCCATTCCAAGCTGCTGTACCATTCAAGCAGCTCTGGCAGTCTGCGTCCCCTCCCCCGGGGGCAGGGGGCACTTCCCTTCCTGCTACTCGTGGCTCATCTGTCAGTGACATGGAGGCACGGAGGCTGTGTGGGCACACAGTCTGCCTGCAAGGCTGGGTCCCTACCCAGCTATGCCACCATGCAAACACACAGCCCAGACCAGCCAGAAGGTCTGTGAGGAGGGAAGACGTCACTCCACCCCAGACGCCTGGTACAGAACTCCAGTGTGGACACCCCATTCAGCCTAATGGTTCAGGGAACAGATGAAGAATATCAACCACAGGAGGAACAGGAGGACGAGGGCCACACGCTTTCTGACACCCTTCATGGAGCTAAGGCCAGGCAGCCACCCCTGCCCGACTCTATGTAGCCCCCAGTGCCGTGCCTCTGAGCCTTTGCCCCAAAGTGACTCAACTGATGCTTGAATTGGTGGGATGCAAAAAAGCAGCAGCAGGCTGCTTCCTCCCAAACTTCACGCCACCACCTACCCGGCCCTGAGCTCCACTCCTACAGTGCACATGGAAAGCAGCTTCTTCCTGAGCCTCGGTTCCGAGGCAGCTGAGCAAGGATGCAACAGCTGGGCTAATGGGTGCAACTCGGTCCTCACTACCTAGCAGCTACACATTCAAGGCGGAGCTGAGAAGAGAGATCAACCCTGGCTCCATCTATGAAAGGCTGTGGATTTTACAAAGATTACTGCTTTCACCTCACCACACTTTAGTTCCTCACTATAAAACAGGGACACAATCACTTAACTATTTTGTTTTTGTTTTTATCAGGGATCAAACTCAGGACCCTGCACTTGTGGAGCAGGCAGAGGCACCCCTGAGCTAAATCCCCGGCCACTCTCTTAACTCTTGAAGTGGTTGTGAGGAATAAAAAAGAGAACACAGGAGCCAGGGATTTAGCTCAAGGGTTCCACTGCTTGCTTCACAAGTGTAAGGACCCAAGTTCAATCCCCAGTACAAAAAAAAAAAGAATATTCCACCACAAGGAAGGGCTGGAGTAGTACAGTAGAAATCATTATCGCCATCTATGTTCCTTCCACGTCAGTCTGGGGTCACATTATCAGGATACCAAGAGGCAGCACAGCTGGGCAGGAGGAGCCGCTGCCATGTTCAGGGGTCCAGTCTGACCTGTCCATTGTCCCTCACCCCTCACACACCAGACAGATCTCATTCTGCCCACAGCCTTGCTCTAGGGCTGCAGTGTTCCTCAGCTTTGGAAAAACCTAACAATTTCACTGTCTCGGCTCTGTCCAGAACAGGCCAGGCCCGGTCTTACCAGCAGCTGCTGTCGAGAGTGCCAGCTCAGCACACTGAGCAGCTTGGTGGGTCTGTCCAGGGCAGGTGCAGGAATGTGTGCTGACAACCACGAGGACAGGAGGACAGACGATTGTCCCCCTGCCAGCAAAGGAAATGCAAGTGGCAGGATGCCTCTGCAGCTTCTCTGCTGGTGAAGACAACTAAAATGCCAAGAGATGGCTCCAGCCACGGCTTGGGCACAAGGCCCCCCGCTGCTTCCCAGGAACCTCTGCCTGCTCTGGGGGCCATGGAAGAGGCTGTGCCTGAGAGCAGGGCTCTAGTCCAGAGATGAGGTCGTACTCGGCTCTGGCAAGGAAGGACCAGCTCTTCTGAGCTTCCCATTCCTAGCAGCCAACACTGCCATCCACTGCAACTTTGCTTTAAGCCATGCAAGGTACCAAGAGCTCTGCGTTCACTAATTTATTAATCTAACAACTTGGCCCAACAGGTACCAGGATGGCCATTTTACCAGTCAGGACACTGGGAGGTTGACAGTGGAGTGACCGCTGGAGTGATGGTGCCCAGTCTGGCTCCCGGGCCAGTGTGAGGGGCTTCCATTTCTCATCCCTTCTCCCTGTTCCCTGCACCCCACCATCGCTCCAGCTGCACCTCTCAAGTCCAGCAAACCTTAGCCCAGGAACAGAGCAAGAACACAAACGTGGGTAATAACCGGGTGCTCTCACTGGGCTAAGGGGCTAGAGTTGCAGTTTCTCTTTCAACACCCTGCGTCAGAAAAGGTCGTGCTCCTGTAGCAGGACTGCCCCCTCACTGTACCATCACAGGATGTCCAGGCTTTCTGTGGCCCCTTGGTGGGCCCTGTAGCACTTCCTGCCTCATCAGAGGCCAAGCCACCAACCTAACATGTGCCCAAGCCTCAGCCTCTTCAGAGAGGCAGGCCATCCAGCAGGGGCTGAGTCAGTGCCCACAGGCCACCAGCATGCAGGTCACCCCTTCTCAAGCACCCTGGAAAAATCACATATTACCCTGGCCCCTGAGTAACTCCAAGACTCCCAAACAGAAGGAAGAAGCAGTTCCCTGTCCCCACCCAGACCAGCCCTGAAAGGAGCTGCCTTCCTGATGACCAGGGATGGCTTGGCAGACCCCGAATCCTACCCTAAGCATTTCCATGGCCACTGTCTCTGCCACCTTGAACCCCTACACTGGTTTTGACCCCCCAGGAAGGAGGCCATCTGGCCTCGCCCCACTGCATGGCATGCCAGAGAGCAGTACCAGCCTGGGTAGAGGCCTGAGCTTTGGCATCAGACAGACGGCAGTTCTGATCCTAAGCAACTAAGTATTCATTTCATCCTCTCTGGGCCTATTTTCTCAGCCATAAGAGAAAGATAATCATAAGCCTCTTCAAATGGGATTAAATGAAATAAAGTACGTGATATCTTTAGTGATGATCCAGGTGCAATGAGGAAAAGTGGGGTCAGTGCCTAGACCTGATGACCTCGACCTCCTAACAAGGGTCTCCTGCTCAGATCTGTAGGCTCCAGGCTACCTGAAGCTCGAGGTGTCAGTGTTACCTCAAGGAGCCGGACCCCTACCCTTCTCCAGTCTTCACTGGCACCTGCCAAGGCACCCAGCGGCCTGAGAGCCCTTACTCAGGAAACCGAGCACTGTGCTTAGGGAGCACCAGGTCTGTGAACTCCAGAGTTTTAGGGAGTCCTGGGCTCACCACAGGGTTAATAATGACAGAGAACCTCTTGCCCAGCAGTAGTCTACACATCAGCCTGGCCCTCTCCCTGCCCAGCCCACATTCCTCACCACCATGAAGGTGATCAAAGGATGGTGAGGGGCCCAGGATGGCAGGATGGAGATTAAACTGGGCTCCATCCTGACTCTGAGCTGAAGGAAGGACAGGGGTCTCCGGCAGGGAAACTCAGAGGAACTGCCTTGGAGGGAGACCAAGGAGTTGTCCATGTCTCCGTCCAGGTACCAGAGTGTGGAGCCCAGACCCTGCCACCCTGGGCACAGACCACTTCTCAGAAGAGCCCCCAAAGGTCAAATAGGGGTAAGAGTAACAATGAATACAGAGGACATGAGAATTCCCCAAGATGACCCAGAAGGCCCAAAATGGCCAAAGCAGAGGACCCAGACACAGACCTCAGCATTCAAACAAATCCTAAAGAAAAGGGCTGGGAGGCTGCCAAATTAAACTGTCCTCCTTTTAAAAAAGAAAAGATAAGCAAGGACCCAAGTTCAATCCCCGGTACCAAACAAAGAAAAGGTGAGCTCTAGGGACATTGCTCAGTGGTGGAGCACTTGCCTAGCATGCATGAGGCCCTGGGTTCGATCCCTAGTACACAAGTAAATAGTCCTAAAAACAAACACTCTGAGAACCAGAAGCACAGAGTTTAGGCAACTTGCTCAAGGATACACAGCAGAACAGAAATTTAAATCTCAAACGGTCTGCCTTCAAACCATACTTTCTAAAACCTGATCCATAAACAGCCTAAGAACCAAGGGCACCTCTCAGGACTCAGAGCAAGAGCTGGGTTTTGCTCCAGTGTGCAGCTAAGAACACAGAGTGCTGCAGCAGTACTAAAGGGAAAACTTTCTTTCGACAGCTTTGGGAGGCAAAGGAAGGGCCTCCCACATAGCCACATTCCTCCCAAGCCATGGGAGAATCACGTCCAAGGGGTCAGGATGGGTGATGGCACCTGCACAGGTGGGACACCTGCCAAAAGGAACCATCACTGCCTTGGGCAGGGCACATCACACCTGGTGAGGCAAACATAACTGCTGGTGGCATTTTAAGGAGTGGCCAACCAGAGGGTAAAGCTGAGTGCCCAAGGAGAAGCAGTCACTGTCCTGTCAGACACCTGACAGGGAGTGTTCAGCCAATGCCTGCCCACCCACCCAGAACACCAGACAAAGCACGTCCCCACCTCCTCTGACATTTTCAGGAAGAGGAAGGACACAACCAAACCCCACCCACCAAGGCCAGCAACAGCTCACTTCCTGACAGCTTTGGGAACCCACCCAGTGACAACTCCATCGTGACCAGTACCGTCACTCGACTTTGCCAACAAACATTCAAGGCCAGAGGTTCAAGGGGAGGTGCGGCAGGGCCAAACTCACGTGGAGGTGATGGTGCGGAAGCGCTCTTGTCCAGCTGTGTCCCAGATCTGCAGCTTCACTTTCTCCCCGTTGATCTCCACAGTCCGAATCTTGAAATCCACTCCAATCGTGGTGATATAGCTGCCTGCACACAGCCGGCATGTCAGCAAGGCCCAGCAGGGAGCCCCAGTCAGACCCCATGTCCCCAACTGCACACAGCAGACCTCCAGGCTCTATAACCCCTCCCCACACAATCTGGGGCCCCCAGAACACAGCCCTCAGCAAGGAGCATAAGGCTGCCATGACGGAGGGGAGACAGGACGCAATGGAACAGATAACAACTGCAGAGTGATAGAGGCTACAAAGAAAGGGATATGACTGGGAAAGAGGAACAGGCTGGTACAATGGCCAAGGTGAGGACGTGTCACCTGTGAGCCGAGAATGGGTCAAACCTGGGTTTCTTCTCTATTTGATTCAAAAAAATTTAATGACCCACAAAACTGACTTCGTAATACACATACAGGACCAGACCTGCAGTCTGAAAAACACTGGCCCAGGAACCAGGCTGGTGGCACACGCCTATAATCCCCGAACTCAAGAGGCTGAGGCAGGAGGATTGCCATGAGTTTAAGGCCAGCCTCAACTGCATAGTAAGTTCATAAGCCAGCCTGAATTACAAAATAAGAACCTGCCTCAAACAAAAACAAACAAACAATAAATAAATAAATAAAACACTGCTCCAGGCAGAGGAGACAGTAACAAAATAGCAGTGGTATATGTACGGTCATAGGAGATCGAGCTCAAGGTGGGAGGCAGGCAGAGGAGGTCAAAGCAAGATCTCCAGGCCTTTTATTTTCAAGAACCTGGACTCTTATGGGTCATGGGGATGCCCTGAGGATTTTAACCAGTGGTGTGGGCTGCATTTTAAATGGATCTCTTGGGGCTTTTGTGTGAAAGGCAGATTTGAGGAGAAAGTCTGGCAATAGTCCAGGCCATGCTTACAAAAGCCTGGCCACTAAGAACAACAGGTTCTCCATTCAGAGCTTACCACAAAGTCCTGCAGGAAACAAGACACACAGAAGACCACGCAAAGCATGACAAGTGCACAGGAAGGTCAAGGTTGGGTAGGGAATCAAGGCAGGCTTCGTGTAAGGGAAGAAGTCACATTTGGACCTAGTTTAAAATAGGTAAGATTGTCAAAGGCTGAGATCAGGTGAGGAAGACACCCCACTCAGAGGTCAAAACCCAACCAGAAGGCACCCAAAAACACCTGGTGCTCCTCCAGTCCTGGACAATGCCAAGGAGCGGTGGGCCAGCACCTCAGACAGTTAGGCACTCAATAAACGGCTAGGGGCTGAATGAATGAGCAAGTGTGCAAGCAAAAACAACAAAAAACATAAACAAAAGAATGAGCAGGCAGTATAAGGAAGAAAGCTGGAAACAAATTACAACTAGGATGGTTCTGTTCCCTATGAACACTTGGCCTGGAGACACTGTTGGTTTGTCACACCGTTGTCAGCATGTAGCAGTTAGATCTAACCCAGGTGTACTGCACAACATCTTTCATCAAACAGGACGGCCCCACAACACAGGATTAGGGGGTCCATATATCCAGTGCTGCAGGAAAAAAACCTTGCTGCAAACTGCTCAAGTGAGAGAGGACTACCAAGGTTTCTAAACGGAGGAAAGACTCTGCCAGAGACATGTTATCAACAAGAAGAACTCAGTGGTATGGGACAGGATGGGTAGAACTGCCATAATGCTTCCAGCTAAAACCAATGAGATAAAAGACCATAGTAGACATGCAAATGGGAATTCCCTAAGAGGTGAAAGCTGATTAGAAAGGAAGTTAGACCAACATTAAGGAGGAGGAGGATGTTTTCCAGCATAAGTCGAGGCTGCCCAGTAGTTAACATTCTTGAACAGAAGATAACAGCAATGACAGGTATTGACTACTAGGCTCCAGACACTGTGACACGTCCTATCGCAGGTGATTCTACAACAATCATGGCAAAGGGACAACTACGATTCCTCCTTTCCACCTGAGCTGAGGCTCAGTCAGGACCTCATGGTCACCAAGAAATAACTCTTTCCAACACGAGCAGTGCTGCAGAGCTGTTGCTGAGGGAGGAAAGAGCAAAACCCAATTCTCCAACAAGGGAAGATCAGCCATATAATCACTTCCTAAGCACAACTTGCCCTTCAAATACATCAGAGCGAATTCCCCATTAGACAGTCACAGTTCAGTCCTTCATCAGAGAGTCTGGCCCAACCTGAAGCCCCTATAATAAACTTTTTTCTTTTTTGGTACCAGGGATTGAACTCAAGACCTCACGCTTGCCAGGCAGGCGCTGTGTCACTGAGCTACATCCCCAGCCCTAAACATGATGTATTTATCAAATAAGAGCAATCGCTTCTCGGCCTTTTGGCTAAGATCAAGTGTATCAAATAAGAACACACAACTTTACCAGTGATCAAGGAAATACAGATTTAAACAAAACAGTACTTTTGCCTTTTAGTTTAGCAAAAATGAAGCAATGATCAGAGTTGAAAAGGGGCACTTTCAACCCTGTCAGGGACAGTGTAGTAAACTCCTTCGGCTTCTTTAAAAGCCGAGTTAACAGAACCTAGGAAAACTTTAAGTGCTCAGATCCTGTGACCTAGTAACTCCTCTTCTATGGAACCGCATGTACCAGAATAAACACACAATGTATCCCAGTATGCATCACTTGAAACAGAAGCAACCAAAAACCACACACTTAACAAGAGTACTGCTAATGAATTACAGTGCCACAGCAAGGTGCACAACAAAGCAAGCTTCACCTCCACTCTGAAGGACCAGAGACGGTTGTGGACAGTGAGAGAGAAGCATGCTCCTTGTTCCAGAGGGGGCAAACCTACCGCCAGCTATCTGTGTCACTGACTCTAAAAGGCTGGCCACCACGGGTTACAGACTAAGAGAAGGGCAAGTTCCTAAACAGCAGGTGGGGTCAAAAGGTACACCCCACACTCAACAGAGGCTCCCAGGGCAGCAGGCCAAGGGCAGGGACAATTGTATTCTTCAGCTGTACTATCTACTAAGATTTAGGCCAGGTGCGGTGGTGCACGCCTGTAATCCCAGCACTCGGGAGGCTGAGGCAGGAGGATCACTGTGAGTTCGAGACCAGCCTGGGCTACATAGTGAGTTCCAGGTCAGTCTCAAATACGTAGTAAGACCCTGCCTCAAACCGCCCCCCCAAAAAAAAACACACACACACACACAGATTTTTAAACTTTGTTTTCAGTGGTGGACCAAAGACACCACTAGGAAGAGAAAGGACGAAGGGTAAAAGGGTTTTTTTCAACAAGAAGGACTGAGGCAGAAGAGGCTTTGGTATTAGGCATGATCTGGGGCTAGGCAAGCATTCTACCACTGAACTACATTCCTAGCCCTTGTTTCATTTGGGTCTTCCTAAGTCCAGGCTGCACTCAAACTTGGAATCCTCCTGCCTCAGCCTAAGGAGCTGGAATTACAGGGGTGCACTGCCATGCCAGGCTAGACAAAGGGTTCTTGACCTAAACCTCCCACTCTCTCTTTCCCTCCCCTGGTAGCCAAAAGGAGAAAGTTCCTTATACAAAGAGGAGTAAATGTCTTCTAGTGCTGGGGCAAGGTATTTCAAAACTGAACCACCAGAGAAAGACTCACCTGAGAAAGTGTTGTCTGCAAATCGTAACAGTAAACTGCTCTTGCCCACACCTGCAGGAGAGAAAGCACCATGATAAGCGATCTGGTGGGTCCCTTCCTCCAACCCATCCTTGCTCAATGAAATAATGCCTGAATCCCAGCTCTTAAGAAGCTCAGTGGGCCAGGCATGGTGGCGAACGCCTGTGAATCCCCGAACTTAAGAGGCTAAGGCAGGAGGATCGCTGTGAGTTTGAGACCAGCCTGTGCTACATAGTGAGTTCCAGGTCAGTCCCAACTACATAGTGAGACCCTGTCTCAAAAAAACAAAACAAAACAAAAAAGCTCAGTGGGGCCAGGTCTCTTCTCAAAGCCACTTCCTGTCCCCCTAACTAGCTAAAGACCAAGAATGAACCTTCCAGCCCCCTCAGCTTTTCCTTCATCCTCGCATAAGGCAATCAGCTCCCAAATCCCCAGGCCCTGTGCTAAGGTCCCAGGCCCCAGCAGCCCAAGGGGGAGATACCAGACAACAAAGACAAGCAGGAAGAAGGCAACCAAGCGAAACTGGCCCCCAGCTGCATGCAAAACATGGTCCCTAGAAAATCTCACACCACACATGGAGCTTCAGTTTTCTTTTCTGTTGTCCTTTTTGAAAAATTAGTGCATGAATACACTCATCATGGGAAGGTAGTATGTGTACCTACCACATCTCAATCCTTAGAGCTTCAGTTTTCAAGTAGCCTAAAATAAGGAATTGTAGAGCTATAAAGAACCCCTAAAATCATCAGGGCATTTGTGTAGGTGAGGAAACTGAGGTCCATATAGCTAGGCCCATGTGTCAGCCATGTTCCTTGGCTGAGTCAGTGCCAGCTGAGCAGGTAGGGTAGAAGTAAATGACAGACACCCATGAGGCCACCAGCCTAATCCATTCAGACCACTGCACCTTAGCACAGCAGCTCCTGGCTACTTCTTTCACAAACAGCTGAAATGCTCATAAGCTCAACACACAGCAACTCTGGACTCCCAAGTGTATCTACTTGTCCCAGGTACTCCTGATCCATCCCTGACCCCACCACCCCTAAATTCAGCTGAACCAACCAACCTCTTAAGGAAAGAATTAACACGTATACATTCCACTGCATAACAGGCACTCTAATGCACCCAAAATTAACTGTATTTCCTCAGATGAGGTTGCTGTGGGGCCCCAAGAATCTGAGCAGTTGAGCTGAAGTACCCCCAACAGGAAGTCAGGGAGCTGAGATCCAAATCCAGGGCTCCAAAGCACCACTGGAGCCAGGTGTGCTGTGCACCTGTAGTCCCAGCAGTGAGGAAACTGAGGGAGGAGAACTGGCATAAGTTCAAGGCCAGCATGAACTACATAGCAAGACACTGTTTTAAAAAACAGAAATAGAGACAGAGATTCCCAGTAGCTACTGCTAGGAAAGTATGGCATCGATCTCAGGAAGGGGAATAAAGCAACCCCATGGAGCTCCTATATCTCATTCGTTATTTTTCCCCATTTTTATTTGTTTGTAAGTTTCTAGTTCACTTTTCTGTACTTTTTAGTAAAGATGAGATTTTTGATGGAAATAACATCAAAGGTATGAGATCTTAACTTAGGATTTCATAAATGCCCTGCAACTACATACATGCAAATGAAGCTGAGCACATGTGCCTATTTGTGGAAGAAGCCTATAGCTTTAATCTGATTCTCAAAAGGGCACTGCTCCACCCCCATCCCCCAAGTAACCAAAATTGAAAACCACTGCTGTAGACTGAACGCACTCCAACACCCGACAGCCTCTCTGGCTGTTCCCTCCAAGGATCATTTCTGGGGACTTCACTGAGCAAGTTGTCCAGGATGCCCAGGAGAACTTGTTTCCCTGTGTACACTTGGCCCCTACCTCCCCAAAGATGGGCTGGGGGTGAGGCTCCTCCGAGCAGACAGGTACTGCTACTGCTCTCAAGCCACCTGTATGTATAGTTCAGCCCCACCTACAGCACCATGGCTCAGCACCACTTCCTCATTGCTCATTGCTCTGCCGGGAGGTTTCCTGCTAAGTCTAAGGAAGCTCAAGTTCTGGGCTGCGTCCTCACTGCACTCTGCCTGACACCAACACCCCATTGGCCCTGATGCATCCTTGCTTCCTCTTGGAGCCTTCTGGGTCCAGCTTACTCAGCTAAAAGCTCATGCTGGGCCACTGGGCTGTGAGATCCCCTGGGATGCAGACCTTACCTCACATATCCTGTGCATTCATCGTCCTGTAAGCTGGGCCCAGCACTTAGGCACATCATTTATAACTGAATAAATGCCAATCTCACTGACAACTACTGCTATCTAATGCTATTACTGAAGCACTAACAGAAGCCAAAAGCATAGTTTTCAAATGGAGGGGGTAAAATCTTATAATTAAACTTTATCCAACTCCCAGATATCTACAACAAATAAGGGAGAGGTGCTCTCTGCAATGACAAAACAGCTTCTGACAACCGTACGATTTGAGGCAAGCCCCTCCATGTATCCCCAATTCTTCTGCCAGGGCAGCTAAAAACCACCGACCACTAGAGTCACCACATGGCCCCTGGCTTTGGGCCTGACACCAACCTCATGACATTGCTCACTCTGAGAGAAAAAGAAATCCACTGAGTTGAGCCATCTCCAAATACCCTTACAAGAGGCTTCCTTGGAAAACACACTGCTACTACTTACCCCACAACACTGGCCTAAGGAAGGGAAGAAGCAGAGGTTGCCAATCGACTTTCACCACAGCCAAAACTTCCTTTAGCCACATCTAGCATGAAACCTCCTATCCTACAGGCAGCACAGACCCAAGAAGCACTGGACGCCTCTTGGTAGCCAGGGAACGCCACACTCAGTCGTCGTCACCACCCCCCCCCCCCCCCCCCCCCCACCCCCATGCTGCCTCTGGTAGGCTTCCTTGGAAAACACACTGCTACTACTTACCCCACAACACTGGCCTAAGGAAGGGAAGAAGCAGAGGTTGCCAATCGACTTTCACCACAGCCAAAACTTCCTTTAGCCACATCTAGCATGAAACCTCCTATCCTACAGGCAGCACAGACCCAAGAAGCACTGGACGCCTCTTGGTAGCCAGGGAACGCCACACTCAGTCGTCGTCACCACCCCCCAGCCCACCCCCACTCCACCCCCATGCTGCCTCTGGTCCTCACGCCAGCTACACTAAAGTCTTCACCCCGGTCCTGCTCCTCCACAGGACTGCAGGCCCCTCATCCTCAGCCCCAACGTAACGAAGACCTTTAGACCACAAAGTGAAGTGTCTCAATTTTAATCCTGCCTCAACAATTCCTTCATGGCATAAACTCAGAAAAGTCACACCCCCCTCTCCGAGCCTCTGAAGGGCTTTAACAAGATCTCTGATGGCCACTCCAGCCTCCAGGTCCTAAGAATGAGGATGGCTGGCCCAATGGATACAGATCAAATTCAGTATCAGAAGAACATGAGAAACAGTGTAGAACCGTAGGCATAAAGAAAAGAAGCAAAAGCTAGGGAAATGTACTCCAGAAGTGTGTACAATATGGTAGAGTGGAAAGAAGAACTCTAGATTTATAAAGCAAGAAACTAACATCCACTGAGGACCGACTGCCTGCCAGCCCCACACCAGCTGCTCTCACACATATGATCATAGAGGTGCATCAACTCTCAACTTTGCTTCTGACAAACTGTGTGATTTGGGGCAAGCCAGTCATCTCCTCGGAGCCTTACTTTCCTTATTAGATGAACCACATGGGCAACGGGTGAGAATCAGATGAGAGGGTGTCTGTGAAATCATTGATGTATGTGAGGGAGTTATACACACAAGGATCTCAGAGTGATGATGTCGGCCCCCACTCAACTGCAAAGCTTACTACTTTGAACTCCCATAGCTACCAGCTCCCAGTCTCATAAGTGTTTGACTTTGAGTATCAGTTCACTGTCAGAAGAAATCAAGGGGCAAAGCAATCTATCTCCTCTTCACAATCTAGGCCTGCATGTTCAGACTTAACTAGGAGCCAGACCACATAAATCTTGACTCAATGAGTCTTCTACCACATCTGACTTCTGAGTGAAAAAAATCAAATGCAAAGTACACTGTGAGAAAGCAGGCCAAAACCATCCCCTGGGTTTTACAGGAAAGAAAAGCCAAAAACCTGCATCTTCTTGATGGACTTAGGCCTTTCGCTTTTGGATATCAGTGCTCAGGGCCCAGATGGCTTGCAGAGGGATAAAGAAGACATCTGACCACAGTGGACTTTTAGCTCCAAAGTAGAGAGATCACCCTGTTGCCAGCCACTCAGAACCAAGGCCAGGATGGAAAACAAATCCTATGAAGCGACATAAGCCTCAGAACCTTAGGAGTGCCAAAGGCCATGTCTAAGGGCAAGAATACACAGCTTGCCTGGTTTCCTTTTATTCAAACCACAACCAATCAGTCCTCCACCTTTCTAACCCTTTCCTAACCACAGTTTACTCTTCCATCTTATTGCTTAGCCCCAAACTTTTCCCTTTATATCTCCCCTCCACCAGCAACCACAGAAACCCTAGTCAGCTTCCACCTGATCCAAACCACCACCCACATCCCAATCCAGCTTTACAAGTGAGACCAAACACTACTCGCTTCCATGACTTATCTCTGACACTGTCACCCACCACTCCTACATTCTGGGTCTCACTAGGAATCTGGGCCTCTCTCACAATCCATGGGCTCTAGAATCGACCTGGCCTCTGCCTCCAGCCACATCGCCCTCTTCTCCACTCAACTCGGGCCTGCTCTGTAAACTTAGCAGCACCCAAGCCTCCTTCCTGGATACCATATAATCCCATCACCTCGGCTATGCTCCCATAACCTGCCTCCCTGACCGCTTGGCTACCCATAAACCTTCTCACCTGTCATATTCCAAGCACCTCTAAAACCCTCCACCCTTTGCCAGTAACCAGTCTATCCTTGCTAAGGACGCTCACTCAAGGTTCATTCATTCAACAAATACATAGTAAGCACTTACTGGGTGCCAGGTACTCTTCTACAAACTGGAGATAGAATAGAGATCTGAACTAGAAGTATTCAAGAAATGTGTGCGTAGCCGTTAACACTTCCGTAATACTGGCCAACCCCAAACCCCGTTAGATAGCAGGGTAACAGCAAACATTTACTGACCACTTGCTGTGTGCTAGGCTCAGTTCCCAAACACGATGTGTGCGCCACCTCACTGAATACTCACATGGCACTACGAGGCAGATCTACTGTTATTCCACTGCACGGATGAGGAAACTGAACCACGCAGAAATTTCATATCCCAGCAGGAATGTGCTGAAGTTCTTTAATTATCTTTAAACCTCACAGCAATCCAAAGAGGCGGGTTCTAGGAGTATCTCCATTTCACAGAGAAGTGAGCCTCACAAAAGATACTGATGATGAAAACGTCACTAGCCAACATTTACTTAGAGCTTATATACACCAGCTCAGGCGCCAAGCACTTTCCCCACTTTATTTGACCGAATACTCAACACCCAGCGAGGCAAGCGCCACTTCTCAGATGCAGGAACTGAGGTTCAGAAAGGTGAAGCAACTTGCCCAAGGTCAGTGAAGAAGCTGGTAGTCCCAGGACTCGAACCCAGGTCTCCCCAACTCCAGTGATCACGCGACTTGACCAAGGTCACACGTGAAGCAGGAGCCGGCGCAGAGGAGTGGA
>NW_022900924.1:9976529-10000638 GCF_012274545.1 Fukomys damarensis | reverse complement strand
CCCGACTTGCCGCGCCCTCGTCGCTCACGCGCACCGCGCACGCGCCTGAACCAAATCCCGGCGGGCGCGGGCGCGTTTTCCTCGGCTCTCATTTTGCCGCCGCGGTCCTCAGTGCTTGCGGGGTGGAGCCGCTGTCCAGTCCTAAAAGAAAGAAGGCTAAAAGTGCAGAGGAGCCCGTCCGTGGATATCCTGGCTCCTTCATCTTCAAGACCCTCGCACGCGCTGCAGAGAGGAAACGAGAGGCGCGGAGCGGCCGGGGCGGGGTTCCTCTCGTCCCGGGACCCGTGCGGCGAAGGCTCGGGCACTCCGCCCCTTCCCGGCGTAGACGCTGCTTCCGCGCTGCTGAGCGGCCGAGGTGGCTCCCAAGTTAGGGCAAGTCGCCCGCTGGAGCGTGGCTGTTCGGAGCGTGACTTGAGGTCGGCTCTGGGTGGAAATCACACTAGCCTTGCGACCTCTGGATCCCGAGTTGTCTCTTGGGTTAGAGTCATGGCAATTGCAGATTCGAGTCCTATCCAGCTTGCAGCTGAGCCTGGCAAATGGGTGACCCTCTGTGTTAGGCGCACCCCAAACAACGAAACAGCCTCTGCCTCCTCTTCGGTTTCACACCACCGGCGGAGAAAGATTTCAAAATCGTGTGATTAGGGAGGCCTGGGTCGCCCGCATTTAAGCGCTCAGCAACTCAGCTCCAGGTTTTTCCAGTTTTAGAATGAGCTCCCTCTTGCCCTACCCTTTAGAACTGGAAAGTTGTTTTCACTGCCATCCTCACTATAAAGCTGTCGAGATTTTTAAGTTCTTTATTATGTTTCTGATAACCCTGCACCTTTCTAGTCAAGCACCTGTTGGATAATTCTACCTATTTTATCAAACTTCCTTTTCTTTCACTTTATAAAAGCAGTGATCGCCCCGGGATTTAGCTCAGTGGCGCTGCGCCTGCCTCGCAAGCGCAAAATCCTGAGTTCAATTTCTGGTACCAGGAAAAAAAAAAAAAAAGCAATGATTACGGTTTTCCAAAAATAAAAAAATGCACAGAGCAGGCACACTGTTGCACACTTATAATCCTAGCTACAAGGGAAGCGGAGGCAGAAAGATTGCAAGACTAATGCTAGTCTGGACAATTTAAGGAGACCCTCTCTCAAAAAGGTCGGAGAATGTAGCTCAATGGTAAAGCATCCCTGAATTCCATCCCGGACCCGCGTAATTGGGGTAAAGAAGCTTACCGAACAGTTCAAGTAAATTTTTCCTTCCGAACTACTCCTCACGGGTAACCCCTGTTAATGATTTTTTCAGATACTTTAACATGTTTAACAAATATTAGTTGAACCGGGCATGATGGAGCACGCTTGTAATCCCAGCACTCGGGAGGCTGAGGCAGGAGAATCGCTTTGAGTTCGAGACGAGCCTGGGCTACATAGTGAGTTCCATATTAGTCTCAACTACAGTGAGACGCTGTCTCAAAAAAAAAAAAAAAATTAGTTGAATGCATAAACGACCTTCCACGGATTTCCTGTGCCTGTACAAACACATACATATGTATCTTGCTTTTTAGTCTTTAACAGTATCTAACGTATCACCTGGATGGAAGCGCACTCCCGCTGATGGTTGTACTATCATTTAACCAATGTTATAGGTATCCGTGCACTTCCTAATCTTTTGCTATTGACAGTGTTGCAGGCAAGACCCTTTAGCAGCAGATGGAGTAGTTTTTCCAAGAGCAGGTCATCAGTGTGATACCAGATGAGCATGGACTTGGCACCTGAAGGTACTGGCTGAGGAGAGGAGTTGCTCATGTGCTCTTGATTGAAAAGCCCTCCTTGAGAAGGTTGGTGTCTTCCCCTTAATCCCAGCGGTTTTAGGAAATAAGGAAGTGTCGGGGTTGCCATCAGACAAGCATACTGGCCCTGAAGTGCCCATGAGGCAATTGGTCACTGTGTCATCTTCACAACCCTCCATGGGGTCAGAAAGACTTGGCTTTTGATGCCAGCTTTGAAAGCTAGTTTCCACCCCAAAAAGCTTATGGATGTGTTATACTGTCTTGGACCCCGTTTCTGCACAGAATCCTGTGGCTGCCAAGATATACTTGTAAGTAACCTGACCTATCATCTCTACAGTTACTAAGGTTAATCAAGGTCATTTGACACTGACCCCTTCATGTTTCCAGCCATTTCCTACTGCGGACTCTTGCAAACATTCACAAGGCAGCCTCCTGATATTAGGACTGCAGAATACTTTGGAGAAGGAAAGCATAATTGGTCATTATGAAGATGAGATTCCTGCTTTTTCCCAGGATGCATCATCTGAAACACAACAGGCATTAATTCCTTCATTTAGTCAGTAACAGGTGCTTACTATGTATTATGTGCCAGGGACTGTAGAGGACATAAGAATGGACCCTTTTCCCTCCAGATGTTCAGAGTTAAGACATACTGATAAGGAATTAAAAATACATGATCATGAAGTAGATAGAACAGCTGTCAAACTCTCTAGACTTCAGAGCACGAAAGCTATCACTGCTTTTAGAATGATGGGGGAAAGGTTTCATCATAACAATTTCATGATGACAATGGAATATGAGAGAGCCTTGAATGCCAGATGCATTTAGACAGCTGCTGTCACAGCCTATGAGAATCATCAATTTGGCTTGGAGAGGGAATTCCCCATCAGCCAGGATGTGCACCTGGCATCCCAAAATGAATCTCAGCATATTTTTCTACAGAAATATTGTTTTATATTTCACTGTTCAGTAAATATTCAGTATATACGTAATGTGTGTGTGTGTGTGTGTGTGTGTGTGTGTGTGCAAACTTCTGTGACCTGATTGGTATGTACCAAGGATAGTAAGCTTTTTTCTGAGTAGCTAGCTTACAGATGAGCTTTTGCAGTATCACCTGTTTGTACATTAGAAGCGACAGTGGGGAAGCACTGGATTTTTGAGCAGAGGGACAATATCACAATTTTTTTTTTTTTTTGGTACCAGGAATTGGACTCAGGACCTTGTGCTTGTGAGGCAGACACAGTGCCACTGAGCTAAATCCCTGGCCCCACAATATTATCTTTATAAAAGAATATTATTTTAACAATGCAGCACATGCACGCAGGATGGACTTCACCTGCAGAGCTTTAAAGGTTACTGGTGAAGCTCAGGTGTAAAGTAACAACAGGAAGAGGCACATGCAAAAGACAGTGCTAACAATAGGACCTAGTGAAGCAGCTTTTTTAAAAAAAAAGTCAAAAATTTACCTGGCAACTGGCTTCTTCACTGATTCAGTAAAATGAATTAGTAAGCCTAGTAGATGGCTTACTAGGTGACAGGCAGTGTGCGGAGCACTAAAAACAAAATGAGCAAAACAGCCCGTCCTTTGATAATCATGCATCCCTTCAACAAGTGTCAGAAGGCCTGCTGTATGTCTGGCACTGATCCAGAAGCTGGGGATGTAGTGGTAAGCAAAAGTCCCTACACTCAGGGAGTTGCTATTCTGATAGAGAGCGTGGACGATAGACACACGAAGAGAGAAAAGTAACGCACGGTAAGGAGGATGGGGACTATGCAGAGGTGCACAGGGACAGACGGGCCAAGAAGGGGCAGGCCTCGAAAGAAGGCTTGGTGCAGACAACTGGGGCTGGGAACTTCATATTTTTCAGCAAAGCAGAGAGGATGAACAAGTCAGTGGTGACAACTGAATATTTTTGGAGAAGATGGGCTAAAAAAGCACTTCAGAGAGATTTCTATTTGGCAGGTAGACCAGGGAAGTAAGGTATCACCGGTGGGAGGCAGAGAGGGCAAAGAAGAAGGGGGCCTCAGGCTGGGGCCATGGAGAGAGAGGCGCCAGTGTCTTCAAGGGAAGTAGCGGCAGGATGACGGCCAGTGCAGGGGAAGCCTGGAGGCTTCTGAGATACCCAGATGTTAGACGTCATGAATTCTAAAGTTGCTGAGTGCTAGGAACGCTGCTACGATCATCCAAGAAGGTAGTGGTGCCAGCGAGTTCAGAGAAAGCAGGTAAATAGGATGACAGGGACCTTAAATGCCAGATGGAGGCACTTTTCAATATGCTAGCCCAAGAGGGAAGAAATATAGGAAATAGCATCTGACTGCTGCCATTGATGGAAGTGGAAATTTGTCCCTTATCCCTTATCCGTGAGCCTCATGCCATTTCCAGTGACTTGGCAGTGGGCCTTGCCCTGACCTTACATGGCTTCTAGAAACCAAATGAACATGAATTCTGTGACTGTAGCAACTATGTTTTTAATTCATCTAGCCCACAGAAGGTGCTTGTGTCTTGAATTGTAGTGAAACTACATGTAGATTTTTTTTTTTCTTCTCCCAGTATCGGGGAATTAACCCAGGGCCTACACACTGAACTACATTCCCAGCTCCTTTTTTCCTTGCTTAATCACTAAGTTGCCTGGACTGGGCTCCATCTTGCTACCCTCCTGCCTCAGCCTTCCAAAGTGCTAGAATTATAGGCATGCTCCACCACTATGCCTGACCAGAATATTAGAATTGAGAAGAATGTCAGAAATTACCTAGTTGAGCTGGTTGCAGTGGCACATGCCTGTAATCCCAGCTACTAGAAGAACTGAGGCAAGAGGATCAAAAGTTTGAGGACAACCTGGACAGCTTTGCAAGACTTGGGTCAAAGTGAAAAGGGCTGAGGAACCCTCAGTGGTGGAGCACTTGTCTAGCACATGCATAGCCCTGGGTTCAATCCTCAGCACTGTGACAAAATAAAATGATCCAGTTGAACCCTCATTTGCTTTCTGTGGAAGTATGGGCCAAATTTAGGGTCTTGTTTAACTCAGGGTCAGCTTTCCCCTCTCCTGACTGCCAAGCCATTCGGGATTTTTTGCCTTCACCTTTTGCATTACTGGTCTCAGGGAACTCAAGTCTTCCCAAGACCCTCTCCAAGCATCTGGACAGTGAGAATATTTTCAAAATGGTATTTCTTTTTTATTCATTCACTTATAAGTCTAGTGTTTTCCGGAGCTTATGGGGCACATATCTTAATTGGTTGTATGCAGTAGCAGATCAGTGAGAATGCAGACCTTAGACATACAAAAATATCAGGTAATGCCTCTCTTAACATGGTTTTTATTTTGAAAAAGTTATTTTCTGTTATGGGTATTTATGCTTACAGGTACTGGATTTTTTTTTTTGGTACCAGGGATCAAACTTGGGTTCTTGTGCTTGCAAGGCAGGTGGTGGAACCACTGAACTAAATCCCCAGCCCTGGATTGATTCTTTTTAGTGAAGACTTCGTGGTTTCTAAAATGGCAAAGATCAGCTGGGCGTGGTGGCACCTGTAATCCCAGCACTCAGGAGGCTGAGGCAGGAGGATCACTGTGAGTTTGAGATCAGCCTGGGCTCCATAGTGAGTTCCAGGTCAGTCTCAACTACATAGTGAGACCCTGTCTCAAAAATAAAATAAATAAATAAATAAATAAACAAAATGGCAAAGATCAATAGGTAAAAATACACATAAGCAAGAGCTTTGGGGGTTTCCGTCATCTCTCAAAGTATAAAGGCATCCTGAGGCCAGGGTGTTGGAGAAAAGCCTGGCCAGATCCTGCCACACCTTGGCTTCCCACCTCAATTTGTGTAGGCATGGAAGTGGTGAGAAGGATCAGCACAGCTTTCTCTGGTGGGAGTGAGAGGCACAGCTGAGGGATTCCACGCACTCACCATCTCTGTGACTAGGCTGCCATCTCAACAAAGAAGCCATGCAGAATAGCACCAGAACGGGCCTGGAGTTTTCCTTCTTGGCACACCCGGGCAGGTCTCACCCAGAGTCCCACTGCAGCAATACTCCCTGGGCTAGTTTTTCCAATTTCCTAAGCTTACCTCCACCCGGCAGGTAGCAGGGGCCCTCCCAACAGAACCAAGGGGAGCTCAGAACCATCCAAGCAGGCAGGCTTCACCTCTTCTGTAGTGGGAAACTATGTCATTGTGAAGCCACCTGCCAAGAGCCAGACTACTTTCTTTAAATCGTCTTTCCCAAATTTTTATGGAATGGCCCCAGGGCTTGGTGACCAGAGACCCAAGAAATGCAGTTCAGCTGCCAACTGGCTGCATGCCCTTCTTCCAGCTGTACCTCACCTTTACCCTTCCTAAAGGAAGGAGCACCAGTGTGGGAAGTGCCAGGGACGGCTAAGTGCCTCTGCCTGTGCACAGTAGAGACCTATGCGCCCGACACCTCTCATTCCGCAGTTTGGATAGTCAGTCATTAGTTTTTCCAAAGAAATCGGATTTTAATTGAGTTTTGAACTATTCAGAGCCTCTAAAATCGTGGTTTTCAAGATGATTCTAAAATGGGAGAGAAGGCCAGGCATGGTGGCACATGCCTGTAGTCCCAGCCTTCAGGAGGCTGAGACAGGACTGCCATGAGTTCAAGGCCAGCCTGAACTACATAGCTAGACTCTGTCACAAAAGAAATGGGAGATAAGCCAGGTGTGGTGGTGCAGACATATACTCCCAGATCCCCAGGAGACTGAAGCAGGAGGACCAGAAGTTTGAGCCCACCTTGGGCAATTTAGCAAGATGGGGTGTCAGAATAATTAAAGGGGCCAGGGAGCTGGGCTAGGAATGCAGCTCAGCTCAAAGGCCCTAGGTTTGATCTCAGTATTGAATAAAATGGGTAGTATGATGTGGTTCAGGAAATCATTTTTTAAAAATCAATTATACATCTGGGTCCAGCAACAAATTCCCAGATGTGAGCCTGTACTGTGACATTTTATATGGTAATAGATCCCTTTCCCGTGACATCCCTCATTTCACTCACACCATGTCTTTATCAAGAACCTCCTGTGGGCCTGGCCTCAATCCAGACAACAGCCCTGGGAGATGACTGTACAGAGGAAAGGTGCTAAGCGGCCAAGGACAATGCCTCCATGACAGAGCTTAGTATTAAGCAGTAAAGTTGAGGTTCGTATCTTAACTTTAAAGTTCCCGTGGCTCCACTATACCAGAACTTTAAAGTAATATGCTACCTATATTTCCTCCAAAGTATTTTAAAACCTAGACTTTTAAGTTAGACTGGATATTTTTTCCTTATTGTAATAACTTGAAGCAACTTTAAGATACACACAGAACCATACTTAAAAGAAAAAATATTGCCAATTGCCTTATCTAAAAATCTATCAGCAAAAGGGAGGGCAGGGACAAGGGGAAAAAATGAGAACCAAGACCTGTCATGTAAAGTACAAGATCCCAATGATGAATGTAACTGTACTGTGTACCTAGAACATACCAATACGAGAAAAAAAAAAATGTCATCAGCAAAACTGTTTTCAAAACCCTGCATTCAAAATTGTGCCAGTTTTGTCCTCCCTTCTCCAAGTCTTCTGGCACTGCAGTGTGGAGAGAACTTAGCTCCAGGTCTGGGTCCTCGGTGGTCTGAATCATCACCCCCATTTTAAAGTCAGCTTGACCACTCAGGAATCCAGAGGCTCTGAGTTAGTTGAAGGATTAGGGATGTTCAGTTTAGTCAGTCTCCTGAGTAGCAAAGGGCACACCATTTTGTCACTGGCTTTCAAACACATGGAAAGGAAAGATGAGATAGAGCCCCCCTGGTAGATCAGTGAGTCTAATTTCTCTAAGACTTTCCCAGCCAGAGCCCTGGAAACAGGGTGAGGTGTACTGCTCCATGCAGCCCGCAGAGCAGCTGGGTAAGGCCTGATTGTGGGTGGAGCCCCTGGCCAGTCATTTGCAGCAGCTTATCCTTTTACCCAGGGTGCCCTGTGTCTTTGTTTCCTGTGAGTTCCAAGACAGAATAGATATAGAGGCCTTTGAATTGCTCTAAAGAATGGAAAATGCTGAAGCCTGACCCTCCAGCACAGGAGAGCCGAAAGGCTAAGCATTCCCACCGGAGACAGAATGCCATTCACTGACTGTATGATCCTGGGTGAGTGTCCTCTGCCTCAACTCCCTCAAGAAAATAGTAACAGGAAAACCTACTTCATAGGATGCTTCAGAGAAATAAGTCAAATGTTATCTAATTGCCACCAATGCCTAAAGGATAACTGAGAATAGATTTTTAGAGCTTGCACTCCAAATTCCTCATTTAACCGATGAGGAAACTGTCCCAGGATTAGATGACTTGTCCAAGGCTAAAAAACTCCTCCAACCACTGGGACAAATAGCTTCTGCTTCTTTGCTGCCAAGCTCCACTTCCCCTGGGGTTGGCCTGGGCTGTGGCTTCTAGGACTGTGATTCCAGCCTCAGGTCCTTTTGCCTGCTCTGTCATTGTGTGACAACCCTTTGCTGCTTGCTTCCCGAGAGCCGTGCTCCTTCCAAACTCAAGAGAATGCAATTCACACGCTCTGGGTACCTTTGAGTCATCTCCGTCTGTGAATCAACCTCCAGCCTCTATTCTGAACAGAGAGATCTCATCCTCCTCCTTCTTCTGAAACTGGAAGCTGGTGTTTTTCCTTTGGATTTTGTTTAATGAGTGTCTTCCCTCATTAAGCATGTCAAGTTGTCCTCCCGGTTGCAAACTGGGGAATGGAGGTAAGCATCTAACCTAAGACCCTGAAGGGAAACACTGAAAACTACCTCCTGCGTTCGGTGGAGTCTTCCCAGTCATGTCTCCTCACAACAGAAAATTCCTGCATCTCCCCACCATCTGGGAGGTGAGCACATATACAGATAGCTTTCTGGACTGGTGCCCTAGGTAACTGGGAGGGTGCTGATGACCACCTGAATCCTACAGCAGGAAAGTTAACACGGCTACGAAAAACAAACCATTGGCTACTTAGCTGTGGGGACCAACTCTACTGAATTCTGGAGGTCCCTCGCAGCCCTGGGATTCTACAATTACCCTGAGCCAGCTGAGTGAGACCAGGTCTGCTGCAAGACAATAGGAAGTCCTGTGACATTAAAGCCTGGGTACAGAAAGCAAAGATTTCATCAGAAGCACCTCAGAGGTCACCCTGTTCTAATCACCAGAAGTGTTGTCACATTCTTATTTTTATTTTTTTGGTACCGAGGATCAAACTCGGGTTCTTACGCTTGCGAGGGAGGTGGCGGAACTGAGCTAAATCCCTGGCCCAACACAATCTTATTTTTAAAGGGCCAGGGATTTAGCTCAGTGGTTCCGCCGCCTGCCTCACAAGTACAAGGTTCTGAGTTTGATCCCCGGTACCAAAACAAAAAAACTTATTTTTACTTCTGCTGCATTAATAATAAGCAAAAGCTTGCTTTTTTTTAGTGTAACATTTTACATCTTTGTGCTACAACTTTTTCTCTTCCTTTTACAGCTCTGGCCAGAAATTTTGATGGAGGTTTGTGTGTTTCATACTGTGACCTACAAAACAGCCCAGAAAAACTTGCGTCACTATGGCCCAGTGGGGTGTGCTCCACCAGAGGACGTGTGTGTCACGGGCCTTCTAAGAATCAGGAGGAAGGAAGTCATTCATAAAGGAGGCAGATGCTGAACTGCAACTTCAGTTTTCTCTTGCAGTTCTTGGACTATAGGAATGTTACTCCGCAGAGGGAACAAGTTTTTCTACAACTTGACCACTGAAAGCTCCCTACCTTTTCAAGTTGAGAAAGAACTGGGAAGAGGCTAACGCAATCCCTACCTTCTCCCCACTCCTGGTGGGGGGAACCCCAGGTTTGGCTGTGTACTGACCTCAGGTCAGATAAGTCTGTAGGGACAGATAAGAGTTCCAAAAACGGGAGGGGACGTCCAGAAATCAGTGTGCTGCTGATACTTACAAAAACAGCCGAAAGCTGGGCGTGGTGACACACGCCTATAATCCCAGCACTCGGGAGGCTGAGGCAGGAGGATTGCTGTGAGTTCGAGACCAGCCTGGGCTACATAGTGAGTTCCAGGTCAGTCTCAACTTCTTAGTGAGACCCTGTCTCAAAAAACAAAAAAACAAAACAAAAAACAAACAAACAAAAAAACAGCAGTGATACTCCGGTTTCTCTTCAGATTGTGTAAATCTTTCCCCTTTTAGAAAAACAGTTGCAGACCTTTCCTTATTCCTGATACAGGAAGCTTCATGCTTAATGGATGTTTAAAGATTATAAAAACTGCTTCTAATGAGATTAAATCAAAGCCTTTATTAAACATTCCTCCTTTAAACGACCTGTACGTAAACCTATACCCTTCCAGACCTAGGAATTGCCAGAGCTGTGTGGGTATCACTTTTCCCTGATAGGGGTCAGAAAGCCAAGCCAAGACACCACACCAGGCAGAGCTCTGCAGTTCTGTGCCCTGCTCAGGATCTAGGCAAATGTTGGCAGTGCCAGCTCTTGAACCAGAGCTCAAGCACAGGAGAGGAGGAACTTGAAATTCAAGACACAGACCTTGTCCTGGACCTGACTGTGACAAGCTGGATGGCCAGCCCTGGGCCACAAATCATGAAGGCTGATGAATGTGCTTTTCCTTCTCTTCTCCAAAGAAAAGGGTGGAAGATGGAGGAGGCAATCTTCAGTTGTGTGTGGGTTTGATTTAAGGCTTTGGCTGTGGTTGGTTGATATATTAAAATACTTTCAGAAACACCATCTCCTCAGCTCCCCATTGGAACAAACATATTTTCAAAAATGAAAACAGTGAACAAAGATGTGGAGCTACACGCAGCAAGAGGGCTCAGGCTGATCACGTCAGAATGGTGTCGTCCACCTGCTCCGTGGAGTCGGCCTGGCTGGCCAGCTTCTTCAGGGACCTTCTGTTGCATTCATTCAGGGCCTCCAAGCTGGCCACATCTAGGATCTTGGAGAGGGACTGTGGGGAGGGAAGGGTGTGAGGAGACATAGAAAACAATATTTCAGACTTCCTAGTCAAATCAAGACAAAGACGGATGCTAACCTGGAAACTAGCCAGAGGTGGAATTTGGCAAAACAAAGAGAATCAGCTGGGTTCACAGACAGTCCGAAAAAGTGCTCATTTTGCTTTCCCTGAGCTGAGGCAAGGAGAGGTTAAAGTTTTCAGTGATTGTAAAGGCTACTGAGGGCAGGAGCTGAAGGAATGGGGCTGAGGTCAGCAGGGCAGTCCCGCTGGGAACTATGGCACCTGTGTGGCTACTGCGGGAGATTTTATATGAAGAAAGGTCTGTTTCCAAAAGGAGTCTAACAACCACAGTATATGTGTTTCCAGCACTACTCCAGTCATCCCAGCCTCAACCTGCTCCTACAAGCTAATACACACATGGTTACAGAGAAGAGAACGGGCCTAATCACTGTCACACAGAAGAACATCAAGACAGATGCCTAGAGAATGCCCTGGGCAGCTCTCCAGACCCAGGCTCCCACCTGAAACAGCTCCTCCCCCTGCCTCATCTTAAGCAGGTTGACAATCGCCTGGTCGCTGTAGGCCCTGACAACAGTGTTCTTATCCTTGGTGTTATCCAGAAGTGCCTTCAGGAGCGGCTTAATGGCCTGGGGGTCCAGGGGAGGCAGTGGGTCCTTATTTGCCCACCAGATCATCTTCTCAGCCACCAGCCTGATATCACTGGATGGGTTCTGCAGACACTGTGAAGAGGAACAGATAGGCACATGTAGTCTTTTTCTGAAGAAGCCCAAATTCCCAGCGTTACACTCCCCTTTCATCATGGGCAGACTCCATTACTCACTTCCAATACTGCCCCTTTCTCCCTTGTGATGGTGAAGGGTGATATGGCCCATCTACCACCTCCATCTCCTCTCTCTCCCATTCCTGCCTCAAACAGGGTTTTTACTTCCTCCGTCAAGCTATGCCACTTCCTTCCCAGGGCTCTGCTCTGTCTGGTTCCACTGCCTGGGATGTGCTTGCCCCCAGGTTCCCAACTAATTGGTTCCTTCTCATCCTCCAAAGAATAAATAAAGACCAAGAATAAAGACCCTATATAAATTAGGGTCCAAACTGTGGACTCCAGGGGTTATATCAGCCTTGTTTGTCTCTACTCCTTCAGGGTCTATCTAGCACAGTGGTGGCAAACATATGACACTCATGCCATAGCAGGCTATTTATATACTGAGCGCTCTAAAAGGTTCGCCATCATTGGTCTAGCCCACGTGGGTGTACAGTGGGTACTCAGTAAATGCTGTATTAGTAAGTGAATGTAGGCTGGCGAACACACACACACACACACACAGTTGAATCAGGGCCCCTGGAAACTCAATAAGGGACTGGGTGTCTGCAGTGAGGTGGCCCCCTTTGGTATCTCATTATACAGAGCAAGAACCATGCACAGCAGTACTGCTATTGCCTGGAGCTGGTTCCACAGGCAGTCTAGTCTCCGGCATGGTCCCATTTCATTACAATGCAAAATTTGCTTCTGATTTCTTTTCTTTTTTCTTTTTTGGTTTTTTTGAGACAGGGTCTTGCTACATAGTTGAGACTGACCTGGAACTCACTATGTAGCCCAGGCTGGTCTCGAACTCACAGCGATCCTCCTGCTTCAGCCTCCCAAGTGCTGGGATCACAGACACTCACCACCACGCCTGGCTTGCTTCTGATTTCTATGCACATTAATGTTTAAGCAGTGAGCTGTATCACACAGGCTGTGGGAGTCCTGATGTCAGAGTCCCTGGCTTGTCTTATTAGGAACTGACACAGTGAACACACTAAAAAGTACCATCAATGCTAGGTAGAGGAGGCAAGAAGAGAAGACTTACTAAGATTTGAGAGCTGGGTATGAGGCACACATGTTTAATCCCACCACTCTGGTTGGCTGAGGGGGATTCCAAGTTCAAATCTCGCCTGAGCAATTTAGCCACTTAGTAAGACCCTATCTCAAAATAAAAAATAAAAAAGGCCCAGGCATGGTGGCACACACCTGTAATCCTAGCACTTAGGAGGCTGAGGTAGGAAGACCGCCACAAGTTCAAGAGCACCCTGGGCTAGGTCAGCTTGTGAGACCCTGTCTCAAAAAACTTTAAATCTGAGAAAGGGCTGGGGATGTGCCTCAGTGTGAAGGCCTAGTTTCAATCCCCAGTACTGATGAAAAAAAATATTCGAACCTGGTCTGACCCTAATTTTACAGTATCTGCATACCTAAAAACAATGCCTATGACAGTGGTTCTTAACTTGTTTGTTTCTTTGTTTTTGGTACCAGGGATCAAACTCGGGATCTTGCATTTGCAAGGTAGGTGTCAACCACTGAGCTAAATCCCTAGTGGTTCTTAACTTGGTCCTGCATCACAAGTCTGAGATTCTGACCAGAAGTCAAATACTCTGCCCAACAAAACACACAGGAACACTTGGCCCTCCATTTCTAAGCTTCCAGAGATCTCCTTGAGACCATTCACAAAGCAATGAACCCCACTAGTCAAGGGTACATACATTTCCAGTGTTCTCTAGGCATGGGGGCCACTACATAAACCAGCCTCAGTGAGTTCCTGCCCCCGCTTACCTTAATGAATAGGCTGGAGAGTTTGGCTGGCAGCTGTCCCACTCCAGTCTCGATGTGGTACTTCATCAGGAAGCCCATGCCCCGGACCCCACTCACTGCAATGGGGATCTTGGAGAAAGGAAAGAGCGAGACAGCACAGAGGCATCCTGGTCCCTCCTGGGAGCTGCAGAGCCAAGGAAGATCCACTCCCCAGGAACATTCAGGACCCTTCTCCACCCCCTCATCCTTTAGTACTTCACACCACAGTCTCTTCAACCCAGCTCTCGGCTGGGTTTCCCTCACAACTGGGCAAAGTCATTGATTTCTAAGCACAGGGACCAGAGAACTTCTCACCAGGAAGAGACAGCTGCATGTTCCAACCTAAAGCCTTCATTGTTTAAATGATGAAATTGGAATCCAAAGGAATCAAGTACTGGTCCCAGGTCACAGCAAGTTACCAGCAAAGGTAAAACTAGCATCTAGGCCTCTGAGCACCCTCCTGGGGATGGGCCTTATGTGATCTGTCAGCAAGGCGATGGCTGTGGAATGTTGGCTAGGGGAGGGGAGGACAAGCCCAGCTGTGTGAGAGCCTTACCCTGTCTGCCACGGCACTGCTGAGGATCATGTCCTGAACTTCACTGCTGTATCGGCCTGCACAGAGTCTGCAGGGAGCCACACTCACAGCCACAGAAAGTGCCAGGCTCCGGCCGTGCCGAACCATCCAATCAATGCCGGATACGTCCGCTGGCAGAATAACAGACAGGGTTAACCTGTACTTCACAGCATACCTTTACCCATGCCATAAGAGCTGTCATCCCCCACCAAGACCAGGCTGCGGACGTGGGTCACAACGATGACCCACAGCCGTACTCTACACAACTTCCCTGCTTTTCATAGTAGAAGTCCCCCAATGTGATGATGAGGTCTCACAAACCACTCCCAAATTGTGACCATGTTCTCAGAGCAGAGACACTCAAGGGCACAGAAACACTGGAAACTCCATTATGTTTCAGCAGCTGAATTCCCAAAGAAAGGGTAGTCAAGGTGCTATAAGATCCTCCGAAGAGAAAGGGAAAACAGGTGCCCCAGGCCTCTCCGCCAGAACTGAAGGGCCCAGGTCCCTGAAGGGAACGTCCCCAACCCCCATACAAAAGACTTACCCAGCAAGTACTGTTGCAGGACAGTGCTAAGCTCCTCTTCCGTCAAAAAGGCACACAGCTCCCCCAGGCACCCAGCGGAGGATATCCGAGTGTTGTCCTGACAGAGCAGAAAGGGAAGTGACAGGGTGCAGGCAACACCACCAGCCACCTACAGTGAGGGCAAGAGGCAATGGGGAGCCCAGGAGGGAGAGCAGAGAAGACAGCAGAACGCATTAGCCCAGCCCTCACTTCAGGCACTTGTGTTCCCAGTACCAGATTGGGACTGCCACTCACTGCAACTGCCACTTGGTGGGGAGTTAAAAATTACATACCCAGCACTTAATTATAGAAAACTCCAGTGTGTGTGCATATGGTAATCATCATCACAATAGCAATAATAACTGTGTTTACATAGCACCTTTTCTCGCAGGAAATCTGAATGCTTTACATTTATATCTCAGTTACTATCAACAGCCCTGTCAGACAGAAGGGACACAGCTGGGAAAGACCATGGGACAGAGAAGGAAGACACCTGCCCACGGCCACCTGGGGAGCCAGCTAGACACAACCACTCTGAGCTCCCCTAACTCTGTGTGCCATTTTATGTCCAGAATGACTCCTTGCTGTCTCTACTGTGGCAGTGCCCTAAATAATCTGAGTTTGTCCTAGAAGTCAAACTGAACCCCATAGTCAACCCAAGGAAGAGGGGGAAAGGTAAGTATTTTCTGTCAAAATCAAGGGCCAGGTATATAAACCACTCCTTGCTGTTTGTTCTCCTCGGAATACTGAGAGGGGAGATTTTAAGTTATGTGCTCCATCAGTAATAAGTACCAACAGACAGGGGGCTTTCCAAACTAACCAACTAGAAACCTGTGGGAAAGCTAATGCCAGGCTGGCATGTTGAAATGCGAACAGTTTGGACCTCTGAGCCTCAAGTGGAAGCCAGGTGCCAAGCAAGGGTAAAAAGCTGCCTCTGACACCCACGCTCTCAAATGTGACCTCATTTAAGTTCTGCTGTGGTAAAATGCAAATTTTTAAAAATAGTAACTTTTGCTTGCACTATGAAAGCCCTGGTAGACTATGACCAAAAAAGGGTAGATACTCTCATCTGTACCCACGGGACTCCAGGGGCTGTAGGCAGAGAACAGTGGCTCAGGATCAGAACCAGATTCACAGAGCGTGATAAACACAGCAGCATCAATGGTCCCGGCTGTATGCACACAATGAAGTGTATAACCACACAAACCCAAAGGTCCCGTCTTCTAAGATTAGCACTACACATGTAAATCAGGCCAGCACAACACAGGGCCATCTGCGAGAGGGAAAAGAGAAAATCCTAATCGTAGATTCATCTCCCCCACCTCCCACAGACCTGCTCCCTGATGGGAAGCTTGGAAAGCTAACAGGTACTGAACAATGCTTCTGGACTGCAAGGGCTAACAGAATTGGGCACAACCAGGAATCACAGGCCCAGCTTTTGGTTTGACTCTACAACTTAATAGACTGTGGCCTGAGATAAAACTCACTCTCCAAAATGGTGCTAGGACCTCCCACTTGGAAATACACTAAAGATGGTTTATCCAGATGCTAAATTTCTTGAGGTCTGTGACCATGAAGGCTTATTCACCTGTGGGTGTAGCCCTTCAGCTCTGCAAATGCTTCCTGAACCAATCAATAAAACTCTCTTTTTTTTAAGGAGGAGGAAATGAGGGACAGCAGGAAAGTGACTAAAAGTCACAGGACAAACTGGTGAAAGATCTGGGACTTTACAAACCTTACCTTGCCTTATCTATAAAACAGAATCACTGGCTGGTAGCAAGGCTTGATGGTATAGCACACACTAAGCAGTATGAGGCTCTGAGTTTGGTCCCCAGCACCAAAACAAAAAATCAAAACTAGAATCATCAAGACCAACACCTGCCTGACTCCCTCAAACCTAGGCAAATGCTCAGTGAACTGCAGAGTGATACAAGTGCCACGATGATCACTCTTGCCCAGCTGCCAGTTGTACCAAGTTCTTCTAACACATACAGAGAAGCTGACTAGGGGGATGGGAAACCTGTGGAAGCCCCGCAGCTTGGGCCCCTCCACAGCCATACCTCATCATGCCCCAGCATGCTCAGCAGGAGTGAGACGATGTTTTTCCGAATGATGGCATCCACTTTGGCACCTGCTCCCTGAATCACAAACCTCAGCGCCTGCAGCATGGTGTCCCTATGGAACCAATACTGACTTAGCCTCTGGCTCTCCCCGACCACCTTCCTGCCTGGACAAGAGCAGCACCTCACCTGACACCGGGGTCCTCCATCACCCGGATTCCATTGAGCAGCTCTGTGAAGAGAGGATCCACCTTGACGTGGATGGAAATGAGCTTTCCCAGCGCGTCAGCAGCCTTTAAGCGCACACCTCGGTTGGAATCCTGCAGGGCTTTGGTGAAAGTAGTCTGCAGCTGGGGCAGGAAGGGCTTCAGGGCAATCCCAACCTGAAGGAGAAACCCACATATGAAAATTACCATTGTGGAAGACCCCAACACCATGCTGTGCTGCAGACATGAAAGCAAACCACCATAAACCACCTTCCACACAGGTTAGGAACAAACAGCCCAGAAGAGAGCAAAGCCAAGTGCAGATAGGTTCTGCTCAGCCTCCTCATTGTTTTCAGAATCCTTCCTTGGACTGAGAGGAAGAGGAAAAGAATAGAGTCACAGCGGCAGCCAATGTCAGAGAGAGCTGTTACAGTGGTCCTGGCCACAAAGAGGTGTAGCTCAATGGAGCATAACATACAAGGACAAGCAACTCAAAGCCTCCTGTGACTCATGAGTGGTACAGACAGGCAGCACTTGGCGATGCTGAAGCACAGTTCACACAGGTTAGGGAAATGGACTCGCTGTGTTACAGCAGGGACCATCCACTGAGCATGCAGTCCCCAGAACAGATGACTTTGGAGGGTCCTCCCTACATGCCTGCCTCATTACAAATCCAGCTTCATCCCTGGCCATATACAGAAAAACAGGCATACTTTTAATAAAGTAACAGATGAAATGAGGGATAACAATTTACTTCTTATTAAACTCAGTGGCTGTCTGGAGGGCCCAATCTCAATGGTAGACTGGAAATACTGGACTTGGGTGAATATGCAGGTTGCCCGATGGCATGCCACAGAGGAAGCTAGTAAATCTGAGGAAAAATTTTCAGCCCCTGGGTGACATCTGACTCGAGTGAGGTAAAAGCCCCACAAAGAAAGTGGCTCCATAATAAAGCCTCCACTTGTGTCTAGAGTTAACACCAAAAAAAAAGAAGAGCATAGAATGCAGGTGAAGGCGACACCCCCCACACCCTGGCCACATACTGCAGGAACCCAGGGCCTTTGAACAGAACTACATCTTCAGCCCTTTTATTTGTCCGAGTCTTGCAAGTCACTACGTTGCCCAGGCAGGGATCAAACTTTGGATCCTCCTGTCTCAGCCTGAGAGTGCTAGAATTATAGGCATGTGCCACCACACCTGGCTTTTTTGCTGTTATTGTTTTGGTTTTTTGAGACAGGGTCTCACTATGAGTTGACACTGACCTGGAACTCATTATGTAGCCCAGGCTGGTCTCCATCTCACAGCGATCCTCCTGCCTCAACCTTCCTAGTGCTGTGATTACAAGTGTGCACCACCATGCCTGGCTTCACACCTGGTTTTTTCTTTCACTCTGTCTGTCTGTCTGTCTGTCTGTCTGTCTGTCTGTCTGTCTATCTATCTATCTATCTATCTATCTATCTATCCTATCTACCTACCTACCTATTCTTGGAGACAGAATCTCACTATGTAGCCCATGCTGACCTCAAACTCACAGCAATCCTCCTGCCTCAGCCTCTAGAGTACTGGGATTACTGGCAGGCACCACCATGCCCGACTTTATTTTTTCTTTTAAAGAGTCAATTTTCCAGCCAGGGATTTAGCTCAATGGCCCTGTGCCAGCCTCACAAGCACAAGGTTCTGAGTTTGATCCCCGGTGCTGAAGGGAAAAAAGTCAATTTTCCACAAAATGAGGCTGATACTTACAATCCCATATGGCAGTTAAGAAGTTCAAAATATCCACTTCAAAACGAAGAAGCTACAGATATTAGGTATGGATTTGCTTCCAATCTCATGTAAGAAATTTTATTTTTAAATAATGTTATCTTAAGTCTAAAGAGTTTAATTACTGCTCTGTAAAATATCAGAAATGGCTCCCATATTGGATCACTGCTTCTTATACTTTGAGGGAAAAACAATAATTTCAGTTCTCTCTAACTTCATTCTCTCATCAGATTCTTTGCATCTCCTTTTATGTGACCAAAAGAAAGATCTAAAGCAACTTTAAACAACTATTTCTTTGTATTTCTGCGTCTCTGAGTTTTTTCCTTTGAAGCAGTGGTTCTTCAAAATAATCACATTTACTGGGTACTGAGTGCGCAGTGTGTCGGGCACTGTGCCTGGTGGCATTTCACCTCATCCCCACACATAACAGTCCCTTGGGAGGCAGGCAGCAGTATCTCACAGGTGAGAAGTAGGCTCAGAGAGAGGTGACATGGCTTTGCCAAGGTCCTTCTGGATACAGAGCTAAGAAAAGGAGGACTCCGCACTGAACCTTGGGTAGTGTTTGCCCTAGAGCGTGAGGGTTCAACTCCCTCTGCTATTCCCGTCTCCATAATAAAACCTCACCCTGCCCCCACAGGTTACCTCCTGCCAGTCTCCTGCAAATAGATCTGCTCTCTGGGATCCAAAGAGACCAAAAGAAGGAACTCACTGGTGCTCACCTTGGCCAGCAAGAGGCTCAGTGTCTCCAGCAGAGCTGCCTTCACATTCCAGCTGAACCGGTCCCCCAGGATGCGAATTAGAGGACCAGTGATGCTAACCACAGAGGGCCTCAGGGCCTCAGCCGAGGTCAGACGTATCACCAGGCCTAAGGCCTTAGCTGCTTCCTCCTTCTGCTCAGGGCTGCCAGTGAGGACTCCTTCCCGTAACACTGGAAGGATGGAGGTCACTCCCTAAAAAGGAACTGAGACTGAGAATACGGGCTCCAAGGCTCTGGGCCCATGAGTCTCCCAAGCAAGGTGCTCCACACAACCATGCGAAAAAGTGATGGAATGAATTTAGGTCAGGGTCCCTAACAGGTCCATACATACAGAGGTAACAAACACAGCTACTACCCCAGTGACCTACATGCTCTGCTGAAGTGACTTCCACAGCTTAAACCAGGGCCAACGTACTCCCTATCCCCAGCTATCTGCCACGACAGAAGCACGTTGTTTGTGATGGTGCTAAAGAAAATGCATCATGAAGTCAGACCCATCTGTCACTGTCCCAGCTGCCCCACTGTGGACCTGGGCTGGCAGGGAAGGGTCAAGAAGGCTATGTGCTCTAGCACCCTGGCCACTAAGCCCTGCTCACCTTCTTTGGGAGGCAGAAGCCGGGCACATGCTCGCCTTTGCTCTCATTGCCAATGAACCGGATTTCTTTGTGCAGTTCCTCAATCAGCGCCAACTGGTTGCCAGCATCCAGTTTCTGTGAGAATCCAAGAGAAAGCAGTGATGATGTCCAGCTCTTCCTCTCAAGACTGCCTCAAAACAGTACAGCAAGGGGAAAGGTGTGGGTGGCAGCGCGAACAAGACTGGCCATGGTAGGATTAACCATGAAGCTGAATGACAGGAACACAGAGGGTTCCTATCACAATCTATTCTTACAAATGGTTGGAATTTTCAGCAGGGCATGGTTCTACATGCCTATAGTCTCAGCATGTGGAAGGCTCAGACAGGAGGATCACTTGAGCCCAGGAGTTGAGACCAGACTGGGCAACACAGCAACATCCCACCTTAAAGAAAAAGCTACAAATGTATGGGATCTCTCCGATCAAAAGCTGGTTATGGAGTTAGTGGTCCCCTCACCTTGGTGATGGCATTTAGGGCATCCCAGCTCTCTTCCAGTACCACAGGGCTGGAGTCATTGAAGAGGCGGATCAGGCCTGAGACCAGGCTCCGCAGGTGGCTGGTGTAGTCGGCCTTCGAGCGGGAGCAGTAGATGTTGAGGATGATGGCAGCAGCCTGCCTCATACCCACATCAGGGCTTCGAGTGGCTTCCAACAGATCCTCAATAATGATCCGGTGCCCAGTGTCATCCTCTACTGAGAGGATCACAGCCTGACAATTGGCCATCTCCTAAAACCACAGGGGACATGTGTGCTGAGCACCGGCCCTCAGAGACAGGACAGGGTGACTGTTAGAAAGTGACAGGAGTGAGCGGGACCACCTTACCAGCTGCTCATCTGGAGTCCCAAGCTTCTCCTTCAAGGCTAACATGACTGCAGGGAGGATCACACTAAGATGACGGGTCAGAGCGTCACCTGCCACGGACGAAAGGAAAGCCAGCACCCGAGTATTGACAGGTGGTGTCGTCAGCTGGAAGAGCAATGAACAAGAACAACTTGAAGAATACCGCACCCGCTCAGAGGCAAGCCCAGCAGTGGGCTCTGGCAACAGGAGGGCAAGCAAGGGAGCTCGTGTCCCTGCTCAGAGCCAAGGGCCTACTCAGGGTACCTTGAAGGACAAGGGAGGAGTGTCCCACCTCCTATACCCATCTCTGTTTAGAGCTGGTCTTCTCCACAGGCTTGGGTATAACAACGTGGCTCTGCAGCCAGAGCGTATTTGCCATGTGTTGGGATTTACCTTGGGCACGAGGTAGGGCAGCACCACACGACTCTTAATGGCCATAACCTGCTTCAGACCATCCAAGGCAAATTCTGATACGTCCTCATCATCCTGCAGAGGGACATTGGGGACAACCCCGAGAAGCTGGTTCCTGCCACAGCTCTGCTGTCTCACCACACCACCTTCTCCACCTGCCTTTTTGCCTCTCACTGCGCCTACGTATACTTACGTACAAGGAGAAGCCCAAGCCAAATCTGCTCTGGCTGCACCCACTTCCCCTAAAGGGCCCACATGCCGACTGCCTTGGCAGAGTCATTCCCCTGCATTCTGCTGCTACAGAAACAGTAAAAGCTATGCTGGTAGGTGTACGGCAGATCCACTCACCAGCTGCTTCAGTAAAAATGGGAGGATGTCCTCCAGAGCCTGGTGGCCGATAGTGGAGTGCAGCTGCTCAAAGGTCTTGGCTGCGGCCTCTCGGACTTCCTCCAAGGGGTCACACAAAGCCTTCCTTGCTGTGGGCACGAGGGATTCCGAGAAATACAGTACCTGCAACAGTGCAACCAAGGGTGTACCAACATGGAAAAGGCCCAGAGGGAGCAAGAGCAAACAAGGGGTCACGGGCCAGGGACTACAGCCCAGCCAAGCTGCAACTACCTGACGACTTCTCAGTTAAACCCAACTCTTCGTTGTGCAAATACTGAAGACACAAAACAGAAGATCCACAATAAACTCCCTGTAAATCCCTCGAAGACTTAATGACGAAGTTTTCCACTGTCCTGGTGAGTTCCCTGGACACTCCCCATCTTCTATAGGAATTCCAGATTCCTTCTACAGCAGAGCCTGCGGCATCTGGCCCATTCTCTTACAAAAGTCCCAGTCCTTCAAGCTTCAAGCCAAACAACTCCCCAATACGAAGTCTAACAGCTCAGTGGTGGTTCTGTTCCCTGGATAACCAATTCCACCACAGCAAAGCTCACTGAGCTCTACTGACTGACTGCTGTGCCAGCATCACTGCTGGACCACAGGACTTTTTGGCGTGATGACTCAGCCTCTGGAGGACTCAGTAACTACCCAATTACTCAAAGTCTTCTGGTGCCAGAATTTCTTTTGATGCTTTGCCCAAATGGCATTAGATGTGAATGCATGAATCAGTAAATGAATCAAAGAAAGGCCTACACTGGTACACAAAGGAGGAGATGGATCTAGTAAACCAAACTCCAGTGCTCACACTAAGAAACTGGCTACCTGCTTCCACTTTTAACTGGCCATCTACTTACTCACTTCCATACTATCTAACTCGAAAGCATCCTCAGACTACTCACTAGAAGTGTTTCAAGGATCAATGATCTGAGAAAGTAAGGTCAATACTCAGAAATAAAGTACTCCAAATCCTTGAATCTTGCTACTATGGAAACAGAATTACTGCTAGAGACAATACATTTCCACCCACTGGGTATTTAAACACTTTCCAACTCTTACCCTAAGAATGAGTGCACGCACACCCCTCCTGCTCCCTGCCACCCTCTACCACTCATACTTGAGCACACCCCCTCTCCCACTAAGCAGGCACCACACATTTTAACCTAATTACCAGAGTGACACAGAAGAGACTGATCTGGAGCAACCTAAGCAGTAATGAGAAAGTCATTTCCAGTTTCCAAAGGCTACTTCAGGAGGCCTCCAAATTGCTTAGCTCTTAGCCTGCAAATCTGACAGGAAAGCTGCGAAGGGAACAAGTCCACTTGCGGCTCAGCCAATAACCTGTTGCCAACAGTACCCTCCAGAGTGAGGCTCATGTGCTGAAGTGTCCCTCGGGACTCCTGTGACATTCCCCTGACCGCTCCTCTGAGTCAGACACCTTCAGGTACACCACTTCCGGGACCCTATGAAGAAACTCACAGCATCTCGGCTGGTGGACTTCATGATCTCACTCAGCCCAATGCACACGCCTTGTCTCTCGTCACTCTTCTGAGACCTGAGGCCTTCTTCAAGGATGGGGATGATCTCAGGGAGGATTTTCTCCCCTAGTTTCCGGACAAGGTCTCCCAAGGTCCTTGCTGCAATCTGTCAACAGAGATCAAGTCAGAACATCAACTCCTGGTAACCCCAAGGTACCCATAGTACCAAAATGAGGATCCTGGAACCTCCTGGGCTTTATCTCAGTCACTCATTCAAATTACCCAAATGGATCTCAGTCAGTGTGCTCAAAACACACCACAAGATGGGCATAGTGGTACACACCTGTAGTCTCAGCACTCAGGAGGCTGAGGCAGGAGGATCACCGTGAGTTTGAGGCCAGTCTGGGCTACACAGTGAGTTTGAGGCCCAAAAGGGCCGGGGATTTATCTCAATGGCGCCAACGACTGCCTCGCAAGTTAAAGGTCTGAGTTCAATCCCCAGTACGAGAACAACAACAAAACAAAAACACAAACACAAAAACCAAACCAAATAAAAAAAAACACCACAGAAGGAAAGTACTTCTGTTTCTCACTCATCTACACAGCTTCAAGCAAGAGCTGGCACCTTACATATAAACATGAAATACATGATAGGCTGCATAGTCAAAGCCAATTTCCCTGGCTCATCCAAAACTTAGCTCTGTGCTCTTGCTCAGGGAAAGCTGAATCTGGAACAAATTCTGTAAGAAAGGGAAAACCTATCTTCTAGAAGACTTTTTTTTTTTTTGCTACTGGGGATCAAACTCGGGACCTTTGCTTGTGAGACAGGTGAAGCGCTGCTGAGCTAAATCCCGGGCCCAACCCATCTCCTCTCCGGGGCCTCATGCAAACTGTTCCTTAGCACCAAATACCCAGTTTGCCTGCCAAGGCTAGGGGCTGAAAGTGGACCAAAGGGTACCAGCAGAAATGATCATCAGCCTAGATCGGGCACCTCCTCCAACTACTGAATGCCATCTGTCCCCACGTGGTACAACAGCCTTCTCTCACACCATACTTGCTTCTCTGAATTTTTTTTTTTTTTTTTTTTTT
>NW_022900924.1:9949034-9975669 GCF_012274545.1 Fukomys damarensis | reverse complement strand
TTTTTTTTTTTTGCTACTGGGGATCAAACTCGGGACCTTTGCTTGTGAGACAGGTGAAGCGCTGCTGAGCTAAATCCCGGGCCCAACCCATCTCCTCTCCGGGGCCTCATGCAAACTGTTCCTTAGCACCAAATACCCAGTTTGCCTGCCAAGGCTAGGGGCTGAAAGTGGACCAAAGGGTACCAGCAGAAATGATCATCAGCCTAGATCGGGCACCTCCTCCAACTACTGAATGCCATCTGTCCCCACGTGGTACAACAGCCTTCTCTCACACCATACTTGCTTCTCTGAATTTTTTTTTTTTTTTTTTTTTGGTACCAGGGATCAAACTCAGATCATTGCACTTGTGAGGTAGGCAGCAGAACCACTGAGCTAAATCCCCAGCCCACTTCTCCGATCTTATCCCAGATGCAGTGTCCTCACTCAGTCCTTCCTATGTGCCCCGGTGCTGCCTAACACGGGGCCTTTGCACACCCCAAACCTTGTATCTAAGGTACTAGTCCCTCTATGGCAGTCACTCACTACCTCCTTATCATGTTAGTGCTTACTCATCTTTCACCTTCAAGAATTATTTCTTCTAAGAAGTGTTTGCTGACCCCCTCACTGGAGTACAAGCCCAAATCACAAGCATACACAAGTGTGTGCTGCATTTGCCATAGCTGCACTTGACACCTGTTTGTGTGATTATCTGGTCAACATGCATCTGCTAGAACAGACAATAGATGAGAAGGATAAGGAAGGAGACTGCCTTTCTTCTCCATTACATCATAGGTACTAGGCTCCTGTGAGGCACACAGTAATATCTCCTCAATGACTAAGCAAATAAATGTCCCTCTATTAAGACAGTAGAAAAAAAAGATAGTAGACCATTAGCCCTCTCCCAGGCTTGGCAGGCCCAGCTCTCTAGGCTCTGCAAGAAGGCTCTGGGGCTGGTAGGCCAGAGCTAGGCCCAGGAAACTTACTGTTCTCTTATCTGCACATGTGCTTGCCAGGAAACCCAGCAGCAGCCCAAAGAGAGTGGGCAAGATCTCACGCAAGGTTCGAGGGGTATTGGATACAACAATCTTCCAGACATGCAGCGATGCCTGCCGCACAACCAGCTGGGTGTCTGAGCGGCCCATGTACAGCCCTGCCAGTACCCGGTTCCGCCGATCGACCCCCAGGGCAGTGATGATTGCCTGCAGTCCACAGAAGGGGGCAGAGAACACAAGGTGGTGAACACAGCACGGGCACCAGGGTATACCCTCCCATCAGCATAGTGTGGAAACTAATGTCAGGCACACACCTTGTTGGACTGGGCAGTTCCAAAGTTGTCATCCTCAGAAGCAGTTTCTGTGGTCATCTTCCCAGTGACCCCTGAGATATGGAATAGGAGGTCTCCAAGGAGCTGAACAGAGCTGAACCTGCAAAGAAGGCCAAGAAAAGCTTCAAAGAACAGTCTCAAAAGCATAGCCTAGCACTGCACAGAAGAAAGACTGGAATGTAACACAAATATTCACTATGGTTATTTGGAATGAGAAAAGAGTTCAGACAATTCTCTATCAAGCGAAAGGCCACGGATTTAAGCCCTAGCACTACACCAGGAAAAAAAAAAAAAAAAAAAAAAAGCAAGGACCAGGGATTTAGCTCAATTGTACCATGCCTGCCTTGAAAACAAAAGGTCCTGAGTTCAGTTCCTAGTACTGGGAAGAAAAAAAAAAAAAAAAGAATAAACATTTTTAAAAGCCTGGACAAAATTTCCATGATAGAAGTTATAAAAAGAAACTAGGCATAGGGGCACATGCCTATAATCCCAGCTACTCCGGAGGCTGAGGCAGGAGGATCCCACATTCAAGGTCAGGCTAGGCCACTAAGCAAGACCATAAAATTTGAAAACAGGGCTGAAAAAAAAAAAGCTGGAGATGTATCTGAATGCTAGACCACCTTCCTATGATATGTGAGGTCTTGGGTTCAATCCACAGCACTGAGAAAAAAACAGAGAGCAAGAGAAGCATAAAAAAGCAACATGGAATATAGGTCATCAGAAGCATAGAAACCTAGAGAGGCCAAGACGGATGGATTTTATTTTTCTTCAAAGTAAGTGTATTGCTTTTAATAATTAGAAAAACAATAATCATATTCAAACTGAAAATTTAAGAGATGCAGAAACAAAGAATGTCAAGAATCACCCAAATTCCCACTGTCCAGATAACCAATCTGAGATAGACGCAGCCAAGTACAAACCCCTTTCACACACAGACACGTACTTACCACATCATGTGCAAAGAAGCCTGGACTAAGCGGCTAGGCCACGGCCTGCACTGAATGGTCAACAACAGGCTGAGCTGCTTCCTGAGTCACTCAACAATCCTTTGCTATTCTTCATAGTGTCTGAGCAAAAGTCCACTGTGTGGATGTGCTATTAGATTTTTAAGTCAACCTCCAATGTTCTAAATGATAAGTAATACCACAATAAACACCCTTCTCCATGCAGCTTTAATCACTTGACCAAATACATCCTTAAAACAAATTCCTGCAAGTGCATGCAACTTCAAGAGGAAAAAATATTTAACACAAAGTGCAAGAACAAGCATATGCCTACACACACGCGCACACACACACACACATTTTATTTCTTTTGGTAATGGGGACTGGACCCACGGCCTTCACATTAAGCTACCTCCCCAGCCCTTTTATTTTTTATTTTGAGACAGGGTCTCTTGTATATAACCAAGTTGTTCAAGCTGGGCTCAAATTTTCAGTCTTCCTTGCCTGAGCCTCCCAAAGTGCTGCAATTACAGGTATGTGCCAGTATACCTGGCTTACAAAGATGGTGACAAAATAGTTAAAAGCAAAGGTCTAGGGCCAGAGGTTCGGCTCAGTAGCACCAGTGCCTGCCTGGCAAGTGCAAGGTCCTGAGTTAGATCCCTCGTTCCGCAAAGATAAATAAATAAATAAGCAAGCAAGCAAGCAAAGGTCTAGAAAACTGAGGAGCTCTCAGCAACACTGCTCTTTCTTTCTCAATTGTAGCTCCTAAAAGAGAAAACTTAGGTCCAGCAGGCCTCTCAGCCCACATTCTTACCGTATTCGCCAGAGGTCATCAAAAAGACCTTGCTCCAGCTGGGGCAGCAGCAGCGCGATGGCTGTCTCCGCATACATGGAGATGACTCGCTGGCCTGCACGCAGGGCAGTGTCACGCACAAACTCGTTCTCATCAGCCAGAGCCTGGGCATGCACAGACAGGGTCAGCCAAGGCCGCCTCTCCTTGGGCAGCCCAACCAAAAGGAAATGGGACTTCCTGAAGAGGACAGGAATGCCTATCCTCTCCAGGAGAGCAGGGGCATCCTGCTTTCATTTCTTCCATTCTCCACGAGATCACGGGTACCTACTTTGAGGATACAGGGGATGATGGGCCCCACATAAGGGGTGAACTTGTCCCCAAAGGTAATAGGCAGGTAGTTGAACATCATGATGTAGCCATCTCGGACATGGGGTGCAATGTCCACTTTGCTGGCCGTAGCCACAATTTCCGGCATAAGCTTCTCCAACTTCTCCACTCCCAAGCCAGCCATGACCTCAGCCAACCCTACAACACAAGGACAGAACGAACTCATTGGATCCTAGGGCCTCTGGATAGCATTCCCAGTCTGGCCCCTGGGCCTGCTTCAGCCTCACCTTGTGCAGCCCCTGAGCGATCCACAGAGCTCTGCTCATAGGTCAGTGTCTCCATCAGCCATGGCAGCAAGTCCTCAAAGCACGACTCCCCCATGCCTTTCACCATGGCGCCAAGAGCCTTGGCAGACACTGTCCGCACCTGTCAGGAAACCGAGAACAGAAAGGAGAGGCAGCTCACAAGGTAGCCAGGAAGGAGCAGCGAGGCACCTGTGACCTCTTTTTCTTTGCCTGAGAGATATAAAAGCAGCTCTGCAGGATTCCCAATAATCAGTTTTCTGGAGATTGGGCTAAAATAGTGAGCTTCCCCCACCCCAGACTCACCTCAGGCACAGGATCCAAAAGAGAGGCTTTCAGACCAGGCGTCACGCTGGGAAGGTAGGGGGCCAAGTCCTGCAACAATACACGAGAAGACTCAAGTGGAGCCCAACTCCTGCCTTCTTCGGGTCCAGTTCTGCTGTGGACCCCGATCTCTCCATTCTGCTTAGAGCACCAGCAGGGCCTCAAGCTTAAAAACTCAGCTGCGCACAGCATGGGTAACTGGCAAAGAGCTTCCCCTCTGACCTGGTCCTTGGAAGTAGCAGGCAACTGCTCAAAGAAACCTCCAACAGACTTCCAGCCCCTCCCTAGCAGGTGGAAACAGCTGCCAGCCACAGACCAAAGCCCAACTCCTCCCACCTTGTCTTGGGACAAGGACCTGCCCAGACTCTGGGATTCTTAGGAAATATTTCTGGTTCTTTCCTTTCAGAATTTCATTATCATCTTCTCTTTTTTCACCTCAAAATGTTTGTGGCTTGTAGCCTTCAGTTTTAAGGAATAATTTTAAATACAGAACATGCCTTATGTTCACTGCAGCAGCTCTTAAAATAGTTAAAAAAAAAAAAAAACTTGGACACTATATAACCAGTGGAGTGTGAAAGCATTTATAGTAATTGTTTTAGTGTTATAGGACTCTATGTATAATTTTTTTTTTTTACCGTTTTAATTTCCCAAATTTTCTAGGATTGACATAACTTTTCACCTATTTTGCCTATCAGAGCAGAGCTGTGGTAGACAGTGAAATCACATGTGCAAGTTCTGGGGAGCAAATAAACAAAGCAAAGCTCCCAAACTAGACTCAATTCCTCTTAAGAGGCTTACAGAAGCAAACACTCGAGACAAGAGAACATAAGGAGGAAAAGTAGCAGCTGTTTCACCAACACTCCTGAAAAGTCAAAGTCATGTCATTTAACAGGAGCCCAGTGAGGGGCCTCAGCTGAGGACCAAAACAGAACTAAAACAACCTTAAACTACCATGCTCAGAAAGATGCCCAGAAAGACCAAATTTCTACCTCCCACCCAAATGGCCCATTTTCTCCTGAAAACATAATCAACGACCAGCTGGGAATGTAGCTCAGTGTTACAGTACATGTCTTGCATGCAGGAGGACCTGGGTTCAATCCACAGCAGCACAAAACAACAAAAAATCATAACCAGGAACCAGTGCCTGTATCCTCCCCCACCTGGTGTGGGAAGGGATTCTATACCCTAAACAGGCATCCATTCATCTATTTCACACCAGCCCTAGCTGGGCTGCTACCTTCTGGTCTGTCAGAGAGTACATGTTGCCAATAATCTGGGCTGCCATCTTCCGAGTGTCTGTAGAGCGATCCTGGAAGGCTCTCTGGACGATGGGCATGATGAGAGCAAGTGATGGAGCATCAATGAAGTGGACAAACTTCGTGTCCAGCAGGGTCTGCAGGCACTTCTGGGTCTTCCTTGATGGGTCTGTTAGGGCATCCAGCAGGACAGGAGCAATGGCTGCAGTTCCACACAGGAGAGAGGCTGGTTTGCACTAGTCCATGGAGTAGCAAGGCCACAGGATCCCCAGAACCAAAGTGGGTCAGAAGAGCAGAGACTGCAGCACCTCCCCGCTGAAGCTCCACAAACTGCTTGCTAAAGAACATCCTTGCCAGGGATGTAGCTCAGTGGTGCCTGCCTGGCAAGCACAAGGTCCTAAGTTTGATCCTCAGTACCAAAAAAAAAAAAAAAAAAAAAAAAAACCCATCCTGCTTACTGTGACAGCAGGATTAGGCAGTTGCTGTGTAAAGGCAGCAGCTATTACCCTCTGCACTGCAACCTGTAATGAGGTGTGGGCACCTGTGGGCTGGTTTCAATGGGCACTGAGCTGCATCCAGTGCTTATTCTTCACAGGACTGATTCTTGGGCACCAAGGACCTTACTCTGGAACCAGTACCAAATACTGGGTTTGTGGAAAAAAAAAAAAAAAAAACTGTTTTAAGACACCAATGTTTCATGAACCAGTAACAGAAATGAAGCACACAGGATGTAGAGCCTAGCCTATTATAAAATAAGTTCTTAAAACTCAGCACCAATAGCCCAGGAGAAGGGGTTCCTAGAGAAATACCTGGCTTATTTCAACCACAAGTCCAGGGAGTTTAACCACTAGAAAGACTCATGTTGGCCAACAACTGAAAAAAACTAATGCAATTAAAAAATGGCCAAACAATGCCGGGCGTGGTGGTGCACGCCTGTAATCCCAGCACTCAGGAGGCTGAGGCAGGAGGATCACTGTGAGTTCGAGACCAGCCAGGGCTACATAGTGAGTTCCAGGTCAGTCTGAATTACATAGTGAGATCCTGTCTCAAAAAACCAAAAAATAAAAAAATAAAAAAATAAAAAAATAAAAACAAAAATGGCCAAAGGATCTGAACAGTCAGATCTCTAGAGATATGCAAATAGCCATAAGCACATGAAAAGATATTCAACCTCACTGGTTGTTAAGAAAATACAAATCCAGGGCCGGGGATTTAGCTCAGTGGATCGGTGGCCTGCCTTGCAAGCGCAAGGACCCCTGTTTAATCCCTGGTACAAAAAAAAACAAAAAACAAATCCAAACCACAATGAGATGCCACTTCAAAACCTCTGGGATGCTATAATAAAAAAGATACTAACAGGGCCAGGGATTTAGCTCAATGGTTCTGCCGCCTGCCTTGCAAGTACAAGGTCCTGAGTTTGATCCCTGGTACCAAAAAAAGAGATACTAACAAGTAAAGGCAAATGACATTTATACACTGCTGATGGGAATGTCAAACAGTGAAGCCATCTGGACACTAGAAAAGCCTGGCAGTGCCTCAAAAAGTTAAACAGAGTTATCATATGACCTAGTGATTTTATTCCTAGGTATCTAAGGAAGAAAACTAAAACATTTAATTTTACACAAAGGTCCGAAGCACAGCAGCACTTTTTTTTTTTTACCGGGGGTCTTCCCACTGAACTATATCTCAGATCTGTCTTATTTTGAGACAGGGTCTTACTAAGTCACAATGTTGCCCAAGCTGGGCTAAAACTTGAGATTCTCCTGCCTTAGACTCCTATAGTGATAGTGCTGGGATTACAGGTAGACGCCACTGTGCCTGGCTTGTAGCATTATTCTTAATAGCCAAACAGTGGAAACAAGCCAAATGTCTATCAATAGATAAAGGATAAACAAAGTTGGTACAGTGAAGTGGAATGGAATGGGATGTATTTCATGCAACGGAATATTCAACTATAAAAAGACATGAAGTACATAAAGTGTTTGTAAATGGGGAGGTGAGGAGGGGGTGAAGAGAGGGCAGGGACAAGGGGAAAAAATGAGAACCAAGACCTGTCATGTAGAGGTACAAGATCCCAATAATGAATGTTTTTTGTTTGTTTGTTTTTGGTTTTGGTTTTTTTCTGAGACAGAGACCCACTATGTAGTTGAGTCTGACCTGGAACTCACTATGTAGCCCAGGCTGGTCTCGATCCTCCTGCCTCAGCCTCCCAAGTGCTGGGATTATAGGCATGCACCACCACGCCCAGTTCCCAATAATGAATGTAACTGTACTCTATACTTAAGATGTATAAATAAACTCAGTGAGGAAAAAAAAAAAAAGGGACATGAAGTACTGATATATTCTACAACATAGATGAACCTCAAAAATATGCTGAGAAGTCAGACACCTGATAGGGATGTTGCACAGTGGCACCATGCCTGCCTGGCAAGCGCAAGGTCCTGAGTTTAATCCCTGGTGTCATAAAAGAGAGAAGTCAATAGGACACATGTATAAATACTGAATAGTTTCCCTGTGTGAAAAACTGAAAGTATAAATAAGGATCAAAATGTGTAATTGATAATGTGAAATCGGAAGAAAAGGTCTAAAGAAGGGGAAGTAGGAGTAGGAAGTGGGAGGGGTAGAAAAGGAAAGAAGGAAAAAGAAAAAATACAAGAAAAGGAAAAAATGGAAACAAAGTCTTTGTAAATAGGGAGGGTGGAGGGGGTGATGGAGGGCAGAGGAATGAGGAAAAAATAAGAACCAAGATACATCACATAAAGGTACAAGGTCTCAGTGTTTTTTTGTTTTTTTGTTTTGGTACCGGGGATCAAACTCGGGTCCTTGCACTTGTAAGGGAGGCAGTGGAACCACTGAGCTAAATCCCTGGCCCCAAGATCCCAAAGATAAATGTAACTGTCTTGTATATCTAAATGTACCAATAAACTTAATAGAAAAAAAAAGTCAGACACCAAAGGTCACATACAAGTTGTATAACTTACAAAATGTTCAGACTAGCAAGTCACAGAGAAAGAAAGTACATTAGTGGTTGTCAGGGGTGAGGGGTGGGGGTGAAGAATGACTGCCAGTGAGTATGAGGTTTCTTTCTGGATGATGGAAACACCCTAGAATTAGAGTGATGAGACGTTCGTGGTTTTGTGAATACACTGAGCACTACTGAGTCATACCTTTTTAGAAGCGTATTTTATATTATGCAAATTATATATATATTTAAAAAAAGAGAGATACATGCTGGACTCCTAAATGAAGCATTTCCACTTGTGTGACACCCAGACATGGTGGCACATGCCTGTAATCCCAGCACTCAGAAGACTGAGGCAGGAGCGTTGCTACAAGTTTGAGGCCAGCCTGGGCCACATAGTGACCCTGTCTCAATAAACCAAAAGAAAATACCCACGGCTGTTGGGTATTATGCAAGTGGGGACTCACAGAGGTAGAGCAGAATGGTGGCTGCCAGGGACTAAGGGACTGATGGAAGGAAGGAGGTTGGGGAAATGTTGGCTAAAGACGCAAAGTTTCAATTGGGCAGAATGAAGACATTCTGGGGTGTGATCACAGTTAGTAATTCTCTGTTGTATGCTTCAAATTTTATTAAAAGAGTAGATCTTAGGGCCGGGGATTTAGCTCAGTGGTTCCACCGCCTGCCTCTGGAAGTGCAAGGTCCCGAGTTCGATCCCCGGCACCAAGGAAAAAAAAAAAAAAGAGAAGATCTTAAATGTTCTCATACAAAAAAAAAAAACCAAACATGGGGTGACAGGGATGTTAATTAGCTTGATTATGGTAATCCTTTCACAGTGCATACACGTATCAAGGCATCTCACTGTACTCATAAATATATACATGAGTATTGCTTAACCAAAATGCCTCAATAAAGATGGAAAAAACTAAATAAAAATCAGATGAATTATTTTTTGGTACTGGGGATTGGATCCAGTTCCCTAGGTTGGCCTCAAACTTGTGATACTCTCCCCTCAGCTTCTCAAATGTGTACCATTCTGCCCTGGCTGAAATGAATTTTTCTTTAAAAAGCATGCATGCTTACTGAATTGTCTTTAGTAACTGAGAATTATGCTGAAATCTCCCATCATGAGAATGAATTTGTGAATTCCTCTCTATAGCTTTATTTATTTTTATTTGTTTTGTTTTTTCAGAGTGTCTCACTACATAGAGTTCAGGCTGGCTTGAATTTACTATGTAGCCCAGGCTGTCCTCAAACTTGTGGTGATCCTCTTACCTCAGCCTCCAGAGTGCTAGGATTATAGTCATGTACCACCACACCTGGCTTAGTTTTATATATTCTGTCTTACATATTTTGGGGCTATTAAATTCAGGATCATTATAGCTTCTTAGAAAACCAAAACCCTTCTTGCTATGTAATGGCCCTCTTTATTTTAAAAAAAAGCTTATCTTAAAATTAAAACAAAAATACAACCCTCATCTTTTAAGAACATTCCTTAAAAACAAAAGGATAAAGTAAAACAAAGACAGGCTAGTGATGTAATTCAGTGGTAGAGTGCCTGCCTAGCAGATGCAAGACCCTGGGTTCCAGTTACAGTACCACAAAAAATTAAAATAAACAAAAACCCCCCATGATTTTCTAAATGAAAAAATATCCAGCAAAATGCTGGTTGAAGTACTGATACTCCAAGCCTAAGCTTAAAAAGGAGCAAGTAGGGCCAGGGATTTAGCTCAGTGGTTCCGCCGCCTGCCTCACAAGCACATGGTCCAGAGTTCAATCCCAGTACCCAGGGGGGAAAAAAAAAGCAGCAAGTAAAATATCTATCAAGATGGCTGGCTGGATTTCTTCCCAGCAGTCAGCTTCTTCTTACCCCTCAGAAGAGTCATACTAAAGAGTACAGTTAAGGGACTAATCCCTTTCCTCATCCCTCCTCTCTACGGCAGGCTTGCTACAGTGAGATGGAACAGAAAGTTCCCAAATAACCTAACACTTCGGTTGGTGCTGATGTGGTCCAAACTGTCAGTCACCCTGCAGACCTCACACCTCTGCCTAGTGCACAGGTCTCTCGGAGTCAAGCAACTCCTGAGCCAGTGTCCCTATCTATGCATCCCATGACATCTGCTCCAGACCAGTGACAGAAAACACTGCTTCCAAAATCTCTTCAACTAATTATTCTAGGATAAGGGCTTCTCAGCATTCCTGAACATCCTCAACAGCAAGGATCTTAGCTGAATGGACGCAAACTCCTGGCGTGGGGGGAGTGGGTCAGCCAGGGCAAGTGTTCTCAGGGAAGCTTACCCAGGATCTCAGGGTTCCTGATGACAGAGCCAATCTGCCGAAGCGCCTGCTGTCCAGCCTTCTGTACTTTGACGTGGGAGTCAGTCAGCACCTCTGTGAGCTTGGGCACAATATTGGGTAGGCAGGACGACAGCTGCTTGGGAGCACAATACGCCATTGCGCCGAGCAGCTCCACTGACCCTGCAGACAGCAGACGTGCGCCAGCACTGAGTCACTAAGCACAGGCCAGCAAGTCACCTATGCTGGCTGCGAACTGCTCAAGCGGTCCCTGGGAAGAGGGCAGGGAGTGAAAGGCTCCTGAGGCCTTCTGAATGCTGGGATCACAGATGAGAGGCAGGTTGTGTGAGAGAAAGAAGCAAAGCCAGGATAAGGGCACCCTGGCTTAGCCCTAGTGGTGATACAAAGCCAATTCACTGAATTTCTCTGGCCTCAGTTTCCTTATCCACTAATAAACTAATTTAGACCTGTGATATCTTAGTGAAGGATGAAAAACCAAGGGGGAGAGGCCAGGGATCTAGCTCAGTGGTTCCACTGCCTGCCTTGCAAGAGCAAGGTCCAGAGTTTGATCCCCATGACCAAAAAAAAAAAAAGAACCAAGGGGGAGCCCAAGTAGAAAATCAAACCTTCACTGTCCTCCAACCACAGCAGCTCTGCTTGTATCTGTTTTGAATATTACAGTTCCAGATAAGATTTTATATTTTACAAAGTTTTACTGGATGAAGGTATTAAAGCCCCAGAAAACTTTTAAGCTCAGAATTTCCTGACTTCAGGTGGAGACTCATGTCAGAACTGTACTAGATATGAAAGCATACAAATTATAAAAGAACCAAGCTGCCACAGGAAGAGTCTTGGCCTTGTCCTTGGGCTGGGGACCATACACATAGGACAAGAACTGTGTGGCTACTTGGATCTCTGCTAAAGCAGTTTTCAAAGCAGGGAGCTAAGAATGTAACAGAGAGAAAGGGTAGGCCTTACCAGCTTTGGTCCTCCAGGATTCCTCCTCTAGAGCAGCTAACAAGGAAGGGAGCACCAGCTTCACCCCATGAGCACTCAGGTTGCTCATCACAGCCTTGGCACAATCATCTGCAGCCTCAAGGGAGGACAGAAGACATTCAGGAGCCTGCACTCAAGCAAGGGTCAAGGCCTGACACTAGCCCTAGTATTGCCCCAGAGACCAACACATACTGGGGCCTGCTGTGTCAAACCCCCAAACCACAGCCTACAGGACAGCCAAGAACATATCTCATAATACAGGACTTTATATGGAACCTTGAGGGAGTCCATATCATACCAGTACTGACTGCTCCAGATGCACACAGAAGGGATTCTAGCAATGGGGACCTGACCTCACTTCAGAGGCCCCCTGGCCAAGCCCACACCCAGCAGCCTCCCCAGAGTGAGGCCTGGCTTTCATATACTACTCCCACACAGTCTCAGGACTTACCTCACGAACATACTGGTTCCCATCCCCAAAACACAGTAGCAAATGGGGCAGCACATGAACCACATAGGGCTCGAAGAGCTTCCCCAGCATAGTGCACAGCATCTCAAAGGCAAAGAGGGCCCCTGTGGGGAGAAGGCAGGACAGGTGGAACAAAGTCGTCTGGGGCTGCCACAGGGAACTGAAGGGGCAGGTCACCTCCTGTCACCTCTTCAGCCCACAGAAACATTCAGGGCAGCTGTAGGACTACAGGTACAACAGCCTCTGTCTCAGCACTCAGAGCAGAAATGTAATAAAGCAGATCAGGAAGAGTAAGCAGGGAGCTATCCATTCCTTCCTGGGACTTCAAACTCGAAGTACAAAACCTGTCTCAGCCAAGGGCACTGCTGAGCTAGAAATTAGAAAGTCTGGGCCAAACCAGTAAGTGTGGGGCTAGGATGGGTCACACACACGGCTGCCCTCTGCAACATACACACAGACACACACACCCTTCATCTGGGAAGGAAATGCCAAATTCCCTCCTGTGGCCACACCAGTGGCACCAAGCTCAGAGACACTCACCCTCTCGCCGACGGAAGTTCTTCTTATCCTGGATGGCATCTGTCAGCGCTGCCATCATTTCCTGCTGTTTCAGAGAGAGGATGCCCAGGCCCTTCACTAGGCCTGCCAGCCCATATGCAGCCCCTTTGCGTTCTGCGTACTTGTCTGACTCCAGCAGCTGCTGCATAAGCCGCTGGATCATCCCTCCGGCATCCTCCTTGATGGCTGGCACAAGAGGCGGTAAGCAGCTGGCCACGGACTCCTGGACCTAAGGGAGGCCAACTCATCAGTGCGGCAAGCTCAACGACAGCAGGCTCCTAGTGACTGTACAGCACCTATACTACACCACCCAAGCCCCAACTCAGCCACTACTGCGAGCCTCACAGGGCAGGAGGGAGGCAACTATTTATCTATTATGACACATATGCTCCTTTAGGGTACATGTTGCAATCTATTGGTCACACGAGCATTAGCCTTTACGGTGTTGTCTCTGGTCTACATAGAGGACTACAGCCTAGCAGCCCGGGGAAAACCCAAAGGCTAAAGATGTCCAGAGAAAAGCACACTACTTCATCTCCCTAAAGCAGCTTGTGTTTGTCATTTTCAAACTTGTCAAAGTCATGGGGAAACTGGGCTGGACCTTATAGGACCAGGCCCAAGCTGGGTGCTACCAAAACACGTTAATTTTGCCTTCCAGCCACAGCTCATAAAGCCCAATTTGGGAACAGCAAAGCATTGTGCTGCCAGCTGCCAAGGTGGGGCTCTTTGGCCAGGTTGGGTTTTCTGAAACTTTATTTGACCACCATTTTGGAAGCCTGTCTCCAACTGTGAATTTTATGAGGATGTTCTGGGTGGTCCAAAAGGGACATCACAGAAATTATACATAAATTCATGTTTTCAACAAAGAGAAAAAAATCCTTTGTACTGTGGTGCACAGGCTGCATTAAAAGTCACTTGCAACAGGTAGCAAACACATGGAGAAGGCCAAGAGAAGGCTTGACATAGAGGGAGCCCATGTTTTTCTTTTTTTAAAAACCTTTATATCCTCAGAGCCAGATTTATACTAAGAACAACAAACAAGTAGAAAAAAATGAAATATCTAGGAAATCTGTTAGAACAAAATAACTTTCTCCCCAGAGGGACGATTCACTATAAACCAGGCTCTCCAGGAAATACGATTGGGACAGATGAACCCATTCAGCCCCAAGCATCCATCCCATGGCCTCCCCGCAGTGGGACTCATTCCCCAGCTGGCTGGTGGGCCCCAGGACAGACAGCAGGTACCTGCTGAGAGGGGGTGGAAAGGGCAGCAATGAGCTTGGCAACAATGGGCTTCACTTTGGGGTCGCTCTTGTCCAGGTGCTTGGCCAATGAGCCCATCAGGATCACCACGCTCTGCCGCACAGCATCGTAGCTGGCATCGTTGGGCGCATCCTTCAGGAACTCCTCAAACACTGGCAGCAGTGAGTTGACATTGTCCTGAAAGGCCAGTCCCCCAGAGCCACAGGTCAACCCTCTGAGCTCCGTGGGGTATAGCAGGATCATATTCTCTATCTTGAGGGTCAATCCTAGGTCTGACTCTGGAACAGAGACTCTGACCAGCCATCCAACCAGGCTGAACTACAGCCTATTTGTATGAATTTAACACTCTCTCAGGGGCTCAAAAGAAATATAAATGTGATTTCCCATCAGAGGATAGTGCCCTGCAGGATTTCTGAGACTCAGAGTCTCTATGTCCATTGCTCAACCCCATCTCCTCAGCCGGCCGAAAACCTCTTACCTTCCCGTGGGCATTGAGTGTTGCTAGGGCTGCGTCTAACATGCACTTCCGGACATCAGGGTTCCGGTCGTTGAGGGCATCAGGGACAAAAAACTGAAAGAGTGGCTTCACCTGAGAGCTGTTCAAATACTGGGAGAGCTTGTTGAGGGCCAATGCCAGGCCACACCTGAGGAAGAAATGGGAGCATGTTGTTCGGGAAGAGCCAGCCAAGAGCCACCTGTGCTGATGGATGGACTCAGTGCCAGCACATGAAGAAAGGAGCTGGACAGCAGCAAACACACACAGCTCACAGCTCACAGCCCACAGCCCAGTGTTTGCCCGATTTTGGTGAGCAATCCACTTATCAAATGGAGACCAGACATCTACATTGGGTTTATCTGCTAAGATTTTTTCCTTGGGCTGGCGACTTGCTGTACCTGTTTCCCCATATATGAGTACAGTGCCCACCCCTCTATCTTTAAGATAAGCTGTGAAAGAAGAGAGATAAAAGAATTGGATATGAAGGCCTTTGGAAGAGAACATATTCTAAAAGGGCAAAGTAGCATTATTCTTTTTAGAAAGGCACTAGAGCAAAGAATCTACATCCTATCCCTATCTGATGGTCTGGAATGAGAATGAACTAAGAAAAGCCCATTTACCACTCCACACTGACACAAGCTGCAAGGAGTGCTGAACACAAGGCCAGCCATTCAGAAAACTAACACTATCAGGTGTTTCCAAAACCTGCTCTGTGCCAGGCATGATGGCACATGCCTGTAATTCCAGCACTCGGGTGGCTGAGGCAAGAAGGATCACTGTGAGTTCAGGCCAGCCTGAACTACATAGCAAGACACTGTCTCAAAAAACCAAAACAACAACAACAAAAAACAAAAACAAAACAAACCCAAAGCCTACTCTGTGGGAGGTCTCTTCCAAGGCCACCCCTCTCCTCCAGACATCTACCTAACCCTCCACCTGCTACTCACGGGAGGAAAGAGGAAGGAAACTTTAACATTCACTGCACACTTTACACACTGGTCAATGGGGGTTCCAACAAACTGCAAGGTAGGGTCTTTTACTGTGCCCTTCACACAGATGAGGAAACAAAAGCCTGAAGAATAAGAGGTTCATGCCAACGGCACAGAGCTGGCACAAGAGGAGACAACACTTGTGCAAGGTCTGACTCTTGGGGAAGTCTCACTCTTTTCCACCTATACCACTGTCACCTGCTACCTCATCATGGCACCCACCCTATCCAACCTACTGCTTCTCTGAAATCTGAGAGAGGAACCAGACCATAGCAGGATCATACCTGGCTTCCCACTGATCTGGAGGAGATTCTGAAATGACTCGTCCCAAGGCATCCAGCACTGGGGGTGGCCGCTGCAAGAGACAAGTGGGTGAACACCTCCTACCCAGCCAAGCAGACCAATGGCCCAGGACACAGCTACCCCAGCCACCAAAAGCCCCAAGTCTCTTAGTTGGAGTAGTTGGGAGGTTGCACAGAGTTCAACCAATCTCATACCACCAGATAACAGCAGTTGCCCCGATTACTCACATACAACTTCTCCTGGTAGATCTCCATAAGCCTGCCCATAACCTCTGACGCATGGTGGTGATACTGTGCCACTGCCTGGGAGAGGGCTTCAGCCCCAGCCTGCCTCACTGCTGCCTCATGATAGATCACATCATCAATCAGCAAGGAGCAGAGTTCGGGCTGCAGATCAAGGCCCATGGTAGACCAGAGCCTGCAGCAAACCAAGGCAGGGGCTGGTCAAACAAGGAACTATGGCACCAGTTCCATCAATCTCGGCCCTGTCCTTCTCTCACTGGAGGCTGAGCACAGTGGCTCAGTTACTTCCTGGGAGGAAGGAAGAGAGGACAGAGCAGGAGAATGCAGCCTCTCACTGGCTCTCACCTCTCAGCCAGCTTCCGGATCTCCTCCTCCTTGTCAAACTTGACTACCCAGAGCCTCCGCAGCAGGTTCAGGCCATTCTTCTCATCAGTATCAGGGGCTGGCAATACCATGTGAAGCTCCATCAGCCCCTGGGATGGGGAGGAATAGGATCACATGAGACTCAACCTCTCAGAGCAGCCTCTAACCTGCCTTTTTATTGCCCTCTGGGCTGTAATGTCCAAGATGCAACCGCTTGGTACATATGGTTAGTTAATGTTAAATAAATTAAAAGGAACTATATTAAGTCATACCAAGCACATTTCTAAGTGGCTGCAACAGAGAACATGGACAGAAAATATTTCCATCAATACAGGAAGTTCCATTGGACAGTGCTGGTATAAAAGTGTTAGGAACCAGAGAAAGTAAAAGGGTATTAAATAAGGACCAAAATGGATGACAGGTATTGGCAAGTAGGAAGAAAATGTTCAAGAATGGGAAAGGGAGAGAAAAGGAGAAAGGAGGTGGGTAAGGGAAGGGAAAGAAAGGAAAAGGAGAAGGAAAAAGAATAGAAGGAAAAAAAGAAACCAAAGCTTCTATAATAATGAAAGGAAGGGATGAAGGGAGGGGAGGGGAATGAGGGAAAAAAGAAGAATCAAGATAAATCATATACAAGTATAAATTCTCTATGATGAATGCGATCATTATATATATATATATCAAAAGTGGACCAATAAAATTTATTTTAAAAAAAGGAGTTCTAGGAATCAGCTCAATTAGCTGCCTGCCAAGAGTATCTTCAAATCAATTTCTGGGGGCTGGTGGTGTAGCTCAGTGGTATAGTGCATGCTTAGCATGTGTAAAACACCGGGGTCAATCCTAATGCCCTCCCCAAAAGCCTTTTTTTGTTGAAATGATGGTGTACAGTGGTAGAATATCTTAATGTAAAAATTAGTGACTCTAAATAAAGAAGATAAAAGCTCAGAAAAAGCGTGTTCCCTTTGTTGCATGTATTTCTAAGAAGAATTTACCACAGTGTCATCATTTTTTACATTGCCAAGTGCCAGACAAAAATCATCACATATCAATAGCAAGAGGACATGGATCAGGATTTGGGAACCACTGCCTTATCATTCCAAGGCAATTTCAGTTATGGCCCAAAAGCTACCAGGAACATTCCATGTATAGCCACACAGAGTAGTGCATGTGTGTAACTCCAACACTCTGGGAAGCTAAGGCAGGAGGATTGCAGGTTTGAGGCCAGCCCAGGCAAGTTAGTGATTAACAAGACCCTGTCTCAAAATAAAAAATAAAAACAACCTGGGATGTGACTCAGTGCAAAGGCCCAGGGTTCACTCTGAAGAGAGGAGAGGAGAGGGGAGGGGGGTGAGGGGAAGGGAGGGGAAGGGAGGGGAGGGGAGATAGGGAAGGAGAGAGGAGGGAGGAAAGTAGGGAGTGAAAGGAAAAGAAAAGAAGAGGAGAGAGACAGACAGACATAGAGAGAAAGACAGACACACACGGGGATTTCCCTCAGTGGTGCCACACCCACCTCACAAGTGCAAGGTCCTGAGTTCAAACCCCAGTACAGAGACAGAGGGGGAGAGGGAGAGGGGAGGGAGAATGAGAGACCGACTGAAATGCAGGTAGCATGTTGAGTAAATACACTAATATTGTGAGTTAGACGGTCTACAACACTATGAAGATCCACATTCCAGTTTAAAAATTAGGTAAAATCTTCCAAGATAAAAATGTGTGGACAGATCACAGCAACTGCTCAGTTTACTAACTCTTAGAAGGACTCCAACCCATCCTGTGACCGACCTATTTTCTTCCATCTAGGACCTCCCAGCAGGGTGAGAGACATTCTCTCAAATCCCCACTGTACAGCTCAAACGCTTGCATAGTGTGACACAGATGCCATAGCAGTCCCTTGAGAGTGGAAACATACCTGGAGTGCAGTCTCTCGCACACTGGTACATGGGGACTGCAAGGCACAGAGCAGCACATCTACTTCCTCCTGCTCTGCAAAGGCACAGCCATCTTCGCCACTGCTGCTGGCACACAGGGTGGTCAGGGTATCTGAGGCCAGAACCTAAGAACATAAATACACTGAAACACACTGGTTCAGTTGGGCAAATCATTTATTTCTGTGGGACCAGACAGTAGCCTGAGGGGCCCAGAGAAGGCTGTGAACTAAGAATATCCATTCCATAGCCCTACTAGGGCTAAGATCACAGCCCCAGGCCAGGCCAGTGAAACCCTCTCTAGCTGAAAACAGTCACTCTGGTTCTCAAATGCAGCCCTTCTGCCCCAGTCCAAAAGCAAGGGCTGAGACACAACTCCAACAGGACTTGACCACTCATGCCAGGACCTGAGCTCAGGGTCACAACATTAACCAAACGGAAAGCAGATCACCTGTAGGCGAGGCGAGCCCGTCCCAATCACCCAAGTCAGAAGACGCAACATAGACACACGAGGCAGCAACTCCGGGCCATTCTGGGAGAAAAGGAGAGAACAGGAGATGAGCCAGGGTGAGGCTATGGGGAAAGTGCAGCCACACCTAATGGCTAAGCTAATGCCATCCTCTCACTCACAAGGGATCATTCTGGGTCAATAACTGACTATACTGTAGAAATCTCATTGGGTTCAGAGGTGCTAACCCCAGCTACCCATGATCCTCAGGATCATATATAAACATAAATTCTGAAACCTGCTTGAAATTCAAACTATGATAAATAGAGGTACCATAAATGTATGAAGAGAAGCTCAACTTTACAAGTAAAGAAATGCAAGATGGCTAGGCATAGTGGCAAATCTCTGTACTCCCTGCACTTGAGAGGCTGAGGCAGGAGGATTGCCATGAGTTCAAGGCTATCCTGAGCTACATAGTGAGTTCAAGGTCAGCCTGAACTACATATCCAGAGCCTGTCTCAAACAAAAAACAAAAAACAAAGGAAAATAAAATTAGTCACTCAACACTAGCAATATTCATACTACCTGAGGCTGTTAGGTTTAGAGAAAAGGAAACTAACTTTTAGTGAGAGGACAGCTCAGAACATGCCACATAATATAGCAAGTCCACATCCAACACAGATCCTTACTTATATCAATGTTCACTAAGAGTATATAAGGGGCATAGACACACAAGAGCTGGTCAGAATGGGAAAATGTTAGTACAACCTTAAAATACCACCAGCAGATCAAGTTAGACAGAATGTGGTGCATGCATAGCTTAAGATCTCAGTCAGCCAGTAAAATCAATAAAATGGGTCCACACAATGACACAGATGGAAACCCAGAATAGACAGTGGTACGAAAGCAGCCTGGCCAGTTTCTGCATTACAAAGCCCACCACACTATGCATATGGCTGCTGTAGGAATAAACATACCCTCTCTACTTCACCATCAGAAGTGTTCATGGTCAGGAGTATCACAAGCACCTGCCTCCCCACACCCTTTCAAAATAAGGGGAGAACAGATCCAGCCCACCTCATCCACATGCCCAGGTGGGGTGCTGGGGGAGGCCCTCAGCTGGGCATGGACAGTAAGGATCTGAAGAATCTGAGCCATCTGCTCTTCCTCCTCCTCGCTGTGGTGGGGCATCTCGGTCAGCACCATCTTCAGTAATGGGAAGACCAAGGAGAAGGCTGGTGCCGACAAGGGCACGGCATCTGTAAGGGCAAGCCAGGCCTGGACCACTGCTGCCTATGTAGCCTCAGGGCAGGTGGCCAGGGAGAAAGCTGGAGGCCCTTCTGATGCCTAGAAGCATGCAGCAGGGCAGCAGGGATGATGGCTAGTAGCCCAGTGCAAAAGAAAATCCTGCTTCTAACTCAACACTGTTCCGTTCCAGAATGGCAGACTGAACAGAGAAGAAAATGCCAAAGTCAACCCTCAGCAAGATTACAATGACTCACAGAGCAGGAGCCCTGGACTCAGAAATCCTTCAACTAATCCAACCCTTCACTTTTCATATGAGGAAACCAAGGTTAGGGAGGGAAAATTTGCGGAAGACCACAGACTCGGGAAGCCCAGGTGAAACTATAGCTCCTACCCTCCCCACACCAGCTCTTGCCACCCTGGGGCCATGGTACCATGCCATCTCATACCTGGTTCACCCTTGCCCACCCTGCTGGCGATGGTGTGGGTGTGCAGCAGTGTCACCACCCTCTTTACAGCCACTGACAACTCTTCCTGGCACCAGGACTTATCCAGAGTACACTCTGGTTTCAGCAGGCGCAAAGTCACATGGCTCACCAAGGTTCCTGTGAAGAAATGGGACCAGCTTGGGGTGACCCAAACAAAGACACATCTGTCCCAGGCACTAAAAAGGGACCTGGAAAAGAAGTGCCTCGTTCCTCTGAATTAATAATCTCTTTTGCTTCACCAGAATGCCATCCACCTAATTTCTCCTTTGATCATCATGAAAGTGCCAGAGAGAAGGCAGACAAGAGCTGTCCTTTAGATGCTCAAGAAATTGCAAATGTATTCAGAAAAGGCACAGGCTAGCAAGGGTTATTCAAACAAGAGTAACACTCTAGCCATATGGTGCCTGCACCGTCTATGCAATAAGCCCAGCCAAACAAGTAATACCTCCAGCAGGCTCCTATACTCTAACTACCACTGTCACTCTGAACATTCACAGGTTCCACCCCGCAGAAACATACTCTTTAGGCTAGAAAGGAGTTGGTAAATAATCCACAAAAGTAAGGCCACCATAATTCCTAGCAGTCTACCTGGTTTTTGTTCAGAGCTAACAGAAAGCTAAAGGTGACACTATTGATATATAGCAGGGCAGGAGCTCTGGGAAGCACTGACTGGTTGTAGCTAAACCATCTTTGCTGCCACTGAACTTGAGGTTACAGCTTCAAAACCATTACGTAAGATGGGACACTGGCTAGCATCTAAAACCTGGTTCTCAGTGAGGGAGACAAGGCTCAAACGGAGAGAACTGGACATACTATGCCACTCCCAAGACTAGCTTGAGGTGCCACAGCTTATTTCCCTATGAAAAAAGAATTCAGCAGCACGGGTCACCATATGCTCCTCCAAAGGCACTCAGGGGTATCTATGCCACCTCCCAGAATACCCTGGGCTATCCCCACAGCCAACAAACAAGGACTAACCTAAAGCCTTGAGCCTCGGGGGCATGACACAGGCAGCCAAGGACAGGAAGGGGTTCTTGATCCTGGGAGCAGCCAAAGGAGATTTCAGCAAGGGCAGGAAAGAGTCAACCAAAACAGGGATGTACTGGGTTAGGCCAGACGGGTTCTTGACCAGGATGGTGTCCAGGAGTCCCAGCGCTGTCTCCAGCTCCCCATCCAGCTACAAGCAGAGTCATCCAGGGAATAGATCAGCAGGGCCCTGAGCCCATTCTGGGAATCAAGGAATCAGCATGGCTGCCCAGCACCCTCCAGCATGGGCATGTGGTGATGGCAGCCACTTACCTCCTGCAGTCGCCTCCGAATCTGTGCCTCCTTGTCTAGCTGGGCCTGCAGCATCTCCTTCTGCTTGCTGGTCAGCTGTACCTCCTCCTTTATGCCTTTCTTCTTCTTTATCTCCTGAAGGGTAAAGGTTAGCAAACCAATTCCATCTCCAGGAAAGAGCCCTGCCTCCCAACCAGAGGAAAGCAAGCTCGCTTCCACAAAAAGCATTAGGCCAGCTCTAAGTCTGTGACACAGATCCCAGGCCCTAGCATGTGAAAACCTTCATCCTCTACAAAGTCCACAGCCATTTGAGGTCTATGGAATGGAGACAGAGGTACAGAAGCCTTTATTTATTTTTTTAATTAAACCAGATTGTGTGCTGACATGTTAGAAAAATAAAAGGCCCTACCTTGTATTCCGCAGAGAATTATGGTAACCACATGGCTTCATATTCAAAACTTCAGCCTCCTCTCCTGCCCAGACCCTCCCTAGATATATTCCACAGCGTAAACTGAAGCCTGGACAAAGCCCACTCAGGTGGCGGAATATAACAAGAGGGTAATCACCCACTCTTTCAGCAACTATTCATTGAGCACCTACATTGTGCTAGGCACTGTTCTAGATGCTCAGGATACCTGGTAGGGAAGATTAAGTCCCTGCCCACACAGAGCTCATAATCTAGCAGGTGAAAGCAGAAAAGAAACTAGTAAACAAATACATAAAGGAGGTGACTATGAAGCAAGAGAACTGTCATAAAAGTAAGGTATACTGTGGATAGGTAGATAGGGGTTTATCTGTCTGAGAAAGGTCCACGTGGGCTAAGATGTGAAAGACAAGAAGAACCCAGCCTCAAAAGTTCAAGGGAAGCTGGGGATTTAGCTCAGTGGTGCCATCACCTGCCTCACAAGTGCAAAGTCCCAAGTTCGATCCCCAGTACCAAAAAAAAAGTTCCAAGGGAAGAAAGAGAGCAGGGTGAAACACACAAGAGCCCTGTACACTCTTGCCTCCATTAGAACAAGCTCTGTATAAAGCTGAGTATGTCTCTCAACTGAGGATTCCCCAGAGACCCTGCTGCACCAGGCCTTGCACCTGCTTTCAGGAGCCAAGACACGGCCCAGCCTTCAAGGAGGAGAGGGAGCATTACCACAGTGACAACACATGACGCATGGGATTCACATGGGATTGAGCAGTACTTAGGGAGAAACAGCTTTTGTTTTACTTCGGGGGGTAAAGGCTACAGAAGAGGATCATGAACAGGACATGGACAACAAGTGTGCCATGGGCCTTAGGATGATCCCGGGAAACAACCTACATGCAGTACAGAGCATCTTTTGTCTGAGGCCACCAAGCCCAGTGTCCACACTGAGATGTCTCCAAGGACTCACCTCCTTCAGCTCCAGCTCAATGATCTGCTCTTTGAAGGAGTAAGCTTTGTTCTCTCGCTTCATGTTGGCCTTTTTTATGCTATCCTGCTGGGCACTGAAACATGTAACAGGTAATTAGCCAGTTTGAAGAGGCACTAGGGCCCCCAGCCTCCCCAGCAGCCGTGAAATCCCACCTAGCTTTTAAGTGCACAAGGACAGTGCTAGTCACTTGACACACTCTAGTATCCAGGGCCTAACTGCCATGTCTGAAACAGCAGGCGAATACCCAGTGAATGGACAGGTTACTTCATTTGTTCCTCGCAACATTACAAAGAAGGTGTTGTTCTATCACACAAGCAAGGAAACCTGGGCTTGGGGAAGAAAGGCAACTGAGACACAAGCAGAGTCTCACCTCTGGATGATGGATTTGTCATACAGCTCCCCAGGAGGGGTCTGCATAATAGCAAACTCCTCCCGTGTCACCAGGCGCAGTGCAGGCTTCTGCACAGAGGTGGTGATGGTGCTGATGAGCTGTGGGAGCACCCGGTCCGGGGAGAGGATGGAAAGGGAGCCCACGGCGTTCATGGAAGACTGCCAGATAAACAGATACAGTCAGTCTGTGCCAATGCTGGCACTGAAGAGCAGTCCTGCTGTGCCTAAATGCCCCTGGCAGTTGGGTTCCCTTCCTGCTGGTCCTTTCTTGCTGAGCAGATCACTGGGGTGGACAGCTGTAGTCTGTGCCTTTCTTACTCAGTTACTCCTTAGTCTGGGAATAGCACTCTGGATTTGGGAGACGCAACCCTTTTGCTCTCAATCTCCATAGGCCAGGTGGAGCTGCCCTCATCCTTTCCTAAGGTAGGCACACAACCAGACCAGCAGGAAGTCAGGCTTAGGGATGAGCACAGGACACAAACCAGGCCAAGCAGAGAAAGATGACCCTATGCTAGCTGATGCTACTGAAAAATGCATGCTTTTCCCACGGAGCTGTTGGAGGAAGAAGGTATGAGCCTAGAGCTCTAATAGATCTCTTATCACCCAAAAGGGAAAAACTGAGAATGGAGCCCACAGCCTGGACAGCAGAGATAAGAGACACAGATGGATCTGTTATAATGTTCCAAGGTATCAGGCCAAGCCAGTCATGTCCTTGTATTGTGGAGGTAAATGAAGCAGTAAGTTCCCTTTTGTGCTTAAACCAGTCTGCATTTTCTGTCTCTTACAACCAAGGGTTCAATTCCATATTTCACCACTCCTTTTGTTTTTTAGCCCTCCCTTTTCTCACCCTGGGAAGGGGATCCCCACCCCTCTGCCACCTGAAGCCAGAACCAACTCATATGCCCACCACCTGGTTCAGGGGACTCTGTGTGGTAATCCTGGGAATGATCTGATCCAGGTGCCTGGTGATGAAGGCTTCAGGATCAATCTTCATCTTGGCAAGAAGAGCTGGCCAGAGTCCAGACTGCACTGCCACTGGAGGGAAGGGGGCGCTTTGAAGCTTTCTGCCCAGCCTGCTCTCACCCTGCCCAATAGAGTCCCCACCACTCCCATATCCACCACAACCACACACCTAAAGATGGGTGGTGGGAGATGATCAGCATCTCCTGGGCCAACTGTTCCGTGTCAGTGACATCACCCTCAAGCCCCGGCACAGCAGAAATGACACAGAGAGCCTCCTGCAGGACCCTTGGAGGCACACAGGCCTTGCCTGTCTCGGTCACCTCTCCAGTGTCAGTCACCAGAGTCTCCAGGGGCAGCACCTGTGTGGAGACAACATGTGAGTCCCTGCTGCTCAGAGCCCTGTGTAGCACATAGAAGGCAAAACACCAGACACACTATGCCTCGCCCTCCTGTTGTAGTCTGGGGTTCATGCTGCAGTAGGGACTGATGTTCAGCTTCTTGTACTGGGACCTACAGGCTGTGAGGCTTGGGTGGAAGGGCAAAGCACCTGAGAATATGTACCTAACAGGTCCATGGGGAAGAGAAGAAGGAAATGGAAACTGGTCCAGGAGACACAACACAAGGCTGCAAGGCTGTCATTGGCCCACAGGCTCCTACCTGCCTTAGGGAGAAAGACAGTGAGTGGCAGCACATAAGAGTACTGAAATAGGACCCCAGCCTTTAGGATTTACTCCCAGGTCTTCCTGCTACTGGCTAGAGATCTGGGGAGGCCAGGTCAGCTCCAAGAACTCTGAATAGCTCATAAAATAAGGATGAGAAGCCCTATCCGCCGGAAAGTTACTATGAAAAACCATAAGGAAGAACGGCTAGAAAATGTTTTAAAAATTATTAAACTGGGCATGGTAGTGCACACCTGTAATCCCAGCAACATGGAAGCTGAGGCAGGAGGATCTCCAGGAGTTTAAGGTCAGCCTGGGCTACACAGCAAATTCAAGGCCAACCTGAACTATACAGCAAGACCTTGTCTCAAAAAACAAACAAACAAACAAACAAAAATGATTCAGTAAGCCGGGAATGGTGGCACAGGCTTGTAATCCCGGCACTCAGGAGGCTGAGGCAGGAGGGTCACTGTGAGTTCATTCGAAACCAGCCTGGGCTACATAGTGAGTTCAACTACATAGTGAGACCCTGTCTCAAAAAAACAAAAACAACAACAAAAAAAAGATTTAGTGTTAGTTGGGCATAGTGGCACATGCCTATAATCCCAGCACTCAGGAGAATGCAGCAAGAGAATCCCCATGAATTCAAAGCCAGCCTGAACTACAAAGCAAGACGACTCTGGCTCAAACAAACAAAAAAAAAAGATATTTAAAATCAAGAGAGAGAGGTTCAAAGAGAAAAAGGTTGAGCTACAGGTCAAAAAGGATGGGAAAATAAAAGAGTCTGAAAAGGGAAAGGAACTATATGAAAGAAGATGCCACTGAAGCTCAAGGGCAAGTCACCATCAGTGTCTGCATGAAAGAATAACCCAGAAGTGGCCCAGCCAAACTCTGGGGGCACAAGCAGGTCAGCTAAGGGGGTCCAAGAGCCCCGGTCACAAAGTCCAGAAACCCTTACCTTGTGAGAATTGAGGACAGTCTTCAGTTCCTCCAGGAGTCCAAAGGCCAGCTTAAAGCCCCCAAGAGAGGACAGCAGCTTCCGAACCGTCTGCTGAGCCTGCCTGCGCACATGCCAGGTGCGGCTCAGGAGCACCGCCACCAGGGCCCGGTGGTACTGCCTGCAAGGACAGGGACACACAGCCCTGGGGCAAGCCTGTGGGGAAGGCTTTCTACAGACAGCCCTTCACACAACCCACTCTGCCTTGTTTGCCCCAAGGGACAAGATAAGAAGCAAGCCTGACGTACTGAACTTTGTTGCCGGTGAGTCTATGAGAGTGGTCCAAGAAAAGCCTCTCTGTCAAATGCAACATGGTACATAGGGCTAGGAGAAGAAAGAAACAGTGAAAATATTCTTTTAAAACAAGTACATGTACACACACGTGCATGCAAGCACGCACATGCACGTGCACACACACACGCACATACAAACACATGGAATATTAACAGTGAAATGTAAATATAATTATGACTTTTTTGCTTATCATGGACACAGATATTATGAAATAAGGAAAAGTATACTTTTTTAGTAATTAAAATTACTACAAAGTTCTACAAAAGAAATGAAGAAGCTAGGTATCTAGCTCAGTGGTTCTGCCACCTGCCTTGCAGGTGCAAGGTCCAGAGTTCGATCCCTGGTGCCAAAAAAAAAAAAAGG
>NW_022900924.1:9932215-9948847 GCF_012274545.1 Fukomys damarensis | reverse complement strand
TGCCACCGCCTGCCTCACAAGAGTAAGGTCCCGAGTTCAATCCCCAGTACCAGAAAGAAAGAAATACAAAATGGGCATGTAATTTTCAGTGTAGACCCTTTTATTTTTATTTTTCAATGTACCTTTTATTTTTTAATTATGTTGAATGTATTTCCTAAGCAAAAACTGACTAAAAAAAATTTTTAAGAAGAAGAAGTGAGTAACAGTTGTAGCTTATTAATAGGATGTTGTGATTTGTGAGTCAAAAGATTTTCAAATCACTAATTAGTGGCAGACTCCTCAAAGGCAACCCAGAATTTTACACATACATTTAAAGATCAACTGTTCCTTTTCTGCTAGGAGAGAAACCAGTAGTTTCTATGTCTCCTAGTGGGGGAGTAGAGCCTGACACACTCTACCAGCACTTCTCAGCTCTTCTTAACACAAGAAAACCTGACACAGCACCAATTACCTAATCAGCTATAATTACAGCTAATACTGCGAGCGTCAGTGCTGTCTCCACAATTCTCCCAGAGCCTTCTGCTTCCCTAGCCTGACATTTCCCTTGGGAATGGATTAATTCCAATGACAACCAAACTGTTGGCTAGACTGCTCGGGTCCAGGCTTCTGCAGATCCTACTGGCCAAACAGGTGGTCAGGGAAGGGTGTTTTCTGAACGCCTTCCAAGAGACTTGGCTCCACGTAACTCACCATCTTCTGAGGCCATGAGCAGGAATTTCTCAGAAGTGAAAATCTGTTTCTTCTCATCTACAACCAGCTGCCAGAAACTGCTTAGTTTGGCCTCTGCAAGAAACCAAAAGTTAAAAGAGGTCACCCACAACTAAGCATACCACGGCCTCCAGGACTGGGCAGCTCTACCTTGAAGCTTCTGCAGTGGGCTTTGTGAAGGACTCTGACTGAGGTAGTCAGTCCTAGGCTCACCGCTCTCCTGTTTGAAGAACTAACCTCAATCTTTGTGGCATTACTTCCTATATGAAAGCTTCCAGTGGTTCCCTGTTGCCCACAGGCACCAAACTGAATACATGAGGGGCCTCCACTGTGGCTTGCCCTGCCCTTCTCTGACTGGGGCTGTTTGGACTTACACATGGCTCTTCCCTCCTTCGAGTGAGATCCTTCTTGGCCCCCAGGGTTCCACTTTAAATGCCTCCTTCTTCATGAAGCCTTTCTCAGTATCTACTCCCAAACTCAAAGCAATCTCCCCTTCAAAACTGCTCTAATGTCACATACTACATTAAACTACAGAAGCTACTTTTATCTTCTTCCTCCTGCTACAGAGTAATAAGCACCCTGAAATTTGATGAAGCAAGCTCATGTTCATCTTTGCATACCCCAGGGCAGCCCAAGGCCTTAGCATACACCTGTTGAGTACACAATAATATACGAAATGAACTCCATTTCTTGCTACAGGAAGTTGAGGTGTGTGTACCTGCAGGAAGTGAAGGGCTGCTATAGTCTGAATCTGAGGTGTCCTCCTGTTATAGTGTGGATATAGAACGTCCCCCCAAACTCTCATGTACTCAGAGATGGGTTTTTGGAGGGTGGCTGATTATAGGGGTGCTATATTCAATGGATCATTTACCAGTGAATTCAGCTGCTGAATGCTGTTGGGAGGTGGGGCGCGGTTAGAAGAGGCAGGTCACTGGGGGCATGACCTGGAAGGGTCTATCTCCCGCCCCACCTCCTTCTTTCTCTACTTCCTGGCTACCATGACACAAGCAGCTTTCCTGTTAGACCCCTCTATTATGCCCTTCTTGCCTTGGAACCAGCTGGCTATGGACTGAATCTTCTAAAAAATCTTGAGCTAAAATAAACCTCATTTAAGTTGTGGGGGTCAGGTATTGTGTCCCAGTGATGCAGTGACTAAGACACCCCCAAAGAACCATGTGGTAATGATTTGGTGCCTTTTAAGTGACTGGGGCTATGCCAGGAAAATACTCTCTCCTTAGATGAATTTCTCAGGTATTTTATCTTGACATAGAAATGGAATGCTAACACAGAGATGAACTAAAGACAGCACAGAATACTAGGAAGCCACAAATAAGAATGAGAAGGCACTTTTTGTCATGATCTAAAATTATTTCCAAGGTATGTTTGGGACATAATACGGTATGCATAGCATGTTTCATTACACACTTGACTATATCTGGGCAAGAAACTGGTAATATTGTCCAAAGAGGAGAACTCTGTGGCTGAAAGACAGGGCTAAGGGGAAACTTTTCACACCATGAATATTTTTATTATATTTTTAAAATTTATTTTTTAATTTTATTATTACATTTATATTATATTAAATTTATTATATTTTTTAATTTATACCCTAAGAATATATAAGCAATTAAAAAAAACCCTGACACTAAACCCAGTGTGTCATGTACAAGGCCATGTCTGAGCAGCAGAATGAAGGACAGTAAGAGTCCCCTGGCATCCTTTCCAGCTGCCCAATGCGACCCTGGGGCCCCTCCCTACAGATGTCAGGCATCCCTGTGGCAGACGAGCTGAACCTAAACATCAAGGTACTCCTCCCAAGGACTCTGAAAGACACCCTTGTCATCAACCGTCCTGAACATCTGTGGAACCTCACCAGCCTGTGAGTCAGCCATTGAAAGTTTCACGAGTAATAAAGCTGCGGCAACTCCTTCCATGACGATGGGAACCTGAGTGTTCTGGGAGGCTGCCTTCTCTACTGTCTGGATGAGCAAGGGCAGTAAGTCCAGGGCCTGCAGTAGTATGTCACCTGTGGAGAGAGAAGCACCTTACAGGACAACCTGATCACCAAGGGTGACAAGACTACCTGAGAAAGGAATATCCACCCGGGTGTAAAATGGCTGACTAAAATCTTTCAGTTAATTTGTCAAATATTTCAAATAACTGGAGTTAGAATGTGGAGCTTAAATTTAACTATAACCATAAAATTGGAGGCAAAATGGCCCTTATTAATCCAATAGTCCAGCTACATCCATTCATCTAATGGACAAGGAAAAACAGTGAGTTTCCAGGGTCACACAGCTAGGTGATGCAGAGCCAGCACCAGTATCAAGCCTATCAATTCCTACCTACTATTCTTTTCCCGTATCACACAATCTCTGGACTCAAATTCCAAAATTAGACCTATAAACCAAACTCACTTTTTTTAAAAAAAGAAGGAATCAGTTAAAACTGTAGCTAAATGCATGTTTTTATAACTATTAACTATTACTTCAGATAATGAATAGGTTGAAATCCAAGAAATGTTTCATACTGAATAACCTTGATAGTCAACTTGCTTGGATTGAGAAAAACCTAGGAAATTAGTAAAGCAGTCTGGCTGTGCCTATGAGGGTGTTTTCAAAGATGATTCGTGCATGGGACAGCAAATTATTGGGGGAAATCTGCCCTTAATGTGGGTGGCACCCAAGGGAAAAAGAGGACACCTGAATGGGAAAAAAGAAAGGAGGAAGCCTACTAGCACAGCCTCACTGTTGTTCTCTCACTCTGCTTTCTGGCTGCCACACCCTCTCTACCATAATGGTCTGCCTCACCACAGGCCAGAGATAACAGAACCAAGTGACTATGGACGGAAACCTCTGAAACCATAAGCTAAAAGAATTTTTCCTCCTTTAAGCTGATTTTTTGTTTGTTTGTAGTGCTGGGGATGGAACCCAAGGGCTCACAAATACTAGGCAACTGGTCTACCCCTGACCTACAGCCCCAGTCCTGTTTACTTTTAAAGCATGGGCGCCTGAACTAACACAAGCTGAAGAGACCAGGTTAAAGCAAGTCTAATATTGAGGCTGGTCAACACAGTAAAAATGAAAACTGATATATGAATACAGACACTGTTTTAAAATCATGGATACAAGTTCACTACAACCCTAAGGTAATTAACAATATATTAATTGTACCTTTCTACCCACAGGAATCTATAACTTCAATCTGTGTTACTTGTGGCTTTGTATAAACTTCACAAACCACTGCACAGAGGTGATTTATAACTCTGAATTGGAAATGTGTTTAGTATTCTCAACTCAGTGCAGAAATCTCTTCCGGTGATATTCTTCTCTATTCAGTAATGCATGGGTACTGAGTTCATCAAACAAGATACATTTCATACAGAAGGGTTTCTCCTCTCTAGTAGAGGCTCTGCAGTCCTGTAGATGTTTCTCTAAATATAGCTCATCATAAATTTTAAAGAAGAGGCCAGAGATGTAGCTCAGTGGCACTGCGCCTACCCAGCAAGTGCAAAGTCCTGAGTTCAATCCCCAGTACCCAAAACAAACAAACAAACAAACAAACAGAAGAAATAAGACTATTTAGGCTGGGGCCAGGAATTTAGTTTAGGTGGTTCTGCCGCCTGCCTCGCAAGCACAAGGTCCTGAGTTTGATCCCTGGTACAAAAGAAAAGATTATTTAGGCTGGATGTGGTAGTGTATGCCTGCAATCCCAGCACTTAGGTGGCTGAGGCAGGAATATCACTGTGCATTTAAGGCCAGCCTGGGCTACATAGTGAGACCCTGTCTTTTTTTTAAAAAAAAAAGTTTATTTAAAAGAAATACAAGCCTATCTCAGAGGTACAAGTCAAGATTAGAGGCTTACAGCTTGATAATCAAGCTCCTATATAGACTTGAAGTCTCTTCTAGCTCTGCATGGAACAGAGGTGGATGCCTATCCCATGACAGTAGCTATAACATCACGAAGGGAGGGCAGTGGTCATTTTTAATATGGCCAGAGTCCAGTTTACATCAAACTGGAACTTTTAAATTGGTCTTGTCAGAATCCTTTCCTCAGGATCTCAGATAATGCAATGAGAAGCTGATTGGGGGAATCTCATAAAGGGAGGAGCAAGTATTGGATGAGAAAAGGGACTCTGATTCTAGGGTTCACAGATGACCCAAAGGCCTATATGCTCAGAGGAAATGATGCAAAACAAGCTGAACTAAAAGGAAAAGCTTGGAATGGTGACAGTGCCCTGAAGACCTGGTTACTTCTGCAGGAGAGGCCTGGACACGGCTCAAAGAAGGCATCTTACCTCGGAAGGAGGCCAACATACACTGCAGGTAGGCATGCCTTACTGCAGAGGTGGAGGTTTTAAGGCTGAAAGCTTTCTTGAACCAGTCAGTGAGCTTCCTGGGCACTTCTGTTGTGAAACGGTTACACCAAAGAGCCAGGATCGAGACAGCATGTACCAAGGTGCCTTCGTGCACTAGAAGAAGCAAAAGTCCAGACAGTGTGACATCTTGTAACCACATTAAATCACTGCAAATAACACAAGAAAGCAAACTAGAGTAGAAGGAGAAAGAAACAGTGACATTTCAGACAATTCCCAGCCCTGCTCACTGAGGGAGGTGTGCTTCAGAAAGGGGTTATGGAAGACTTCAAATGTGAAAAACCACAGCCACAGGCCGGGAATTAGCTCAGTGGTTCCGCCTCCTGCCTTGCAAGCAAAAGGACCTGAGCTCGATCCCTGGTACCAAAAAAAAAAAAAAAAAAAAAATCCCCAGCCAAGGACAAGTCTGGAATACACATTTCCCATGCTATACAAAATTACCTTCTTGCTGGAGGAATGGAATGAACAGCTCAGCCACGGTCCCATTCAGGACTTGGCCAGAAGACCCAGACACCACGTGATGACTGATGCTCCCGATCCCTGAAAGGCACATTCCCTGCTCAGCTACTCATCTAAACAAAACCACAGCAGGCAAGTCTTCCTGCCATTGCCACTACTGCACACTGGTCACAAACGTCTTCTGGGTTTCCTCAGCCATGACTCTCCCTGGCCATTACTGATTGTCCCTCAGTTCTCTCTCTACACTCTTGCCTTTTACAGAAGACAGGCCTCTTGCCAGGTCAGCAGGCCGAAGAACAGCAGGGAACAAGATGGCATTAACAGAGAGGTCTGGATCCAAAGGACTCATTATATCTGAGTCACATTAAACCCCCCTCAGTAACAACCACACTTCTAGGACCCAGGGAGGAATCCATACCTGAGAGGACAGTGATCTTCTGGGCTACAATGGTCAGCTTTCCCTCTGAACCTGAAAGGAAGAAAGCAAAGATTAAATTCTCATCAGCCACATTTCCCCAGAGGGTGACATATAATATCCACAGACTCCAGGGGTGGCCTTCCTGGTGTGAAGCTGGGTTTAAAATAACATTTGTTAGCCTCTTGTTTTCTGACGGATAATGAACTATCTCCTTATAGAATACTTGAGAAACAAAACAAAACAAATTCGTAAGTCATCCATGTTTTCACTACTCAAAGACATTATTTACATCTTAGAGTATTTCTTTTCATTTTCTGCCACGTGTACAAAACCATACAGACTTAAAACACAAAAATGGTGTAATGAGAACCAAGACCTGGCATGTAAAGGTACAAGATCCCAGTAATGAATGTAACTGTACTGTCTACCTAGAATGTACCAATAAATTCAATTAAAAAAAAACACAAAAATGGTGTAATGAGAACCAAGACCTGGCATGTAAAGGTACAAGATCCCAGTAATGAATGTAACTGTACTGTCTACCTAGAATGTACCAATAAATTCAATTAAAAAAAAACACAAAAATGGTGAGATTGCCATCTATACTGCTCTGTATAGCCCCTGGCCACACCACCCCACCACAAGCAGACTCAGAATCAAATTTATGCCAGATCGGGCTGGGGGTTTAGCTCAGTGGTTCCATGCCTGCCTCGCAAGCGCAAGGGCCTAAGTTCAATCCCTAGCACCAAAAAAATAAAAGAAAATAAAATAAAAGCCAGATCTGGGGCTCAAAGGAATGCTGGGGACATACCTCAGCCATCTTCAAGGCCAAGAAAGCTGCTCACCTCCGAGAATGGCAAACAGGTGCCTGGTCAGGGCCTCTGTGGCAGAGGAGTCGCTACACTGCCGGGCCAGGTTGCGTAGAGCCAGCACAGCTTCATCCATGAGGCGGGGGCTGTTGGACTTCAACTGATCTAGACACACAGAGCCATTGCTCAGGAGCTGCCAGGAGCTGAACATCCCAACTGTAGTCTGTGTTTCTCAGGCTTCCATCTCTTCACTCCTGGCTATCTGTTCTCATTCATGAACCTCAAGAAAAAAACTCAGCCCGCGCAGGTAAAATTAAAGCCTTATTTCTTTTTTTTTGAGACAGAGTCTCATTCTCATTACATAGTTCAGACTGCCTTGGAACTCACTGTATAGCCCAGGCTGGTCTCAAACTCGTAGCGATCCTTCTGCTTCTGCCTACTGAGTGCTGGGATTACATAAAGCTTTATTTCTAATTTAAGCTGTCTTCCACCCTATTTGCAGTAAGAATTCCAACAAATACATCCAAAACCCACTCACACTGAGCCTGGAGAGGTGTCAGAATACTTACTAGCCAGGCCTTTCATGATGTCCATAGCGTATTGGCTGAGGTCAAGTGTCACTGATGCCAGCAGACTGGAGATGGCTAAGGGGACAGAAAGCACTGCCCATGTCAGTACCTGGGATCAAGTCCTGTATTTGCCCTACTCTCCAGCAATGCACCAGGTCTGCTGTTTAGTTATATGGAACGTGACCATCCTTCACCTCTACAAAACTGCAGGAGTGGTCACACCCTTCAACCACAGCTCTGTTGAAAAGCTGTACTTACCAGCTCTTTCCCAGTGGGCAAAAAAATTGCCCTACCCCAGCATTCCACCAAAACCTCTTACCAAGATAAGCAGGAACAGACTCCACCCTCACACAAATGGTTTCATGAACCACCAAGTCCAAACTGTCTCAAGACAAGGTTCTTAGCCTAAATGACTCCAGGGCGTTCTCGAACCTCTAACATTATATGCATTCTAAACGGATATACTTTGGTGTGTTCTTCTAAGAAGAAAGTCCATGACTTAATCATATTCTGAAAAGGGTCCCTGAACTCTCTCTCAAGGTCCCAACAAGGTAACAGTGATTGTATCACCCAACAGACACACACACACACACACACACACACACACACACACACACACACACATTCTTCCTGCAAAAAATCAGGAAAAAAAAAAAAAACAATCAGGAATAAAGCTAATCAAACAACCGGTTCCCTCCCACCATCCTGTCCAACAGGAACCTACTTTCAATAACATTCTCTGGACTCCTCAATAAGGACTTCTGTATGGTGGGCAGTATCAGATCCTTAAACTCTGAGTGGGACATGTATCGGAGCAGAGGGGCACAGTTATCCTACGAAGAGAAAAGAATCAGGCACCCAGTCCTTGGGGGAACAGATCAGGAATAAAGGGCAGCGCAGAGTCCCAGAATGTTAAACTGGACTTGGCTCATCCAGGCAAGTAAGATGCCTACTCACCAACAGGTACTTTGGAGGCTTTACTTTGCTCATCAGGACATTCTTCACGTAGAAATCCAGCAGGGCACTCTGTAGGACAGAGATCTGGCTAAACCCTGACCCTCTGAAGAGCCTGACAGCTGGCCTAAGAGGCACTGCTGTGGGAGAGCCTCCAACAGCCACAAATCGAATCTCAGTGCTAAGCAGAGGTCCCACTCCCACCTCACACTTCTCTCACCCACACCCACCACTCCAACCCCACTCACCTCCTTAGCGCTCCTTCTCACCAGCTACCTTCTCTGCCCAAAATGTTCTTCCTCACCTGCTGTCACCTCCTCATATGCTGAGCCCTTTAACTCTGAGAGTCATAGGGAGGTGTTCCCTGACCTGCAGCCTAGGTCAGATTCCCCTGTTGCTAAGAATCACAACTTCCTGTGCTTCCCCTTTTTGGCACTAACTACAGTTATAACAACTAGATGATGACCCATCTAAGGTCAGATTCCTTTGCAGACTCAGTCCTGCAGGGATCACAGCTCCTTTGCTCACCATACAGTACCAGGCACATGACAGGTGCTTGACGGGGGTGAATACACGTCAGCATGAACAAGCAACTATCATCCCAATAATTACACTAGGATCTGCCACAAGCCAGATGGCAGAAAAACTTCCCAACTCCTTGAAGTTCATTATATGGCAAAAGGCCAGGGTCTTGAGTGAGAAAGCCAACAAATCTGAGAGGCAATCAAAAGCTTAGGACAGAAGGGCAAAGCAAGATCCCATTCCTTCCCTCCATCCAGTCTACAACATGGCAAACTCACAGTCACCACGCCTAGTACTTGCCTTGTGCCGATTGACCACATCTATCTCCTTGTAGCTCGTGCAGAAGTGCACCAGCAACCCCAGCATGCCAGCGTAGTTCTGGTTGGGTTCTAGGCTGAGAATGGCTGACAAGTACTGATCCACCAGCCCAGGGTTCTAAAGAGGAAAGCAGAAGGCAAATGGATAAAATGGCAGCAGGGGCATGGAGGAAGCACTGCCCACCACCTCCTGCCCACTCCTGTCACCTCTTTCCACAGCTTGGTGAGCTTCTTCACAGCACTGTCCACAGCATGTTTGTGGGAGCCACCCAGCACCTCCAGCAGGAGCAGGCACTGTACCTCCACCTGCCAGGGCCAGGAAAGCCTCAGATCAAAACATGTATGAGAGTGAGGGTCCTGTGGCCCTCAGAGCCTGTCGGAGAACTTTGTCAGGTCCTCTAATTCTGGCTACAACTCCACTGGGCCTCTTCCACTCAGTCCCAGCCAGATCCTCTCCCCTCCATATCCACATCCCTCCTGTCCCACACTTAGTCCTGTCCTCAAATTACACTGTTCACTCAAGCACATATTCAATAAATATTTATTGAGCAACTATCAGTCAGACAATAAAGATACTTTAGGAGTAAGACAGAGGCATGTTCCTGCACATTATGGTCCAGAAGGAAAAGATACTGAACTAACGAATAAACTATTTCAGTAAGACAGATACCATCCAGGAAAAGAACAGGCATCCTGTTCCATATATTTATCTCCCTTGACTTGTTCTTCATTAAGTCCACAAATACCTACTGAACAGTAACTAAATGGTAGGTACTATGCTAAGCACTGTGGACACAGAAATGAAGCTTAAAACACTGATTCCAGAGCGCATCGAGCTCACTGCACTGTCCCACCCAGAATAGGGTACATAAGAGATGCTCAATTAAAACACTTCAGAGACTGAACTTGCACAAACACCCAGTCTCTGGTGAGCAGTGTGATCTGCCACCTGAGAAAAGGGATATGCAACAAAGTCAATGCTGAATTCCACTTGCATGTGTACAAAAATGCCAAAAATACAAGTTATTTACTCTAGCCTTATATGTAACAATAAAATATCATAAATAATGTCAATAGCTACCTATAGAAAACTACTTATACGGGCCAGGTATGGCAGTGCACATCTCTAGCCCCAGTACTCGGGAGGCTGAGGGAGGAGGATTGCGGTGACTTTAAAGTCAGTCTGGACTACAAAGTAAGCTCAAGTCCAGCCTGAACTACTAGTTAGACTCTGTCTCAAAAAAAAAAAGCCTACTTATACATACTGTGATATATTCACAGAATTGGTAAACAGTCATAAAAGAATGAGAAACTCTTTATACACTACCCTGGAACAAATTCTATGACTAAAGAACAAAGAAAAAAACTGGATTGGGGATATAGCTCAGATTTAGAGAGCTTGTTTAGCATGCATTCAATCCCAAGCACCGCAAACAAGAAAAAAAAAACGTTTATTTAGGCAGGGGTGGTGACACACGCCCGTCATCCCAGGTGGATCAAGAGTTCAAGGTCAGCCTGAACTAGATAGCGAGATCCTTGTCCCATTTCCCACAATGTCCTAACCTTTGCCTTGGGCATGGCTTGCTCTCTCACATCTCTTAGGTCTCTGCTCAAATGCCGACTCCTCAGAACTTTCCTCCCACCACTCCTTACCACTCTCTCCATCCTTCCACCGTTTTTTTTTGTATGTGTGTGTGTGCAGCACTGCTTTATTTTCTAATGTTTGTGGACTTGGTTTTTTTTTTTTTTTTTTTTTTTTTTTTTTTTGGTTTTTTGAGACAGGGTCTCACTATGTAGTTGAGACTGACCTGGAACTCACTATGTAGCTCAGGCTGGTCTTGAACTCACAGCAATCCTCCTGCCTCAGCCTCCTGAGTGCTGGGATTACAGGCGTGCACCACCATGACCAGCCTGTGGACTTGTTTATTGTTTTGCTCTGTTTTTTGGCTGAGATGAGGGCTTGCTATGTAGTTCGGACTGGCCCTGCACACACTGTGAACCTCCTGCCTCAGCCTCCCAAGTGCTAGGATTAGAGGCGTGTGCCATGGACTTGTCTCTTATCTATCTTTTCCACAACAGCACAAGCTCCATGGGAGCAAGATGCTCCTCTGCCTTGTCCACACATCAGCACAGCTTCTACCACAATGCTCCCGCACATGGGAAACTCTCAACACACATTTGAGTGATGGAATGAACTACAACCTCTGTGTTTAACTGACATTAGCAACCAGCAAAGAAGAAATCCAGATTCTGGACACAGAAAAACTGAATAGTCACAAGCTCCTGATGCAGTCTGTTCCATTAAAACCACCTTCCTGGGCTGACACCTCCTACTCCCTAGCCTACAGGCAGGCTGAATAGCCTCAGATAATGGTTGTGAGAATTCAGCAGAGGGAAGCCAGTGAGCTTGCTCTTGAGGAACCATCTTATGAGAAAGCCTTGTGGTTAACACTGAAACCCATACTCCAAGGTGACCCAGGAAAGTCCCAGCTCAACCACCCCAAGAGGTTTCAGTGTTCCGATCCATCATTAATCAATCACTGAAGGCCACTCCATTACTGTCCCCAGAGGTATGATGCTAGGTAAGTTTTCGTGGATAAATACATCTATCTGGCTAACCTGCTGCCTGTTTCATGGAGAGGTGTTTTGGCTTTCCAACGGCACTTTTCATTCATACCTACCTGCATAGCACCCTACAGTTTCTACAACCATTTCACACCTTGACTGAGCCTGTCTTTAAAACAACTCTTTGAGACAGGTGGCCTGGGTGGTACTTTCCCCCACTGTGCAGATAAGGACACAGGTTCACACATTAAGTGATTTGGCCGAATCATGGCCAAAAACCAGATCCATACCAAGACCCTCAGACTCCTTTACACTAAACCAGAAACCTTTCTGGCCTATACTAAACATATCTAGTCATTCATAAGAATCTTCTCAGCTGGATGTGGTGGCACTTGCCTGTAATCCCAGCACTCAGATGAACTGCAGTAAGTTTAAGGCCAGCCTGAGCTACACTGTGAAACCCTGTCTCAAAATACCATGCCAAAACAAAAACAAAAACAAAGGAAATAAAGGACCTTCTCAGAAAAAATGGAAACAAAGCTTTTATAATAAATAAGGAGTGGAAGAGGGGGTCAAAGGAGAGGGATAGGAAAAAAAGAAGATAATATGTACAGGTGAAAATTTCCCATGTTGAGTATTATCATTATGTATATCTAAAATGTGCCAATAAACCGGGGATTTATCTCAGTGGTTCCACCGCCTGCCTTACAAGCTCAAGAACCCAAATTCAATCCCCAGTACAAAAATAAATAAATAGGGCTGGGGATTTAGCTCAGTGGTACCACCGCCTGCCTCACAAGCGCAAGGTCCCAAGTTCAATCCCCAGTACCAAATTAATTAATTAATTAATTAAAGGTACCAATAAAGGTTTTGCTTAAAAAAAAATAAAAATAAAAAAGAATCTTCTCACTAGGCATATTAGGCCATCTCTGGTTAACACATTTGGGAAGGAAAAGCAAATGTGCAAGGAGAAGGCACAGAAAGAAGAGAATTAAGAACCACTATACATGGCCAGAATTCCATTTCATTAGCCAATTCAACACTGAAATCCAAACATGAGGAAAGGAATGATTAGGCTGAAAAAAAAAAAAGATTTACATTATTGTATTTTCTGGCTTCCTTGCTTTTTGGCCATCTTCACTAGTCTGGCCAATCATGTCTTCCAGAGATACCATGAAATCAGAGTCGAAGTTTCTCCTGTTCATCACTGTATTCTCAAAGCCTAGCACTGTGCCTGACACAGAGAAGCTCAGAAATATTTCATGAACAGACAAATGTGATTATGTTGATCTTGTGCCCATCTGCCAAAGTCACACGCCTCAAGACTGCTGGCACCTGGAACAGTACTGTGTAGAGAGGAAGTTAGACACTAACTCCATGCAGAAAGCTGACCCTCACCGCTCCAAAGACCCGGAAACCTACCAATTTGTTCCAGATGTCTCCTTGTCGCTTGGCTTTCGAAGGAAAGACAATACGCACTAGAAGGCAGGTCCAAGTCAGGGCCAGCAAGGCGGCAGAGCCACTGCTCTTACTAAAGGGAGAAGGGAAAGTGGGGTGGGGAGACGGATGAGTGCAGAGCATCAGCCTCCCCCTGGGGGACAAAGGTTCACCCTGAAGACCATCTGGTACGAAGGATCCTCCCTTGATCTAACAGGGCAGGAACTTGAAACCCACTCAAATCATTTCTGGTAACTCAAGACAAGGAGTCCAAGTCCCATCTCTTGGCCCCTACATCTACAAAAACAAAAAGATGGCTTTCCCATCCAGGGCCTTGCTGCAACTGGTCTCCCAGCCCTGCTCCTCAGGAAAGTGTTTCTCCACTGAGTTGGCCGCCCAGGCTCCTCCCTCCATTCCGAGTGCAAAGGGCCAAGAGCCAGGTGCACTCACAACTGCTCACAGGGCTTTTGTGCATCAGCCTACCTGAGTAGGATTGGGGGTCATGACCTATACGCCTTACCTGGGAACACCTGCTTTGGAGCCAATTCCTGAAGACTGCAGAGAGTGCAAGAGGTTCTTAGCAGTGGCCTCTGGTTGGGCCTCAGCCAACTGCTGGATGGCTGCCTGCAGAGCCCTGCGGGAGGCTGCATCTCTAGGGGAAGGAATGAGAGGAAAGGTCAATATGTGGACTCTGGCCGGGCAGGGCTTCTCGGACTAAGCATTGGTGTTTCTGTCTTTTTTTTGGAGGGGAGTACCAGGGATCGAACTTGGGACCTTGTGCTCTCAAGGCAGGCAGCGGAACCACTGAACTAAATTCTAGCCTGGTGTGTCTTGGAAAAGAATGACTGATCACACTGTATTCCAACAGCTTATAGGCAATGGGATTAGGAAAATAACTAAATAAATCCACCTCATTCCAGAGTTCTAGCAGTAACTGATAAGGGTGAATGAGCCATGAAGAGTAAAAGTACAATACCTACATTTATAGAACCATTTTTTAATTTATTCTTTTTTTTGTTCTTCCAGTACCAGGGATTGGAACTCAGGACCTTGTGCCTGCAAGCAGGCATGGCACTACTGAGCTAATCTCCAGCCCTGTAGAACTTTTATGAGGGATTCAAACTAGGCCAAGTGCTTTTATATGCATAACTAATGACAGTAAATATACACTGAGCACTCAAGACAGGGCAAGCTCTGTTCCATCCCTTTACACTTACTAATAATAACCATCTCTGGCTGGGGATGTAGCTCAGCGGCACAGCACCTGCCTGGCAAGTAACAAGGTCCTAAGTTCGATTACAAGTTCCAAAAAAAAAATCTCTGCCCCATTCTGCAGAAGAGGAAACTGAGGCCCACAGAGGTTAAGTAACTTGTCAGGACCCAGCAGGCAGAACATAGACCCAAACAATCTGGTTCCACTAAGCACTACCCTAACACCATATCCCTATACAAAGTGTGCTGGACACCAGGCCTCTGGCTGGGATTCACCTGTATCGATGCAGAGTCAAGCAGAATAATTTGCAGAGCCCTTTTACTGCTCCTTCTGGCAGACCTGAAAGCAAAGATCACAGAGATTGGTCAATAAAAATGGTGTATTGAGTATCTGCTTGAGCCAGTCATTCTGCTGAAAAGAACTCTACCACTGGACACTTCAACTCTCCCCAAGTATTTAGGATAAAATCCCCAGGAGGAAAAAGAAATGACAAAATAGGACCTTAGGAAAAACTTCTACAGAAAAGTTTTAGGTAGCCATTTGCTAAATAAATGAAAACTAAGGCAGTACCTGTAACGTCAAAATCTTCTGTGTTCTCTAAGGAGTAAAGTTTCAAGAATACTAGAGCTATTCTGCTGGAGTTTTTTCGTTTTGTTTTTTTGAGATAGGGTCTACTATAAAATTCAGGCTGGCTTCAAACTTGTAGGGATCCTCCTGCCCCAGCTTCCTGAGTGCGGGGATCACAGGTGTGTACCACCACGCCCAGCTATTCTGCTTCTTCATCTGGGTACTAATTATATGATAGTTTATGATATTCAACAAGTTTGATGACTGATTAGTTTATGATGATTCAGCAGGCTATTTGCTTGTGATTTATGTACCTTTCTTTACAAATATTGTAATAGTTAAAAAAAATAATAATGCAAAGCCAGGTGCAGTGCCTCCTAACTGCTCAGCACTTTTGGAGGCAAAGGCAGGAAGATGGAAAATTCAAATTCTGCCTGGGCAACCTAATAAGACCTTGTCTCAAAATTTGAAAATAAAAAACAGGCCAGGCATGGTGGCGCATGCCTGTAATTCCAGCACTTGGGAGGCTGAGGCAGGAAGATCGCTGCGGGTTTGACCAGCCTGGGTACTAATTATATGATAGTTTATGATATTCAACAAGTTTGATGACTGATTAGTTTATGATGATTCAGCAGGCTATTTGCTTGTGATTTATGTACCTTTCTTTACAAATATTGTAATAGTTAAAAAAAATAATAATGCAAAGCCAGGTGCAGTGCCTCCTAACTGCTCAGCACTTTTGGAGGCAAAGGCAGGAAGATGGAAAATTCAAATTCTGCCTGGGCAACCTAATAAGACCTTGTCTCAAAATTTGAAAATAAAAAACAGGCCAGGCATGGTGGCGCATGCCTGTAATTCCAGCACTTGGGAGGCTGAGGCAGGAAGATCGCTGCGGGTTTGAGACCAGCCTGGGCTACATAGTGAGTTCCAGGTCAGTCTCAACTACATAGTGAGACCCTGTCTCAAAGAAAAAACAAAAAAAACAAAACAACAACAACAAAATGATAGTAAAGAAACAATAAAAATTAATTAAATTAAATACAATAAAAGGGAATGGGAATGTAGTTCAGTCAAAGGTCCAAGGTTCAATCTCCAAAGTAAATAAGTAGGTAAGTAGGTAGGTAGGCAGGTAGAGAGACAGTAATACAGCTGGTGTGCTCCTATAATGCTAGCTATTTGGGAGGCTGTGGTGGGAGAATCACTTGAGCCCAGGAATTTGAGGCCAGCTGACATAGTGAGGCCCCCATCTCAAAAGAAAAAAGTACAAGCTTAAAGTACTATGAAGAGCCAGAAAAGGGAAAAGCACTTATAACTAAAGTGGTTGCAGAATATGTGAAGGACCCATAAGCTTCACCTAGTAGATCAAGTTGGCTATAGAGAAATGGAAAAAGAGAGAAGCATGCTCTGAGGTGTTAACAACATGAGCAAAAGGGCAGGAGTAAGAAAGACAGAGTGACTGATAACACCTGGTACTTAACTAGCACTGCTTTAAGCATTTCAAAAACATACTATCTCAGTCAACCATCATAAGGTGGGCTCTTTTAGGAAGCACATTTTAAGGTGAAGAAAAGAAGCAGCAAGAATTCAAGCAGTCAGAGAGAAACAGTTCAACAAGAGTGCTCAAGAGGACCGGGGATTTAGCTCTCTGATCTGCCACCCGCCTTGCAAGCACAAGGTCTTGAGTTCGATGCTCAGCACCAAAAAAAAAAAAAAAAAAAA
>NW_022900924.1:9923397-9932205 GCF_012274545.1 Fukomys damarensis | reverse complement strand
GAGACAAGAAAAAAAAAAAAAAAAAAAAAAAAAAAAAAGAGAGAGAGAGAGCTCAAGAAACCAACAACTGTAATCACAGCACTGGGGAGGCTAGGGCAGGAAGATCGCCATGAGTTTGAAGCCAGCCTACACTACACAATGAGACTGTCTTTAAAAAAGCTTGGAAAGAAGTATGTGGCAAGTACTCCATGCCAGACCAGAGTGCACAGATGACAGAAGCATGAGCAGTACAAGACAAAGACGGGGGGCACACAAGAGCAGGAAGCCCAAGAAGAGATCGCATGATCACACACTTCCGGTCCCACACGATTGAAGGGGAAATGAATGAGGTGCTGTAGCCAGTGCCCCCAGGTCTCAACAGTGCACTAGTCCATCTGACTGGGGCTATTTCAGTAACTGAGGAAAAGAACGAGGCCAGAAACTAGTGGTGACTAAGACCATGGCAATAACAGCAGCTGATATATATATTGCCAACACCACAGCCAGGTAACCTGTTAAACACCCAATCCTATAAGGCAAGGACACAGCCTCAGAGAATCAAAAGAGGCAGGTCACACAGCCCAGAAGTGGTAGAGCCACGGCTAGAACACAGAGTCCAGCTGAGCCCTCCATCGCTGACTGGCACTAGAGGAAATATCAGACACAGGAGAGGCTGCCTCAGCAAGTCTTTGAAGTCTGTGCAGGCGGAACTGAGGAGAGCAGCGCAGAGGCCTCAGGCTGGGCAAAGTAGATTTGACCAAATGCCTCCAGGATTAGACAGCTCTGAGTAAGTCCTCAACTCCTTAGCCTGGCTGGAAACATCTCACCCTAACTCTGGTTGACTTCTGCGGCTATCTGTTCCCTAATGAAAAGAGGCCAGAATAATTGCCACTGTGCAAGAGCTCTTCCTCGGACTCAGAAAATTAGGAATCTAAGAATTAATGATTTCATAAAGGAAGCAGTTCATTTTCCACAATCAATATGCACATCAAAGGCTACTAAGCGCTTCACAAATACAGCCCATCCAAATCAAGGGCTTTCCAGGTGAAAGAAGAGTAAAATCTCCCTCAAAAGGTCCCCAGTAGTTCTTAAACTTGACCCACACAAGCCAAACTCTTCACTCCATGAAATGGTGGGTAGAGGGAGTGCAGCATGTGGCAGTTATTTCACAGATAGAGTTGATCACTGTACCTCTGCAGGTATGCACAGCTGGTGTAGCTTTTACTAACCAGAACCCTGCTGAGAAAGTAACCAGGAAGACTAAGAAAGCCATAAAACTCACACACTGAAACATGAATACACAGGAGAATGTTTCAGAAGCTCACACACAACAATTTACACAGCGCTTTCACAAGCTTGGGAATGCTACCCAGGCAATGGCTGGTGAGAAGCAGCAAATGGTAGCCAAGTGCATAACACTGAGCTACTTCTCCAGCAACACAGAAGCAGCAAATGGGAAGGTGAGTGTAAGAGAGGAAGGAAGTAGGCTCTTCACCACTGCAAAGTGAAAGTTGATAGAAGAGAAGACCCAGCTCCATAGAGCCAAAGTCCTCAAACTTGAACAAACACAGGACTCTCCTGGAGGGCTCAGGCAACAACGCCCAGGGTCTCTGAATACATTGCTGGGCTGGAGCTGAAAGTCTCTCTAACAGGTTCTGAGGTGGTGCTCCTGACAGGAAGGGACCACACTGTGAGAACTAATGCTGTATAGTAAAAGAAATACACCAAAACGAAACACAAAATACCAGTAAGGATTTTGGCTGGGGATTTTAGCTCAGTCGTACCATGCTAAGGTCCTGCGTTCAATCTCTAGGACAAACACACACACACACACACACACACACACACACACACACACACACAAGAAAGAAAGAGAGAGAGAGAGAGAGAATATTTACTGAATGAAGACAAACTGTCTTGTATACCCTGGAAGGTCACAGGGCAGTGATGGTGAACCTTTTAGAGCTTTCAATGATAAACAGCCCACTGCAGCATGCATGCCATGGGTTTGCCACCAATGTCATAGGGCCATCCTTCTATTATGCCGCAGAATCAGGATGAGCTATGCCCAGCTTTTCCCAGCAAACAACAAGTTCAAGCCAGACGTGGCAGTACTCACCAATAATCCTAGCTACTACTTTGGAGATTCAGACAGTAGGATCACAAGCTTGATACCAGCCTGGGCAATTTAGTGTCTCAAAATAAAAAACTAGGGCCAGGAATTTAGCTGAGTAGCACCACACCTGCCTGGCAAGCACAAGTCCTGAGTTCAATTCCCAGTGCCAAAGATTTTTTTTTTAATTAAAAGGGCTTGGGATGTAGCTCCGTGGTAGTGCAACCCTGGATTTAATTCCCTCACCTGCCCCTTAGCCAGGGAAGGGGCAGCTCTTCAGGAAAACACTTCACTGAAGAAAGCTCAATAAAGTCAAAACATACTGCTGGGTGTGGTGGGGCACGCCTGTAATCCCAGCACTCAGGAGGCTGAGGCAGGAGGATCGCAGTGAGTTCAAGACCAGCCTGGGCTACACAGTGAGTTCCAGGTCAGTCTCAAGTACATAGTGAGACCCTGTCTCAAAAAAACAAACAAACAAAAAAGTCAAAACATATTGCTATGAACCCTCCAACAGGGCAGGAGAAAGCCCATCTCCCACACTTTCTACATCTTGGAATCCTTTGCTAGCCAATCACCTCTTATCATCTTACTGACTTCCAAAAACACACATGGGGAAAATGCCCCAAATCACATAATGTTTTGGTTCTCATGTACTAAAGAAAGACTGACGGTACCTTTTAGAAATGGTTTCAATCACAATGGTTAAAACTGTAAATGTTTTCATACCAGAATGGATAAACTCTCCACCAGCCCAAAATGTTTATTTTTGTTTTTATTTTGTGTTTTGAGACAAGTTCTCACTCTGTAGTTCAGGCTGGCCTTAAACTCATTATGTAGTATAAAACTGGCCTCAAACTTGCATCAATCTTCCTGCCACAGCTTCCAAAGTGCTGGGATTATGGGTGTTCGCCACCATGCCCATCTACAATTTATTTTTAAAATAAAATGCTATCCAGGCTATGTGATGATAAATAAATACCTTTGCCAGCAACACACTTCCCCAGTTCACTGAGGATTTCTCTCCGTTCCTTCACGCTGGCTGTTGTCACCTTCCCTGCAAAACGCTTTAGTGTCTCAGAAACCTGTGAAGACAAAGCCCAAAGGACAATTTCAGTCAGATTAGAAAATATTGAGTATGTGTGAGGGTGCATAAGCTGGAACTGCCACACTACTGACCTTTAGAGCTGCTTAATTTCTTGTTATAGGGGTTACTTTTATACACTGCAGGATTTTTAGCAGCATTCCTGGTCTCTACCACTAAGAGCAGTCAGCAGTAGTCTATCCACCACCTGCCTCTGATAACAAAATCTTCTCCAGACACCGTCAAATGTCTCCTGTGGGGCAAAATCATGCCCAGTTGAGATATACTGTTTTAATCCAACCAGGAGGCCTGGGTATGTAGCTCAGTGGTTAAGTGCTTGCCTCGAATGTCTGAGGCCCTGCCTGGGTTCTATTCCCAGAACCAGAATGGGGGGGGACCAGTTTAATCCAATCAGTCAGAATACTTTAACCTGGGCCCAAAGAGGCAAGGCAAAAGTAAAAAACGTCTGAACAGAAAATATCCTTTCCAAACCACCCAAAACCTAGGGATGGCCTAGCATAATCCTTTTACCCTACCTCACTTTAGCCTCCAATAGTGACCAGTCTAGCAGAACATATGCACACTGACTGAAAGTGAAAGGTTAAGGGCCGGGGATTTAGCTCAGTGGTTCTGCTGCCAGCCTCACAAACACAAGATCCCTAGTGTGATCCCCAGTACAAAAAAAAAAGTGAAAGATTAAGAGGGTAGATCCCAGTTCTGCATCTTACTAGCTGTAGGAATTCGGAAATAATGTCACTACCTGATCTTCCGTTTCATCTATGCCATACAGATAACAGGACCTACCTCACACAACTGTTACAGAGATTAGTGACACAGAATAAACACTAATTTACTCTCCTCCAGAGTACAAAGTTGGCTACTAATGCTAAGAAGTCTGCAAGGAAAACATCAGTAGCCTCATCTTACTAGTGTGAAGGAATCATCAATGAGACAAGAAGTCACTGCCCAGAGAGGAGCAGAGTCAGATCACCTGCATTTTTTTAAACTAAACCTGAAACCAGTTAAGTCTATAAACTGAAGCTAATAAGTCCTTGGCTTTTAACAGCCACCCAGGTTAACACAGCTGCAGCCCCTTGCTTAGGGGAAGGGAGGAGAGGGGAGCATTTTGTGAATACTTGTGAAAACCTTGGAAAATCTTTTCCTGAGCAATATTCTACAAGCTAGACAGCAGGTTGTGGATTTACAAGTGGTACAGCAGGGCATAAGATTCATATAACTAACATACTGGTGGCATCATTTTCTTCTGAAAAAACGAAATGCTAAGTTTTTCTTTTATGCTTAAATGTGTGCTATAATTCTCTTAGCAATGAGTAAATGTCCAAACTTTAACATATATGATTTATTATTTATTATTTTAACTTTAAAATATCCTTTTGTTTTTTGTGACAGGGTCTTGCAATGTAGCCCAGGTTGGCCTCAATCTCATGATCTTATTGCTTCTGCCTCCCAAGTGCTGGGATCATAGACGTGTACCACCATATCCAGCTTAATCTGGGAAGGGGATGGGAGCAACTATAGTACTGAGGATTGAACACAGGTCCTCGAGCATGCTAGGCAAGCATTCTACCGCTGAGCTACATCCCTTGTGAATATTCAACCTGTCCTTTGTTTTTATAGTTATAGATGCATATAATTCAAGAGAAAAGTTGCCAAGTTTAGTAGTACACGCCTATAATCCCAGCACCTGAGAGAGTGAAGCAGAAGGACCACTGTGAGTTCCAGGCCAGCCTGGGCTACATAGTGAGTTCAAAACCAGCCTCCTGAGCTATACAGTGAGACCTTGTCTAAAAAAATGAAAGAGAAAAGCGGGGGGCGGGGGATGCGTGCACTCTGGGAGGTTTATAATTAAAAACTAGTTTATTGCCCTCACTCACCAAGGATAACCTGTGTTAGTTCTGGCTAATATTTTAGTACTTATCTCCATACATATAAGTACAAAGGTTAACATGCTCATGTTAGCACATCTTGGTTTTTGTTTTGTTTTGTTTTTTGGTACCAGGGATTGAACTCAGAACCTTGCATCTGCCAGGCAGGGAGTGGTACCAGAGTTTGAGTTAAATCCCCAGCCCAGTATTTTGGGGGGGGTACAGGGGATGGAACTAGTACTTCTTGATTTTTCAGTTTTACTGTCTTTCCACCTTTCTTTGACCCTACTACACACCCTAACCATTTCCCCAATATTAAGTTCCCAGTTTCATAAGGTGTTTGCCTTATAGTTATCCACTTCCTGTGGAAAGACTATGTTTTTTATTTTGCCCAGTTTTTATTCCACTGGAGTTAATTGCCTGTTCCCACCTCACCCCAGTTTGCCTTGTTTTTATCTTTTTTTGAAGGGGGCAGGGGCTTGTTCTGCAGCTCAGGCTGTCCTTAAACTCACTGTTTAAAAAAAAAATCACTATGTAGCCCACCCAGGCTGGTCTTGAACTCGAGGCAATTCTCCTGCCTTAGCCTCCTATGTGCTGGTATTACAGGCAGGAACCACCACACCCAGCTTGTTCTTTGTTTTGATACCGGCGATCAAACTCAGACCTTGAGCTTTCGAGGCAGGTGGCAGCACCACTGAGCTAATATTCTATTGTTTTGTTTTTTTGGTTTTTTTTGGTACTGGGGATTGAACTTGGGTCCTTGCGCTTGCAAGGCAGGCCACCGAACCGCTGAGCTAAATCCCCGGCCCCTGTTCTATCTATTCTTACCCAAACTTTTAGTCACTTGTCTAATATCTGCAGCTCAAATATTCCAGCAAATTCTGGCCTTCTGAATGAGTCTGAGTTTTCTCTCCTGCCTCTTAAAGAAGTCTCTCTCAAGAGTTTTCTCTTAAATAAATAAATTAAATTTGGGCCAGGGATTTAGCTCAGTGGTTCTGCCACTGTCTCACAAGCACAAGGTCCCAAGTTTGATCCCCAGTACCGGGAAATAAATAAAGAGTTTTCTCTCCTGCCACAATTTTATAGGTGATCCTCTATAATTAAGGTACAGTTTATCACTCTGCAAATGTACTCTTTCCTGGGCTGTGTGAAGCACATCCTTCATTCTGGGGCGTCTTTACAAGTCTGAGTCTTCTAGCCTCACACTTAAGTTATCTAGACTCAGAACTCTAGGCTGAATCAGTTTCATTCAGAATACTGAAGACACTTCTCTACTGAGTTCTAAACTTGGAGCTATAAAGTCCAATGCCATTCTGACTTTTGATTCTTTGGATGAGACCTGGTTTTTCTCCCTAGAACCCTATATCTTTGTTTCGGGGCTCTAAAATTTCATATTGTGCTTTGTTGTGAATCTACTTTTATCCACTGTGCTGAAAACTGTTGGTCTAGAAACACATCCTTCATTTGGGGGGGTTTCTTGAATTATTTTGTTAACAACTTCCTTGGATACTGGTTCTATGCTGCGCTCACTGTGCAGTAGTCCTCTGCTTTACAGTTTCCAGACAGAAAATCACTAGTCTTTGCCAGTGTGGAAGAGAGCTGGAACTCATCTGCATGTGAACATGGCTTTCAACCAATCCTCCTTAACCTAGCCCTTCCCGTTCACCCTCACTTTGAGATTAGCTGATACTATCAATCCACCTTTCAGAAATTTTGCAATGTATTTCCCATTGGTTCCCAGCTTTCTTCTCCCCAAGCCCCACTTTCTTTAACTGAGAGATTAGAACTCATTTTCTTGGGACTGCTAAATTTTTTTTTTTTTCAGACGGCTAAATTCTTTACCGCTCATCATGACCTTCTCCCAAGAGTTTGCTGTTTCCACTTATGCCTCATTCTCATCCTTGTGGTGTGTGTGTGTGTGTGTGTGTGTGTGTGTGTGTGTTGTGCGTTGAGGATTGAACTCAGAGCTTAACACACATTAGGCAAGGGCTGTGCCAATGAGCTACACTCTCAGCTTCCCAATTTTTTCCATCCAATGCTGGGGTCTGAACCCTGGGCTTTGTGCATAGGTTTGTACAAGCACTGAACCACTGAGTTATACCTCCAGCCTTGGATTTTTTAAATCCCTTACTAGTTTTTTTTGTTTTGTTTTGTTTTTTTGAGACAGGATCTCACTATGTACTTGAGACTGAACTGGAACTCACTATGTAGCCCAGGTTGGTCTCGAACTCACAGCAATCCTCCTGTCTCAGCCTCCAGAGTGCTGGGACCTTACTAGTTTTGAGATTGAGAAGACAATAAAAACATACATGTATACCATTCTCTACCTAGAATTCCCATAAAGCTGTATTCTCATATATTAAACTTCTGTCTACAGTGTCTCACGAAGATGAAAGCTTTTCAGGCTCAAGGCTTTTTCTGAATCAGAAAATAAATGGTATACACTTGAAACCTTGTCACAAAACTGAAGAGCGCACTAAGATTCTTCAGAGAAGTCATTTGCTGGTAAGATCAGATGCAAAGAACCTTCAAGTTCACAGCTCAAGAGTAGCAATGTCCAACAGAACTTTCTGTGAATTGCTCAATACAGCAGCCACTAGACACATGTGGCTATCTGTGCAATGAACTGTGGCTTGTGGGAGTGAAGAACTGCATTTTTAATTTCATTTCACTTTAACAAACTTAATCCATGTGGCTGCTTAAATTTAAGCATCCGTATGGTTGCTTAACAGTTAAAGGGTACCATACTAGACCACAAAGCTCTAGAGAAGATTCTTTTGCACTCAAGTATTAAAACAAAATCGTCCACAGGCCAAGGATGTAGCTCAGTGGCACCTTGCCTGCCTAGCAAGCACAAGTCCTGAGTTCGATCCCCAGTACCGCCCCCGCAAAATTAAATCATCCACACGTTATTTCTTCAATACCCTCTAAAAATACCCAACAGACAGAGATGCTTTTTCTAGGATGCAGTATAATTTAAATGAAACAATTACCATCCCCTTGCCTAGGAGATCCTCACTAAACGCCTTCTAAGTGCTCAGGGTTAAGTGGTCACTCTTGACCTTAGGGCCCACACAAAAACATCAACTGGTTTCCTCACTCCGGAGATCCACGTGAGTAAAGCTGTCTGATACCGGTATCTTCTTCACTCTAACACTGCCTTTCACTCTAAAACATAGCTATAAGCAAGGCTGGATGGAGGAAAAATGATTCCACAAGTCTTTCCAAAACTACAAGGCACCCACAAGATGACAATACTTAAAGGTGTTAAGACTCTTCCAAGGTACAGACAGCTCTTTTATCTAACCCTAGACCTAACAATATCCACCAAGGTACTGAGCGCTACTTTATCTCACCGAATATTCACGACAGCCCTATAAAATAGGTGTTATCTTAATTCCATCTATACTGAGAGATGGCAAAGTGTCACTTGCCTAGGGTCTCAAAGAAATCGACAGGAAGGGTTCTCAAGCCCCAATCTGTCTGAATCCAAAGACAGCGCTCTAAATCCCCGCACATACTACATGCTTGAAAAACATTCGCTGAACCTAAAGTTTAAAGTAGACTTGGCGTTGGCCAGGAGCTCGATGGAAAAATGCAGCGGAGACTCCGAAAGGCGAACTTCTCCAACTGTGAGGTCAGGGGAAGGCCCTGAGGGCTCCAGCTGCCAAAGCCGGAGCCCGGACTCCTCGCGCCGAATTAGGTCTGCGCCGCCCGGGATGGGCCGGTTCGGAGTCCCGAGGAGCCGG
>NW_022900924.1:9916456-9923142 GCF_012274545.1 Fukomys damarensis | reverse complement strand
GGCGGGACGGCGGCCGCGGTAGCCCGGCTTCGGCGTACAGTCTCTGGGTCGCGGGTTGCCAGGGTCCTGCCCTTCTCAGACGGTCCTCCAGGGGAGTAAGGGTCTGAGGATTTGTAACGTGGTGAGACCGCCCTGCAGCCCCTGACCCACTTGGAGCTAGCAGGTCCTGGCAGGAAACCCGCCATGTGGTCTTTTCTTAAGACTTCATTCTTAGAGAAATATTAAGTATTGCTTCCTAGGCCGCAGTATCTTAACTAGATAAAAAAGAAAACTAATCCTTTGTCCTTCAGGAGTTTGCAGATTAGTAAGGTATGACTTCGAGAGGGTTACAAAACGGGCATTAAGCCATCAGGGAAGCACGCAGGAGTTAGCTTGTTTGGGAGAAATGGTGGATGCTCAGGGCTGGAGTATAAACCAAGACCACAGGTGGGAAGCGCGGATAGGGGTAGAAAAGAACCACAAGGTTTGTGGAGCATCGTCTGAATTTGTTTTAACGTGGCAGCTCTGTAAACTAGAGAATGAGGTTTCCAGTTTAGTTGTTGCCCTATACAGTGGCCTTTCAAACCACCCCACCCCCATACCAGGGCTCGAATGTGGGACCACGTGCTTGCCAGGCACGCAGGCCCAGCGCCACTTAACTACATCCCCAGCCACGGCCTTCAAACTTCTGACACACCTACTTAAAATACATCATGATCCAGTACAAATCTCCAGTCTTAAGCTTGCTAGCAAAATACCTATCCTTTCAGTTATTTTTTTTAAATATTGGTTACCACCTAGTTGAATTGGATAAATTTTAAAAGCCCGATGAATCCAGTGCCTATCTCAACTGACACTAAACCTACTCAAAAGTTACTTGAGAAACCCAGGATGGTGGATGGCCAAAAAGGTACTTTCCAGCTGGCTAACCATGGTCTGAAAACTCAACGCTAGGAAAAACTGCATGCTTGTCTTGCACCTTTCCAACTAGGGCACATATCTCCCTTCCTCTAATGCATCCACACTATGTAATTTACCTTAGTAACCATCTGACTTATCAGACCAACTACAAAATTAACCTGTATGTTAATATTTTACTGGTAATTTCTTGATGTGCCTTATTAACTTTTACGATATGCACATATAGGAAATAATCAGCCCTCTGTACTTCAAGGATTCCACATCAAGACTCAGCCAACTGCAGATCAATACTATTTTTTGGGGAAAAACTCAATCTATACTTGGTATATCCTAAAGAATACAGTGTAGGTACTTACACTGTAGTAGGTATTACTAAGTAACCTAGAGGTAATTTGAAATACACAGAATATGCATAGATTATATGCATATGTCACACCATTTTATTTAAGGGACTTGAGCACGTGTAGATTTTCATATCCAAGGGGGTTCTGCAACCTATCTCCCACAGGGACACTTGTGTAATTTTAGGTTTCCAACTGTGATCTGAACATATCCTGAAGGGGGAAGTACTACTGAAAACTTACAAGTTGCTAAAAGAGCAATAATAGCTTCATTTGGATAGCAATCACAAAATACCAACCCCAAATAGGCTATTATTTTTACCACTTTGTTTCTACATGAATATAAACCTCAAAAATAAACAAAACGAAAAAGTCCAGAAACTGAAGAAAATTATGCCTTTATTCCCTGTATTGCCATTCAGGCAGGCTGAGTAGTTTGCTTTTTGGTGATCAGTCAAAGAGACCAAATCCCATATCCTCATCAGACTCCTCCGACTCTTCCTTGGCTTCAACCTTGGCTGGGGCAGCTGCAGCAGCAGGAGCAGCAGTGGTGGTGGCAGCAGCAGCGACAGGGGCAGCAGCCACAAATGCAGATGGATCAGCCAAGAAGGCCTTGACCTGAAGGGAAGAAGTATTCAAAGTGGTCATCCACACCCCTCTGCCATCTAAGACCTTTGCATAAGAATGTCCATTTAGCTCAGTGGTTTCAACCCTGCCTTGGAAGTGCAAGGGGTCCAATCCCTGGTACCACAAAAAAAAAAAAAAAAAAAAAAAAAAAAAAGTCCAAGCCCTTAAAACATTTCCTGTGTAAAGTGACCCAGCAGGAGAGCTTAGACATGGCCTAGTTGGGGGGTGGGGTGGGGTGTCAGTAGGTCTAGCTCTTGCATAGCCCTTCTTTGGGTCTCTTATCATTATTATTATTATTTTTTTTGTACAAGGGATAGAACTCAGGTCCTTGTGCTTGCGAGGCAGGCGGCAGTTGAGACTGACCTGAAACTCACTATGTAGCCCAGGCTGGTCTCAAACTCACAGCAATCCTCCTGACTCAGCCTCCTGAGTGCTGGAATTATAGGCGTGCACTACCATGCCCCGCTCCAATCTCTTCTGCTACATAAAACACGACTATATAGGTACAGTGGCACAAGCCTGCCTATAAGCTTAGCAGTCTGGGAGGCTGAGACAAGAAAAGTTCAAGCCCAGCCAGAGCAATGTAACACCTTACTGAGATCCTGTCTCAAAGTCCTTTTTTTTTTGCCATTTTTCTTATGTGTCCTAGGCATGAAACAGCTCTGGCCACCAACCAGGCATCAAGCTAGGATGAACAAAGGACCATCATCTGCTCTACCCCTGGCTGATATAAGAACAACACCACCAATGAGGTGTCTCTTTGCCCATTGCCAGGGGGGTTCAAAATTTTAAAAATTTAAAAAAATAAATTTTAAAAATTAAGTATTTCAATCCCTGCAACCTCCCTCCCCCAAAATAAAAACTACTAACTCAGGATACCACTAATCATCCTGCTGTCAGGCCCACTGTGGTCAGAATTAAGATCTTACCTTTTCAGCAAGTGGGAAAGTGTAATCAGTCTCCACAGACAAAGCCAGGACCCGCTTGTACCCATTGATGATAGAATGGGGCACTGATGCAACAGTTGGGTAAGCAATCTGCAGACAAACACTGGCAACGTTGCGGACACCCTATTGAAAAGAAAATTATAACTTTGATGACTTGGTATAAAATATAACTTAGCAGCATTGAGTTCCATAAGAGAAAAACTTAAAACAGGTTCACAACAGGGCTATAATTGGTATATCTTGCTGCTTGGTGGCTTGAACCACCAATACAAGCCAGCAAGGACATTTAAGTATTTCTACAGGTAAATTTCAACCACTACTGGACATTTAGAAAATTAAGTGCCGGGTATTATAGATGCACCCCTATAATTTCAGCACTCAGGATCAAAGACAGTGAACTTGAAGGCAGCTTGGGATATGTGAGTTTAAGGTCAGCCTGGACTACCATAGTGAGTCCCTGTCTCAAAAACAACCAAGTAAATACAGCTAGTTGAGTACAATCCTCAGGTCAGGGATTTAGCTCAGTGGTTCCACTGCCTACCTACCTCCCAAGCACATGGTCCCAAGTTTGATACCCAGTACCAAAAAAAGCACAGTCCTCCCCCCATATCCATGGAGAATTGGTTCCAGGACTCCCCAGATATCAAATCCGTGAATGCTCAAATTCCATGGTACCACTTAAACATGGCCTATTCACATCCTCCAGTATACCTTAAATTATCTCTAGGGTACTAGTAAACCTAACATAGGGACCGGAGATTTTAGATCAGTGGTGCTGTGCCAAGGACCCAAGTTCGATCCCCGGTACAAAAAAAAAGGCACCTTGGGCCAGGGATTTAGCTCAATGTCACGGCACCTGCCTTGTTGCAAGCACCAAGGTCCTGAGTTCAATCCCCAGTACCAAAAAAGAGATAAAAAGAAAGAAAGAAAAAGCACCTGGCAATGTTAATATTTACCCTTTGATTCATACTCAAGACTTATTAATGGCAGGCCTTAGAATAACCATAGCACCATAGCCAGCACCTTTCTAAAGACTTATGTTCATTAAATCTTTCAAAAACCCAAGTTTATGTCACTTCACCAGAGAGGAAATGCATGATGGATTAAACTACTCTCTTGCACTTGCTTGGTTACCCCGCTAATTTAGGCAGTGCAAAAAGGACTCAAGCCTAGGCTGGATAGCACATACCTCCAGAAAGCGAGTATGCAGAGCTTCCTCTGTAATGTCAAGCACTTCAGGGTTGTAGATGCTGCCATTGTCAAACACCTGCTGAATGACCAGCCCAAAGGAGAATGGGGAGATGTTCAACATGTTCAGGAGGGTGGCCTCACTGGCTCCCACTTTGTCTCCAGTCTTAATCAGCTGTACATCACTCTGAAGAACAAGATTAATGGCAGGCAGTTAACACCTGGACATCCGGCAGGCCTATGGCCTCCACAAAACGTTCCCTACCTGCCTGGCTCGCACTGGCAAGCCAGGTACACTCACCAGGATTTCAATAGTGCCCCTGGAGATTTTAGTGGTGATGCCCAGAGCCTGGAAGAACGAAGTCTTCTCAGGTCCCAAACCAGTGTTCTGGGCTGGCACAGTGACTTCACATGGTGCAATGGCACCAGCACGAGCAGCAGCTGGCACCTGAACAATGAACAATAAGAGGAGTCTTCAGACACAACCTGCTAATAGCCAATTTTGCTTTAAAGAGCCAAACTCATTTCTCTGTCCAATCCAAATTTCCCCATACCTTATTGGCCAGCAGCATATCCCTGATCTCAGTGAGGTCCTCCTTGGTGAACACAAAGCCCACATTCCCCCGGATATGAGGCAACAGTCTGTGGAGAGAAGTTTACAGGAGACATCACCTGAAAGCACCATTCTTCTCCTGGAAAAGGGAGAAGGGCAGCAGGAAACAACAACAAAACTGCCAGGGGATTGACCGACTTCTCCAGAGCTGGGTTGTTTTCCAGGTGCCCTCGGATAGCCTTGCGCATCATGGTGTTCTTGCCCATCAGCACCACAGCCTTCCCTCGGAGGGACATGCGGATCTGCTGCATCTGCTTGGAGCCCACGTTGTCTGCTCCCACAATGAAACATTTTGGATAGTCATCCAAAAGTTGCTATAAAAACAAGCCACGAAGTTTAGCAGGCAAGTTGGGGGGAAAAGATCAGCAGAAACTAAACCCCACGACCACTTGGACTCCTCTCGTTTGTATGGCTTTGGTATCACTACAAGATTGGGACAGTTCTTTGCCAGTAGGAACCACGTTAACTTTTAATGGTGTCAGATTCGACCCTGACTTGCTTGGTAGGTGTATGTGTTGAAAATAGATTTCTATGCTCAATCCCAAAAAAAAAGAGAGCTTATCAGAAATGAGACATCACTTCTCATTCACTAAAATGGCCACAATAACAGGAAATAAAACTACTCCAGATAAATCAGTCAGGGAAGCAATAGATTTATAGCACTTAAAATACAACAAAGCAAACACATGTGATCCCCGATACCAAAAAAATAAATACAGCAAATTGTAGACTCAACTGTAGCTATATGATTTTTTAAAACAAATCATGTTGTCTGAAAACGTGCAGGATAAAGGCCACTATAAAATACTAACGAAGCTCTACAAAGAAGTCTAATTCCTATAGTGCAGTATGGTCAGCCTTTGTGGTTATGTAAGATCCGCCTCAAAAGCCATTGAAAACAGCCATTGGGTGGTGAGTCACTTCTTGTCTCAGACCCTCCCAACGACAGGTAGGGTTTCAAAACTACCATGAGACACCTGAACTGCCTGAGCCTGTGTATTTCTAGCAGAGAAATCTACCTCGGGCAACTGTTAAAATTACAGCAGCTTTTCCCAAAATGGCCTAACTCTGTGGCTGGCACCAAAGACAGTTGGTAGGTGACTGTCCCTATTAGCGCCTGGGGCGGAAGCTGCTGGTTGACTACAAGGCACTCCCCACTTACGACGATCTTAACGAAGTAGTTGGATTTCCAGGTCGCCCTGTCTTCCCTGGGCATCACGGCGGTGCGTCAGGGATTGCCACGCAGGGTTTAAAGACGATGTCACTGAAGAGAAAAAGGGAGCTCAGGGGTTGTCACTCGGCACTAGACCTCAATGGGAGGCCTACACTGACCGGGCCCAGCGCCCGCCAGCCGGGCCTGGGCGGCCACCGCCACCAATAATAAAGCAAGAGCCGCCGCCCAAACATCAAGCGGGGCAAATGAAAGCCCCCGTGGTCTCCAAATAGCGCCAACCCCATTCTCCCGGCTTCCCAGAAAACCCATGCTTTCTGCCGCCAACCCCAGGACAGACACTTGGCCACACGAACCTCTCACGAGGACGCCTGGAAAGAGAAGGGCTGCGCGCCCGAGGGCGTCTTTTATAGACGTATAGAGGAGCCAATCAGAAACCGCGGACGGCACTACTGCCTATTTGTTGGCGCCGAAATGATATAGGCAGCTATTGGGTGATATCGCTGCCACTCCAGCCAACAGGAAGCTGTCTTTAAGTAGGGTAGTTAAAAAGAAAGGCGATGCCTGGCTTTGGAGGCGCTCTTTCAGAGCTGCTGCCCCTGCTGGCCTGGGGCTGCCTCCCTCTAGCAGGTAGCTGGCCAACTCAGCAAACTATGTAGTTTGACAAGTAGCTGAGAAGTAATTACAAATGCCTTAGTAATACAGTGATATTTTATCTCCTCTAGTTTGTTCTCCCCACCAAAACAGAGGGATCCTGTAAAATCTAAATCCTCATTTACTCAAAAATTTCAAACCACTTAACTTTCCTTGAAGTAATAGTGTAAAATTTACACTGCCTATAAGTCCTGGTGCAAATATCATCTACTCAATGAGGACTTGCCGGGTTTCCGTATTTTAAA
>NW_022900924.1:9914577-9916390 GCF_012274545.1 Fukomys damarensis | reverse complement strand
TGTGTACTGGGGATTGAACTCAGGACTTTGCACTTGCAAGGCAGGCACAGTGCCACTGAGCTAAACCCCTGGCCCTTCCCCATTTAAAATTATTAGAAGGCTCATTCCCACTCCCACTCGGTCCATCTCCCTCATTTACTCATTAACCTTCCACCCCACCGTATAATTTTTTACATTATTGTTTGCTTTTCCCTGCAGGAATTGTACTGGGGATTGAACTCAGGACTTTGCACTTGCAAGGCAGGCACAGTGCCACTGAGCTAAACCCCTGGCCCTTCCCCATTTAAAATTATTAGAAGGCTCATTCCCACTCCCACTCGGTCCATCTCCCTCATTTACTCATTAACCTTCCACCCCACCGTATAATTTTTTACATTATTGTTTGCTTTTCCCTGCAGGAATGCAAACTCCACAAGGGCAGAGGTTTTTGTCCTGTTCCTGGTACATAGTAATAATTATTGAATGAATGAATGCAGGATTTACAGCCAGATGACCTTGTCCTGCCCCTTGCTACTATCTTCTTGGGAAGTGATTCCAACTTGCTGACCCTTTGTTTCCCGTTCTCTGTACAGTGGAGATAATTGTACCTACACTCTAGAGTTGTGATGAGGATTCATTATGCATTGTTTTAGTACAGTTTCTGGATATAGGAAGTCAGTAAATGGTAAGTTTCTTTTGTTTTATACATTTATTCAATATGTATTTGAATAATTGCACTATATCAACATGTTTTTTAATGAAAGACCCGAAGGCTGAAGGGTGTTTCTCCCTATCTGCACATTTTTCATTTGCACATTAGAAACTACCAGTAAGTTTGTCTGAACCATGTGTGACTAACAAACAGCTGGCTGTTACTATATGTGGTCCCAAGTTCTGTTTATCAAAACATCCCCTCAGCAGAGCTGGAAACTCTAAAATTACTGCTGTGTCAAATTTGGGGTTTTGTTGCTTTGTTTTTTGGTACCGGGAATCGAACTTGGGACCTTGCACTTGCGATGCAGCAGGGGGCCCCACTGAGCTAAATCTGCAGCCCTAGTTTTTCTGTTTGTTTTGTTTTGTTTAGATTTTGTTAAGCGCATCTTTGGACAGTAACTGATGAAGCCATTTTTTCTCATCATGGTGAGCAAAAACCAAAATTTAGTTGACTAAATACCAAAGTTATCCTAGGAGTTTTATAAAAGTATAAATTTCCAGATCTTAGTAGGTTTCTACAGGAATCAGACCCATGGATTCTTTTAGAAGAAGGGTTCTTTTTTGTGGTACTGGGGATTCATCTCAGTGCCCTTGCACTAAGCTTCAACCCTAGTTTGTTTTTGTTTTTGTTTAAGACAAGGTCTCACTAAGTTACTAAGCTGCTCAAACTGGACTTAAACTTGTGTTCCTCTTGTCTCAGCCTCCAAAGTACTGGGATTACAGGTGTGAACCACTGTGCCGAGCTTGTATTTTATTTGCAGTAGCTAAGGATCAAACCAAGTCTCAGTGCACCCTACAAAAACACTTTACCACTGAGCTGTACCTGTAGTTCCTTTTGTTCTACATCCTAGTACTTCTGATGACTAGGCCAGTCTGAGAACTACTGGAGTCAATTACTGCTAAGATCCTTTTTTAGTAACAGCACATTTCTGCACACTCCACATTGTTAAATATTTTGTGCACGGTCCATCCTTGTTTTGTTTTTGTTGTTGTTTGAGACAGGTTCTCACTATGTAGCCCAGGCTGGCCTTGAACTCACAGTGATCCTATCTCACCCTCCAGAGTGCTGGGATCACAGGTGTGTGCCACCACACCCAGCCTTTTTTTTTTTTTTTTTTTT
>NW_022900924.1:9896092-9914425 GCF_012274545.1 Fukomys damarensis | reverse complement strand
CCTTTTTTTTTTTTTTTTTTTTTTGGTACCAGGGATCAATCTCGTCCTTGCTTGCAAGGCAAGCGATGGAACCACTGAGCTAAATCCCCAGCCCTTCAGCCTTCCACTCTTGATGTTAACAATCCTCTGAGGAGTTACAATATTAGTATTCCCATTTTACCCATGAGAAAACTCACAGAGATTAAATCATTTGCCTAGCATCTCTTGGTCAGATGGTTTCAGAACTGAAATCTAGGAGAAAGTTCAAAGCCCATGGACCTCACTGTTATACCTTCCCTTCCAAACCCAGGGTCTGTCTCCCTTTAAACACACTTTTCCAACTACATACATATTTCATGGTACGTTTCCAAGGACATCCTGGCTCTGACAATATAAATATCTCTAATTGTAGTACATCAATATCATAGAAAACCATGAAGTCATTAAAAATGATGCAGTCTATATTCACTAACAAGAGAAAATAGCCACAAAGTGGTTAAGTGAAAAATCAAATTACAACAAAGTACCACACCCACTTCTATAAATAGAATGAATCCAATATGGACTGGAATAAAACCAAACCTTTTTGGTTTTTGTTTTTTTGGTACGGGAGATCGAACCCGGGACCTTGTGCTTGCAAGGCAGGTGGCAGCACCACTGAGCTAAATCCCTACCGACTGAGATTACTTTGAAATAATCAGGTTTCTGACAAGAATTTGACACACTGCTTTGGAAGACCATGCCAAATGACAGGAAACTGAGGCCATAGCTCAAGGTGGAGTAAGTGCTGTCCAACAGCTTTGGAGGCCTTCAATATTCCAAGTGCAGAGGGAGCATGCAAACATAGACAAGACCCACCCCTGACTAGAACTACAGAATATTCCAGCAGCTACACCCAGGGGCTACACCCAGGTAATGTCTGGCTCCATGCAGAGCAGACAGAGGCAAGTCCCAGCCTCACATCATGGCTGTCTGTCATCTAAGGGGTTGGACTTGTTCATGTCTGTTCTCATCTGGACCCTCTTTCCCTATCTAAATGAGAGGCAGCACACCCACAGGGCCACATGCGGAAGCCCTCAGCAAATCCAGTGGAAGCACAGAGAGAGCCTGCTCCCCAGCCTCCCTCACCAAATGCCCATTTAAGACTAAGGCTGGTGCTGGAGCTATGGCCAAGGTGTGACCAAAGATCCCATCTGCAGGGCTCCTGGGCTCCAGTCAGGGAATGTTAATGATTTACCCTCTACCTGGTGAAACTTCCGAGTCTGAAGAGGGTTTGGTTTCACTACTTGGGCCACTATAGGTTGTCCAATCACCAAGAAATGGCACTAGCACAGGTGAAAATAATGGCAGACTTTATTGGCATAAATCACAGGAATTGAAATGGAAAAAGCCAGGTTAGAAATTTACATAGAAAAAAATAATCAAATAAACATTAACCCAGTGAGTGGACCCCAGAATCCCCACAGGCCCCTTGGGAAGAGGCCTCGGGTGGGTCACTGTAAACAGAGCAATAAGGCCTATGGGTAGAAGTGGAAATGGCAGAACTCTGGGGGGCCCAGGCTGACCTCCCCTGACCTCGGCTGCTCCTGGTCCCGCTGGAGGAGGCGGCTGGTGGGATGGTCTGGATGCATCACTGTAGAACGGTCCCCTTCCCCCGGCAGGAACCCCAGGTCTGGCTGCTCCTGTTTCATCTTGAGAGCTCTGGGGCTTCTGGCTGCTCCAGCAGGATCCTGTCCCTCTGTCCAGAACCCCACCAAGCCCCTTACGCCAAGCTGAGGCCTTCTCCCCAGACCTGAGCATCAGCCCCACCTGATAAAGAGGAGGAACCTGAGCCCAGTCTCCAGGGGGTAGGAACTCTGAGGAAGTAGTGAGCCAGTGGAATCAAGACCAGAGAGACCTGTCTGGTCTTCGTGGTCAAAGTCAGATCCCAGCTTTCCTGAGAAGGCAGAAGAAAGAGCCCCAGAGAAGCAGTGAGGAGGCTAAGAATGTCCAGTGGGTTCTTTTTGGGGAGCAGAGGCTCCTAATGGCTTTCTTAGATAGGAAGCAGCCCCCTAAAGCATACTTTCCCCTTCTCCTCCCTCAGGAACAGGGCAGATGAGGTTCAGAATTCCAGGTCCAAAAGGGCCAGGCACCCTTAGGGTCAGTTTTAATTAAGAACTTGCTGACCCAGGCAGTAAGGAAAGAGTTTCAAAATACAGCAGTTTATAAAACAGTCCTGGTGCGCTGCGAAGGTACAGAAAGGGAGTTACAGAGCTGCTCCTGGTTCACCTGCTCGTGCTAAGAAAAAAAAAAAAAATACAAATGGCTTCCCCACCCCAAGCCCTCAGTACAAAGCAAACTCCACACCAAAGCCCCAGTCACCAATAGGACCATGGCAGTGGACAAGGAGGAGAATACAAAAGGGAAAGTCTTTAAAATCGCTTCAAAATCATCTTGTACAGAGAAGTAAAAGTAACTTGGGCGATACAAATGCAAACCTCAGTGTAGAAATCTATCAAAGTCGGTACAGTATCCAGGCATGGGTGACACTCCCTACCTCATGCTGTCCCCAGAGATGGAAGAAATGGCTATAAAACATTATTGCTGGAGAGGCCTTTCTCAGTAGGACCAAAACAGTTATAAAAGGGGCAGCAGCCCAGGCCTGGGGAGACTGGAACTCACGAAGTCCCCCCACAGGCCTCGGGCACTTCCGTCCGTGGTGAGTGGGTTTATGCTGGCATTGTGTGGTGGAAGGTGGCTCTCCCCCAGCACTCTAGGGATTATGAGGTTGGGGGAATGAGGATAAAAAGACCCCATCTAACCTGCTTGCCCTCCCTGCCTTGCTCTACTGCTGAAATATGAGTACACGTGGCTCCAGAGTGGGGTGCTAGCCTGCCCAGGCCTCTCCGTGGGGACACACGTGGTGTGAGGTCACACCCTCCAGGCTCCACATCTGGGTGGACCAAAAGTGGGCACCAGGGGCAGAGCCGCAGGAGGGAGAAGCCCAGAGGCTGGGGGAGGCATGAAGAGAAGCAGGCAGGACCCGTGGCCTGCTCCCCCTCTTCCCATCCTGCTCCAGCTGCGAAGAGGCTTCCAGTTTGTCAGGTTTGCCCCTCAGCCCTGGGCGAGGTCTCTGGGTCACAGTAGCAGTTGGGGACGCCGGGCTGGGGAAGGGCGCCTAGCAGAAGAGCTTCAGGAAGCAGTTCTGGCAGTAAGGCTTGTCATTCTGCTCTTTGAAGGTGCCCTTGTTGAGCTGCTTGAGGCAGAAGGCACAGACGAAGTGCTCGGGGTGGAACTTCTTGGCCATGGCGGTGATGCAGCGGCCCGTGATGGGTTTCTGGCAGCCAGAGCACAGTGAGCCGCGGCGCTCGTGATAGTGCACCTCGCAGTATGGCTGCCCGTCGTGCTCAAAGAAGCTGCCGTTAATAAAAGGCGTGAAGCACTCCTGCCAGACAGAGGGGGTAGGCAGAAGGGCGGGGCTCAGGGCTGTCTTTTCTGGTGGACAGCATGCGGTATGACACTCAGGGGACAGAAACGGTCATGACACCCGTCGTGACTCCCACTTGCCAGTGGTTTCCCACGTGTGGAAGGATGGGCTACACACCTAGACACTCCCAAGGGAGAACAAATGAGACACACAAGCCAAGATACTTACTTGCCCAGGACCGTGCACCTACTAAATCACACAGTCTGGATTCAGGCCTAAGCTCTGACTTCTGGGCACTTAAGGAAGTGGCTATACTGGTGTTGCCAGAAACCTGTGCTGAAAAATTGAATCTGAACATCCTGGATTCCAATTTGGAGATTCATGTGGTATTAAAGGCTTAAGAGAGCTGGGGATTTAGCTCATGGTGCCACCGCCTGCCTTGCAAGCGCAAGGTCCTGAGTTTGAATCTCAGTACCAAAAATAAAATAAAGGCTTAAGAAGGCCTGCAGTGAACCATGTTTTCCAAACTTCCTTGATCAGAAAGCCCATGCTGAGTCCCTACAAACACCTGTAGGACCCCTGACTCCCACAGTGCAGTGTGGAAACCACTACCCATTTCTGTTATGTCTGTTCACACTTGTCGTATCTTATTTAATTCTCACATCGTCTTTTCCCAGATATCCCCAGGCCCAGGGCCTCAGCACAAAGACTAGCAGTCTTTGCCCCTGCCCGTTTTCTCTGCCCTGTGAAAATTAGGATAAAAGGCTCTGAGGTGAGGGTGAAAAAGGCAGCCATAGGGACATGTCCATTTGCTCCTGTCTGTCACAGCACAGCACAAGTCCCAGGACCTAGTAGACTTAGGAGGTGAACCCCTGCTCACACCACGAGGACCCCAAGAAAGAGAAGACCCTCCCCTCCGAGCCTGCTCCTGGCCCCTCCAGATGTGGCAGGGGCTCCTTACCCTGCACACAAAGCACTCGGGATGCCAGAGGGTGTTGAGGGCCGAGATGTAGTTCTCCAGGATGGCCCGGGCACAGCCGCCACACTTGGGCGCGAACATGTCAAAATAATCCTTCCGGCAGTAGGCTTTGCCATCTTTCTCGTGGAACCCTGAGAAGCAGGGGGTTTGGGAGCAGATTCAGGGCTTCCAGAAGTGGAACTGCCCGGCCCCAACATCAGCAGAGCCTCCTGCTTCTGCCCAGCCCGCCCAGGAGCAGTGGGTTGGTTCAAGGCCTTGCCGTACCTTCAGGGCCAAAGAAGGCTCCACACTGGGCACAGAAGAAGTGCTCAGGGTGCCACGTCCGGTCAAGGGCTGTCACCACTTTCTGTGAAAGCAAAGAGTGGGGTAAAAGCCAAGCTGCAACCCCACTGGTGGATGCAACAAATGCAACTCATGGGCAGCACCTTCCTTCCCACCTCACCCACAGCTCAAGGCCAAGGAAAGAGCAAAACGCCCCCCACAGGGTCTCCTAATTCCACTACAAATACCACTAGGAATTCAGATTTATGGAGGGCTGTGACTTGTCAGATGCATTCTCTCTTTTATTTTTGGTACTGGGGAACAAACTCGGGACCTTGTGCTTGCGAGGCAGGCAGCAGAACCACTGAGCTAAATCCCCAGCCCTAGTCTCTCTTCTTTAATCCTCACAAGAGGGATTGAGGCCATGGGTTCTATTGTAATTCCCACTTTACAGATGAAAAGCCTAGGCTCAGAGAGATCAGGCATCTCCCTAACATCAGACAGTGGAAATGAGACATCCCAAATTCGGATCCATTTGTCTGGTCAGAGATCCTACACTCTGGGGGTCTCAGAGGACAGAATCCAGGGCAGCAGGTGGAAAGGAGCATTAGGGTGGGCTGGAGACAAGGCCTGGGTTGTGTTTTGTTATTGTTGTTCTTCCTGGGATCGAACTCAGGACCTTGCGCTTGCGAGGCAGGTGCAGTGACACTGAGGTAAGTCCCTGGACCAAGGCGTGGGTTTGAAGGCCAGCCCCACCCTTTCCTAGCCGTCACATGTTACATGACCTCTCTGAAGCCACCCACTCTGAGGGTTAACGGTAAAGATGAAAGGAACTGATGGGGACCTGCTGCCCCTCGCTCTGCCTGCCACGCCACACACAGATGCTCACATCCAGGATGGGGCCATTGCAGTAGTAGCAGCGTGGGGAGAAGAGGTTGTGATAGTCCTTTTCACAGTAGGGCTGCCCGTCACGCTCGAAGAAATTCCGGGATCCGATCTCCTCCTGGCAGTGGGTGCAGACAAAGTGCTCAGGGTGCCATGTCTTTCCCATGGCAGTCACGACCTGAGGGGAAGATGGATGGTGGCTCAGAAAGAGAAGCAGGGCAAAGGTCTCCATCCCCACATTCCCACACATCACCTGCCCAGCAATGGGTTTCTTGCAGGCCCCACAGACGCCTTTGGCCACTGTGGCCACCCCCAGCTTGTTTAGGTCGGACTGCAGGCTCCCCAGCATGCTGTCCAGCTGGCTCCCGGGCTTTGGGGGTCCCCCAGGTGGTGAGCTGCTTCTGGTCTTCCCCTGGGCCATGAACTGTGTGGACAGGGAGAAAGGCGGGTTAGGACTCATGGGCAGGGGACATGGCATCTCACAGCACCAAGGCCTGGAGGGCTTTCTCCCTCCAGACGGATGGGCCGACGAAAGCAAAGAAGCAGTGTCCTCCAGGGGCCAGAAGAGCCCTAAAGGTGGGAGTGAGAGCAGGCCATGCCCGTGGTTGGGGTGTCAGAGGGTGAGAAGGAAGAGCTCACGGCCCCTGCTGCATGACGAAGCCCAGGGAATCAGGACAAGCAGGACCTCAGCCCCAGCCCTGGCACTGACCCCTCCCTCGTCCTGCCCTTCAGGGCTGCTCTGCCTGCTGCTCGGAGGCCAGCCAGCTGCCCACTGCCGCTCTCCATCCGCTCTCTGTTCCAGGCCGTGCATCTTAGATAGAGGAGGAAAGAAGAAATTGTTTAAAAAACTAGTAAGTGTAAGAGACCTCACACTGGACCATTTCACACAGGGGCATTCAGGATGAAATAAGAGGATTTTCCCCCACTGGCAATATCAAAATCAGGAGGAAAAAAAATCCAGACAAAAACAACCCAGGGAAAGAGGCCCAGAGAGAGGGAGGCGAGCCCTAGGGATGGGCCCTAGGTAGGGAAGGTGCCTGAGGCCAGACGGCAGAGCCTCAGCAGGTCCTGGGCCTAGGGGCTGGAAGGAGAAGAGATGGGCTTCTGGTTTCCACTCTGGGAGTGGCCTCCTTTGATGGCAGAACCAAGGGACAATGGGAAGGGGCCAGCAGGCAAGGCCACACAGGAAAGCTGGAAGCCAACTGATTTCCTGAGGGGTGGGGCCTGGACATGGATACAGTGAGGGCTCAGGGTCAAGGTCCAAGGAAGGGCTGAGGTGAACTGCTAGGGCGGTAGGGGTGTGTGTGTGTGTGTGAACACACGCACACGCACATGCAGAATTGGGGGACGGCTCAGGCATTGGGAGAGGGGACAGGGCACAGGTCCGGCTGGTGCTGGGGCCCCTGGGAGGCATGCCTGCATCGGGGGGAAGAGTGGGTCCTCATCAGTCTGGCAGCCCACAGATTTCACAGTGTGGGGTGCAGGAGTGGGTGGGGTGTGGCCCTGTCCATCCTCATCATGGGGCCCTTCCCCTGCACTCTGGACCCCCGGGGACCCATGAGTGGAGGCTGAAGGCCCCGGGCGGGAGGGAGTGGGCAGGCCGGGCAGGGGAGAAGAGCTGCTGGCAGAGACATCTCGGTGATGCTGGAGAGAAGGGACAGGAGGAGAAGCCAGAACAGAGACGGTTCTTCTCTGGGGAATGGGAGAGTCAGGAGGGAAGACAACCTGGGAAGAAGAGAGCAGGGAGAGAGATGAAGGAGAGAGAAGAAATCATCCACTCAGTGAGCACAAGGAAGGTGATGTCCCCGGGCTCCTGGTCCTTCCCACTCTGGCAGCAAGAGTGAAGCCAGTCTGACAAGGTCACAGGATGCAAAACTCCACCCCTCCGCCCCCAGATCTCTCCTGCAGCCAGCACTGGGGCCGAGGAGGCATCTGGACACCTGCACCCAGGCCCTGGCTACCTTCTCTACCAGCTGCCCCCCAGCCCTCCGCCCACGCGGCTGCACAGTGATGACGACGCCCTCCGTCAGCCAGTCCTGAGCAGAGGCCCCGGCTGCCCCTGCTGCCTCCTCTGCTTCCGGCTGGATGCCCAACCGGCCCTGCAGCTCTGCGATAAGCTGCTCCTGGGATGGGGTCCTGCTCAGGGTGGCGGGGTCCAGCCGGCGGCGAGGGGAGGGCTCCCGGGACATGGGGTGCGCGTGGCCCGTCTCCCGGCTCCTCCTGATCACAGAGCGGATCTGGGGGCGGAGGGGGAAGCTGTCACCATCCTACTGTGGGCTGGGCAAGGTACTGCTCAGTCCACACTCAGGTGTTCAGGAGAGGGGAGGGCAGAACACAAGCACCAGAGAAGAGCCGAGCCAAGGGGGGTGGAGGCAAAGGGCGGATGACACAGACTTGGGTACAGGCCACGAGAGAGCCCTTGGGTGCCTGAGCTGGCACCTCCAACCTGGCCCCTGACCTTGGGCAAGACACTTAACTTCCAGGATCTGAAGCCTCTCCACCCTTAAAGTGGGGTAACAGGATTCTCTTGGCTTACTTCATACGGTTATCACATAAATTATTTCAGAGCATGAGGATGGAAGTGGATGCTCCTGACAGGGCAAGATGCTCTTTCTTCTAATTTATGATAGAAGTATACAGACTTTTCCTGTCAGTAATTTTTTTTTGCAATAGAGTCTCACTAAGTTGCCAGGCTGGTTTCAAACTTGCAATACTCCTGCCTCAGCCTCTCAAGTAGCTGGGATCACAGGCGTACAGGCGCATACTGCCACACCCAGCTCAGTGAATCTTTTAACCAGTTTTTCTGTTTCTTTCTTTTCTTTTTTATATTATAAGCTACTTGCTTGTAGTATTTTGAGCTCCTCTGCTATTTTGGGTGAAAGGCATAAAGTTTTAACCCAGCAAGAGGCAAATAATAAACACAGTAAGGGCCAGGGATTTAGCTCAGTGGTGTCGTGCCTGCGCTGCAAATGCAAGGTCCTGAGTTCGATCCCTGGTACAAAAATAATAAAGATGATGGTGATGGTGATGATGATGATGATAATCACAGTAAGAGCAGGCATGGCTTACTGAGGAACCATGTGCCGAGTTCCACATACTTTCTAGTAATTAACTCATTTTATCCTCAAGACAACCACCTTGGTGGACAATGACCTATTATTATTATTCCCATTTTATTTTTTTAAAATTATTATTCCCATTTTAAAGATGAGAAACTAAGGTCGGGGTGGTTGCCCAAGGTCACCTAGGCAGCAAGTGTTGGCAGTAAGGTTTGTAATTTCAAAGTCCATGCTTTTAAGCATTTTGCACATCAGAATGTCAAGGTCAGCTCATCTGAAGGGAAAATCCTTAAATGGGCAAGAGGTGGGTCATCACTATGGGCAGTGTCAGGGCCCAGGGAACTCTGCTGTCCCACAGGATCCACTGACAAGCACCGATCATTGGGGTTGCAGGCCACAGGCCCTTAGCACATTCTGCCCAGGCAGACACGCATGCAGTGGGAGCCACATGCAGTTAGCAGGAAGGGCCTACACTCAGGCCCACGAGAGCCATGCCTAGTGGCTTCACAAGCAGACGCCTGCCTGGCCAGAGGTAGAAATCCTCTCCGTAGTGCTGGGTGTGCCCACGGCAGGTGGAAGCTCCGGCTGTTCCTTCCTGGCTTCAGCAGCAGCTTCAGTGGTACCTTCTGGGCTCCTTGGGTTCTCGGGTCCCTGGCTTCCCCTCCTGGGCCTGTCTCCATCTAACTGCTCCTTGTTGGCTGGGGCAGGGTAGCTGCTTCCCAGCCCCGCTGGCTCTGGCCTTGCCCTCTCTTGCTGGCCACAATCCTTCGTAAGATTCCAGGTGTCGGGGAAGATGGCCTGACGATTCACGGCCACAAAAGCTGGCTCCACTACTTCCTGAAAGCTGCAAGCAGCTCCACAGGGAGTCTCTGGCCTGGATGGCTCCAAAGCCCAGGGCCACTTCCAAGTGGCAACCAGAGCCTCCTCTGGACACAAAGGGTCACCCTGTGGCCCTTCAGGGTCTCCAGGCTCCTGGGAGACTGTGCACCCAACCGAAGGTGGAGTGTGGCACAGGGAAGACATAGAGGGCTCACTCACGGGGTTCAGAAGGTCCCTCCTAACTGGAGCCTGGCACTCTGCACCAAATGACCCCGGAGAAACCTCTGCAGAGGGAGACCTTGAATTGTAGGTGTCAGACGTCACCCCAAGGCCAGCCAAGTCAAGCCAACTGGGGGCTACAGGAAGAAGACCCCGTCTATTTTCCTCAGTGCAGAGGACCTCTAGGGTGTGGCCCTGGCCTTGAGGGGAGGATTTAGAGGTAGAAGGCAGGAATACAAAAGGCATGGGAGGACATGGAGAAGGGGGAGCAGGAAGGGTATGGGGTAGAGGTGGAGCTGAGCTTGGCAGCAGCCCTGAGGAGCTCGGGGCCACAGCAGAGGAGCTCGTCTGGAGGAGAAAGACAAAAGGAAAGGGGGAAGAGAGAGATGGGGAGGTAAGGAAAGATGCTCACAGCAAGGGACAGGCTCGGCTTAGGGCTTGGAGAGCTACCACCCATACTGACCCAAGTGTTACAAGGCTGAAGCATGGGGACTGAGCCTTGAAAAGACTCAGACTTTAAAAAACCCCTTCTTGGGCTTCACATCCTTGGCCCTCATGAAACCTGGGCAAGAGAAAGCAGCTGTGAAGCCACCGCTGTAGGGTCACCCAAGGTAGGGATGAAAGAGAAGACTAAGGTGAGGTAAGCAACAGGGAGAGCAGTGACAAGGGAGGTCAGTGCCAGGCACAAAGCATAAGGAAATCAGCTGTGGGCAGCTGCTCTGCACTCCTCCAACACTGGCTCAACTCTCAGCCCTGTCCCTCTTGGGCAACCCCAGCTTTCCTATGACCTCGAGCTTATTCTGGGATCAGGGTCAGAAGTAGTGCAGCTTCCCCTTCCTGAGCATCTGGACATAAACCGTCTCAGAAAGAACCCCACAGAAGAGAAACAGAGCAGGGGTCTGCCCTGAGGCCAAAGCCTGAATCCATCTTATTCATCTCTCATTAGCTGCTCAGAACTGTGAGACACAAGGCTAACAAGCTCAAGCTCAACCCTCCACCCTGGCCAAGTTCCCACCCTCCACAGTGAACCTCAAGCAAAAGAGAAGCAGGAGGCACCCTCAGGGCCTGCTTGCTCCCCTTCTCCAAATCCCTAAGTCGCGCTCTGAAGGTCACCGGCTGACCCACATGGAGGTACAGTCAGCAACTCCTAGAGAATTCTGTCAATATCCCTGTCCAGGCACTGCATCCCCTCAATAAAACATGGCCAGCTGGCAGGACTGGGGAGGCCCCAAAGAGGAGGGGTAGGGGATCCTAACGCAGGACCGGCCCTGTGGGCTGACAGCTTAGGTTTCTCAGACAGGGATCATGGCAACTCTGAGGCCCAGTGGCCAGGCCCTGGATGGAGAGAGAAGGACGGAAGGAGGCTGGCAAGGGAGGGTTGTGGATTCAATCGCCAGAGACAGAAAGAAAGAGGTCACGTTGGTCATGTTGAAGAGCCAGCGTGGGAGATGGGGCTCCCGGGCAAGTGACCTCTCAGGCACGGGATCCTGAGTCTCACAAGGTCCAGCAGAGCATGCCCTCCCCCACCAAGAGCAGCCATCAACACAGGGCCCTTTGTCCCAGTGTCCCAGCCTCCTGATGCCCTGGACCTGGGTGGCTGGGAGTGCCCGAGGAGGAAGGAATGTCCCAGATGAGTGCTTCTTTGGCTTCTCCACCTCCACTGGCTACTGAGGCAACTCAATCCCCCCAACACTGCCGGGCCTCCCCGCTCCCCACATCCTGCTATCCTAGCATCGAAGGGTCCCCAACTCAGAGCAAGGCATCCACACGCTGAAGGACAAAGGTCCAGGTACTCACACTGAGGTAAAAAAGGATGAGGGAGGGGGGCATGGCAGGGAAGACAGAGGGACCACGGGGCACCTTGAAATCTGACAGTGAGGCCATCAGCTCGTCCAGCTCCCTGGTGGCAGAGGAGGCTGAGATACGCGTCTGCTGCTGGCTGGAGGTGACTCGCTGCGGGCTGCTCATCTCGCCCTGGTTCACAGTAATGGCGGGGCTGCAGGGCAGATGTGGGGTCAAAGGGGAGCCCAGAAAGCAGCCTCAGGCTCTACAGGGGATAGGGTCTGACACCCAACACCTCCAACCCTGGGAAGACGCCCCACACCCAGGCTTTCAGGACTCATCACTAGGAAAGGGGCAGTGCCCTGAGGTGAGCTGACTCAGGAGAACACATGGAGTTTAAACGGCACCTCTCCTAAAGAGACTGCTCTGCTCCCCGCAGCCCCGATGAAAGCTCACCATGCCCAGGCACCCCACGTGTGTCTCTCACACACTACAGATGTGGTATCACCACGGTAACATGGTAACACTAGTAAGAGCTAACATTTAGTATTTCCCATGAGTAACAGGAGCTATGGGCCAGAAACCATTCTAATCACCTTACATGTATTATTTAGTTTCATCTCTATTGAAGTAGGTAGTTATACCCTCCTTATCCCTTATCTGCTGATCCCATTTTACAAATGGGAAAACTAAGGCTTAAAAACTGGCCTGTCACAACTGGCAGAGCCTTACTATGTGGTTGCAAAGCCTGTGCTAACAGCCACTTAAATACAGGTATGCATGTACAACTTCTGCCCCCTCTTTTGGAGACAAGGTTTTACTATATTGCCCAAACTGACTTCAAACTTGCAATCCTCCTGCCTCAGCCTCCCAAGTGACGGAGTTTCAAGTGTATGCTACAAGACCCAGTTAGTTACTGTCTGGTTTTTCTGATTGCTATTGGTTAGCTGAAAGCAAGGATGGTGTTTATTCGAGTCACCACTGCAGCCCCAGGGCCTGGCAAACAACAGGCACAAAGGAACGGGTGACACTAGCGAGAATGGACAGACCCTGGAACCTGGCCTGGCCAGGCCAAACCTTCCCGAGCCCAGGAAGGGCCTAGTGATACTCACACAGGGCTGGGCACAGAGCTCTCCAATTCATCCAAGAGGCTCTCCACACTGGGCCGCACATCCTCTAGGCCCCGTGCGCCATTGCGCTTGGGTTTCTCTTTCGGAGGCCCAGTTTTGCCTCCCACGGGGCTGTTATTCTCTGGAATGCCACTTGGAGGGGTCAGGGCCCCAAGCAGTGGGAGGCTTGAGTTGGCCTCATCTTAGAGAGAAGGAGAGAGACAGGCTGCTCAGCCCTTGAGCCCTCCAGGGCCCTAGAGGCCAGCATGTGGGCCTGGGGAGCCAATCGTACCTGCAGGGAAGCCTGGAGAATTGTGCTGCACGGCATTCAGTTCCAGCAGCAGACGATCAAGTTCAGAAAGGTTGCTGCCCAGGGAGGAGCTCATTATGGTAGGCGAAGGCTCAGCTGACTTCTGCTTGTTGGGGAAGCTTGGGGAAGCAACGGAAAGAGTTCAGTGAGAGATGCGCCTCAGCCTTCCACTGGTGTGGTGGCCCTCAAATTCGCAAGAAGTATCAGGTGGAGGGGTTACGATGTCTCCCTCAGCAAGAGGACAGAGAGCAGGAAAGGGATGTGGTAAGGAGGGAGGAAGGTAGTCTTGCTTCAGTTCCTCAATCACGCAAGAAGCCTTGACAGCCCAGGGTATCCATTACACAGAGATGGCAGATATAGCAGTTAATTGACCAGAGCCTCCAGGACTTCTATAGGTTAAACCAAAGACCCCGAAGGTAGCATCCCCCAAGGGCCCGTTACTATTCCCAGTCCCCAGCCTCAGCAGCCTCCTGCCCTGACCAGGTCCTTGGGGTTTCCAAGCATTAGGAGAGGCTGGGGCTGTACCTGTAGACGTGATCCTCCTCACCGACTCGGGAGCACGGAGGGCTGACGCCGTCCTGGGGATTGGAGGCACTGGAGGCTTTGGCCCTGGAGCTGTACACAGGTGACGGGGACGGAGGCTGCAGGAAGGAGAGTGCTCAGAGGACTGTCCCAAGGGGAGGGAAGAATGGGGAACAGGAGCAGCCCGAGTCACCCTCAGGTGGCTTCTGCTCATGGCCACCCGTCTCACCAGGGACTTTCCACAATCGGGCTAGGACACTGGTGATTAATTCTTGGTCACTGCCTCGCTCACACAGTGGGTAGGAGGAACAGCATCTGGTTGGGGACAGCCAAGTCCCCCAATCCATTCTGCCAATCTCATTCTTCCACTGGTTTCCACAACTCCCTGCTAGACAGGCTCCTTCTGCACCTTCCCCCCAAGCCTCCAGAGATTTCCTGACCCCTGTCCCCACCATACCCGCTGGTGAGTGAATCGGGAGGCGCTGGGCTGCCACTGGTCTAAGGGGTCAAGGGTGGTGCCATTGAGGGCCTCGCTAGACGGGGGTGGTGGGACCGGGGGTGGCACTGCGATCTCCTGGTAGGTGTGGTTTCCAGTTGGGTAGGAGTAGGGGGCCTCCTCAGACAGGAACACAGGCCGTTTGGAGATGTGGGAGGTAGTGGACTCCAAGTCTGCCAGCAAGGCGTCTGCAAAGAGAAGACGAAGGGAGCAAGTGAGAGCCAGGCACCTGGGAACTTTCCAGCAGTGCCCTGCCTGCCTACACCTCAACAGCAAATGAGTACCGGGCTCCTGCCCCACCCATGGGAGAAATGACCAGCCTCAGGACAGGAAGCCACCAGTCCAGACCGGCCTGACCGAGAACCAGCTCCCAAAGAGGCTCTCTTCTCCCCAAACCAAAGCTGCAGGTGCTCTGGAGGATTCCTCCAGGCTGCTCCTTGGGGCTCGCCTACCTCTGGAAGTCGGGCTCTTGACTCAGTGCTCCTACCGACAGGGCTGGGCCGCCGGCTAGTGCAACTGAGGAATGCCTGCCTGGAACTCCGACTCCATGGGGCACCTCCGAGAACGTGGGAGGGGCCCACGTCACGGGGAGGGGCCTGGGCAGCGCCAGGCTCTCACTGAACTTCCAAGAGCTAGGCTTTCTCAGCCTGCAGCTCAGAGGAGGCCTGTGGTTTGGATGGCACCTGTCCTTTTCACCAGGGAGAAGAAGCAGAACCCCAAGCTCTACGCTCCTCCTGAAGCTCCAGGCTATGAGGTAAGGTGTGTAGGGAGGTGGGGACTGGAAAGAAGCCGGTGCAGCGGTCCCCACCCCCTTGGCAAGCCAGGGGCAGGACTGCTCCGCTGGCTGTTTCTGCAGAAGCCTGGCAAGCAGCCCAGCCCCAGAGGCTCCAGGGCCCCACTACTCTGCTTTTAACAGCAGCAAGGGAGCTTAACTGGCCCTGGAGCATGAGATTCCATTAACCTGCGCCCCCTCTCCCCCCGCAGCCAAGAAGGGGGCCCTAGGTCCCTATGGTCTCCAGACAAGAGGGGCAGAACTGGAGGGTCAGAGTGGGAACTCTTCCCCTCCTGGGACCCTTGACAGCCCCACAACCCAGACAGCCCAGCCCCAGATGCAACCAACTCAGCCCGCCATGCTCCTAGACTTGCTCGCTCTCCTCTCCCTGGCAACCTGCTTGATCCTGACCTTCAGGACAGTAATTAAAAAAAAAATAGAAAAAAAAAAAAAAAAAAAAAAAAAAAAAAAAAAAGCAATGGTTGCTTTACCACCATTTACTAGTAACAGGCACAGTGTTAGGCACTTAACATATATAATCATAGCTAATCCTCCTAATAAGACGAAAGGTTGAAATCCTGATCCTCCCTTTTGAACTGAGGAAAGTGGGCTTGGAGAGAGACATTAGCCCCAGGCAACAAAGCTAATGACTTGCAGGACATGGACAACTCCTCAGAAGCCCCAAAGCCCAAATACCCGGCCTGTAAGAAGCTGCTGTGACTGCAAGAAGATGCCATATTTAAAGAATTCAATCTCCGGAACGTCTGTGACCCAAGCTCTGAAGGCTGCCAATATGATCCTTCCTTGTGGCCCTGCTCCCCCACCCCACTTGCACTCAGAGGAGAAAAGAAGGAAGCAAGGCCCTCACTCAGGCCTATGGGGCCACACCCTCTCCCAGAAGCTGGCCCCAGCCACACCTACGCAGGCTCCTGCCCAGATGGTCGGAGGGGTTACCTGTACCAAGGCCCAAGACCCCTGGTCCTAGTTTCCTACTTCTATGGGAGGTTTGTTCCTGTACCCTGCTTTGCCTCCAGTCCTTTAGAGGAGATCTGGCTTCCTGTCTCTAGCAAACCGGAACTAGAAAGAGTTGTTAGTGTGTGTCTAGGTAACAGCAGAAGAGGAACCAGTGTCCAGAGCCAATCCCAGTGGCCTCTTCAGGACTACACCTGCTGCCTTGGCTTCAGAGATGCTCCCATTTCCCCCTTGCCCAACCCAGCAGGGGCAGGGCTCCTCCTGCATGTCCAGCAGAGCTACCTGGGAAGCTCCAGAGGAGTCCCCAGAGCAGGCAACAAGTGACCTGAGCTCAAGCTCAACTTTGTTCAACATTCTGCAACAGGGAGTCCACTGCCCACTCACCAAATCCCCTGAGCCCCTCACCTGTGGTGTGAGTGAGTCTAAGTCTGGTGTTGATTCTGGTTCACGATTTCTATGGGCTGTTTTCAACCTGGATACCTTGGTTGGTTAGACTGTTGGTTGGAGGGTGCATTCTTCCTGTCTCTTGTCACAGAGACAAGAGACTGCTAGTCCTAGAGGTGATCTAGACCTGAGTTCAAGTCTCAGCTTCATTTGCTACATGCACCACGGCAAACTGTCCACCCTCTCTGTGCCTCAGTGTCTTCAATAAGCTGTGGTAAGTAACACCCCACAGAACCGGTATGAGGTTTATAGCAGACAGCTGCAAGCACTGGGGCTTATTTGCTTTTTAAGATCCAAAAAAAAACAAAAGATCCTCCTCGAAGGAGAAGGATAAGCTGCAACTTCTCCTCAGTCTTTTCTGGGTAGAATACGGGCAAGACGAACACGGCAATTCTGATGAGAAAGGTATAATAATAAAGTAAAATTCAAAGTATAGCATGTGTTGATGTCAGGGAGAAGACATATCATTTTCCATTTTCTCCAGTCATTGTCTACCTGAGAGGAATCCCAGCAACTACCTACAAAAGCCATAGGATCTCTCCCTCCTTGGTCTCGCCTGGTGATCTGGACAGGGGTTGGTGTCACAGTCCCCTAAACTCCCTATAAACTGCCCAAGGAAGAGTTGGGAATCTAGGAGGCAAGCCAGGCATAAACAATAAGTTATAGTTTGGATTCCTGTGGCTGCAGATGCCTGACATGGTTAAGGGCTGAAGTCTCCTTGCAAGCTCAGCAAACTCCTCCCCTGGCTTGAGTAAAAAGAGCCACAAAGGAGTCACAGGTACAGCCCCATCCCAGAGAACTCCTTGAAATTTCAGCTACAAGTACGGCCTTTTGCCCAGCTCTCACTGCCTGAGGGTAAGCTCAGAAATTCCTTATATTAGAGCCAGGCATGATGGTGCATGCCTGTAATTCAGGCACTCAGGAGACTGAAGCAGGAGGATCACTCTGAGATCAAGGCCAGCCTGGGCTACACAGTGAGTTCAAGGTCCGCCGGAACTACCTAGTGAGACCCTGTCTCAATACACAGCAAATAATAAAGGAAAAGAAACAGAGGAGAGAAGAGAAGAGAAGAGAAAAGAAGGGGAGGAAGAAATTTCTTCTATTCATAACCCAGGAAGGTTTTAGGTTGCTTTGGTCAGAGGCCACTAGAACCCTGTTAGAACAGAAACACACACTCCCTTCCTGTAGATAAGGAGGGCAGATTCCAGACGCTGCCTGGAAGTAGTCGGAGTCCTCGTCGAGGCCACAGGAGACCTCACAGTTCTTCATCATCACTTCACTTAGATCCAGGGTCCAGGCCTAAGACCATCACAACTCAAGTCACCCTGTGGAAAGTTCTCGTGGGCAATCTCATCTTCTATTTTGGCGGAAACCACTCTAGACTCTGCAGCTTTTTTGCCTCTCGGGGAAAATCAAGGTTACTGGATGAGAACAGAAAACCTGTGCATATGGGGGACAATCAGGCTGTCTCAAGGCTGGCAACAGGCTGGGTGCAAAGTCCCCAGCCACCCAGGGACAGAGGCCAGGAAGTTTGGCCTGGCAAGGAAGGCCTGCGGAACATGTACCACTGACCACCAGAGGGCACCATTGGCCCATCGGCTTCCTCCATGGGACGTAACCAAAGGGAGCCTGCCGTAGGAATTTTCAAGTAGATCTGGGAGAAGACCCGGGTGACCCCAGCCATAAGCACAATGAAGCTGCATGAAATTCTGAGGGGAGATGGTGGTGCAGGAGGGACAGAGCAAGCTACGAGGGGGAGCAAGAGGCAGACTGTATATGAAGACACCAAGCCCTGCCCAGAACACTCTCATTTGGAGGTGCAACCCCACGGTGACATGCAGTTCATGAGGCTCCACAGTCCTGGGGGGCCACACACCCTCACTTCTGGTGCTTTCTCCAAAAACTCAGTGCTTTGGGCATCCCTGTCTCTATCCTGAAGCCGGGCCTGGCCAGAACAAGAGCTCAAAGCAGCAGTGGCTTTGGGCTGGGAGGCTGCCCTAGGGCAGGGGCTGGGCAGCCCCAGGGTACTTTGGGCCAAGCTAAAAGGAAAAGTCCTTCCCTGAGCTCCAGAAACTGACTGTAATCCTTAGGGAGTACAGCTTTATAAATTTACAACCCCCAAGGATTAAGATGCGAGGCATGCTGGTGCATGCCTATAATCACAGCTGCTCCAGAAGCAGAAGGACAGCCAACTTTGAGGCCAGCCTGGGCAACCTGGTGAGCCCTGTCTCAAAAAATGCTGGGAACCAGGTGTCTGGATGCCTGTATGAGGCCATGGGTTCAACCTCTGTAGCAAAAAAAAAAAAAAAAAAAAAAAAA
>NW_022900924.1:9855178-9895411 GCF_012274545.1 Fukomys damarensis | reverse complement strand
AAAAAAAAAAAAAAAAAAAAAAAAAAGATGCAGACATCCCTGACCCACCATCTGCCTAAGACTGGAGGGGCCGGTCGGCCAGCATTCCTGGGAAATGCTGCAGCTGTACCCCTCAAGTTCCCTTATCAGCTCAGGGGCCCAAAGTGGAGGAAACCAGGGGTTCCCCACACACACACCCTCAATGTGGGGCATGCCCCCCAGACCATCCTCTGGCAACCTAGGCCGACACACTGACAATACTGGGTTCAATAAACGGTCCAAGGTAACAATGGGGCTGGGAGTGGAGCTCAGTAGTACAGCTCATACTTAGCATGTAGGAGGCCCTGGGTTTAATCCTCAGTATAGAAAGAAAGAGAGAGAGAGAGAGAGAGAGAGAGAGAGAGAGATCAATGAAACTTTCTACCCCCACCTTCAAGTAGAGCAAAGAAATGTCAGGGCTCTCCCACAAACTGGGGCTTCTTCCTCCTACCCAGGCCTGACCACCACATTACAGCGTGATAAGGACTGCGAAGATCAGAGGCCTGGATTTGGACAGGTGCCAAGAGATGAGCTAAAAGTCCATCCGGGACGGCTCAAATGTAGGAGAGGCGGAGAACACAGAGCTTTTCCATTCTCTCCTCACAGGCTCTCCACAGTCACTGGACAACGCAACTTGCACAGCAGGATTCCGAGCCACACAAGCCGCTCAGTGACTAAACTACTTGGATACACTGTTCCATGGCTCTTGTGCCTTGGTTCTCTTGCCTGCCCTGTGGGAATGCCACCATTTTATACACAGAATTAGGATTAAACAAGAAAATAGACATAAAGCACTGGCTTAGCATGGGGCCTGGAAGAGAGCACAGTCAGTAAATGGGAGATGCTGAGCAGACAAGAACTCCCTACCAGAGAAAGGTTCAGCCCCAGAAAGAGAAGGCACCTCCTATCCCATCCCACCCAAGGGTAAGGATGCTACAATCCAGTCCTAGGCCAGCATCAAGAGCACCATTCTGGCCTCCACCACAGAACCCACAGCTGGGACAGGTAAATGGAAGGCACCTAGGCAGCTCTCATCCTTTCCCAGGGTTTGCAGAATTCCCTGCCTGGGGGGCCCTTGCCACCTGGCCTATTCTGCTCACTCCAGGCACCTGCAGCAACAGCTCCAGGCAGCTCTAGAACAGGTATGGTCCTCCGACCATTAGTAAGACCCCTCTCATGATGCCCAGCTGAGGAGAGGCCCTCACCAAGCACAAATTGTTTTTCACATCTTTCTGCAGGCCAATTTAACTCAGCTTTCATGGCCCCAGAAGTGCCTGGCACAGCTTCCGTAAGAGTTGAGCTGTTGACATGTGCTCGTGTCCCCTGCAAGCCCCAGCACAGGCAGCAAGAGGCATCATGGCCTTCCCACCTGCCCCATGCCACGGTGTTTGCCTGCCAAATCCTGTGAAACCCAGGCAGACAGTCGAAGCTCTGGGAGTCCCCCACCCGGTCCCACCCCACACAGAGGGTTCTCAGCAAGGGAAGGTTTGGCCCCCCTGCTGGCCACCTGGGCAGTCTTGGTGGCCTGAGTGTCACAGAAGCTTCTGGGGCCCCTTACAGCTCTGTGCAAGCCCAGGGATATAAGCAGTAAGCGGGCTTGGCCTTTCCTAAGGAAGGAGCTATGTAAACAGCAGGACTAGCTAAGAGATGGTCTCATCTGGGCCCCTTTGGTAAAACTCTTCCAGATTAGGAAGGGAGCAGAGCAGGAAGGCGGGTCTCCCTACTCCCCTGGCCCTGAGTTCCTCCCCCTCCCCCAGGCCAGGGCACAAGAGCAGTTAGAGCGGAGGTAATCTAATCCACAGCAGGGTGCTTTTACTGGGTGACTAACTCCCTAGGAATGGGGAGCTGGGTATATTTATCCTGATAACCGTCCTCCTCCTCAGATGAGAGGCAGATCTATGGCCAGTAAGGGCAACTCCACAATTAGGCCACATCTACTCTGACCCCACCCAGCCCAGAGACCTTGAGCCTGCACACTGACTAGGAACTCAGCCTCCTGGAGAGGCCTTCCCTGCCAATTTGGGCTTCTGTCAACTCTGTCCTCTCCAAGTGTTAAACTCCATAGATCAGGGACTCCAACAGCTAGAATGAATAGTTGGATGACAGAGAAACTATGAAGAGGAGGAGAATAGGGAAGGAACAGTGAGCAGAGCAAACAGCCAATGCTGAGTAGAAGCCTGGGCACATGTTCCAGGCCTGGCCTACAGGATGCCCTGATAGTCTCTTTGGATATGTTTTTTCTATCGGTAAAATGGGCAGCACCTGATCTGTCCCCATTCCTGGTAGCAAACTCTGAGGTGGGGATGTTATATATTATATGGGTAAGATTTATTTAGTACAGCTGAGCTCCTTGGGAGTTTGTCTAAATCCAAGATACTGCTATTATCTGAATCCCAGACAGCAACTACTCTCCCTAAGGGAATGGATGAGAAGCGATCCATACACAGTGTCATTTAAATATTTAATAACCATGCCTGGAGGTTATGAAGACTCAGCCACCAGTTCTCCTCAGCTGACTCATGCCTACTGAACAGGAACTGCCATTTTACTCTGGCAGCCTGAAGGAAGCATGACCTGGGGGTGACACACAGGAAACCAGGGGAGAAGGCGGAGGGTTTTCCAATCTACCACTGGTAGAACAGGGCTGGTCATCTGAATAAGGCGGTTCCTTCACAGCTTCCTATGTGCTAGATGACAGTATCCTGTCTGCTGTCAGCCCTGCCTTGAAAGCCTTGCACAGGAGTACACAGGCAGGTTCACTTTCATTATTGCGTGCTTGGCTTGTATCCAAGGTCACAGGGCACAAGTAACCAGAGATCTGAGAGAATAAAGGCTGAAAGGCAACTCAAGAAGTCACCCTGAGCTCCGGGGAGAAGCCCAACTGTGCCAGGCCCCCTCTGTAGCAGGCACCACACTGGCCCCACTGAGCAGGCTCCTGGCTTCCCCACCTGACTGCTCTAGGAGATTATGCAGTAGAAGGTAAGAAAAAGTAGAGGTGGCCCAGGTTCACTCTGGGCACAGGCACACTCCAGGCCCAGCTACAGACACAGCCCACAGTACAGGGCTGGAGAGCAGCAGTCTCCTACCATAAAGAACTCAGACTCTGGGCCAAGATCAGCAGGCCACTCCTTCTCTGAGATGTCCCAGAATATCAAGGATGTATTTCCTTAGTCAGATTTCATCCACCTCTTTGGATCTCCCAGAGACTCTGGACCTTTTAAGGTCAAGTTGAAGGTACGACTCCAGGCCCATCCCAGTTCAATGGGTAAAACACAGATTCATGTACAGACAGAAAGCCAGCCTCCAGCCCAGGAGACTCATGTCCTGGAAATGTCCTCAGCTGTTCCAAATCCGCCTCCAGTCCCTTCCTGAAATCAGCTCCTCCAGGCAAGTGGATCTGTTACTGAACAGGGCGGCTCCCTGGCCTCTCCCCTCTGCTAATCACCAACAGAGGTTAGGAGGGGCTCAGCAGTGAGTCATGTGCCTGCCCCACAGAGACCTGGACAAAAAGTTCAAAAGTGTGACTGTTACTGGGATGAGCAGTAATCTTTTCTGCGACATCTGTGCATTTCATGGCGCTAATGACCCACTCATTGCTAATCGAGGCCTGACTAAGGAACACAGCCCAGTTGGCCAGAGAACCAGCCAGCGCTTCCCCTTTTCTCAGGAAGCTGGGTCATTTCCCTAATCGGCTTCTATTTGCCTAACTTCCCAGGTTCTCCTTCCTAAAGTATCTTTAACGGCTCCGCCCTCTTCCAGTTCCCACAGGTAACTGGTCCCCTTGTCCTCCCATCAGTGCTCCTTGGACAGAGCCGCTCCCCATCCCACCTCCCTGTTTTTCTTTTCAGCACCTGCACCGACAGCATGGACTGGCACCTGAATCCATGCTGAGTTCCTTCCCAAACTCACCCACACCACCTACTCGGGGTTTTCACAGCTAATTCCCTTACCACAGATACTATCAGTTTGCACTTGGAACCCCACATTTGTGGGTGCGCCCCACACTTCACTCTCTGTGAGCAGGAACTTCCTCTCCATTCTGGATCCTCCTAGCAGGCCTGCGTGTTGTTGAGCAAACCAAGGACACAAGAGTCACAGTGTGGTCTTCAGATGTGCAAGCATTTTATATAAAATGGCACAGTATCTGCATATAACATATACTTTAACTAGTAAATTTACTTGAGAAAAATCTGTTGCCTAGGCTGGCCTGCTTCAGCCTTCCAAGCAGATGGGACATCAGGCCCTGCTCACCTATACTTATCTTTTAGATTGCTTATAATACCTAGTACAATGTAAATGCTATGTAAATATAGTTATTACACTGTATGATTTAGGAAATCGTAAGAAAAATTGGGTATATGTTTAGTTTAGATAGGGTTTCTTTTTTGTGTTTTTTTTTTTTTTTTTTTTTTTTTTTTTTTTTAAAAAAAGTCTAGAGTCGTTCTTTCTTGGCACTGGGTACAGCCAGCCTTTACATTTAACAAGATAGAAAACTTTGAGAATGTGAGCTCCCCAAACATTTTAGCTCATTTGGGTAATCTGAGCAATCCTCATAGCACACTGTTGAACTTGAAGATTGCATGTGCAACTAAATTTCAGTGTCTGAAGAATTATGAATGGGTAAGGAGAAAGACAGGGCTTTCCTAACAATTTTTGTCTTCTATTAGTATATGATATTGACTGTAATACAAATATGAAGATAGTGATGGAATTAGAGAAGAGGTTGCATTAGTCAACAAAAATAGCTTCCAGAAAGTTGTTTTCCTTTTTTTTTTTTTTTTTTTAACAGAGTCCTGCTATGTACTCCAGGATGGCCTTGAACTCACTCTGTGGCGTACTGGACTGGCCTCAAACTCATGGTGATTCTCCTGCCTCAGCCTCCGGAATGCTGGGATTGCCTCACCCAACTTTTTAATAATTTTCAATCTGCAGGTGTAAAATCCATAGATATAGTGGGCCAGCTTCTCTTACCTATTGTCCCTCTCTGCTACAGGAAAAGAGCAGAACCCTTAGGGTTGACAATCTTGTCTTGAGCCTCTCATAACACTGCCCCAAACTGGCCTTTACTCCCTACTTGGGCCCCTCATTGTAGCCTGCCTCTCTAGCATCCCCTGCCTTTCCCCAGTGATGTGCTTTCATCCTCGACATCAAGATGCCACCACCATCTTTTACTTGGGCTGTCTGGCCCTCCAGGAGGTAAAGGAGGCCAGGGGTACAGGAAGTCACTTCGAAACAACCAAGAGGATTAAGCTGGCTCACAGTTTCGGTGGGTAGGCTCCACGGCAGAGCAAAGCTCTTTAGTACATAACGGCTAGGAAGCAAAGCAGGGGAGCAGTACCAGAGAGGAGAGCGGCCAGGGACCAGAAAGGGACTCCCAAGGCCATGTACATTTCACCAATCCCTGGGGTGGATCCCAGAGCCCATCAAGCTCACACTCTACCCTAACCACCACACCTTCTCAGGGTCAGATTTACACAGGCGCAAGAAATTTAAATCATTGTCTTAAGCAAGGCTGAATTCTAGAGCCAAATACAAAACCGCAAGTAAGACTGAGAGAGAAGCTTCAAAAAGACTTTTTGCACTTGCACTTAGGGACTCTGGTGGATGGCTTTATATAGTACCACAAAGCCCCCACTGTCCCCACATAAAGGCACCCCTGTCCAGACCACAGATTTGGCCGCTATGGTATCACTGGGGACTAGGACAGTCACATAGCTCTTTGTACACGCTTCTGGTGTCCTACCAGCCTGGCAGTGTGGTACAGTGGAACGAACAGGCCTCCCAATCGAGACGGCATGGCTTCACATCTACCACTCACTAGCCTGGTGAGAATTTACTACACAGCTCTGGGCTTGAGTTTACTCAGATACCTCATGTAGTACATGGTGAGTAGTGGTGAAAACGTATACAAAAGCCATCATGGAGGCTGGGGATAAAATAAATGTGTGCCTCCTACACTGACACAGGGAAGAAACTCAGTAAATAAATCCACATCACTGATTTTCATCTCCCTGAAGATGAGGTGGGGAGGAGCTAGAGCCAGGGACCGAGGCCAGGGATTCTGGGAGCTGTGACAGGTCTTCACTAACTGGGGCCTTCTTGCTGAGCAAACCACTGACCTCACCCCTCTATGCCTGGGGTTCATTCCAAGTCCTCCTTGGAGAACATAAGCCGAGCCCAGAAGCCTCTGACTCCCTGCCTCACAAGAGCAGAGGCAAGACAGGGAAGCTGCAGGGCCTCCGGGCTTTCCCATCTCTACCGCCTGCTGGGAAGTCACACTTCAGCCCCAAACTTGAACCCAGAACAGTGACAATATAAAGAGCTGGCCAAGATCCATGGACGTCCCCAGCGGGGGCTGAGTCTTGGAGAGAGCAGCCTTTCAGAGGGGACACTGGCAGAAAGAAGCTTAGGAAGTGGTGCAGAGGAGTAGTGAAATGACTCTTCCCGAGCCATTAGAAGCCTGGCCTCATGACCTCATTTCATAGATCAGGATACAGAGGCCCAGAGCTGTCCAATGAGAGCACTGCTCAGGCAGGAGGAGTCTCCCTCCCCACCCCCTAGGACAGCTCTGCTTGCCTGCAACGCTCATCCCAGGATACCCATGGGGAGAGGCGGAACCCTGCAGCAGCAATTCCTCACCCTCGCTATCAGCACCTCTCCACGCACTGACCCGAGTCAGTGGAGAAATCCAAGAAGGCAGTCCACCAGGATGTGACTGCACCACTGCCAACTCTGGCGCATGTTCTTTTCTTCTCTTCCTCATTCTCTGCCTCACATGTGGTCCTGGGCCACAGATGTACCCCTAGGAGGACGCGTGTGGACCTAAAGAATTCAGAGGCCAGGAGGCTCCATGTTCTAGCCTAACTTACTGCTGTCGTACCAGGCAGGGTGTCAGGAGTGTTTTCCGCCTGTGTTCTACTCATGTTGCTGCTGTTCTCGTCTGAGCACAGTGATACACGAAGGGCCTTCCCTGGGTTCCAATCTGTGACCTCGAAGAGGTGGCATGAGAATCATCAGGAGACCGGCAGGCAGGTGGAGCTCCAGTGAACACATCAAACCAGCCAACTGAGGGAGAGACAGAGACAGGTGGCTGGACTCCCTGACCTAGAGTCAACTCACACATCCCTCCAGTGGGAAGCCATGTGCCTCACCCAACTAGCTCTACTGAGCAGGGACTTCTGGGTTTCCTCCCCTGTAAACACTGTCCCACATTTGGGGATGAGAGGCTAACAGAGAAACACAAGTACACTGGAGAAACACAGGCCTGAGCCACGAGCTGTCCACAGCCCCTGGCTCTCAAGCCTGATACGCAATCAGCCACGAGGTGTACCACCAACTACCTTTGGCTAAGGTAGTCATCAGTGACTTGCGCAACTGACTTGCTTTCACTAAGAAAATCAGCTGCAGTGAGTTCAAATGACGCTATGACCATCAGCCCTACCTACCTGCATCCCAGTAAGAGAAGGCTGGGAAGTGAATAAGGAGAGGAGGACCACAGCCAGTTGGCTCTAGAGTACCTCTGCAGTTGACCCTCAATGACATTTTCACTTTCCTAGAAGTATCTTCACCCTCCAGCCCTGAGTTTCTCAGTCTCACAAGATTTGGCAGCTATCTGCTGAGTTAAGGCTCCAGGAAATGCTGGGGCCCCTTGACAGCTGGTGTCACCACAGACAGCTGGCACCTCCTGAATAAGGCCCCATCCCACACACAGAGGCTCTGAAGTCTCGCCTCAGTCCCCCCACCCCCAAGCTCCCCACACTTGCTTATGGGTGGTGGACCTGACCCAACATCCTGGTGGGATGATGTTGCTCATCTCTAAAGGTGGGATGCCTCCAGCCACTGTCCTAAAGATCCAGATCCATTTCACAGGAAACCTAGATCCTTGCCCACTTTTCTCACTGGGAAATCTGCCTCTTCCTGGACAGGGAGGAAGCAGATGGAAGCTGTAGAATCATGCTGAGAAACCACAACAGAAGAAGGAAAACAGACTTTCCTAAAACAAAATGCATCCTAGGACCTCTGGCCTCAATCTGCCTGGCAGGGCTCACACAGAGGGACACTAAGGTACAGGAAAGGAGAGTAACACTAGAACCATAGTAACACCCTATAGTCAGCCTGAAAGAAGCCCACCAACCTGAGTTGGGATCTCGAGCCAAGCAGAGCCAGGCCTCGTGCATAAACCAAGCTAGTGACTTTGTGCCCTAAGGCAGGCTCACACAACAGAGAAGGTTCTGGGACTTCCTCCTGGCCTGGTTTGGTTGGGCTGACCTCCTAGCTAGCTGGCTATACCAGGAGATAGATGGGGGCTGTGGATGGGATCCACCTCATCCTTAATTTGGATTTTATTGCAGGAGACAGTCTGGGGCTCTGGAAATCCAACCCAGCAAAGCCAGGACAGATGGCAACAACAGCGCCTGGCTGTAATGCCCAGAAATATCACACAGGAAGTCCCCAGTATACACACATGGAGCATTCCAAAAGTTTGCTTGGAAGTTGGATCTCAAACTGTGGAAAATGTCTTGTAACAGAAATGACAGTCTGAGGAGTGATCTGGGCAATTGTTGAGGTAGACAGTTCGCATCACTAGTCCCCTGGGTGCCAGCTTCTGCAGTGTTTGCAGGGACTGCTCTGTTGGGCCGAGGTGCTGAGAAGGACCACCTAGATGTGGGGCCAGGCCAGCATAAGTTCAGAGCACTTGAACCTCCAGTCTTGCGTGGGGTGCACAGCTGTCTTTGACACTCCCGAGCTAAGTTTTCCAAGGACAAACAGGACAAGGAATTCGGAGCTTCTGCTCCCACGCAACTGTGTGCAAAGCAGGGAGTCTTGGGGTTAACTAGACAACCTCTACCCGAACAAAACTGTCAGATGGGGCTGCTGCTTCCCCTGTCCATCTTCATGTCCAGACAAGAAACAGTCACCACGGAAGTCAGCGAGCTGAGTAAGTGCATTTCTCACTTCTGTCCTCTCTGATGCAACTTGTTTCTTTTTCGTAAAGAGCAGAAGTGGAAGTTTTTGTCCTCTGCCAGCCCTCCTTGTGCCCCAAATTGTGATGTCTACCTCCACGAACGTCATCATTTGGTAGAGGGTACACCTGTCCCCTGCACCATTTCTTACCCCATACCGAGATGAGTGTAGTCAAATCTTCCTGGTCATGAACACAGTCTCCTGTCTCTACATGACAGCAACAAATTTCAAACCCAGACACAAAGAGCATCCCCAACACTCTCCTAGTTTCCAGGTCACCTTAGGAAAGATTCAAAAGCTATTCTAATAGCCAAAGGTAGCTCAGTGTGTGGTGACAGACAGCAGAAGGTCCCCGTGGCTTCTGGAGCAGGGGTAGGCTGGGCAGAACCAGACTCTGAACCCAGATTGCTCTCACAATCACAGACTCTAGAGTGTAGATCTGCTCTCCCTGCAGCTAGCCCGACACTACAGTTCCTCACCTGTCCGGGCCTGCCTATCTTTTTGGTGAAATAGGAAGCATTAATGGCTAAGGGTCAAGCCAGATAGTCTGAGACCTTTCAGCAATGAACCTGCATTCCAGCAGGGAAAGGGGGAAAGAGGAGGCAGAGTCCCATCCCCAGGCCCACAGTTGAATCCACTCATAGATGTGTTTGTGCCTTTTAAAAACCTGAAGAAACAGGTTTCACATGAAAACCAGGATTTCTAGTTTTCTAGGAGCAATCAAAAGAGCAAACAATACAGTCTCTAATAGACTGGTTCCATTTACAATTTTCAACTTTACTATGGGTGCATTCAGCAGAAACATATTTCAAATTTTGAATTTTGATCTTTTTCCAGGCTAGTGCTAGGCAGGACAACGCACTCTTGAGAGGGCTGGGCAGTGGCAGCAAGCCACAGAATCATGAGGGCAAACAAACAACACCCTATTTGTTCTGAGTTGCTAAGCTATGATGGTCATACCTAAGAACATTAAAGGCATTTTTAACTTAAGATATTATCAACTTACAATAGTTTATTGGGATATAACCCCATCGTTAAAAGTGAGGAACATCTATACTAGTCTACTTTCCTACAGGAAATAATTAATAGTGGCTTTGGACAGTACGAAATGCCCACTTCATTTGCCTGGCCTCACCAAGTACATGAGTTTTCAACAAAATGAGGCATGGGTTTTGTACAACTTGGGTTCAAGTCCCAGCTCTGCCAGTTGCTAACATGGTACCTCTTTGAGCTCAGTTACCCCATCTGTAGAATGGATGTACTTATGGCCAATTTTGCAGTGGGGACTGTAGTATTCCCAAGCTTCACTCAGGCCATTGGAGGAATAAATAAACATAAAGCAGACCTGGCATATCAAAACCACACAGTCCATATAGTATTAGTGCTTATCATACCAAGTGATACCAGGTGACAGATGGAGGCTATGTAGCTGTCCCACCCACAAAGTTGACATCCTTGACTGGTCCACCTGAGCAGGTACAAGAGTGCTTGACATTATAAGCCATGAGCAACTCCAGAGAAGGCGCTGTGAAAGGTGTCAACTGGGCAACCTAGTTCTCCCACACTGAACCAGCTCCATTTGAGACATCACAACTAGACCATTGTCTACAAGGAGATCTTGGTTGAAAAGCAGATGCTTTGCTGGGCCCAACCAAAATTCTGATCTCTCTCCCTGGCTTTAAAACCATCACCAAGTTCAAAAGATCATCAAATGGAAGCTCCAGGACCTGGGGTGTGGACAGCTCAGTGCACAAAGCCAAAGGGAAGGTCTTCTTGGGCATCATCTATGGGCCAACTTCCCAAGTCCACAGCACTGCCAACAATGCAAGCACCGAGGAAGGAGTATAAGCTTCTGAAAATCATCGATGCAACCCGCCCAGGACTCATTCATGCCTGTGCGTCAAGCGTGACAAGTGTCCGCCCACTCAGTTCAACTACCCAGGATTTCCCATTCCTCTTTCTTGCCTTTCCAAGGCAAGGGAGGAGAACAGCCCCAGGAATGAGGCTAACCCTTATACCAGAGGTCCGAACTTGGTAACCACAGACTCCATCTGTGAACCACCTGAAATTACACACAATACACTGTGTACATGTCCCTGCTGCATTACTCTGGGGAGAGTCCAAAGGGGATGGGAATCCTCGAAGGGGAAGTCACTGCCCCAGGGCAGGGCTGACAGTCCAGTCCTGCCCCTCAGTCTACTGCCTAGTCCTTTGAGCACAAGTCTGATCACTCAAAGCTAAAGTCACTTCATCTTTATGCCAATTCCAAGTAATGTAACTGAAATTTCTCTCCAGGAAAAACCACTACATTTCAGGAAGTACAAAATGGATATATCCTAGGGAATTCCTGAAAAAGGGCAATTACTTGAACCTGTCTCACCAGTCTCCTCCAAGTCCCTCTATCCCTCTCACTGGCAGCAGCCTCATCTTCACCAGTGGGGTCCCAATGCCATGCACGAACATATGCTAAACCTCAGAGGGATGTCACTAGTGGAAGACCGTCCTAGGGAAGGGAACACAAAGGAGTCAACAGAGAGCTGGGGGAGAGACAGGACGGGGCTTTCCAGACAGAGGAGAGAAACAGCTGGGAAAGTGCCTGGATAGAGGGGACTGGAGCTCGGGGTGCAAGTCCTAGCTTGGCAAAGCAGTCGGCCCAGGGCCTGCTGAGGAGTCTGGACTTACAAGGGCAGTTGCAAAAGGCTGTCAGTAGGGGAAACACAGGACCAGGCCTGCCTTTTAGACTGCTCAGCCAGTATGCAGGAGAGGAGCGAAGGGAGGCAGGGAGGGAAGACCAAGAGCTGCAAGGCTCTAACTGAAACAAGGTAAAATCAACAAGACCTGGTAATTGAGTGGATACGCAGAAAGAGGGAGGAGTATGGGATGCCTTCCATACCTGATTCCTGAGGGAGGCTGGGGCAGCTACCAGATGAGACAAGGAGACAGGAGAGTAGCAGGGATTGAGAGGAAGAAGGCACCTCGGAGGGATCAGGGTGAAGAGCACAGAAAGGCCCAGAGTCAGATCAACGATGGGAAGAGCCACAGGGCAGGCAGCCTGTGAGGGGGTCAAGCCTCCTACAGATCCCTTAGGAGCCTGGAAAACAATACAGTCTTTCCACTCGCTTGCCCTTCCACTGAAAACAAGTCACTCTTCTCCTAGGCCTTGGACAGCCTGCTCCACGAATTGATTGTCAGGAATACTAGTGTTCCCTTCCTCTACCTGCTCCAAGCTGCTCTAAAGTTGGACCCTGAGATCCACATGCAAAACTCACTCATCTGACAGCTCTCCACCAGGAAGAGAGGAGCTGGGTCCTTCCTGCCGAATGACCTTGTGGTTCACCACTGAGTCCAGCGGGCCCAAAGCACAATCTCAGGCCCCAGGATTGCATGGCAATGCCCTTCAGAACTCCCAGGGCCAGGGTCCAGCTGAGCCTAGAGCAACTCTGCACACACAGAGCTCAACATCTCACTGGAGGATAACAGACACCCCAAAGCCACAACACTGTCTCAGCTACCGTACAAAGGTCAAATCCAAAAGATCATTTTATGGAGGAAGTACAGACCAATGAGTATCTTGGCCTGGTGGCTCACACTGTTTGATTCACCTGAAAGATCCCATCAGGAGGACACAGGGTACTAAATCACAGCCAATGAATCCCGCTCAGTCTCCCCCCAAGCTCTCACACATGCTGTTCCCTCTCCCTGGACCACCCGCCTTTCTTCTTTACTAGGATAACCCCTTTCTTAGCACTTGAGATTCATACAGCTGTTTCCTCTTCTGCAAAATGAGAATTAAAAACGGCCCACCTTGGGCTGGGGATACAGCTCAGTGTAGGGTATTTGCCTACCACCCAGGAGACCCTGGATTCAATAACCCATACTAAAAAATATTTTAAAAGAATGTGTTGGTATTTTTTGGGAGACTTCTTCTGAGAAAGACTTCCAAATCTTATTACAGAATGGCCATCAACCTACAGGATGAAGACTTGAGGCTTTCCTCAATGTCCTAATTATAATGTTCTAATTAAAATAAACACAACAGGGCTGGGGACTTAGCTCAGTGGTTCCACCGCCTGCCTTGCAAATGCAAGGTCCCGAGTTCGATCCCCAGTACCAAAAAAATTTTAAAAATATAAACACACCAAAGAGTTAGCTTAGACTTCTGTTTCCTCCAGGAAGCCTTCCCTGTCCTCATTCTCTGCACAGGATTTAATATCTTTCTCCTTTGAGGTCCCAAAGCACCATGCACATCCCCGCCGAGAGCTCAGGTCAAACTGGCAGAAACTGCCTGGCTAAGTGCCAATGTCTCACCCCTATCACCAGCCTGGTGAGGGCAGGATGCACACTTAATCCATCTTCCTCTCCTGAGTGCGGAGCAGAGCCTAGCACTTAACAGTGAAACTAAACAAATGAACTCGTGACCCCTACCAAGCCTGCTGCAAAGATCTGCCTCCCTACTTCAGTTCAGGTCCCTTCCTGATCCTCCAGGAGCACTCAGTATATGTAAAGCACAAAGGGGAAGAGCACAAGAGCACATGGCTTGAGGCCTCCCTGGTCTTCAATCCCAGGAAATGTCCCACTTTCTATGATCTATTTATTATCTCCCCGCTCCAACTGGCACCACTCTTACTGCTTAAAAACACAAAAAAATCAAACGAGTACTCCACAAAACTTTGTGGGCAGAACACAGCCCCTTGTGGGCAGTTAAGGTTTAAGCTCACTGTGCGGCCTGCCTGGCTGCCTTTGTGGTGGGGGAGGGGAACCCAGTGAGGTTGCCTCAGTGCACAGGAGTGAGGCAGTGGGATGCAGTGGACACCAGATGAAAACTGGGCTGGGACTGGCAGCTCCTTGGCTCAGTGCTGGGGGAGGAGGTCAGGGGCCTTACCGAATGACAGGACAAGAAGGTTAGTACGGGAGAGTGACTGTGGGTCCCAGGGCCGGAGCATCCGAGGATCCGGCCACACCTCTTCTGTGGTGCGGAGTAGGCAGGAGGCAGGAGCTGCAATGTGCAGACGTGGTGAACCTGCACTGCTGGAATGTGTCAGCCACACCCACAGAGGCTCTGCACCCCAGAGACCCTCACAGCACCGCTGATTATCAGGGCGGCATCACAGATGCAACGAACCACAAAGCATGTACAGGCCAGAAGCGCAGAGGAGCTCGGAGCCAGTGAAGAAATAAGAGAAATTGGAAGGGAGCAGAAGAAGAATATATTAATAATGTGCTCCGACATTTCTGTTAATTTCACTGTGTGTTTCTCGTGCTAGGGATTGAACTCAGGGCCTTGCAAATGCTATGTATGCACACGAGCTCCCTCTGAAATATAAACTATACCTCCAGCCATTCTTCTTTTATCTCTCTTTCTTTCTTTCTTTCTTTACTTTTTTGACACAGAGTATCACTAAATTGCTTAGGCTGGCCCCAAACTCCAGGACTCAAGTGATCCTCCTGTCTCAGCATCCTAAGTAGCTGGGAGGGACTACAGGTACATGTGACTGTACCCAAGACACCTTAATTTCTTTAGGCTTCCAAAGGCCCTTTTCAAAGCCAGGTATAACGGTGCATACCTATAATCCCACCATTCAGGAGGCTGAGTCAGGAGGGTCATGCACCCTTTACATAGCAAACTTAAGGCCTGCCTGGGCTACATGGTGAGAATGTCTCAAAAAAAGAAAAGTAAGGCAGGGGAAAGGGGGAAAAAATGAGAATCAAGACTTGTCATGCAGAGGTACAAGATCCCAATGATGAATGTAACTGTACTGTATCCCTAAAATGTACCAATAAACTCAATTAAAGCTGAAAAAAAAAAACAAAAAAAAGTAACACCAAGAATGGAAGAAGCCAGGCATGATGGTGCACACCCAGCACCGAAGCAGGAGGATCACTGTTCGAGACCAGCCAGGGCTACATAGTGAGTTCCAAGTCAGTCTCAACTACATAGTGAAATCATGTCTCAAAAAAAAAAAAAAAAAAAAAAAAAAAAAAAAAAAAAAAAAAAAAAAAAGAATGGGAGGAAAAAAATGTAAATTCTCTATTATACGGTTCTCACATTATATGTGAAATAATATATGATTTGAAGGCAGACTGCGGTAAGTTAAACCATAAAGTAATCACTAAAATAATTAAGTCAATGAAGTATAGCTAAATAAACCAAGAGGAGATAAAGAGGAATCCTAAAAAAATACTCAATGAATCCAAAAGGCAGGAAAAGAATAAAGAACAGATGGCCCAAATAGAAAACAAATGACAAGACTGTAGACTTAAATCCAACCATATTGATAATTACTTTAGATGTTAAAAGGTCTACAAACTCCAATTAAAAGATGGAGATTGTCAGACTATATAAAAATGCAAGATTTAATATATGCTAGCTATAAGAAACATATTTTAAATATAAAAACACAAGGGTTAATTCTGTAGTTCAGTGGTAGAGTACTTGCCTAGCACGCACAAACCCCTGGGTTTAATCCCCAGTACCAGCAAATAAAAAGTAAAGAGGCAATAGAACTTCAGTATGAACTATGCAGTAAGTATACAAATGAGACTACACACACACACACACACACACACACACACACACACACACAATCCTTTGAACACAGTAAACCATTTACTACTATTCAACAGATTTCTTCATGTCTCACATAGTGACACATAAATATAAAGACAAAAGACTCAAACTAAAGTAATGGAGAAAGATACTCCACGCAAAAATTAGCATTAAGAAAGAATTTAGAGTCAGGAATGTAGCTCAGTGGTACCATGCTTGCCCGGAAAGTGCAAGGCCTTGAATTCAATTCCTGATACTGAAAAAAAAAGGAAAGACAAAGTCTATGTGTAAATGTGTACAGGGTGTGACAGCGCACGCCTATAGTCCCAGTTACTTGGGACTTGAGACAGGAGGACTTCTTGAGCCCTGGAACTGAGGGCTGAGTAACACAAGGGGCGCAGAGAGAGAGGAGCGAAGGGGAGTCGGGGAGGCCGAGGGAGTAGACGCGGCTCTGTGAGGAGACGAAATGGCAGCCGCCCTCGCCTGCTCCTGATTTGTAGCTGTTTGTTCTCAATGAGGAACAAATCTGTCAGGGAGTCACACCAAGGCTTTGAAAGACATTGTGGTACCAGAGGTGGCAATTCAGCAAATTGGATTACTCTACCAGCCACAACAAAAATTCCCTGGAGAAGGTGCATGCTGACTTGATCAGAGGCACAAAGGAAAAGGACCTTCCAGGGAAGAATCGGTCCAGATGCCTACCGAGTCCCTGAGAATCACGACAAGAAAAACTCCTAGTGGTGAAGGTTCTAAAATGTGGGATTATTTCCAGATGAGACTCCACAAGTGCCTCACCGACCTGCGCCGTGCCCCCAAGATTGTTAAACAGATTTCGCCCGTCCGCATTGAGCCAGGAGCGGAGACTGAAGTAACTACTGTAGATGCTCCATCAACTACTTTATTACACTGAATACCAAGGAAGGCAGGAAGAAGAGAAGGAGGCCAGGAGGGAAAGCAGGAAAGGAGAAAGGAAAGGAAAGACAAAGTGCTTCTATTAGTAGCAGACTGGGTAGACTTCTAGATAGGAACATTACCAGAGACAAAGAGCAACAATGCATAATGATAAAAGGGTCACTTCATCGTGAAGACATAATTATCCTAAACGCTTACACAGCCAATAACAGCTTTAACACAGATGAGGCACAAATTGACAGAACTGAAAGGAAAGAAACAAATCCACAATTGTAACTGGAGATCGGAGATTTCAACAGTCACTTGAGAGAGCTCAGTAACTGAGAATAGGCCCTTCACCAGGAAGCCAGAAAAGATAAAAACAAATAACCCAAGAACTAACTGGCAGGAGGACAAAGGCCCACAAACCGTTAGTCTGAGGAATATGAGGGACCTCAGACCTTTGCTCACAGAAGCACAGAGGGCTGGGGGACAGCTACACAGCAGAAATGCTCCTTCCTTCTGCACAACTTCAGACACCCTCCAACACACACACACACACACACACACACACACACACACACGCACACAGGAAGGTGTACCAGTGCTCTCAGTCCCTGACAAATCTGACGGGGCTGGTATTCAATGCCCTTCCCACTAACGCTGCTCATTTCCTAGATGACTGTATCCCAGGTATGTTATGTTTAATCCACATGTAACCTCCACAAAACATGAAATGCACACATATAAGTCAGAGTGGTGGTGCATACCTGCAATCCCAGCTATTTGGGAGGCTGAAACAAGGTTCAAGTCCAGCCTGAGTATTTAGTAAAACCCTGTTTTAACACTTTTTTTTGGCGGGGTGGGGGTTGAGACAGGGTCTCACTATGTAGTTGAGAATGACCTAGAACTCAAAATGTAGCCCAAACTGGTCTTGAACTCACAGTGATCCTCCTGCCTCAGCCTCCCAAGTGCTGGGATTACAGGCGTGCACTACCACGCCTGGCCTTAAAACTTTTTAAAAAGGCTAAACTGGGTATGGCAACATACACCTGTAATCCCAGCACTCTGAAGGCTAAGGTGGGAGGATTGCTACAAGATCTAGGCCAGCTTGAGCTACAAAGAAAGATCCTGTCTCAAAACGAACAAATAAAAACTTTAAAGGAGAATAGGAATATAGCCTGGAGGTAGAGCAAGCAGACTAGCATACACTAGGTCCTAGGCTCAATTCTGAGAGATACACAGTGCATTAATGGCCTCTTGGTAAGCGAGAATCAGAATGAAGTCAGTTCATAGGTGTATTTCAAGCCAACATTGATTAAGAGAGACAAAGAAGGTCCCTACACCCTTGTAAAGGGAACAATCCAAGAAGAAGAGATAACAATCATAAATATATATGCACCAAATAGCAGTGCACCCAACTGTATAAAACAAATACTAACAGACATGAAAAATCATATAAGTTGCAGAGGAGGACCTCAATACCGCACTGTCACAAACAGATCAACTAGACAAAAATCAACAATGGGCTGGGGATTTAGCTCAGTGACGCTGCACCTGTCTCACAAGCACAAGGTCCTAAATTTGATCCAAAAAAAAACAAAAATCAAGAATGAAATATTAGAACTTTTCAAACTTTATTAGAAATATTCAAACTTTTGAACAAATGGACTTACTAGATGTCTACAGAGTATTCTACCCCACAACTTGAGAATACACATTCTTGTCAGCTGCACATGGCACGTTCTCCAAAAGAGACCACATACCAGCTCATAGAACATGCTTAAGTAAATGCAAAGCAAATGAAATTATCCCATGAATATTATCAGACCATAATGTAATGAAATTGGAAATCAATGGCAAAAGAAACCACAAGAACATCATAAACACATGAAAATTAAATAACGCCCTTCTGAACAAACATGAGTCACAGATAAAACTAAAGAAGGCAGACAGTTTCTACAATTAAATGATAATGACAGTACAACATACCAGAACTTATAGGATGAAAGCGGTGAATATTTGCATCGGGAAAATAGAGTGGGCTCAAATAAACAATCTAATGTTGAATCTCAAGCTTCTAAAAAAGAAGAGCAAGTCAAGCCCAAAGCTTATACGAGAGAGGAAATTATAAAAGTCAGAGCAGAAATTAGTGCAATGGAGACTAAGAAAACAATTCAAAGAATCAATGAATCAAAGAGTTGGGTCTTTGAAAGATTAAAGAACAATAAACTCTTAGCCAGCCTTATCAAAAAAAAAAAAAAAAAAGGAAAAGAAGGCTGGGGATTTAGCTCGGTGGTTCCGCGTGAGGGCCTGAGTTCGATCCCTGGTACCACAAAAAAGGAAAGAAAAAACTCAAATCCATGCAATTAGGAATGAGAAGGGTAAAATCACAATAGATCCTGGAGAGATCCAGACCATCAGTACCTATTTTGAGAATCTGTATTCTAATAAGATGAAAATACAGAAAAAATGGACAGATTTCTAGCTACACATGAATTATCAAAACTGAATCAAGAAGATATAAAAATTCTAAACAAACCAGCATCAGCCAATGAAATTAAAGATGTAATTAAAAACCCACCATGCCAGGCATGGTGGCACATGCCTGTAATCCCAGCACTGAGGAGGCTGAGGCAGGAGGATCCCTGTGTGTTTGAGACCAGCCTGGACTACATAGTGAGTTCCAGGTCAGTCTCAACTACATAGTTAGACCCTGTCTCCAAAAAAAAAAAACAAAACACTAGGCTGGGGATTTAGCTCAGTGGTTCTGCCACCTTCCTCGATAGTGCAAGGTCCCAAGTTCGATCCCAGGTACCAAAACAAAAAACAAAAAACAAAAAAAAACACTAGGGTCGGAGAGTTTGCTCAGCTAGCACCTCACCTGCCTCAAAAGCACAAGGTCCTGAGTTCAATCCCCAGTAGGGGGCGGGTAATACTTTAAAAACCCACCAACAAAGAAAAGCCCAGGACCTGATGGATTCACTGCTGAATTCTATAAGAAATTTAGAGAAGACTTAATGCCTCTATTTCTCAAACTCTTTAATTGAAATTGAAAAGGAAGCAATACTCCCAAAGTCATTCTTGGAAGCAGGCATTACTCTGATACCAACACTAGAAAAGGATCCAACCAAAAGAGAATACAGGCCAGTCTCCCCAATGAACACAGATGCAAAAATCCTCAAGAAGATATTGGCAAATAGAATACAGCAAATCACAAGAAGGTTATATACCATGACCAACATGGATTTATCCCAGGGATGCAAGGAGGGTTCAACATACATAAATCAATAAGTCTAATGCATTATATTAACAGATCCAAGAACAATAAACCATATGACCCTCTTAATAGATGCAGAAAAAGCATCTGACAAGGTCCAACACCCATTCATGATGAAAAAAAAAAAAACCCTACAGAAAATTGATATAGATGGTCTTTACCTCAATCTGATAAAAACCATCTATGACAAAACAGCCAATATCATACTAAATGGACAAAAACTGAAAGCTTTTGCTCTAAGACATGGTTGTCCACTGTCACTACTTTTGTTCAATGTAATTCTGCCAACACTAGCCAGAGACAAGAGTAATAAATCAAAGGAATAAGGATAGGAAAGGGGGGGATAGGAAAGGAAGAAGTTAAATTACCATTATTTGCAGATGACATGATTCTCTACACATAGAGGACCCCCAAAACCCTACCAAAAGACTTTTAGATTTGATAATCCAATTCAGTGGTATAGCTGCATATAAAGTCAATACTCAAAAATCAATAGCCTTCCTGTACATGAATAACAGACTTGTGGAGAAAGAAATTAGAGAAACAATCTCTTCCACAACAGCATCCAAAAAGAAAAAAAAAATGAACTACCTAGGAATCAATCTAACAAAGGAAGTAAAAGACTTTACATTGAAAACTACAGTACTCTGAAAAAGGAAATCAAAGATATCAGAAAATGGAAAGATATCCCTTGTTCTTTGGTAGAAAGAACCAATATAGTGAAAATGGTTATACTTCCAAATTTGTTACACAGATTTTATGCAATCCCAATCAAAATGTCAACAGCATAAATCACAGAATTAGAAAAAAAAAATCCTAAAATTCATTTGGAACCAGAAGAGACATAGAATAGCAAAGGCAATTCTGGGCAACAAGGGCAAGGCAGGGGGCATCACTCTTTTTTTTTTTTTTTTTTTTTTTTTTGGTACCAGGGATCAGACTTGGGTCCTTTGTGCTTGCCAGGCAGGCAGCAGAACCGCTGAGCTAAATCCCCGGCCCTAATCCTTGACTTTAAATTATACTACAAAGCTACTGTGATAAAAACAGCATGGTACTGGCAAAAGAACAGACCCGAGGATCAATGGAACAGATTAGATGATACAAACAACTCCAGACATGCTCAGTCACCTCACTGTTTTTTTTTTCCATTAAGTTTATTGGTACATTTAAGGTAAACAACACAGTTACATTTATCATTGGGATCTTGAACCTTTACATGATGTATCTTGGTATCCACCTCATCTTTGACAACGGAGTTAAACACCTTCACTGGAAAAAAGATGGCCTATTTAATAAATGGTGCTAGAAAAACTGGCTTTCTACTTGCTGAAGATTGAAACTAGACCCATATCTTTCACCATTTAAAATTAAAATGGAGCTGAGTGTGGCGGCGCACACCAGTAATCCCAGCACTCGAGAAGCTGAGGCAGGAGGATCGCTGTGAGTTCAAGACCAGCCTGGGCTACATAGTGAGTTCCAGGTCAGTCTGAACTACATGGTGAGACCCTGACTCAAAAAACAAAAACAAACAAAAAAATAAAAATAAAATTGAAATGGATCAAAGATCTAAATAGTAAAACAGAGGGCTGGGATTTAGCTCAGTGGTGCCACCACCTGCTTCGCAAGTGCAAGGTCCCAAATTCAATCCCCAGTACCAATAAATAAAACAGTAAAACAGAAACACTAAATCTGCTGGAAGACAGAATAGGCAGAATGCTTGAGGATATAGCAGTAGGCAAAGACTTCATGAACAAAAGCTAGGCTGCACGGGAAATACTACAAAGAATCAACAACTTGAACCTTGTCTTATTAAAAAGTTTTTACACAGAAAGAGAAATCAACAACAGAATGAAGAGAAAACCCACAGCATGGGAAAAAATTTTTTACCAGTTATTCATCAGACAAAGGACTAATATCTAGAACATATGAAGAGCTCAGAACAATCAGACCCCTCAAATTTAAAGATCCAATCCAAAAATGGGCATCTGAAATGAACAGACACTTCTCAGATGAAGAAGCAGAAACAGCAAATAAACATATGAAAAAAATGTTCACCATCACTGGTCATTCGAGAGAAGTAAATTAAGACAATGTTGAGATTCTAGCTTACTTCAGAAAGAGTGGTTGCTATCAAGAAATAAATCAAGAGCCACCACCTGCCTCACAAGCAGAAGGGCCCGAGCTCCAGCCCCAGTACCAAAGCATCAATCAATCAAGAGCCAGGGACTTAGCTCAGTGGAGCCCCCTCGCCTGCCTTGCAGGCGCAAGGTCCTGAGTTCAATACCTGATAATGCAAAAAAAGAAAAAGAAACGCAATAAACCACTAACAAATGCTGGCAGGAGCCAGGGATTTAGCTCAGTGGAACCAGGCCTGCCTCGAGAGTGCAAGGTTCTGAGTTCAATCCCCAGAGCCGCAAAAAAAAAAAAAAAAAAAAAAAAAAAATGCTGGCGGGGCTGTAGGGAAAAAGGAATCCTCCACTGTTAGCGAAAGTGGTACAACCACTATGGAAATCAGTGTGGAAATTCCTCAAAAAACTAAAAGTAGAGGTTCCATTTAATACCACAGTGATATATGCACACTCGTTATAGAGGCATAGTTTGTAATAACCAAATCTTGGAAACAACCCAAATGGCCATCAACCGACAAATGGATAAAGATGTGGGTTTTTAATACAATGGAGTACTACTCTGTCATAAAGAAGGCTGAGCTTCAGACATTTCTAGCTAAACGGATGCACCTTAAGACCATACTCTTAAGTGAAATAAATCAGACACAGGTTTAAATACCGCATTGTTTCTCTGGTGTGAAAAACCAAAAGTGGAAATAAGGACTAAAATATATAATAGATATTAGGAAATAGGAAGAAAATGTTCCATTGGGAAGGGGAACAAAGGAGGAGGGAGGAGAAAGGAAGAAAGGGACAAGAAAAAAAAGAAAATAGAAGGAAAAAATGGAAACAAAGCTTTTGTTCGTGGGGGCAGGGGCGTGAGGGGAGGGAGGGAATGGGAAAAAAGGGGCAGGATGTACCATGTACAGGTACAAATTCCCTATGATGAGTGTCATCATCATGTATGCCTGAAATGTACCAATAAATGTTTTGCTATAAAAAAAAAATGGAGTTCACACGTGACCAATCACCCTCTGCACTTCTGTGTCCTTACCTATAAGAACCTCAGCCAGGCATGGGGGGCACACACTATAATCCCAGTTTCTCAAGAGGCAAGAAGCTCCCAAGTTCTAGGTCAGCCTGGGCTACTTAGCATGGCCCTGTCTAAAAAACTAATAGGACTGGGGCCTGGAATGTGTGAAGGCCTTGGATTTCGTCCCATTGCTGATAATACATAATAAAGGGTAGGAAATATAGCTCAGGGGGAAAGCACTTGCTACCATGCTCAAGATTGAGTGAAACCCCAGTATTGCCCAAAAAAGGCACATCTATTTCATAGGGTTGTGGGGAAAAGATAAGACAAAGGTAAGGCAGGAGAAGGTGCTTATGACAGTGCCTAACACAGAGCAAATGCTAGCAATTATGCCAATTATGTAGAATTATGTGAGTGGGACCATGACAAAGACTTTACAGAAATACATTAAAATACTAATTGTGAATTTTAAAAGTTTTTAAAAATAAGTTGTGGTTTTCCCTGGATGATTACATGACTTTCGCTTATTTTCTGCTTTGCTCATGTTGGCAGGTTTTTAATTTTTCTATAATGAACATGTATAACACCGATAATAAAAAAACATAAGTACTAAAAAGAACATGAATTATAGTCATTTTAATACATATTTAGAACACAGAAAAATAAATCTTAAAATAGTATAGAGCCCCCCCCCGGTTGATTTTTATTTGGTGCTTTTTAGTTTGGTCCCATTCTCCCCCACCACACCAGGGATTGAAATCAGGACTATGTGCATGCCAGCCAGATACAGCATGGCTGAAATACATCCCTGGCCCTGTTTTTCTCCTTCAGTTCTCTGAGACAGGGTCTCATTATACAGTTCAGGCTGGCCTTGAACTCACTATGTAGCCCAGGCTGGCCTCAAATTCAAGATCCTCCTACCTCGGCCTCTTGAGAGCTGGGATTATATGGATACAGCATCTTACCTGTCTCTCCAGTCCTTTTATTATCTTTCTTTTTTTTTTTTTTAATTTTGTGACATAGTCTAAATCAATGTTGGCTAACCTATGGCACACATGCCGCAGTGGGCTGTTTGTATCACTGAAAGCTCTAAAAAGTTCGCCATCGTTGGTCTAAATTGTCTGGGCTTGCCTTAAATTTGTGCCCTCCTGTGTCAGCTTCCTGAGTACTTGAGATTACAGGTGTGTGCTGCTGCTCTTAGCTAAAAATAGTAAAGAGAAAGCTAGGCATGGTGGCACATACCTGTAACCCTGGCACTCTAGGAGGCTGAGGCAGGAGAATCACAAGTTCCAGTCAAACGTGGGCAACTTAGTGACTTAACAAGACTGTCTCAAAACAGAAAAAGAGAAAAAAATAAAAATAAAAATAAGTAAAAAATAGTCAGGCATGGTGGCACATGCCTATAATCCCAGCACTCAGGAGGCTGAAGGCCAGACTGGGATATATAGGGAGTTCAAGGCCAGCCTGAAGTGCACAGAGAGACCCTAAATATAAAAAAAGTGGTCTGGGGATTTAGTTCAGTGGTGCTACTGTCTACCTTGCAAGCGCAAGGTCCTGAGTTCGATCCCTGGTACCAAAAAAAAAAAATGTTAAAAGCATTAGAAATGTGCATCAGTGCAAAGGCCCTGGGTTCAATCCCCAGTACCACCAAAAAAAAAAAAGTTGATTTGAGAACATGTGAGGGCCAGTTTGATTCCCCATGATTACAAAAAATAAAAATACTGAAGGTATATATATGATGTGCATGCTAATATATTTAATATATTTATAAATGTATAGAAAGTGGCTAAAATAGATCCCTACCACACTACTACTAATACTACTAATACTAATTCCCCAGTAAGAGGAATAAAAAGGAGACTCTCTCTCTCTCTTTCTCTCTCTCCCTCCCTCTCCCTTCTCTCTCATTAGTTTACTGAAATAGGGTCTCACTGTGTAGTCCTGGGTGGCCTGGAAAGCCTATGTAAATCAGGATGTTCTCAAATTCACAGTGATCCTCCTGACTCAGTCTCCTGGGTGCTGGGATTACAGGTGTGCACCACCACACCCAGCAAGAACTGGGACTTCAACTTCTGCACTTTTCCTTTTACAGTAGGCAGTATCTTCCTTTTATTTCTTTTTTCTTTATAGGTACATTTTAGGTATCCAATACAGTTACACATTCATCACTGGGATCTTGTACCTTACATGATGCATCTCCACTCTTTTTCCCCATTCGCCCACCCTCCCTTCACCCCTCCAACCTTCCCTATTTACAGAGACTGTTTCCATGTTTTTCCTTTTCTTTTATTTTTTCTTTTCCCTTCTTAGCTTTCCTCTACCTTTCCCACTTCCCCTACACCTTTAGACACTTTTTCCTATTACACAGTATCAATTATACACTTTGATTCTTATTTATACTTTTAGTTTTTCACACTACAGAAACTATTTGGTATTTACACGTGTGTGTGTCCTATTAATTTCACTTAAGACTACGTCCTCAATGTGCATCCACTTAGCTATAAACGTCTCCAGTTTCTTGTTTTTTATGGCTGAGTAATACTCCATTTTATTAAAATATATCTTCTTTATCCAGTCTCCAGTTGATGGGTAGTCTGTTTCCAAGTTTTAGCTATTACAAACTGTGCCACTATAAACATGGGTGAGCATATATCACTGTGGTATGATTCTTTTCTTTTGGGAAGATACCCAGCAGAGGAATAGCTAGGGTCAAATGGGACCTGTAATCCTACTTTTTTGAGGTGTCTCGATATTGATTTCCACAGTGGTTGCTGCAGTCTGCACTCCCACCAACAATGGAGAAAGGTTCCCTTCTCCCCACAACCCCGCCAACATTTGTTATTGTTTGATTTCTTGATAGCAGCCATTCTTTCCTGGGTGAGGTGGAATCTCAGTGTTGTTTTCATCTGCATCTCTCAAATGACCAGTGATGCTAAACATTTTTTCATGTTTATTTGCTGCTTTTACTTCTTTGAGAAATGTCTGTTCATTTCAGATGCCCATCTTTGAAATGGGCTTATAAATTTGGGGGGTCTGATTTTTTGAGTTCTTTATATATTCTGGATAACAGACCTTTGTCTGAGGAACAGCTGGTAAAATTTTTTTCCCATATTGTAGGCTGTCTCTTACCTCTGTTGGTGGTTTCTCTTACAGTGCAGAAGCTTTTTAAAAGGATGAGATCCTAGTTGTTGATTCTTTATGTTAGTTTCTGTGCTACTGAAGATTTGTTCATAAAGTCTTTTCCTATGCCAATGCCTTCAAGAGTTCTACCTAACTAATCTTCCAACAAGTTTGGTGCTTCCATTTTAATATTGAGATCTTTAATCCACTTGGATTTTAGTTTAGTGCATGGTGAAAGATAGGGGTCTAGTTTCGATCTTTGGCAAGTTGAAATCCAATTTTTCCAGCACCATTTATTATTTATTAAAGAGGCTATCTTTCCTTCAGTGGGGATGGTTGGCTCCTTTGTCAAAGATGAGGTAGTTGAGTACGAATAAACTCAATGAGGAAAAAAAAAAAGATGAGGAAGCTGATCTGGAGTTGTTTCTGCATCTTCTAATCCATTCCACTGATCCTTGGGTCTGTTTCTTTGCCAGTACCATGCCATTTTTATCACAGTGGCTTTGTAATATAGTTTCAAGTGCCCCCTGACATGACTCTGTTGCCTAAAATTGCTTTCGCTATTCTAGGTCTCTTATGGTTCCAAATGAATTTTTGGATTGTTTTCGCTAGTTTAGTGAAATATACTGTTGGGATTTCAATCAGACTAGCACTGAATCTGTATAGCAGTTTTGGAAGTATGGCCATTTTCACTATATTGTTTCTTCCTACCCAGGGGCATGTATGATCTTTAACATAAAAACAAAATTAAATAAGAGTATGGGGGGGGACAAGGCTTGAGGCTACACTGTAGCAACTATGGAGAAAACTAAGGAAAAGAGGAAAACTAAGACCCTGAATATTCCAAAAAAGGGAAAAGCCCAGGCCTCGCTCTGATCGTAAGCACCCTGGACAAGTTCTTTGATATGTCTACCTGTAAAATGAGAGGGCTGAACTTGATATGTGACTTCCAAATGTTTTTATTTTTAAAAATGTAAAAAGGCCACAAAACCCTCTGGGCAACTGCAGTCTTAGATGAAAGCTCAATATGCAAAGACACGGGGAACATCTCTGCTGGAGAAGGAAAGGGCCGCAGACCCCACAACCACAGGAGGAAGTGGTACCTGAGGCATGCTGACCAGTCCAACCGACAAGGCACAGAAAGCCTCGATGGCAGCCAAGGCAGAGAAGCGGGTGGACAGAGCGGGTGATGCCCAGAGGACCTGCCAGCAATGTCCTCAACAGCCAGGGACCAGCGGAACAAGTGTCTCCCGGGGGACAGAGGCTCCCTGACACCCTGGCCCCACACTCTGCCCGAGGTCAGGAGGAGAACGGCTGCTCCCTGGTCAGTGCTGCTCTAGCGGCACAACAGCGGCACAAACAGGATGTTTGGAAAGAGACGAGCAAAAGCGGTCACAGGAAGCCATGGCAACCATGTCCAGGTGACGCTCCTGTTCTCCAGCTTGTTTCTGGCTTGGCTGCTTCAGCAGACCAAGCAGAACAGCTCCGCTTGCCAACTTCCAAAGAGGGGGAAGAGTTGGAATTCCTGGAAAATTCAAAACGCGGGCTGGGCCTGGTGGTGCACGCCTGTAATCCCAGCACTTGGGAGGCTGAGGCAGGAGGATCACTGTGAGTTCGAGATCAGCCTGGGCTACACAGTGAGTTCCAGGTCAGACTCAACTACCTAGTGAGACCCTGTCTCAAAAAACCAAAAAAGAAAATTCAAGACGTAAGAGAAGCCATCCAAAGTGGTAATGGAGGGAGGAAATGAGGCCACCAGCTATTCGACAGCTACCTCGCCTGAGAGATGCACCTAGGCTGACCCTCAAGAGTGGTGAAGAAAGTACATATCCATTCCCGGAGACAGGAGACTTACTGAGACAGGCAGCATGTGACCAAACGAACTCCAGAGGGCCGCCAAGTTGGTCTCTGAGGAATGACAATAGTGCTCTGGCCATGACTCCTGACACCCACCCCTGGAGCAAGCCTGACTTGGCCATCCCAGAACACGTTAGGGAGAGAAACCTTTGCAGCCAGCCATTTAATCAGCAGCAGTCCACAAGAGAAATGGCCAGGCCAGAGGAAACCAAGCGCAGGCCAGTGGACACTCCCATTTCCACCTAAGGAAGAGGAATGCTCCAGGAAACAGGAAACGCCTGGCCAGAACTCTCTGAGCCACTTTAAACCCCAAAAGCCCAGCACAGGCCCAACAGGATCCACATCCCTGCAAAGAGTACAGCTGCTGGGCCAGCATCTGTCTAATAGCTGAGCCCACTCACCGGACACCCACCAGTCTCGTTCCAGAAAATCAGACTCTCCCTTTCTCTACTGATACCAGGAGCTTCCACGGGAGGCTTAATAGATGTCACACAGCGTCCTTCATGGCCTGAGAGTGCTTCAAAAACCCCAGCACTGACTTGGAAGTGGATCGCAGAGCTGCTACTGTGGCGGCTCTCAAAAATTAACTTTTGATGAGTGATTAGTAAAAGCCAAGCCACTAAACAGCTACCACTTCCTCCTCAAAGCCACCAAAGAGGCTCAGGAAAATGACATGTCACAAAACCAAAACCCAACCAGACACCACCAGCACTGGGGTAATGACCATTTCACCTTCACAGGCCCCAAATATTCTCCAGTGCACAGGGCCATGAAGTATCTATCCTAAGTCACATTCTCTACCAGGCAGAACAGCCAAGCAGGCACCTGTGTCCTAAATGCCCAATGCCAAGGCCACAGAGAACACAGCCCGCAGATACATAAAGTGGAGACCTGAATACTGAGTTATACCAAAGGCCAACCCTAGAGGATAGATGATCCTAAGAACAAATGCTGTTACCATGTCTTGAGCACTTTGAAAATACTTCAGGAAATGTGCTTGCTTCACAGATGAGGGGACAGAGGATCAGAGTGTAAAGTGACCTGCTGAAGTCACCCAGAAGTAGCACCGTCCACACAGACCCAGAGGTGGCTGACATCAGGGCCTGGGTTCTGCCTGCCGCCCCATCCCGAACCCAGAGAATTCCTCACTCAGATTCTCCACGCGAGGAAGTGGTTTGCTGGAGGTTTGGAATCACAGCGGGTGTCCACACACCCATTTAATCATCAACCACCATCAAATATTTATCAAGCCACCACAGAGAGAACAGAGCAGTACTTGGCAGTCGGAGATAGGTAAAAGGCGGATAAGATCCCTGTCCTCAAGGAGCTTACGGAGCAGAAGGGAAGGGCCACTTTACATTAATCTGTCAAACTACACATGTCTATGAGGAAGAGTCAACAGGGTCCATTAGCTTTAATCAGAAAAAGGCTTCCTCAAAAGTGGCTTCACTAAATTCTGAAAAGCAGAAGGTGTGGAGAGATAGAGGTAGGGAGAAAGCTACTCTCCGCAATTCCCAGACTCAAGGCACAGCTGAATGACTGGGATGGCTAACAGTCAAATCTACCTCAGAGCCAGGAGTGGAGGCAGACACCTGTAACCCCAGAACTCTGGGAAGCTGAGGCAGGAAGAGCAAAAGTTCGAGCCCAAGTTGGGCAATTCAGCAATTTAGCAAGATCCCATCCCCAAATACAAAATAACAGAAGGGCTGGGATGTAGCTCAGTGAGAAGGCCCGATGTTCAATCCTCAGTATAAAAAGGGGGGAAAAAAATCTAACATAGACACTCAGAAGGCTGAGGCAGGAGGATCGCTGTGAGTTCGAGACCAGCCTGGGCTACACAGTGAGTTCCAGGACAGTCTCACTACATAAGTGAGACCCAGTCTCAAAAACAAAACAAAACAAAAAAAATTCTAACACAGAAAATCATTTTTTAAAAAACCTATAAATTGGGCGTGGTGGCACATGCCTGTAATCCCAGCATTTGGGAGGCTGAGGCAGGAGGATCTCTGTGAGTTCGAGACCAGCCTGGGCTAGTGAGTTCCAGGTCAGTCTCAACTACATAGTGAGACCTTGTCTCAAAAAACAAACAAACAAACAAACAAACAAAAACCTATAAACTGAGAGCACTGGCACACACCTGTAATCCCAGTAATTTGGGAAGCTGAGAAAGGAGGAATGTAAATTCAAGGCAAACCTGGGTAATACAGCAAAACTCTTCCTCTCAAATTTTAAAAAATTTAAACCAGGTGTAATGGCATATGCCTGCAATCCCAGCACTTGGGAGACTGAGGCAGGAGGATTGCCATGAGTTCAAGGCCAGCCTGGGCTACATAATGAGATCAGGACCAGCCTGTACTACAAAAATAGCAAAGGTTTGTATAACAAACAAACAAACAAAAAAAACACATTTAGAGCCAGGGATTTAGCTCAGTGGTGCCACGCCTGCCTGGCAAGCACAAAGTCCTGAGTTCAATCCCAGTATCACATTTTTAAAAATTTAAAAGAGTTGGGGCACAAGCCTGTAATCCCAGGAGAGAGGCTGAGGCAGGAAGATCACAGTTTGAGACCAGCCTGGGCTACACAGTGAGTTCCAGGGCAGGCTGAACTACATAGCGAGAACCTGTCTCAAAAAAAAAAAAAAAAAAAAAGAGCTGGGAGGTAGCTCAGTTTAGTAGGGTTTTGGTTGTGTGACACGTTTGATCTCAAAACACAGGCAACGCCCTGGACTCAATACCCAGCACTGGGGGAAAAAAGAAAGAAGGAAAACTAGATTTGGCAACTGTATGGTTGTTGCAAATATAGGGCAGAAAGAGAGAGTTCTTAGAATCCTCCCAAGCAGAGGACAGGTAGGAGTATGTGGGAGGGAAGCTGGGCCCACAGTAGGAGCAGAAAGGGCTGCGGCTAGGGTGGTCAGCAAAGCCATGCAATTGAAAACATGCGTCCAGTGTAACCACATCTGATTTTTCTCTTTTTTTTCTGGTGCTAGAGACTGAACCCAGGGCCTCATGCATGCACGACAAACACCCCAACCCCAAATCCGATTTTTCAAAAGAAATGGGTTTTTGAGGGACAATCGCCTAATGTTTTGAATAAAGGCAACTAATTTGGAATAGTTTAAATAGTAGGAAGGCCTAGCAACATCGGTCTGCAGGTCAAATCTGACCTGTAATTTCCCATATCTGCCTTTGGATTTCCAGTATGAAAAAACAAAAAGAAACTGGGTTAGATGCCAGAAGACCTAGGTTCAAGTTCTTGCATCATTACATTCTTTGATACGAGGTGTGGCCCCTTCCCCTAACCCCTCTGAGCTTCAGTTTAGCTTCCTTGTTTGTAAAATAGGTTTACTGCCCTCAAAGAGTTACTGTCAGAAGTGTATCAAAAAGTATGAAGGCCATGAAAGTGTTCCCTTAACCATTAAGGGCTGCACAAATGCCTCTTATCTAACACAGGCCAGGAGAAGAGAAAGGACTGTTAACAGGGAAACCAGACAACAGAGGAAGCCTCAGAGAGAGTGAAAAGGAAATGAGGCTGGTCTCTGCTGGCTTGCAGACCGGAAGAATCTGGACAATAGAATCCATGTCAGGGGGGGAAATAGAAATCTGGGAGGTGCCAACACTCTACTACTGAGTTCTAAGAGAAGTCACATAGCCAGGTGTGGAGGTGCCTGCAATCGCAGCACCCAGGAGGCTGAGGCAGGAGGAGTGCAGCAGGTTCAAGGCCAGCCGGGGCTACACAGAGACCGTATCTCAAAGCAAAGGCAAACAAACAAAAGTCAAGCAAGTATGTCAACTGCAAACTGACCAAGACACAGAGGAAAACAACAGGAAGTCCAGAGAAAGGCTTAGGGAAAACACAAAAGTGCCCCCACACAAAGGGATCGAACAGGAAGTGGAAAAGGAAGACAGGGAGGGTCTGCAGAGAAGCAAGCATGGTTTAAGGAAGGGAAAGAAAATATGTGGCCACCAAAGAGTAGGATACATGTCAGAAAGTGCAGAACAAGCCAGGTTGTGTTCAAAACAGGAAAAGAAGCAATGCAAAGAGGTTAGGAAAGGACCGCGGCTGTGAGCAGAGTGGTAGAGCATTTGCCTATGAGACAAGGCCCTGGAGTTGGTACCCAACAGCAGGGGAAAAAGTTAAGAAGGGCAGAAAGGTAAAAAGAAGCCAGAAGAACAAGGGGGTCCAGGTGGGCCTGCAGATGGAACCCTTGAGGCCACATTAGGCCGCAGAGGGCCACGTTGATGGCAGATGAGCAGGAGGTTAGTGGAGAGAGAGGTGTTCAAAGGTGCTGTGAGTGCCAGGGACTTAGCTCAGGGGCACCGCCACTGCTTCGCAAGCACAAGTTCTTGAGTTCAATCCCTGGTAACAAAAAATGTGTTTCAGTGGAAACAAGAGGATGTGGAGGGTGGAGTCAATGGTGAATAAACAAAGAGTCCTTTTTGTTGAGGTGCATTAGCACCATCACAGGCCTCGCTCACAGCCTCACAGCCCAGGGGCTGGTACTGGCCCCATTTTACAGTCTGCTTTCAAGAGGGTTTCTCTGTTGTCGAAGTGTCCACGGCTTATTCAAAAAGACACACAGCGGCTGGGGAGCAGTTAGTGCTCTGTACGTGCAAGGCCCTGGGTCTGATTCCAGCAACACACACACACACACACACACACACACACCCCAGAGTGACACATCCAACCTGAAGCTCCTCGAGCCACTCTAGGAAGGAGCCCTCTGTGAAGGCTCCCGCCCACCTTGTACAGCGAGCGCAGGGTCCTAAGATTCAAAACAGCTGGAAATGTATGCCCCGCTTCTCCCCAAGTAGAAACAGAACAGAACGTGGCTGCTGCTGCCAAGTGAATTCTGAATAAGCTGCATTCCATTTCATTAAAACAATTACCTGAGCCCCAGCCAAGAGTTACATAAAGCTTCCTCCCAGCACCACCCCTCCCCCATAAAACACATCCCACTGCGTCTCGCATGGCCAAGCAAGGCCGACACACGGCTCTGAGACCTCACAAAGACCCCGTGATCCCCTCCAAGCCCCAGCCTCTGCCTGAGACTTTGGCTGCTGGCAGACAGGAGGTGCAAAGAAGACCCTCGCGTGTTGCCCTCGTCCACCAAGGGCCTCCTGCTGGCCTACAGCATTTCTAGTTGGCACCAGGGCCCTCAGCTTGGCCCAACTTCTTCCCCAAAGAGATGGGAGGCCCAAGTGGCCCAGCTTATTGGACAATGGGGACACGGGGACTGGAAATTCCAGGGGGAGAAGCCCAAACGCTGCAGGACTAGATGGGCCAGATCTGAGGTGCGACAAGAACCTGGACCACTGGGACCCTGCTGCCCACAGATTAATGGTGTGCATGCGGCCACAGGTAAGAGGCTGATGGTGTGAAACAAGAGGCACTTCCTCCTCCCCCAGGACTGGAGCTGCATGAGGGCTATTGCCACATTTTGTAAAGCCCTGCTGTGCATCCTCCCATCCCAGACAACCCCTCCAAACTCCAGGTCAGTGTCTCTCTTGCCCGGCTAAGTACGTCACCATGCCCAAGTAACTCCTGAGCCAACTCCACGGCCATGGAAGTGCACTGCGTGCTCACAGGTACATGTCCCCCGAGAGCCTCAAGCACTCATAGGTGGGGCTTTGGAAGGTGACTGGATTATGGGGTGATAGCTGACTCTCTGGAACGGTCTGTCTCCCTTCCTGGCTCCTCCTTGGACTCTCCACTTCCTGTCCACTATGCCTTAGGCTACTCTCCTCTGCCACGTCCCTGTGCCTTGGAGCCAACGAACCATGGACTTAAACCTGTACACCCTATGAGCCAAAATAAACTTTTCCTCCTATAATTTGTTGGTGTTGGGTATCGGTGTCCCAGCGACAAGGATTAACTAAGACACGCGCTGTCTCTTTGGCCTTGATGTTTTCTCAGCTCTGTGCTCCCACCTCCCCAGCTGACAGTCGGCAGTCACTGTCACTGGAGGCTCCTGGCCTGTCCTTCTACCACCTGCACAGTCACAGGAGGCCAACAGTCACTCAGGCCAACCACAGGCAGATGCAGGGCAGAGCCCCTGGCCAATGACAATGATTTACATAGCATTTACATTGTATTAGGTATTATAAGCAATCTAGAGATGATTTAAAGTCTACATGGAAGAATGTTCATAGGCTCTCTGCAAATAACAGGCCGTTAAAACGGGATGTGAGCATTATAAGGGATTTGAGCATACAAGATTTTGGTATGCAAGGAGAGTCCTGGAACCATCCCCTGTGGATACCAAAAGATGACTTTGTCTGTGTGTGTGTGTGTGTGTGTGTGTGTGTGTGTGTGTGTGTGTGTGTGTATTAGCTATATCATTTAAAACTAAGTTGCAGACACAGTGACATTTCACTCCCAAATGCTTTGGCATGCACCTAACAATAACAATATTCACCCATAAAACCACAATACCACAATCACACAAGAAATGAGCACTAAAGGCCATCTTAAGGGAAGAATCTGGCCATCTGAGCTTTGCTAGATGGACCGACTACATGTTCTGCCTGCCACTGGCCCAGCATTCAAGGCCTCCCTGGAGAGGCCATTCCTAAGCCCCACTGGTTAGGCAACCAGTTCTTTAGCTGGAAGACTTAGCAGGATGCAACTGTACGCTAAGGCCAGATCCGAGGCAGTGGATGGAGGCTTAGTAAAGAGAAAATCCCTGACTTTCCACTGTACTTTTTGTTTTGTTGTTTTATATTTTTGAGACAGTCTCACTATGTAGTCCATGCTGGCTTTAAACTCACTGTGTAGCCCAGGCTGGCCTCAAACTCATGGGAATCCTCCTGCCTCAGCCTCCTGAGTGAGCATGCACCACCATGCCCAGTGACCTTCCATTTTAATAAGTTGTTTCGTCAACATTTTTGAGAAAACTCAGCTTCCTATTTTGTTCTCTCTCTCGTCCCTCTCTTTCTCCCTCTCTCTCCTTCCCACATGACATCTTCCATTCTCCACCCTGATGCTTTCAACAGCTTCTTCCCCTGGAGATAGGGCTGCCCAAACAGTGACAATGTACCCAATACCGGAAGAAAGACAAGGAGAGTCTGTGTGGGGAAGGTCAAGGGTGGGAGCGCAGGAAGGATCCTGTCTCCCAAACAAAAGTGGGGAAGAGGGATCTCGGAGGAGGTACCCAGCTTCTCCCAGCAGCTGTGTCTAAACCCACAGCTCTGTCTTAAGGGCAACAGATAGACTGAACAGGTGGTTGGCGAGGGCAGAGCAGAGCCCCTCCACTGATCAGAGTCACTGCCACCAACATCTTCTGTCCTATTCTGAGCATAGGGTCCCCAGGAAAGGATAAAGAGAAGGGAAAAAGCCACAAGAAATGGGGAGAGTACAGATGTAAGAGAATGAACAGAGTATGAGGAATGTGGGGAGGAGGCAGAGAGATGTTTGGTGGTCTAGAAATAGAAACCAATCAAATCCATAGGTGACTAAGATCAAACATAGTATCAAGAGCAGAAGTAACAAGCTGGGCGTGGCAGCACATCTGTGATCCCAGCACTTGAGAGGTGGTGGCAAGAGGATAACCACGAGTTCAAGACCACCCTGGACTACACAGTGAGTTGAAGGTCAACCTGAACTACAACACATAGCAAGACCCTGTCTCAAAAAAACAAAAAACTAAAAGAACAGAAAGAAAAAGAATGGTTACAAATCCAACTCTGTAATCAAATGACCTGAATTCAAATCCTACCCCTATAAGTCGCTAAGTACAGAACTTGGGCAAGTGGGCTTACCCTGTCTGTGATAAAGTGGGTATCCAAAATACTAATAATAACAAAACCTGCCTCATATGACTGATCTGATTCACTGTAACCATGTGTGTAAGGCACTCAGCCCAGAAGTACTAAACAAATTTTACAGAAAGGTTTTATAAACACTAGGAAAAAAAAAAAAAAAAAGCAGGCCATGGGGGCACCTATAATCACTTCAGCCCAGAAGTACTAAACAAATTTTACAGAAAGGTTTTATAAACACTAGGAAAAAAAAAAAAAAAAAGCAGGTCATGGTGGCACACCTATAATCCCAGCTACTCAGAGCACTGAGGCAGGAGGCTCACAAGCCCAAGGGCTGGTTATTTAGCTCAGTGGTGTCCCCGTGTCATGCCCCCGCCACCCCACGTGCCTCACAAGCACAAGGTCCAGAGTTCATCCCAGTACCAAAAAGAAAGCCTGAGGACAAACTGGGTAACAGAGACCCCATGTCAAAAAAAACAAAGAAGAAGGTAAGGATTTAGCTCAGTGGCACCTCACCTGCCTCACAAGCACAAGGTCCTGAGTTTGATCCCCAGTACTGAAAGAATAGAAAAAAGGAAAGGGTTTTAGTAATGAAGACACTGACACCAGGACAACCAGGAGGAAAGGCTGGAACGAAAAGCTAGGAGAAAGCTAGATGATTTAAGTACACAGGGAAGATGTGCACAAGTTCTCTGAAAATGCCAGACTTGTAGGGAACTATTCTTTTCTTTTTTAGACAGGGTCTTGCCATGTAGCCCAGGCTGGCTGCGAATTCACAACAATCCTCCTGCTTCAGCCTCCCAAGTGCTTGGATTACAGGCGTGTGGCACCGTGCCCAGCTTTCAACCATTTTTTATACTTCTGTAAATGATATTATATTTGATTTTCATAGCCTATTGATTTGATTCCTTTATATTTTATATTTCTAAGACACTGTCTCTGGACTTGCAACAAGGTAAAGGCTCAAGGGAAGATTCAGAGGTCAGAAACTCCATGCACAATGAATAAACGACGAAGTGGAGTGCACAGAGCCTCAGCGGTAATGTTGGCTTATCAGCCCCACCCAGCCCCTCCAATGAATGGCCATTAGAGAAGCTAAAAGAAGGGACTATTGAGATGTTCCCTGAAGAGACCTTGGCCCCATGATGATGGAGCAGTGACACCCACAGCCCAAGTCTGTCTTTCCACTCCAAGCTGTGCATATCAGAAAGGGCATCTGCTTAGGAATCAAACACACCAGGGGCTGAATCCCAGCTCCGCTCCTTACTAGCATTTAGCTGACAAAGCACCCATCAGCAGGGTACCATCACTCCACAGGCAAACGCTGCCTCTGCCACAGGGCCAGCAGCTGGGTGCCCTGACCCTGGCCCAACACACAGAGGCACCACAGACAGTTGAGCCGAAAGTCCAGACTTTCCATGGAAACAGAGAGGCTTCGTAGCCCGGAATGCCCCAGGCAACTCCCCTGCCCCCCAGCACAATACCAAAGGACAATGAGGTACTGTTTTGCAAAGGGTCAAGACTGCTGAGAAGCTGAAAGAAGACCTGTCCAGATTCTAGCAGTAACTGGGCATTGCCAACATCTGGCTGCTCCCCTTGCTAGTGGATGGGGAAGGCAAGCTATTAAGTCCTGGCCGGGACCCACTGTCTGCCACAGAAGTCACTTCTAGGGATGGCCCCCAGGGCAGAAGTCTTAGGGTAACTATCAGTTACTCAGCAAGCCTTGTGGCTCATCTCCTAGTTAGTCCCCAGCCCCTACCACCTTATGATTAAGATGACCAGATCTGGAATTAGAGCAGTCTGGACTCAAACCCCAGCTTCCCCTGCAAACTTCGCTGAGCTCAGGTTTCTGCATCTACAAAGCAAAGATAAAGCATTTCCCTCTCGGACAGATGTAATAATACTCAAAAAGCGCTGAGTACAGTGCCTGTCTCCCATCCAGCATGTGCAATCACTGCTGGGCCACAGTTGTGACCAACTCCCCCGACCTCGAGTACATTAGGAACGAGAAGGGGCCAGAGAGCAGAAAACATAATCTCAGTGTTGTGGGAACTCTGTCCAGGAAACTCCAGCCAGAACTCGAACAGAGCAAACTCCAGCCAAACCAGCATCTAAACAGTAATGAAAAAAGCCACCAAGCAGCCACCCAGCAGCACAAAGTGGAGAGAGAACACAGAGAGAAGGGTAGGACATACTGTGTTTATGTTTTTCTGCCCAAAGAACTATAAATTTGTAAATTAAATAGCACACGGTGATTCTGTCACTGGCCGCTATGGGGAAGGGAAGAGTTTTCTATTTTTTTTTACACCAAAAAATAAAGTCATGGAGCCAGGGATTTAGCTCAGTGGTTACGCTCTCTGCCTTGCAAGTGCAAGGACCAAAGTTCGATCCCCAGTACCGAGAAAAAAAAAGTCATAAAGGAAGCTCAGCTCTCCTGGTCTTGCTGCCAGAGACCACTGTAAACTTTTCCCCTGTGCAGGGGACCAGCAGGCTCATAGCTCACAGCACTCTCAGGAGAAAAATAAAAACAAGAGGCCTGGCCTTTGTGACCACCCTAACTAAGGAAAACAGCTGACAGGCAGTGTGCTGAGCAGCCATCCAGACAGCTGACAGGGCCTGGGCTCAGAGGCAAATTCCTCTCCCCTCCTGCATGCCCCTATTCCTCCCACCCCAGACTCCCAGACTCGGGTCAACCAGGCGTGGCTGCTCCCCTGGGAGCTCAGGCCAAGGAAGTGAGGCAGCCAGGATCCAAACAACTGGAGAGCCTATAGAGGAAGGTGGCAGAAGTCACAGGTGACAGTCACTGCCCACTGCAACCCCTCCTCAAGCACCTACCTGCCCTCTTCCCAGAAGAAATACCTCTTGGTACACAAGAGCTACAGATCAAGGGGGTGGAAACTGGACTTCCAGTCGTGGTTTTGTCATAGTATAGCAGTGCAGCTTTGGGTGAGAGAATCAGTCTCTCTTGGTCTTGGTGTTCTCAATTTGTAAAAGACGGAGCCTTGAACACAGTGGGCTGAGAGAGATCCTACAAGAGTACTGTTGTGAGGAGATGGACAAATCCAGGCATGGAGATGTGCTCCATAAACAGCAAATTTCAATTCCTACAATCCCCTGCCAGGACACTCGGTTTCCTTTCAGAGACTAACTCAGTTTCCTGGCCCTAAATAGAAGAACGACAGTCAGAAGACAGGAATTCCGGACTTTGACTGTGAACTCTACAAAGACTTTTTTCAGTCCTTCAAACAACACCAGGACTGTCCAGAAGCAACAGAATCCCACCAGTATATTAGAAACCGACTCTGCTCCCTAGTTCCAACTGAAAAAACCCCGAGACTTTCAGATCCTGATTCAAAGCACAATCCCCAGTCTCCTTTCAGCTTCGTTATTTTTATGTGAAAAAAAATACCTGCCTGAAGACAAGCCAACCTTCCGTGTGTTGGGAAAATGGGTGCCAAGCCTGACCCAAAGGCAGAACTATGCTTGGCAGCCATCACATTCTGCAAAACAGGCAAGACCCTACACCGATCTCTTCTAGAATCTCCCAGGGCCTCCCTGATGTGCTTCTCAGAGCCTGGGACAGAACAGGCATCAGTGGTCACACTAGCCACCTACAGTACAGAGAGGAAAGACAAGGATCCTACAGAGAAGAAACCACCCCCCAACCTCCCCAGCTCAGAGACATGGGGCAGAGAGAGAACCAATGAATCCTCCACTAACTATGATGGGATTCACACCACTCACTAAAGTCATTCCTAGAACCCTGACATGAAGCCCCTTGGGTTCAGAATCCACTTCCAGGAGATACTTTCCTCTCCCTGAACTAACACCAGATCGAGACTGGATTGAAAAGAGCACCCTCAGGGCTCCAATAACAAGAAAACAGTAAAACTCTGTTCTGGGCATCCTGTCCTCCTTACCTGTGTGGCTGCCAACAGGGCCTGATGCTGGAGGTGGGGGCCCCTGCCAGCCAGGGCCTGTTCAGAGATGGCCATACCTCCTGGCCTACTTCCCACCTCATTCCTCTGGCATTTCACGGGTGTGTGTGTGTGTGTGTGTGTGTGAGAAGCACGACTCCCCAACTTTGTCTTGTAAGTTTACAAAAGCAGGAGAAGCTGGTCTGGGGGTGGATGGCTGGTCACTACAGGGAAAATGGAACAACAGGTCCATGAAACGAGGTGACCAGACTTGAAATGAGGGGTTTAGTGGAGCAGACTGGGAAACTTGTCATTGAAACGGGGGTGTGGTCATCACAGGCTCATCATTAGCTTGTGAATCTGACTTGTGAAATGAAAGAACTACTCCTGATGTGGGGGTGCCAATCTGTGAAGTGGGGGGCCAGCCTGGAGGGGGAGGAGCGGGCCCCGGAAATGAGGGGCCAGTCCATGACACTGTGTGAGGCGCGGCTCCCCGAGTTGGGTGGTTGATCTGAGTGAGGTGGGGGTGGGGAGCAGTCTGTGGGTCTGTGAAGTGAGGCTCTAGTACCTGAAGAGGTGGTCTGGGTGCAGGGAGCGGGACCCCGTCCTGAGGCGGACGGTGCGGGTTCCTGGGAGTTAGCTGGTGCCTGGGCCCGGGACAGGAGACAAGGGTCGGTCGCCACGATCGGGGGTACCAAGGTGGGGCCGACCCCAAGCGGAGGGTGGCCGTGGTGAGGACGG
>NW_022900924.1:9849032-9854728 GCF_012274545.1 Fukomys damarensis | reverse complement strand
CGCTGGTCACGCTCCCCGCCTGTCCGCGGGCACGCGCCGAAACCCGGACTGGGGGAGACGCGGGGCGTAGCTGCGGCGCCTCCTGGCGGACGAGCTAGTCCGTGGGAGGCCTCCAGGGGCTCAGCCCCTCCAGCTAGTCTCTGTGGCTCAAAGTCACTTGCCTGACCTTCAAGCGGACAAATGTGTCAGTCCATTCATCAGTCACCCGGTCATCACTTTCCTTCGTGTCCACTGGAAAGTCTGATTCTCCCAGTAGGTCCCCTCCCAAGAGAACCCTAAACCACTACCAATCAAGGGCTGAAGCTTTGGAGGACTTTTCCTGGGGTGGCCCTCTGGACCGTGCAGATCACAGCCCAGCCTCTGAGCCCCGATCCAATACTTTTGACGTTACATATCTGTCAGTCTTCACACATCCACTCTCCCTAGAATCTCTGCCAAGATTCTACCTGGGGTAGAAGGATCCCCACATTAGATATCAAAGGGAAAACTGCAGGAAAGTCACACACAGGACACTCAGAAAATGCATGATAATAACAGCTTTGTGTGTGTGTGTACCAGGATCAAACTTGGGACCTTGGCTTGTGAGCAGGCAGCGGCACCACTGAGCTAAATCCCTGGCCCAACAGCTATTTCTTGAGCGTCTAAATAGACGAATACTATATACCTATTATCCAAATTAATTCTCATTGAGGTAGTTATTAATTGTCCAACAGTCCTTCCTCACACTTTAGGATGAGTGATGGTAGTTTGCCAATTTTACATTAAAATGCTCCGCAGATACAGCTTAAATCTCTCCCTGTCCCTCAAGAATCCAACTACCAAGTCCCTCTGTGTTGGGCCAGGCCCTCCAGAAAACACATGCTGAGCTAAAGTTAGGGGCAACACCTGTGAAAGAGAAAGGGAAGTAAGTAGGATCAGACAAAGGGACCGACGTCTGACAAAGGCAGCATTCCAAAGCACTTGGCAGCCTGAAACAGGAAGATCGCCTCAAATTTGAAACCAGCCTGGGCTATACAGCAAGACCGTCTCCAAACAAAAAAGTCTATCATCATTATTTTGGGGGTTTCAACATAAAACCGTAAAACCAAATTCTCAAAGAAACATTTCCTGACTCCTGTTACTGAGATTATTTTTAGCACCTAGAAGCACTCATCATGATTATAGCTAAGTAAGCATAGTGGCCATGTCTATAATCCCAGCACTCAGGAGGCTGAGGCAGGAGGATTGCTGCAAGTTCAAGGCCAACCTGGGCTAAATAGTAAGACCCTCCTCAAATCAAAGCAAAACAAAAATGGTTATAACTGAGTAATTTTTATGTACTTGCTGTTTGCATCTGCCTCCTGCTCGACTCTAGACTTTAGAAAGATGGAGACCATCTTTGTTTGCTGGCCTATCCTTGGCACAGGGCACTGTACACAGTAGGTGCTCAGTAAAAACACAGTGTGAATAACTTTATGTGTGTGTGGTTTTGGGGATTAAACTCAGAGCCATTGTACTAAGCTACACTCCCACGAGACAATGTCTCATTAAACTGTTAAACTGCCCAGGCTAGGCTTGAACTTTCGATCCTCCTGTCTCAAAAAAATGTAAAGAGGGTTGTGGATGTAGCTCAGTGTGAAGGCCCTGGGTTCAAGCTCTGATACCATTTACAAAATTCAAAAAGTAAGTGGAGTTATACAGTCTGAACTCTTTTGGAGAAGGAGGGGCTGGAGGAGTCTGGCTTTTGTTTCTGTGCAATGGAGATTGAACCCAGGGCATTCACATGCTCAGTTGTGCTCTACCACTGAGCTACATCCCCAGCTACCCCCCCCCCACCAACAGGGTCTCACTGTGCAGTCCAGGTTGGCCTTGAACTCACTATAGACCTACCTGGGCTAGCCTTGAACTCATGGTAATACTCCCGCCTCAGCCTCCTGAGTGCTGGGATTATAGGCGTGCACCTCTCCCACTTCCACTCTCTGTTTTTCTCTCTCTCTCTCTTTCTCTTTCTTTCTGTACTAAGGATTGAACCTAGGAAGAATTAGCTCCATTTCTGTCCCCTTCCCCACCTTTGTTTTTTTCTTGAGACCGGGTCTCACTATGCACCTCAGGCTGTCCTCGTCAAAATCACAATGTAGCCCCCAGACTGATTTCAAACTCCTGGTGATCCTCCTGCCTCAGTCTGCCCGGTGCTGGGATTACAGCTGTATGCCAGCACACTAGGCCCACCAGCCCTGTTTAAAATTTGTATTTTGAAGAGCTGGAAGTGTGGCCCCATGAGAACACTCGCCTAGCATGTTTGAAGCCCTGAGTTCAGTACCCAGTGCCACTAAAAAAATAAAAGAAAACTCTGAGGCAAGACTTCACTAAGATTCCCAGGCTAGCCTTGAACTTGTGATCCTTCTGCTTCAGCCTGAGTATCTGGGATTGCGGGCGTGGGCCACCACATCCTGCTGAGGTCTAGCTTCTTTGGCTCAGTGTAATGTTAGTGAGACTCATCCACGGTGTGTGTGTGTATCAGCTGTTCTCCCTTTTCGCTAAGGAGGAGGACTCCACTGTATGGAGGAGCCAGCATTTGCTGCTCTGATATCCTGGTGACGGACATAAAGGTTGTTTCCCAATTTGGGCCGCAATGAATACAGCTGCTGTGAACATTTGCATAGAAGTCTCTGTGAAGACATATGGTTTCATTTCTCTTGGGTAAATACCTAAGAGAAGAACAACTGAGTTGCAAAGTAACATTCAAAAAATGTAAATTCAGACTCCTCCGTCCCCAGTTTAACCACTGGTTTCCTGTTGCACTTGGAATAAAATACAAACTCTTCACAAGGTCTCCAGGGCTGGGCCTCGAATACGGTCTTCTCCACACTCCCCGAGTTCTCTGTGCTCCTTTAAAGTTTAGAGTCCCCCTTCCTGGAATGTTCTTCGCAGATCTTGGCTTGGCCGAATCAGAATCATCTCTGTGGGTTCTGGACGTTTCATCTAAAGTCTCCCTGACGCTTGGGTGGTGTTGCAGATCTGTAATCCCAGCACTCTGGGAAGATTTCAGGTTAGAGCCCAGCTTGGGCAATTTAGCAATTTAGTAAAACTTCATCTAGAAATTAAGAAATGAAAGGTCTGGGGGGCCAGGATTTAGTTCAGTGGCACCATGCCTGTCCCACAAGGTCCTGAGTTCAATCCCCAGTACTGAAAAAAGAAAAGAGAAGGACAGGAAAGGAAATTAGAAGGCTGGGGATATAGCTCAGTGGGAAAACCTTGGGTTCAATCCTTAGTAGAGAGAGAAAGGCAAAAGAAAGAGAGAGAGAGGGAAAGGAAGGAAGGAAGGAACAGAAAAGAGCAGAGAGTGCCAGAGACATAGCTCGGCGGCAGAGCACATTCTTAGCATGCACAAGGCCCTGGGCTCCATACGTAGCACACACACAAGAAAAGTGACTGAGACCTGGAAACTGTTTTCTGGAAAAGCGCTAATGCTGACCTGGTTTTTGAAGAAAGCGACTGCACGAAGACCATTCCGAAAGGAAGGGCTGCTGTTCAGAAAGGTGTGCTGAGGGCCCCAGAACGGGAGCGGAGCAGGAGAGTCAAGATTGAAAATTTATTTCAAAGAGGAGTCATGTGGCCCAGAGGGTGGAACCTAGCAGGAACTGCAGACCTCAGAGGCTACCTCTAGAGTTCAGCAATCCTAAGACAGACGTGGGTTCAGATCCTGCCTCTGCCAGCTGCCAACCATGCAGTCTTGGGCCTGACACTTTATTCATCAGAGCCCCGGTTTTCTTATCCAGAAAATGGGAGCGGGGTAGGCCTGTGGCCTGGAGCAAGTGGCTGGAAGCACTTGGAACTTCAGTTGCCTGAACAGCAAAGTCTGTATAATAAAATGCACACTTTCCATGCTTGTGTGGATTCAACAACAGCTGAAAATGGCTGAGAAACTGTAACCTATAATTATCAAAGAAGCAGAGGGCCAGGGATTTAGCTCAGTGGTGCCGCCGCCTGCCTCGCAAGTCCCAAGGACCCAAGTTCAATCCCCGGCACCCCTCCCCAAAGAAGCAGAGTATAGTGGTGCACACCTGTAGTTCCAGCACTAGTGAGGCTGAGGCAGGAGGATCGCTGGGAGTTTGAATCTAGCCTGGGCTACACGGTGAGTTGAAGGCCAGCCTGGACAACAAAATGAGACCCTGTCTCAAAAAACAAAAAACAAACAAAAAGTCATCAAAGAATCCAAGAGGGACTTTGAGGCTAGAAGAGAAAGGGACAAGTTTGGAGATTTATCCAGGCACCAAAGGGGTGCAGAATCAAGGTTGTGATTAGTAGTAATTATTATTACATAAAATTGTTTACTATTTAAAACATTTACTAACATATGGGAAGCTAAATATTAGGTCTTGGTCGGGGATGGGACTTGAACCCAGGCCCCACGGAGCTTCATTTTGAGACAGGCTCTCCCTAAGGCTGTCCTCAAACTTGCTATTCTCCTCCTGCCTCAGGCTCCCAAATACCTAGGATTGCAGGTATGTGTAGCCATGCCAGTTTGCCTTTTACATTATTACCTGATAGAATCCTGTGAAAATCCACTGGAGGTTTTACACCTACTTTACTGGCTGGGGAATTGAGGCTTATAAACAAAATCACTTGCACATGGCCATAGCTAGGAAGTAGACATGTCCTGACAGGGACCCAGGACCATCTGACTGCAGGCTGTCTCATGGGGTTTGTTCCACAGTCCCTTGGCAATGCGGGCTGCTGGTGATTTAGACACATCCCTTGGGAAAGGCTTGACTGTCTCCGAATTTGAGGGAGGGCACAACCCTAGTCACTGTCCTACTTAAAGTCTTTGTAACGTCTGCAAGTCATGATGCCGCATGCCTGTAATCCTAGCACTCGGGAGGCTGAGGCAGAAGCATCGCTGAGAATTTAGAGCCAGCCTGGACTACATAGTGAGACCCTGTCTCAAATAAACAAAAATCTATGAAAATCTCAAAAAAAAATCAACAGCGTATCCCCAATGACTTTCCACCTCTGACCTCTTTACAGGACCCTGTACCACATGTCTTGTGTACTTTTTCCACAGAGAATGATTCCCCCTGCACCTTGCTGGGGTTTGGACACAGGCCCCTGCACATGAGAGTGCATACTATGCTACCGAGCTGCAGCCCCAGCTGAGAATAACTCAGCTCCTCCAGGCCCCTGCAGGAGCTGAACCACTGCTAAGATCCCTCCTACACTCTCTGTCCTGGTTATCTCCTGCCCTCCATTTTGGAGCGTGCCCACTGCCTCCTCCAGGAAGCCTTCCCTGACTGCCACCCTGGCTTGCAGAGTGAATTCCACAACCACCGAAGCACTTCACTGTGCCCCAGGCACTCCCCGGAGCCCTCCTCCTGTGGCATCTTGTTTAATACCACAAACACTCTGGCAGTGGGTCTCAGCTTGAAGGTACACTGGAATCACCTGGGCAGCTTTGAATTGTATTTTTTTTTCCCCCATATCCAATCAGCAGACTTTCTGATTTAATTGGTCTGGAATATATTTTGTGAATCCATTTTTTGTCTGTCTGTTTGTTTTTTGAGACAGGGTCTCACCATGTAGTCCAAACTGGCCTCAAACTCATGGCAATCCTCCTGCCTCAGCCTCCTGGGTGCTGGGATTATAGGTATGACCCATGACACTCAGCCTAGGAACCTAGGATTAATATCATATATATAAATAAATTATATATATATATA
>NW_022900924.1:9846236-9848817 GCF_012274545.1 Fukomys damarensis | reverse complement strand
ATATATATATATATGTATATATATATATATACTGTCTCATTATGTAGTGCAGGCTGTCCCTGAATTCTCAATAATCCTACTGATTTAGCATCCCAGAGTTTGGGGATTACCTTCATGTGACACCATGCCTAGCTCTAGGCAGCAGTATTTTTAAAAGCTCCCCAGCCGATTTTCATGAACAGTCAGGGTAGAGGCCCATAGACCTCTCAGACAGATATGATCATGACACTCTTTTTTATTTTTATGACTCTTTGTAGAGTCATGAACACAAGACAGAGAAATTGAATGTGTGGATTTGAACCCAGAAAGTCTGGCCATCCTGGAAAAGCAGGGCCTGGTGGAGTAGGGTTTGTAATCCCAGAATTCTCAGAGGCTGAGGCAGGAAGGTGGTGAGCTCAATCCAGAGACTTAATGAGACCCTGTCTCAAAATAAAGAACAAAGGAAGAACTGAGACTATAGCTCAGTGCACAGGCTCAGTGCACAGGCCCTGGGTTCAATACTCAGTACTAAAAAAAAAAAGACAAGAAAAAAGCCATGGAAAAAATAATCAACTGGCCTCAGGGTTAATTTCCCCAGTAACGGAGAAATCTTGGAGCTGTTCTGAGACAGACACGGAGGGCCCCTCAGGCGTGGGATATTTTTAACCTAGAAGCTGGCGATTCTTGCAAACATCCTGCAGAGACTTAAACACTGAGCAGATTGTTTGGGGCTGAGGGGCCCCTTCTCCACTGAGTAGCCCGTAAGGTGGCTTCTACATCCCTGCAGCCAGTGGGTAAAGAAGGCAGGATGGGGAGGCCAGTGGGCAGGTCCGGCCAGGGGCAGCGTTTCCAGGATGATTCCGATAGGGTGGAGGAGGAGAGATCCGCTTAGGATGGCTCAGATTCTTCCCTCCTCCAAAACAAGGTTACTCATCCAATTCAGCCCCCTTTCCCCACTCCCTTCCTAGGAAAGAACAGGAGGGCAAACAAGTGTAGGATGTGCACTGCAGGGCCGGGGGCAGCTCAGGACAGTGGGTAGGAAGTCACCCTCCTCCCCAGAGCCCTCCCCAAACCACACCAGCCACGGGAGAGCTGTGTGACACTTCCAAACGCACAAATCAAACGTCTCCATCTTCTCATACAGCTATTCAAAAATATCAAAATAGGAGCTGGGTGGGGTGGCACACACCTGTAATCCCAGCACTGGGGAGGCTGAGGCAGGAGGATCACTGTGAGTTCGAGACCAGCCTGGGCTACATAGTGAGTTCCAGGTCAGTCTCAACTACATAGTGAAAACGTCTCACAAAACCAAAAAATAAAATAAATTAGGACTCACACGTCCGGGATATACACTGTATATACAGTATAACAAAGTTAAGTGAAATACATGTAACATAAGAGCAACAGATAAACTGAAATTTTGTACCACTCACTTAACGAAACACAAGCATCTTTCACAATTTCTTCTCTCCCACCTCCTTCAACCCAGTGAGCGAGTACAGACAGTATCCTGTTCAGAGGTGGTTTAATAATTGTATTTTTTTTATTAAAAAAATTTTAAACCCACACATACTGGGAATCAAACTCTGGATCTTGCGCTTGCCAGGCAGGTAAGGCGACACTGAGCTACATCTTTGGGCCATTAACCATTCTGGTTTTTTTTTCCAACTGAGTTAATCTTTTTGTTGTTTTGGTAATCTCTTCCAAGGGTTAATTACGTCCACCGTAGGTGGTGAAATACATAACGCTTCACTTCAAAACTTGGCACTGCCGTGAATGGTCTTTTCCCCTTCACTGCAACTCAGTACCCGCCCCATTAAGTTTATTGGTACCTTTAAAGCAAACAAGAGCTATGTCTTGGTTCTTATTTTTTTCCCCATACTCCTGTCCTCTCTTTTTTTTTTTTTTTTTTTGGACTGGGGATCGAACTCGGGTCCTTGCGAGACAGGCAGTTGAACCACTGAGCCAAATCCCCGGCCCCGATTTACTTCTTGTAGGACTCTTTTGTGAAGCTGGTTTCCCGCAGGGGATGGTTCACGACAATACCCACACAGTCCCGGCCTTCAGCAGAGGCATTTCCGCCAAGGAAGGAGTCATCAGTGTTACCCTCTGTTCACCTGACCGCCTCGCCCTCCACCTCCAGGCACAGCCCGTGGGCTCCCTGATCTTGTAAATGTCAGAGAACATCTCGTCCTGGCTGATGAGGTCCCGACAGACAAACATGATGGTGGCTGAAGGGAGACGCAGCCGCGGCGCAACCGGTGCGGCGCTCGGTGGTAGCCAGCGGAAATGCAACCATTTTTTTGCTTTCGGGCAAGAGGTGAGAAACCACGGAGCCAAATCCCTGGTCCCACCATGCTATTTTAACATAGTATTTCCTGTCAGTTTGTAAAAGCTATCTATAGTCGGGGATGTAGCTCAGCGTTGCGGTACCTGTACCTGCCTGGCAAGCACAAGGCCCTGAGTTTGATTCCCAGTACAAAAAAAAAGCGCTACTTACAAAGTGTTATTTTTCTACTTTTAAATACATCAATCACTGGCCCAGGGGATTTAGCTCAGTAGGGCCACACCTGCCTCACAAGTACAAGGTCCTGAGTTCGAT
>NW_022900924.1:9840339-9846183 GCF_012274545.1 Fukomys damarensis | reverse complement strand
TATATTACTTCTACATATCTAGAACTAGGTTTTTCATATAACAACTTGCCTGCTATCATACAACACTGATAAATAAAGTTGCACATATAGCAATGGTTGTCATCTGAGTTTCTTCTAAATAGGACCATTCTGGCCTCACTTCCTTCTCTGCGCCTTCAATCCAGCGGACAAGTACAGGCCTGTGTAATGTCAGAGATGGTTGAGGGCTGGGGATTTAGCTCACTGGTGCCACATCTGCCTGGCAAGATCAAAGTCTGGAGATCGATCTCCGGTATGGGGAGGGTTAGGAAAAAAAAGAGATGGTTGAATCCAAAATACATTTTCAGAGGACAAGCTGTTTAGTGTATTTCAACACAAAGTGTACACAGTGGGCTACCTTTACCATTTGGTCATACACTGGCAATCTCTAACATTTAGGGGCTAGATGTCGCAAAATTTGAACTGATTTGTCCATTATATACTCTTTATACACAGCTAAATGAGACCCACAAAACAACTGCTTCCTGCTTGCCATGCAGAAGCTGTTTCTCCTCTGTGATGCCTGTCTGCTATGCTGCCTTTCCTTGGGGCCAGCCCACTACAACTACAACATCTACAAACTGTTTTTTGGTTTTTTGGTTTTTGGTTTTGTTTTTTGAGACAAGGTCTCCCTATGTAGATGAGACTGATCTGGAACTCACTATGTAGCCCAGGTTGGTCTTGAACTCACAGGCATGTGCCACCACGCCCGGCTAAACCTCTACAAACTGTAAACTGCAATAAACCTTTCCTCTTACACACACACACACACACACACACACACACACACACCCCTACAGAAACATGACGTCTCAAAATGTACAAATACAAGCTGAGGGGGGCCAGGGATTTAACTTAGTGTTTCCACCACCTGCCTCAAAAGCACGAAGCGTGAGGAGGACCTGAATTCAATCCCTGGTACCAAAACAACAGCAACAAAAAAAAAAACAAGCTGAGTTGACGGGCTGGGGATTTAGCTCAGTGGTGCCACCACTTCCCGGCTTGCAAGGGCAAAGATCAGAATTCGAACCCCAGCACCACAAATAAAACCATGCCTATAATTCCAGCACTCAGGAGGCTGAGGTAGGAGGATTGCCATGAGTTCAAAGCCAGCCTACTCTACATAGTGAACTTGAGAGGCCAGCCTGAACTATATAGCAAGAACTTGTCTCAAAAAACAAGCAAACTGGGCTGGGGGTTTAGCTCAGTGGTTCCACCACCTGCCTCACAAGCACAAGGACCTGAGTTTGATCCCCAGTACCAAAAACTAAACCAAACCCAAACAAAACAAAATAAAACAAAAAACAAGCACAGGTCGGGGATTTAGTTCAGAGGTTCCAGGGCCTGACCTCGCAAGCACGAGGATCCCCAGTACCAAAAAAAACAAAAACAAAAACAAAAAAAATCAAAATGTCCAAGTACAAGTGCACTAACGTAATACCCTTTGCAATTGCTTCTCTCCCTGCTCCTCCAACCATGAACAAATACAGAGAGGACCATTACTTCTCATAGGGTGGTTTAATCATTCCGTTCCCAAAAGACAGTATTTCATGTGAACTTTGGCAAAAAGGTATTTACAAAGTGATATTCTACCACCTCTACATTTAACATATATTGGGTACTTCTAAACATCTAGATAAGAATAGATATTTGGGGGTCGGGGATTTAGCTCAGTGGTTCCATTGCTTGCCTCACAAGCGAAAGGACCCAAGTTCGGTACTTAGTACCCCCTCAAAAAAAAATCAGTTTCAGAAAGTGTTTCTTTTCTGTCATTTTTTAAAAACGTGGTTTTTCTAACTACTTCATCAGATGTGGGCAACCTCTTTACATCTATATTGTCCACAGGCAGCAAGTTTTCTTTGAAAAGCAGCTTTTGCAGATGATATGCACAGGCCTCCTAAAAATGGCCAGTAAATCCTCCCAAAGTGTGGTGGGCATTTCCAGTTAGCCAAACGTGGAATGTTACTTTACGTTTCTCTCTTTGGCAACCACCATGGCTGCCAGCCTTTCCAGCTGTCCTCAGCCTGGGCTCCCTTGCCTTCCAGGGCTGGTGAGACTTTTATTTCCCCTTGTCACAAGGAGGTTGTGTCCAACTGGGACAAAACAGTCACCCCAGAACCCCGATCTGCCCAGTTCTCTGGCCCAAAGTGGCTTAGCTTTCAGAACTTGTAGAGTATAATTGAATTTTGTTAAAAAATTATGTGGAAGGCCAGGCTTGGTGGTACACACCTGAAACCCCAGCACTCAGGAGGAAGATTATGAGTTTGAGGCCAACACAGACAAATACAGTGAGACCCTGTCTCAAAACAAAACAAGACAAACAAAACAAAATTATGTTGACATTCTGCCAAGTACAAGGTCCTGAGTTCAACTCCTGCTACCAGAAAAAAAAAAATTATGTTGACATGATTTTAAAAGAATAGTTGTACCTACCTGTGGCTACCTCCTGGGGGTGGAGATGAGATTATGGTAGGGGTTGTTGCCTGTCACTCCTCCACATGTATATAATTTTTTACTATAAACACGCAAGGCCAGGTGTGATGGTGCACACCTGTAATCTCAGCACTCAGGAGGCTGAGGCATGAAGACTGCTGCGAGTTCAAGTCAGCCTGAATTACACAGTGAGACCTTTTCTCAAAAAACAAAATTTAAACCAGCACTTGGGAGGCTGAGGCAGGAGGACTGCTGTGAGTTCGAGACCAGGCTGGGCTACATAGTGAGTTCCAGGTCAGTCTGAACTATATAGTGAGACCCTGCCTCAAAAAACCAAAAAATAAAAATAAAAATAAATTTTTTAAATTAAAACTAAAAAAACCCCCAAAATAGGCAGCAATTTTGTAACCACAATAAAATTTAGGAGCCTGGGATATGTAGTTCAGTGGTAGAACAGGTGATTTGCATGTGCAGAGCTCTGGATTCAAATTCCAGCATATGGGTAACAAAAAGGCTCTAAAACAACAACAACAAAAATGAAAATCTCATAGATCCACTTTAATATGGTTAATTTTATGTTATATGAATTCTTCCTGAACTAAAAAAGTCATTATGCTAGGGCTGGGGATTTAGCTCAGTGGTCCGCCACCTGCCTCACCAGTGCAAGGTCCCAAATTCAATCCCCCAAATGAACAACAACATAAGAAAAATTGCAGTACAGCAGAGAGGAAAATACCACATATAGGTCCTAACAATTTCAGCTGAGGTGGAGCACTTAACTAGATTGCTAAGGCCCTGGGTTTGATCCTCCACACTGAAAAAAAAAATTCGCTTAAAAAAATTTTATCGGGGCCGGGGATTTAGCTCAGTGGTTCTGCCACCTGCCTCACAAGCACAAGGTCCTGAGTTTGATCCCTGGTACAAAAAAAAAAAAAAAAAAAAAAAAATTTATCGGTCACATGTGGTGGCACATACCTATAATCTCAGCATTCAAGAAGCTGAGGCAGGAGGATCCCTGAAAATTCCAGGCCAGCATGGGCTACACAGTGAATTCAAGGGCAGACTGAACTACAGAATAAGACCCTGTCACAAAACAAACACACACACACACACACACACACACACACACACACACACGTTATCTATTATTGATTTATTTGGCAGTAATGGAGATTGAACCCATGGCCTTTTTGTTCTGAACGACATCCCTAACCCACCCCTTTACATTTTTTCAAAAATTAAATTAAATTTTGTTTTTTTGAGACAGGGTCTCAGTATGTAGCTCAGATTGGCGTTTTATTATCCTAGGCTGGCCTTGAACTCAAAGCAGTTCTCCTGCCTTAACCTCCTAAGTGCTAGGATCACAGGTGTGTGCCACCACACCTGGAAGAAAGTACTTTATTTTGGCAGCCCTTGCAGATTGAGCTCAAAGCCTCACACATGCTAAGTGAGTGTTCTGCCACTGAGTACGTCCCCACCCCTTCTCATCAAACTATTTAGCCTGAACCTAATCAGACTGCAAGATCCAATTCCCACTTTTCAATAAATATAAGGGACAGAGGAACGTGCTAAATACACAATGGGGACATAATCAGATGGAGTCAGAATGTGGGACATTCTGTAAGATGATTGCTTGGATTAAAAAAAAAAAAGTAAGTGCTAGACATTGTGGTGCATTGTCCATAATTCCAGCACTCAGGAGGCTGAGACAGGAGATCAGTGTGAGCTTAAGGCCAGCCTGGGCTACATAGTGAGTTCAACTCCAGCCTGATCTACATATGAGATCTTGTGTTAAAAAGGCGGGGGTGGGATTTAGCTCAGCGGTGCCACTGCCTGCCTTGCAAGGGCAAGGAGCTGAGTTTGATCCCGTCTCCCCCACACCAAAAAAAGGTGTCATAGGCTGGAGGTGTAGCTCAGTGGTGATGATTTGTCTGGCATACACAAGGCCCTGGTTCAATCCCCAACACAGAAGAAAAAAAAAACAAAAAACTAACAAAGGCAAGAAAAAAGGCAGAGCAACTGATATAAGGTGTCAGATGAAATGCAAAATTGTTACCACCAATACCAACAACAGGATCTTTCATTTCATTTTGAGAGAGAGGCTCGCTAAGCAGTTCAGGCTGGCCTCAAACTGGTGGCAATCTTCCTGCCTCAGTCTCCCCAATGCTGAGATTACAGGTGTGCACCACCATGTCTGGCTATGAGGGCCCTTTTGGCCCAGACATGGTAAACATCAGACTAGGCCAAACATTGTGACCACACCCACTTCTGCACAGGCAAAGCTTTATAATGGGCAGGGGGCTTTGGCCAAATTGGACCTTTGGCTGAAGGGACAAAAAAACTGGTGGAGAATTTGATCAAGCAGCTACTCACAGATCAAAGAATACACAGGTTTTTACTGATTTGCTGGAGTTGTGGCTAAAGCCTGATAATTTCCATCGGCCAGTAGCATGGTACCAAAAACTGTTTCTTCTTGGGGAAGACTTAGCCTGGGTGGTCAATGTCAGCTCCTTCTGGAGGCTGTTAAACGTTCATATATCTGGCACTATTATCCTGCTCGAAACATCCTGGCCTTTAGGGGCTGGGGCCCATCAGAGCCAAAGGGCTGCAGATGCTTGGGTTTTAGCAGCTTCTGGAGAAGCACACTACTGGGGGCAGAAAAGAGAAGGAAAAAGAAAAAGAAAACACATACCAACTCCAATGGGGAACAGGTAAAGTTAGCCCTGTGTTAAATCCTTAGTCAAAACATTTTTTTAATAATCACCACGTCTGTGTGAAGAGCTGAGGAGAATCTGAGCCAAGGATTAAGGTAGCAGAGGGGACAGACACAATGTGAAAACAGATGTGCCGCGTCATTTATCCCATTTTACTCACTCATTAGGCTTCTGAAGGCTCAAGTGAGGGGTCAATGTTTTTCAGAAAAAGAGGCCTTCAGGGCTGGGCATACCCCTGTAATCTCAGCACTCTGGGAGGCGGAGGCAGGAGGACTGCAAATTCCATTTAGCAATTTTACAAGATCTTGTCTCAATATTTAAAAGAGGCTGGGAGATGTGGCTCAGTGCAACAGCCATGAGTTCAATCCCCAGTTATGAGAAAAAAAAGTCTTTAGACCCCCAAGAAGTAAAACAGGCTATTGTTATAATTCACATGCTTAATTAGTTTCTTTTCTTTTTGTTTTCTTTTTGGTACTGGGGATCGAACTCAGGACCTTGCACTTGTGAAGGAGGCAGCAGAAGCACTGAGCTAAATCCATGGCCCTAGTTTCTTTTTTCTTGGTAACAGTTTCTTATTGCTGGGCTGGGGATTTAGCTGAGTGGTTCCCCGCCTGCCTTGCAAGCACAAGGTCCCATTTTTTCTCCCCAGTACCAAAAAAAAAAAAAAAAAAAAAAAAAA
>NW_022900924.1:9819318-9840321 GCF_012274545.1 Fukomys damarensis | reverse complement strand
AAAAAAAAAAAAAAAAAAGCTCAATTTCCCATTCCTTGAAAACATTCTGGTTCTGTGGTTTGATCAGGGTCTCAGGATGGTCTGTTGAAACCTGCCTTGCTACTGTGCTCAGGAGTTTGTCATCCCAGCCTTCTGTCCCACCAATGTCACACCATGGTGGACCCAACTCTTTCACGATATTATCACAGAATAACATTAGTTCACTCTGGAAAATAATTTGGCAGTTTTTTACACAACTGCACACAAAAACTTGTACAGAAATATTCTCATCAGTTTTGGAGGGAGAAAAGGGGATTAAAAAAAAGAATTTACATGTACCAACTCCCCACAGTGAACATAATCGTTATGTACTGCAAACATGTACTAATAAAAATTTTAAAAAAGGAATATTCTTTGCAGTTTTATTTGTTTCGACAAAATACTGCAAACAACCCAGATGTCCTTCTGTAGGTGAAAAGCTGAACAAACTGGTGCTTCCATGTAATAGATAATCAGCAAGAAAAAAGAATGAATTATTTATATGTATAACCTGAATGGACCTCAAGAATATCATGCTTAATGAAAAAAGTCACATACAGCCCAGCATACTGTAGTACACCTGTAATCTCAGCACCCTGGGAGGTTGTGCCAGGAGGATCACAGGTACAAACCCAGTCTGAGCAACTTAGTGAGAGCTGTCTCAAGAAAAGGACCAGGAGCCTGGGCTACATAGTGAGTTCCAGGTCAGTCTCAACTACATAGTGAGACCCTTTCTCAAACAAACAAACAAACAAAAAAGAAAAGAAAAGAAAAGGACTAGGGATGTAGCTCAGTGGGAAAGCCTTAGGTCAATCCCCAGCAGTGGGGAAAACAAAAAGGCAGGGCAGTGATTGCTTGGGATTGGGGGGTTGGGGTAACAGGGAGAGATGGGAGAGCAGGAGCTGGAAGAGATCAGACTGTGGGAGGGCAGGGTTACAAAGGAAAATAAACTAAGTTTGGGGAGTGATTTCATGACCTGCATTGGGTAACGTCAAATTGTATACTTTAAATGTGCACATTACCGTATGAATGTTAATTAAACCTCAAAGTTGTTTGCATTTAATTTTTTAAAAAAGGAAGAGGGACTGGGGTGTAGCTCAGTGGTAGAGCTTTCGCCTGCACTTCCCGGAAATGAGCAGGTGGAGGGAGGTGTGAGAATTAAATGAAGCACTTTGCAACGGAGTTAGGAGCACAGTAAGTGCTCAAGAGTAGATAGTGCCTTAGTAGATTTGCTTACTTGTTTGTGGTTTGTCTCTAAACTATCAGTTCCTTGAAGCAGAGTACCAATGTAGCACACCGCAGCGCCTTCTGAACCATCAGCTGCTGCTGCCACACTTCACCTTTTCCCTCGGTGATCACATCCTTTTGCCGCACGTCAGAGTAGTGTTGGAGGACTGGTGGATCTGCCATGCCCACAAGTGTGACTCCTAGGTGTCAAGGCTGACAGGACGAAAGTGGAAGAGGTCAGAACAGTGCAAGCAAAAGTAACAGTAAGGTAAAGGACTTGCTTTCAAATCCAGCCGTGCCAGACTGCACTATTGGTTCTGGGGAGGTCTAGACCTGCTGGAAGAGTTTATAGGGAAGGGCGTAGGAGCTCTCTTCATTTCTGCCCATTAATGACCCTGTGAACGGGTGTACCCCAACTTCAGAGGTAACGAAAATAAACTGCAAGGCACTTGAATAAAGAAAAGAATATCACACTAAATTTAGACTCTCCTGTGTCAAAGAAGTTTACAAATCTAGCAATACCCTCATGCATCATAACAAATTATCCACACTTTTCCTGCTTAAAAGAAATTATCCTGTTCGGCATAACCACTGCCCACTACAGAAATCACTGCAAAACAAATAAAAAATATACCACATGAGCTATTGAAAAATAAGTTTATATATTCTTCGAAACTCACTTATTCAGTCTCCGTAGAGACTGTCAAAAATTGCCAATGCCGACTATATTTCAAGTCGTCATGGCGGGGTATTGGGAAAAGTTTTCAATTAGCAATAATCGCGCCTCGGATAAACCTCATTGGCTACGATACTGCCACTGCGCAAAGCTGAAAAGGGAGGGTGCACGTTCTGCTCTCCCACGGATAACGACTGTCTTTGCGCTGAGGTTGAGTGACTACCTGCGAGTTTGTATGTATGACGCGTTCCCGTGGGAATACTTATGATTAAGGTTCACCTGGGCAGGAAGTTTCTCATCATTAGATAATCTTGTGCCCCCATAGTAAAATTTTTGAAATAGCAAAAGCTTTCGCTTGGGCTGCTGGGAACTCACATGCAGATTAACCTGACGTCATAGAGAATGCTGGGTTGAGACATTCAGAAACATCGGCGGGAAAGCCAGCTAAATGAGCGGTTTGGGGATACAAGTAGCCGGGCGAAAAATACTTGTGAATAATAATAAAATAAGCAGCAAGTTTCAATTACATCGTCGAGCTGGATGTGTCTGTCACGGCGCAGAGAAACTACTCAGCGATCTCGCCTAGTCTAGAAAACTCCGGAGACCCTGTAAACGCCAAGGACGGAAATCGTCACAACAGCATAGAAACTCCGAGACTTACCTAATAAAAATAAAATAAATGAAAAACGATAGAACTGAAATAACCACTAACTAAACCCTTTCTAAGACATCTCTACTGTTAAACACATTATTCAGTCTCCGTAGAGACTGTCAAAAATTGCCAATGCCGACTATATTTCAAGTCGTCACGGCGGGGTATTGGGAAAAGTTTTCAATTAGCAATAATCGCGCCTCGGATAAACCTCATTGGCTACGATACTGCCACTGCGCAAAGCTGAAAGGCACCACCCCCTGGTCATCACTCCCAATAAGTGAAGTTCCTATTACAGAAAGGTGAGTTTGACTTGAAGGTTAAAAACTGTCAATGATTTTTTTCTTGAAAACAATACAACTAAACAACAAGATATAAAGCTGATTTGGAGCTATATAGGCGGTTCGGTTGTGACTTTATTTAAATAGGTTTTGGCAGAGAATGAAGCAAAGCACTATGGGAGGAAACATGCTAATAACTCAGAGACAGCAAGGAAAGATTAGAGAAACGTGAATCAGCGCGTTCAATGTGGCCCGTTTCACATTGTAACTACCTTCTCCAAAGAGGCTTTAAACACAATAAAATTTGTGTATACATTTTACCACTTACCACATAAAATTTACCTTTTTAAAAGTGTAAATTCAGTGGCACTGAGTATATTCACATCGTTTTACAATCGCCACCATCCATTTCCAGAACCTTTTTCTGTTCTCCCAAATTTAAACTCTATACTCATTAAACTCCTGAGTTTTTATTCCCCTCTTTCCAAAGCCTATGAGTCTGACCACTCTAGGTACCTGATAATAAATGAAATCATGTAATATCATGCGATTTGCTGATGCCAGAATATGGATTTGATTTATTTCACTTTACCATACTACTTTTTTTTTTTTCTTGTACCGGGGATCGAACTCGGGTCCCTGCTCTTGCAAGGCAGGCGGCAGAACCACTGAGCTAAATCCCCAGTTTATAATATCTTATTTATATATTTATTTATTTTTGCGGTACCAGGGATTGAACTCAGGACCTTGTACTTGAGAGGCAGGGCGGCAGAACCACTGTGCCAAATCGCTGGCCCTCAAAAAGAGTTTTCTCAGGAGAGGATGAAAGACTATTCCCACAGAAATATCCACAGTATATAAAATTGGAAGTAACCTTCACCCTATTCCCTGATTCCTTTCGCAAGTAGAAAGCTGTTTAAAATCTATATCTTGGACTGGAGATTTAGCTCAGTGGTGCCACTGCCTGCCTCATAGGCACAAGGTCCTAAATTCGATCCCCAGTACAAAAAAAAAAAGTCAAACAATTTTTACAAAAGAAACAGTTCCTCCCCCACTCTTTTTTTGGACTGGGGATTGAACCCAAGGCCTTTACACTGAGCTAAACCCCAGCTTTAAACAATTTTGAGACAGAGAAGTTTTCCCTAAATTGCTAAATTGCCAGATATAGTCCCCAAGTTCCAACCCCTCATCCACTCCCTTAAACTAGGCCTCCTTCCATTTCCCTCACCTCTGAATAATGCCATCAATTATGACCTCACAGATGCATTAATCCACTGATGAAGTCAGAGCTCTTAGGACCCAGTCATTTCAAAAGCCCATTAGCTGGCATGGTGGTGCACACTTGTGATGCCAGTACACAGGAGGCTGAGGCAGAAGGATTGCTGTGAGTTTGAGGCCAGCCTGAGCTACATAGTGAGTCCCAGGCCAGACTGGACTACATAGGGAGACCCTGTCTTAAAAAAAAAAAAAAAAAAAGCCCATTAGCTGGCAACCAGATATGTGGTAATACAATGAACTTTTGGGGGGATGTTTTATTTTATTTTATCAGGTTTTTCTTTCCTTTCTTTTTTGTTTTGTTTTTATAGTCCAGACTGGCTTTGGACTCAATATATAGCACTGGCAAACCTCAAACTCCTGGCGATCCTCCCCCCTCAGCCTTCCAAGGGCTAGGATTACAGACATGTGCAATTTGGCTGGGGGAGACATTTCATTTTTTAAATTTATTTATTTGTTTTTTTTAATTTCAAAGATTTCCAATTTTATTCTTCTTCTTCTTGTTATTATTATTATTGTTATTATTGAGACAGGTCTCACTCTGTAGTTCAGGCTGGCGTTGAACTCACTATGTAGCCCAGGCTGGCCTCCAATTTGCAGTGAAGCTCCTGCCTCAGCCTCCCGAGTGCTGGGATTACCATTGTGTGCCACCACACTCGGCTTGAGGGGACATTTTAGATAATAACCACAACCCCCTCCACAAGTGACTTTCCAATGCATTGAAGAAAAATTTAAAAACTCAGACAACTTCCCTCCAGAACATGACCTGAGAGCACATTAGCTCTATACTTTCAGCTGATCTGTTATTGACATTGATTCCACTTGGAAAATAAAAAAAAAAAAAGCATGGATTTAAAATTTTTCTAGTCAAACCAAGAAGGAAAAAGTCACTAGTCTGATGCTGTCACAGAAAATATGCTGGATTGCTTTGTAGGGAGGACGTGTGTGTGTGTGTGTGTGTGTGTGTGTGTGTGTTTCTGTGTGCCAACAACTGACCCCAGGGCCTGCCTTATGCTAAGCACATGCTCTACCCTCTGCCATGCAGCTACAACATTAGATATGCGGTGTTTTGATTTATAGACTGGTTACCTTAGCCAATGTGATCAGATTAAACCAGGCACATAGAGCTGCTGGGTGACTGATCTTGAAGCCTACCTAGCAGGTCCTTCAGATAGTGACCTGAGTTGTGGCTCGTGACCCTGCTCCCAAATTGCTTAGTGAAGTCACTTCACCAATATTCATTTGTCTCTAGCTTCCTTCTCACTTCTAGGCTTTGGCTCATTTCAAAATAGGAGGACACAGTCCTTCATGCTGGAGTCCACAGTTCCTACTAGATTATGTTCTAAGATATATACTAGTAGCTGCCTTATTTAGGCAGTGCTATCCAGCAGGGATTTTCACTGGCATCATATTAGGACCAACCAGGAAGTGAGCAAACAGACTTGGTGCCTGCAGGCCTCTTCACTCAGTCAGTGAAGTCAGGATCTCTGGGAATGAGACCCAGGCATTGTGTTGATTGATCTAATCAAATATAAGATAATAAATATCATTAAAGGAGTCAAGTGGGTGAGCATATTAGTCCACCTGTATTACAATTGGCTTTAATTGTTCATATTCTCAAAATAAAAGAAAAAGAGGCTGGGGATATAGCTTAATGGCAGAGCACTGCTTAACATGCACAGGCCCAGGTTCATCCTCCAGTACTGAAAAAAAAAAAAGAGTAACTGTTCATATGTAAAAAACCCAAATTTTCAGATAGTTGTGAATCTATTTCTTCATAACCCATTGCAAAGTATTTTATTCATAGAAGTGAACTTAATTGATCCCTTGTGGTGAATGGAAAGGGACACAAATATTGAAGATGAAGGTGGGTCAAATGTACATTCATTATTAAAAGTTACTCGCTGGGCGTGGACCTGTAATCCCAGCACTCGGGAGGCTGACGCAGGAGGATCGCAGTGAGTTCGAGGCCAGCCTGGACTACATGGGGAGTTCAAGGCCAGTTTGAGCTATATAGGGAGACCCTGTCTCAAAAAGCAACAAACAAACAAAGAATTCCTAAATTAACCCTATTTGGGTAACGATTTTGCACTCATAGCATTGGTACCCAAGTCTAACCACTTCCCTCTGAAAGAGAACTATGTACCTGTCTATGGTTGGTTGAAGGCGCAAGGACCAAGATTCCAAATTTTCACCATAGAAGGCCGACAGGGGGCGCTCCAGGTGAGCTGGGGCCCTCAAGTATGGCACTCTAGGACTGTGGGATTTGTAGTTTTTATTGAATCACTTTGTCTTCATGAACTACACTTCCCAAAATGCATAGGCATGATAGTCCCACTACCGGCTGTCAAGTGTCCCCTAAACTGGGAAAGGTAAGTGTGTTCTGTGCAGACTGCAGATTTCTAAAAGTTGTTCATTTCTTGTAAGGGGGTTGCATTTTTCCTCGTTTGCGGTTGGTAGAACCTGGACGAGAACAGCTGTTCCCTCGGAACATGTGTTCAGTAGGATTTCCCTGGCCTTCGGCTTCAGGAAACCCGACAAGTTAGCGTTTGTTTAGCTGTCCGCGTTGCTGTAGAATGTCAAGGGAAAAAGCTAAGGCCTGAATTCAGGTCTGGAGAGCCAAGAATAAAATATTGTTTGCCTAAGGGGGAGGGGTGCGTGTCAGTAGAGAATTTCTGCATTATATCAAGAATATGTCAAAGCCTTGTTTTTACAGTTAGAAAAGCTGATCCTCATGGGTCTTGTCCCGCTCCCCCGTCCCTTGATCAAGCAGCAGAATTTCCAAGGGAGTGTAAACAAATAGTACGAGAGAAATGAAGGAATAAAATATGTTCACGTGCTTATTTACATGAATAAAACAAAAGCCTTAAGGTCTGAGCAACAGTTTCTTTAGCAAAACCTAATATATTGGGCTAAGAGTGTAGCTCAATGTTAACATTCTTACTTAGCATGCTGGAGGCCATGGGTTTGATCCCAGCATGGGGTAGACCTCAGTGAACCTGACGTGCTACACCTGAAATGTGCTTTTCTTAGCTTGTGGAGAAATAAGATAATTCTGATTATTATTATTATTATTATTATTATTATTATTATTACTGGTAGTAGTAGTTTGTTTTTAGAGACAGGGTCTCATTATATAATTCAGGGTGTCTTTGAATTCACGATGTATCCCAGTCTGGCCTTGAACTCCCAGGGATCCTCCTGTCTCAGCCTCCAGAGTTCTGGGGTTCCAGGTGGTTGCCACCATGCCCAGAATAATTCTGATTTTAAAAGAGGAAGTATGCTTATAGAATAGTTCCATAAGGGATAACATTAACAACAGATGTAGGTAAATTTAATTCTTATAGAGACATATTTAGATATAGTCATATGTGGAATAATAATGGGTTATGAGGGATTTAAAGATTATTGGGGGAAAGATAGCCTCTTTTCTTTTCTTTTTTTTTTTTTTTGGTTTTTTGAGACAGGGTCTCACTATGTAGTAAGACTGACCTGGAACTCACTATGTAGCTCAGGCTGGTCTCGAACTCACAGCGATCCTCCTGCCTCAGCCTCCAAAGTGCTGGCATTAGACATGCACAACCATGCCTAGCACCTTTTATTTATTTATTTGGTATTGGGGATCAAACTCAGGACCTTGGACTTGCCAGGAAGACACAGTACCCCTGCGCTACAACCTGGACCCTTTATTTATTTATTTAAACATTTTAGGGCTGGGGATGCAGCTCAGTGGTTCTGCTGCCTGCCTCGCAAGCACAAGGTCTCAAGTTTGATCCCCAGTACCCAATAAATAAATAAACAAATAAACGTTTTAAACTTTTTTTGGGGGGGATGGGGGATTGAACTCAGGACCTTGTGCTTGCGAGGCAGGCCAATTTATTTATTTTTAAGACAGGGTCTTCTAAGTAGTTCATGCTGGCCTCCAACTTACTGTGTAGCCCAGATTGGTCTCGAGCTCTCAGCAAGCCTCTCACTCAGCCTCCCAGAGTGCTGAGACTACAGGCATGCACCACCACGCCTGGCCGACATTGTAAAATTTATAAGGAATTCAGTTGTGATCAGCCTGGTGTTACTGGGAAAGATGAAATAGCTCTTCCTTTCTTCCTTCTCTTTCTTTCTTTCATCTTTCTTTCCTTCTCTTCCTTTTCTTCCTCTTTTGGTCTTTTTCTCCCCCTTTGGTACCAGGACTTGAACTCAGGTACCAGGGCCTTGAGATTGCCAGGTAGGCATTGCTGTACCACTGAGCTACATCCTTGTCCAGTCCAGCTTTCTCTCTCTTTCTTTTTCTCTTTCTTTCCCCATCTCTTTCTGTCTTTGTTTTCCACTGAGCTACATTCCTAGCCACACACACACACACATTTTTTTGAGACACGGTCTCACTATGTAGTTCAGTCTGGCCTTGAACTCAAAATAATCCTCCTGCCTCAGCCTCTGAGTGCTGAGATTGCAGGTTTTCACCACTATGTACAGTAGTAGCCCTTTGTATTTTGAGAAAGGGCCTCACTAAATTGCCTAGGCTGGCCTTGAATTTGAGATCTTGCCTCAGCTTCCCAAGTAGCTGGCATTACAGGTGTGTGTCAACATGCCCAGCAGGCCAGGCCTTATGTTATGTTAGAACCCTCCTTACCAATTTTTTGTTCCTCTGTCCATTACTTTTTCTTCAATAATCCAAAACACACAGGTTCATTCACCAGCCATTTGAAACTAATTTTCACTTGAGGGCTGTAGCATAAATATAATTCTGGCTTAGGTTCTTAAGAGACCAGGGAGATAAGATTGGCTTAGACTGTTATGAAATAGTCTACTGTATAAACAAGACTTTTATTTTGTGGAAGGTATTAGAGATTTAAAAAAAATTTTTTTGGTACCAGGGATCAAATTCAGGACCTTGTGCTTGGAAGGCAGGCGCATGCCACTGAGCTAAATCCCCAGCCCTTCTAATTCCTATTTTATCTTCCATAAAACAACACTGTATGCATTTCCAGGGGATTCTTGTTCCCCAGCTCTTTCTCAGTGTCTTGCTGCTGTTGGCTCTCATCACCCTCCTCATAACATTTCATGGTAAAAGTTTACTGAGTATTACTTTTTAGGTTGGCAGTTTCCAGACGTGACCTGGAGAAGTCTTGACATTTCACCAGTTGGGTCTGTTGGTGCAGTTCAGTAACAGAGCCCTTGCACACCATGTTCAAGGCCATAGTTTGAAGGAAAAGTAAAAAAAGTATGACCAGTAAACAGCTCCAAAATGCAATTTAGGGTAGACTATTTGGGGGAGATAAGGATGCTACTCAAGCTTTTCTTTTTCTTTCTTGCTTGCTTGTTTTGTTTGTTTTTGCTTTGTTTTGTTTTTGGTACCAGGGCCTTGTGCTTGCCAGGCAGGCAGTACCCCTGAGCTACATACATCCCTGGCCCTGTTGTTGTTTTATTTTGGTTTTAGTTTTTGCTTGAACCTAGGGCCTTTGTACCAAGCTACGTGCCTACCCTTTTTATTTTTATTTTGAGAGGGTCTTGCTGAGTTGCTAAATGTTTTTCTTTTGAGACAGTCTCACTAGCCCAGGCTGGCCTTGAACTCACAAGATCCTCCTGTCTCCGATTCCTGAGTGCTAGGATTACAGGTGTGTACCACCACGCCCGGCAATAATCATTGTATCTATCTATCTTTTTTTTTTTTTTCAGTACTGGGGATTGAACTCAGGACTTTATGCTTGCAAGGCAGGGGAGGCACCACTGTAATATTATTTTTATTTTATTATTATTTTGGTACCAGGAATTGAACTTGGGCTCTTGCGCTTGCGAGGCAGGTGGTGGAACCACTGAGCCAAAACCCCAGCCCTCTTTATATAACCCTATGTACTTCATTCCCACATATTTATTTATTCATTTATTTAAGACAGGGTCTTTCTTTGTACACTTTGTAGTTCCACCTGGCCTTGAATTCGCTTTATTTTATTATTATTTTGGTACCAGGAATTGAACTTGGGCTCTTGCGCTTGCGAGGCAGGTGGTGGAACCACTGAGCCAAAACCCCAGCCCTCTTTATATAACCCTATGTACTTCATTCCCACATATTTATTTATTCATTTATTTAAGACAGGGTCTTTCTTTGTACACTTTGTAGTTCCACCTGGCCTTGAATTCGCTATGTAGCCCGGGGTGGCCTCACACTCAAGGCGATCCTCTTGCCTCAGCCTCCTCTTGAGCACTGCAATTCCAGACGCCACCATGGCCGGCACAGATCTTTTTGATAGCTGAATGGTATTCCACAAACACCCTATGGATAGACCACATTTTGTGCAGCCACTCATTAGTTGGTGGTTACCTTTGCTTGCAAAAGTCAGATCGTCCCAGGAGGTTTTCTTCTGTCTAGGATGAGGATGAGCTATGGGCTGAGCTTCGGGTCAACAAAAGGCCATTGGGTCACAAACCTCAACCAGCAGTGCTCGCGTGCATCCAGTGGGCTATTTGTGCCACCGAGCCCTCCTTTGAATCCTGAGAAAGTCAGAGAGTTCCAGCGCTTCATCACCCTTTCCAAGAAGCTCCTAGTGATGACCGGGGCGGGAATCTCCACCGAGTCCGGAATCCCCGACTACAGGTCCGAAAAGGTGGGACTTTACGCCCGCACGGCCCGGAGGCCCATCCAGCACAGCGATTTCGTCCGCAGCGCCCCCATCCGCCAGCGGTACTGGGCGCGGAACTTCGTGGGCTGGCCTCAGTTCTCCTCCCACCAGCCCAACCCGGCACACTGGGCTCTGAGCACCTGGGAGAGACTCAGGAAGCTGCACTGGTTGGTAACTCAAAACGTGGACGCTCTGCACACCAAGGCTGGGAGTCAGCGGCTCACCGAGCTCCACGGATGCATGCACAGGTGCGGGAGGGCACGGGCTCATCACAAAACGGTGCAGTTCCCTGAGAGCGGTGACCCTGGCTGTCTGGAGCACATTTTCTGAGTTGCACCTTGAGATAAGGATTTGGGAGCAAGTCGTTTTGGAGTGGTTCCTACTGAACTCAAGGAAGGAGTAGGGTGTACACAGGCAAGGAGGCTGAAGCAGGATGATCACTGTGAGTTGGAGGCCAGTCTGGGCTCCGTAGTTCAAGGCCAGTCTGAACTACATAGTGAGAACCTGTCTCAAAAAACCAAACCAGGTGGGTGGGGGAATTTAGCTCAGTGGTTCTGCCACCTGCATTGCAAGCACCAAGACCTGAGTTCAATCCCTCATACAAAAAAACAAAACAAAACAAAACAAAAAACCAAACAGGGCTGGCGATTTAGTCCAGTGGTTCCACCGCCTGCCTTGCAAGCATGAAGCATAAGGTCCTGAGTTCAATCCCTGTTACAAAAAACAAAAAACAAAACCCCAAACAAAACAACAACAACAAAAAAACACCAAACCAAAACCACAAACATGACTGTTAACTGTATGGTCCTTTTTATTTTTCTTTTCATTTATTTATTTATTTTATTTTTTGGTACCAGGGATCGAACTTGGGTCCTCGTGCTTACCAGGTAGGAGGCGGAACCACTGAGCTAAATCTCCAGCCCTATGTTTATTTTCACACTGGAGATTGAATCTAGGGGCTTAGCACTGAGCTACATCCCCAGCCTTTTTTTGTTTTGTTTTGTTTTGTTTTTTTGAGACAGGGTCTCACTATGTAGTTGAGACTGACCTGGAACTCACGTGTAGCCCAGGCTGTTCTCGAACTCACAGCGATCCTCCTGCCTCAGCTTCCCAAGTGCTGGGATTACAGGTGTGCACAACCAAGCCCAGCTCCCCAGCCTTTTATTTTATTTATTTTTTAAATTTTGAGATGGGGTCTCATTAAATTGTTGAGTTGCCCAGGCTGGGTTCCTATCCTCAGCCACTGTGCCAGGCTGTGCGGCCCTTTGATATAGATAACTGCACATTTAAAGAACCAGAATTAGCCAAGATGGGAATGACCGAGGAAGCTCTTATGGTTAAGGTGAGGCCTGAGACTAGCTCGAGTTTGACTAGACTTGGAGGAAAGAGTAGCTTGCTAATGAAGGGAATATATAGCACCCAGGGGAGTCTGGCCTGACCTCCAGGCAGGGTTTGGGAAGGGGACTAGCATGAAATCAAATTGTGGGAGGGAGGGACCCACATCCGGGTGCATTTGACAATCAGGCAGTGCAGCATAGGCCTGTTGTGAGACACAAAGCAGCCTGTTAGTGGTTTCTGAGTAAGAGAGCACCATGATAAAAATAGATTGGGGGAAGTCTAGGCAGGGTTAGAAAGAGAGGGTCAGGGAGGTCAGCCTGAGGGACTGGTGCCCCTGGCTTGATTAAAAAACACAATAAAACGTTTTCTCACCATGAAAATTTCAAATATTTACAAAAGTAAAGAGATGATGTATAATGAATTCCCATATACAATCACATGACTCATGGATTTTTTTCAAGTTTTATCAAGTTATCTCTTCTCTTTTTTGCTGGTTTTATTTTTGTTTTGTTTTTCGTTTTTTTTTGAGACAGGGTCTCACTATGTAGTTGAGACTGACCTGGAACTCACTATGTAGCCTAGGATGGACTCGAACTCACAGCAACCCTCCTGCCTCAGCCTCCTGAGTGCTGGGTTTACAGGCGTGTGCCACCATGCCCGGCTTTTGCTGGTTTTATTTTTATTAAAAATGTTTATTTCAGTACTAGGGATTGAATCCAGCACCTTTGCACTGAGCCATCTCCCCCATTTACAAATTTTGAGCCACCTCCCCAATTTTAAAGTTTTAAAATTGCTCAGGCTGGGCTAGAATTTATGATCCTCCTGCCTCAGCCTCTTAGAGCTCTGGGATTACAGGCGTGTACCACCATTCCCATCAATTCTATTTTTAAATATTTAAAAACAAATCTAAAACTTCTTTGATTTCATAGGGGACTTTTTTGAGGGGGTTCTAGGGTTCAAACTCAGGGCCTCACACATGCTAGGCAAGTACTCTGATGAGCCACACCTCCCACTCAGGCTGGCCTTGAACTTGGTGGGATCCTCCTGCCCCAGTTTTCCATGTGCTGGGATTACAGATGTGTACCAACATGCCCAGTTTACTTTTGGTACTATGGATAAAAGTAAGTGATCTTTCAGTACTAGATGTGTTCTTGGTGAAAAGATTGGAAACAGTTCTACTTGGTGCTTGTAAAAATACTTTTAATTAGTATATACACAAATTATTTTAAAAGTCAGCTGAGCATGGTGGTACATGCCTATAATCCCAGCACAATGGGAGGCTGAGGCAGGAGGATTGCAAATTGAAGTCCAACCTGGGCAACTAAGGGAGATGCTGCCTCAAAAACATATTTTAAAGAAAGGCTGGGATGTACATAGCTCAGTGTGAAGGTCCTGGCTTCTGTCCGCAGTACCACAATTAAAAAGGATCTAAGGAATGAGGAAACAGATACACCTTCCCTGCTTTTAGAAGGATGGTATAGCCGGGGATTTAGCTCAGTGATGCCGCCGCCTACCTCGCAAGTGCAAGGATCTGAGTTCGGTCTCTGGTACCAAAATAAATAAATAAAATAGAATGATGGCAGAGAGAAGGTGAGAAACGGATCACGTGAAAAGATGTCCAAAACGCGGGGAAAACAGGGCACAGAAATGCTTGGGCACAGCACCCCGGAGCGAGGACGCCCTGCTCAGAGAGCCTATCTCGGCTTTCAGGGTGCTCTGCCTGGGCTGTGGTGAGCAGACCCCGAGGGGGGCGCTGCAGCAGCGCTTCCAAGTCCTGAACCCCACCTGGGGCGCGGAGGCCCAGGGCCTGGCTCCCGACGGCGACGTCTTTCTCTCGGACGAACAGGTACAGACTTTTCAGGTCCCGTCCTGTCTTCGATGTGGAGGCCCTCTGAAACCCGATGTCGTCTTCTTCGGGGACACTGTGGACCCTGCCAAGGTTGATTTTGTGCACAAGCTCGTGAAAGACGCCGACGCCCTGTTGGTGGTGGGATCCTCCCTGAAGGTATCTGGAGTGGGTGGTAACTGCTCCTCTGCAGGGTGAGCGGGGTTTCGGGAGGCCCCTCCCGTTGGATCTGGAGAGCGCTCATTCGTGTCTCCTGCGGGCAGGTGTACTCGGGGTACAGGTTCATCCTCACCGCCCGGGACCAGAAGATACCGATCGCCATCCTGAACATCGGGCCCACACGCTCCGACGACTTGGCGTGTCTGAAGCTGAGTGCTCGCTGCGGAGAGCTGCTGCCTTTAATAGACCCACACTGATCCGGCCTGATGTCCGTAAGCCGGAAACAGGGGCCTTCCCGAGCGTCCGGCCGCTGGAGGTAAACGCCTTCCTAGAGAGCGGATTCCCGTTCCCATTCAACTGAGAGGAGTAGATGCGTTGAGAAGAGACAGTCCTGTTTTCCCTCCCACTCCCCGCCCCTTCTTTTTTTCTTTTCTTTTCAGTACTGGTGATTGAACTCAGGGTATTTGCACTGAGCTAAATCCCAGGCTTATTTCCGTTTTTTGTTTGTTTGTTTGTTTGTTTTTTGGTACCGGGGATTGAACTCTGGTCCTTGCGCTTGCAAGGCAGGCCGCAGAACCACTAAGCCAGGCTTTTTCTTATTTTTTAAATGTTTGAGACAGGGTCTTGCTAAATTGCCCAGGCTAGGCTTGAATTGTTTTGGTGGGGGGCTTGAATTTTTGACTCACCTGCCTCAGCCTCCTAGAGTACTGAGATTACAGTCATGAGCTACCGTGCTTAGCTCCTTTTGCCCATTTTTAAATTGGATTGCCATGACTTTGCATGTTTAGTTTTTTTTTGGGGGGGGCTTGCTTTTAACTAGTTTATTAGTTGTTTGTTTTTGCATTATTGTGAATTAAATTCATAGTCTGGTACTATGCTACTTTCCTATCCCTTTTTAAAAATTAAAAACAATTTTTTTTTTTTTGGTGTAGTCCAAAATAAGTAGTCCAGCCTGGCCTTGAACTCATGGTGCTCCTCCTGCCTCAGCCTCCTGAGTACTGGGATTACGGGCATGCACCACCATGCCTGGCTAAGAAATTTTTTATTTTTGAGACAGGGTCTTATTAAATTGCCTGAGCTTGCCTCAAACTTGTGATCCTCCTGCCTCAACCTCCCGAGTAGCTGGGATTAAAACCATGTGCTAGGGCCGGGGATTTAGCTCAGTGGTTCTGCCACCTGCCTCACAAGTGTAAGGATCCAAGTTCGATCCCTGGTACAAAAAAAATAATAACAATAATAATTTTTTTAAAAACCATGCGTTACCACACCCAGCTCACAACTACTTTTTTTTTTGGTTACCAGGAATTGAACTCTGGCTGTTGAGCTTGCCAGGAAGGTGCCATACCGCTGAGGTTCATCCCAGGCCCAGCTTTTAAACATGCTTTTAAACTAATTTTGTATTACTAGAGTAATATATATTTATTGCAAAGTTTAGGTGATGACAGAGATAAAATACAAAATACCGATAATTTCACAACCTAGATAACCCAAGTTTAACTTTTTGCTATAATGAATCTTATTTTTATTTATTACTTTTATTTAGTATTGGGGATCACTGTGCTTAGTGTTTTACTACTACATCCTGCTTTTACTTCAAATATAGTGTCCATTTTTCCATGTTCTAAGTGCTGTGGTGTTTTGAATTTTGAAGCATCTGCCTTCCCCATTCCCAGCTCAGTTCGCCATTAATTTGCTTCATTTCTTTCTTTCTTTTTTGTACCGAGGATTGAACTCAGGACCTTGCGCTTGCGAGGCAGGCAAGGTGCCACTGAGCTAAATCTCCAGCCCAATTTGTTTAATTTCTTTTCAGAACCCCAGGACTCATAATCCCTTCTTCCTCAAATGCATTGAAGCTCCTCATGCATCTTGTAGGGGGCAGCAAACCACCCTGTCTGCCTGCTCATCTCCAAGCTGGGCTTGTATTGCAGAGCCAAGCAGTAAAACTGCAGGCCAATGAGATTTACCTCGTTTTCTAAGAAACAGCTGTCCTTGATGGGAAAACTGCATTCATTTCCTTTTTATGTCACCGGGCAGAAGAAATAGTCTGGGGAAAATGTAGGACATGACAGTGTATAGAGTACTTACCCAGGGAGCGCACTCACTGGGGTGAGTGTAGAAGGAAATTTATAATTCCAAGTGCTTGTGTCTAATGGAACCACTTGTTTTGTTTTGATAAATGTTAATGAGTGTTTTATTAACCAAGTATTAAAGTATTTTAGTAGCATACCAAGTGTGTGTGTGTGTGTGTGTGTATGTATATATATTTCAAATAATCTTAAAAAGAGAATGGTGTTTTACGACACAGTTCTCTAATTATTTCTACTCATGCCAGCTATAAGAATGATAAACCTTCCTGGAACCTCGCTGGGAGAGAGAGAGAGCAGTTCATTGCCAAGGGGTCTCTTAAGTTGATTCGTTTCCGCTGAGGAAAGCAGAAAGACTTGTCTGATTGCTGTGTTAGCCTGGAAAAATCAGTGTACCCTGAGAAGCGAGGCCGATGGGAGAAGCACAGGTTGCTCTGGACAGCCTTCTGTCTAAAATGAGGATAGGCCATACCTGCTCATCCCGCATCTGCCTAGGAAGCACATTTCAGTTCACCTGGATATCCAAGATCTGGAAAATTCTACGAGTTCTTCTCACCCACACAACTGTGAATTTACCCATGGTCATTAATTCTGAGTAGGTGTAAGGTTGTAAATCTCATTCCACGTTTTTTTTTTTTTTTTTTTTTTTTTTGGTACCGGGGGTCAAACTCAGGACCTTGTGCTTGCAAGGCAGGCGCGATGCCACTGAGTGAAATCCCTGGTCTTCATCCCAGCTTTTTGCAGATGTGCAGCTTAAGGTGCTTTCAAGCAGGCTTCTTCAGTTGCTCAGCCAATACTAACAATTGTATTCAAATCTGGGTCTTCTGAATGTCAAGCCATTCTCTCCACAAATCTCAACAACGGCTAGTGACAGACACTGTATTAAGCAACTAAAGATACAAAGGATAGCACTTCTTCCCCTTAAGTACCTCAGAAAATATTCCATTCCACTACCCTTATTCTCTACTGGAAATTTTCATGGAGTCATGCACACAATACAGGATTAGAGAATATATAGTCCTCTTCATTTTAATTATTTACCTATTTATTCACTTGTGAAGCCAGAGCCTCATAGGAACTAGGCAAGCACTCTAGCACTTTTTTTTTTTTTTTTTTTTTTTTTTTTTTTTTTTTTTTTTTTTTTTTTTGGTACCACTGGGGATTGAATCCAGGGCGCTCCCCTTTTTTGAGACAAGGTCTCACTAAATTCCCAGGCTGGGTTTGAACCTGCAACCCTCCTGCCTCAGTCTTCCCGAATGTTAGGATTACAGGTATGCACCACTATATCAGACTTCTACCACTATTTTTAAAAACTAAGGGGTTGGAGATTTGGCTCAATAGTTCTGCCGCCTGCCTTGCAAGGGCCTGAGTTCCATCCCTGGTACAAAAACAACCAACGAACCAAACAAACAAAAACCTAAGATCTAGAATTACTTAAGATCACATTACATAGTTTCCTAGCCAGGAGAATACAAAGCTTTCCTTCTAGTTTTATTTATTTTGGTTTGTCTGAGACAGGATCTCCCTGTGTAGTTCACGCTGTGTGAACTTATCCTCACACTCACAGCCATCCTCCTGCCTCTTTCTCCCCAGTACCAAGATTACAGGTGTGAGCCACCATGCCTGGCTCAGGTTTTGTTGTTGTTGTTGTTTCTGTTTTTGATTTTTGGTACCAGGGATCGAACTCAGGACCTTACACTTGCCAGGCAGGCGCGGCGTCACTGAGCTAAAGCCCTGGCCCTTGGCTCAGTTTTAAACACCTCTCATTTGTCTATAGGTTATGGTTAGATTCTCACAGATAATAGTCAAGCTAAAGTTAAAGCAGAAGCCTGAGAGCCCCCCTAGCTAAGGACACCAGGAATGGCTAACTCGCAGCGGGCAGTGGAGAGCGGTTGTAGTTACCAGGGAAGGAAGGCTCTTTCAGCACCTCAAGGCTGGCACAAATCATGAAGTCAAATCTCGAGGGCTAAGAATGTTCACCTCATTTTTCAATTTTATTTTAGTTTCAAGAGGAACTTGGTCGCTTGTAAGGGTTTGGATCTGCCCCATCCCCACCCCAACCCCCGCCATCCCGCCTTCCAAAGTGCTGGGATCGCAGACGTGCACCATCCGCGCTGGGGAGAGATCTGAGCGCGAATTTGGGACTCTTCAGTGGGCCTTGGCTCGCCCAACACCCACCAACCCGTGTGCCTGATCTTCCCTCCCCTCCGCTCCCTCGCACCTCATTTTCCCGCGGCCCTCTTCCCTTCCTGGAATAAAAACCTCGGAGAGATTGGTAATCGGAAAGCGGGAAGCGAATGGGTCATCCACAAGAGTTCACCTTTTCGCATTCGAGTGCCCATCTACGCATGAGAAGGCTTAGACAGGGATCTAGAAAGCTGAGAACAGAGGCGAAGCTGCAGTACACGGAGGGCCCACAGGAGCCATTACTAGCAATTGAGTTTGCGCAGGACCAGGCCTATACAGGCGCGAGGGGCGGGGTTTGATCCCTGGGGACGCGGAGATAGGCCAGGGGCTGGGTCGCTATTCACCAATAGAAAAGAGAGAATTGGATCACGTGTTTATAAAATATCCAATCATACGTCTTACTCCGAAATCGTCAGAACAAAAAGAATGAGATTGACCAGGTGGGGCGTGAAGGGTCACGTGACACGAAAAGGTAAATACAGCCACGTGGTTTTTTTTTAAACTCCTCCGCTGGGAAAGATTACACAATACAGTACTTTCGTGGAACACTTATTTAATGAGCGTGTGTCGTGTGGTACAGTAAAGATACTGTAGCTGCTACGGTATAATTCTGCCTTCAACTACTCACGATCCAGTTTAAGTTATTCGTTCAAATCATGCTACCCACTCCAATAGAAATTCCCGGGTTCGGTATTCCATTTCTCATACTAAGCGTCCGGAAGATCCTCATGAAATGTTTTGTTTGGGGCCGGAGATTTAGCTCAGTGGCACCGCGCCTGCCTCGCAAGCACAAGGTCCTGAGTTCGATCCCCGGGGCAAAAAAAAAAAAAAAAAGTTTTGTTTTGTTTTGGAATGGTTGTAGCTTTGTGCATGCTGAGCAAGATCTCTACAACTGAGCTACACCCTGAGCCTCAAGTCTGTTAAAGAAATTTATTTCCCAACCCGTAAGACAATGAAAAAAGAAAAGATTCACGGCCTAGCTATATAATTTAACAATGGCATAACTTTTCTGTTTGTTTTGTCAACTAAAAAAAAGAGAGAATAAATACCGTTTTCCTAAAAGCCTACCTTTACTGCATCCAAACAGGGACTTTCAGTTTCTTTTCACTGAAGAAAGATGGCTTTTACAATTTCATAAAGGCCAAGGCCTGGTCTAACTGAGTTTTGCTTTCTCTTGCAATCCTATGTAGCACTTATGCAAAGAAAAAAGAATGGTCATTCAGCCTATGTCTGCTTATTAAACTTCAGAGCCGTCCCGTTCTTGCTTATGGGTGACTAACATTTTATCCAGTATTCATTAATCGTTTATTGAGTGCCCCCTACATGCCAAGTGTACTTGGGGAGTTCAAAGGTGACTAAAGCACTTTATTCTGCCTCCAACAAGTTCATTATCTGATGGCACTTAGCTAAACTATGATTTTTACTATTCCAAGGAATGAGTGACCTTTGGGAAATCAGTTCCCATTTTGAGTCAATTTCATTTGTAAAATATGGATGGAATAGTACTTGGAATGTAAACTGGGCATCACGGTGCATGCCTACAATCCCAGCACTTGGGAGGCTGAGACAGGAGGATCACTGAGAGTTTGAGACCAACCTGTGCTACATAGTGAGTTTAGGGCGAGCCTGAACAGCATAGTGAAAGCCTCTCTTAAAAACAAAAAGATAAAAACGAGTAGTATTTACAACTGCAGAGGTGCGAGGATAACTAAATACTGGCGCAAAACACCATTTGGAGCACAGAGTATAACATATATAAGGGTATTAGTTGGAAGAGCATGAAAATAACCTCATCACAAACTGAACCGCAGACAGCAACTAGCAAGAAATCATTGTTTTGATGTGAACCCCCAGATACATTGTATTCTTGGTGTTTTGTGCATTTCCTGGCTCAGTGTAAATATTCAGTTCATAGCCATGGAGTAGATGGAATAGAATGAGTGGGAAATTGCGCCAAAAATAAGGCCATGCACATTTCCTTCTTCACGCTCAAAGTCCTTTGCTGCCTACCACGTGCCCAGAAGTGGCTCACCCGTCTCTAGCGGTTTGAAGCTACTGCTTGCTGACTTCTCATAGTCCTTCTTTTTGGTGTTTTTTTTTGGTTTTTTGAGACAGGATCTCACTATGTAGCCCAGGTTGGTCTCAAACTCGCAGCGCTCCTCCTGCCTCAGCCTCCAGAGTACTGGGATTACAGGTGTGTGCACCACACTCATAGTCCCTCTTTGCCTTTCTTTCTTGCTTGCTTTTTTCTTCCTCTCTAATTTTCCTTCCTTCCTTCCTTCTTTGCTTTTGTAATTCAGCTTCCTTCTGTGCCCTTCTGATGAAATCTTTCTTTCTTCTTCTTTTTTTTTTGACAGAGTCTGGCTAATGTAGTTCAGGCTGACCTTGAACTCACTACATGGTTCAGGCTGGCCTCGAACTCATGGAGATCCTCTTGCCTCAACCTCCCAAGTGCTGAGATTACAGTCATGCAGCACTATGCCCAGCTGATTTGAGGATTTAATGAGACGCTGTGTTGAGGATTTAGCTCAGTCATTCCACCACCTGCCTCATAAGTGCAAGGACCCGAGTTCGATCCCCGATACCAAAAAAAAAAAAAAAAAAAAAAAAAAGAGAACCTATGTGGGATTTTTTAGGGGTGCGGTA
>NW_022900924.1:9804693-9819067 GCF_012274545.1 Fukomys damarensis | reverse complement strand
AAAAAAAAAAAAAAAAAAAAAAAAAAAAAGAGATGCTATGTGGGAGTTCTTAGTGTGGAGTGGTATGCAGTAAGTAATCAATGGAAGCGGTTACTGTTTATTGTATTGGAGGTGGGTGGGACCAGGGATCAAACTCAGGACCTTACTCTCGTGAGGCAGGTGCAGCACCACCGAGCTAAATCTCCAGCCCTTGTTGTATTTGATTAGTACAATGTAAAAATCATCTTGAAGGTATGGAAAAGTCTTGGGAGGGTTTGGGAGGGTTTAGAAAAGATAAGAATTGTAGAAAAAAATGGTTTCGTACAGCCAGAAAGAGAAGCAGAATGAGAGAATGAAATCTGGCTTGAATTGAAGAAGAGGCTGCCACTTTGGGCAGGCAGCTCAAGGTGTGCGTTCAGTTGTCAGTGTCGCTGGGTCCTCAGTGAGCCCTGGGCAAGTGACCTCTGCTATGGGCCTCAACTTCAGCAATAAGATTTGCTTATAGCACCAGTATGTCAAAGGACCATCAGAAGAGACAGAGACGCAGTCCTGGTGTAGGGGCAAGCAGTCGGTGGACAGTGGTTGATAATCATAGGCCAGATTTCAAGGTGCTCCATTCCTAGAAGTGTCTCCCTAACTCACATTCAACTTCCGAGGCTGGGAGGAATGATATTCACAAAGATCGAGTCGTATCAGTAGATGCGTTCTTTCAGTAACGTGCTTTATTGGAGCACACAGTGTAAGGTGCAGGCCATTAGGCAGGCAGGGGGAGCTTTTCCGAGCCAACGCTGCGTGCTAACAGTATTTTTTGGAGTCCAGGTCCTTGTGCTCCTTGATGTACGGTGCCTTGGAAAAGCATATGGCAGCTTCGCGGTCACAGTTGCAAATAAAGGCCTCACACTCTTTGTTTTTGCCTAAAGAGGGACAAGAGGAGAAGACTGAACCAAAGTGGACCCTGCTTGGTACAACCCAGGGCTGGAAAGATTCAGTGGAATAGGCTGGTGGACATCCAGTTGGTGCAGATTTAGCGTTGAGAGATTAAGCAAATGAAAATACATCAGGATGCACAGTTATGCTTGACTTTCTGATAAACAATGAATGTTACCTTTGAGACACGTGCACTAAAAAATACTCATTGTTGCTAGGCATGGTGGTGCATACCTGAAATCTCAGCTATTTGGGAGGCTGAAGCAGGAGGATTATAAATTCAAGGCCAGCCTGGACAACTTAGTGAGACTTTGTCTCAAATTTTTATTAAACCTATTAGGTGGGCTTGGCAATGCATGCTTGTAAATGCAGCACTCTGGGAGGCTGAAGCAGGAGAACTGCAAATTTGAGTCCAGCCAGGGCAAATAATGACTTAGTGAGAATCTGTCTCACAAGATAAAAAGGGGCTGGTGTTTTAGCTCTGAGGCACAGCGCCTGCCTGACAAGCAGAAGGTCCCGAGTTCCCTGGTACAATGAATAAATAAAAAGGGATGGGGTGTAGTTCAGTGTGAAGGCAGTGAGTTCAATCTCCAATGCCAAAAAACAAAGAAGCAAACAAATAAAGGATGGGGGATGTAGCTCAGTGTGAAGTCCCTGGGTTCAAGCCCAATACCGCTCCCCCAGGTGTTTATCTATGAATTCTGGGTTTCTTGTGTTTTAGATTCGGTAGCTTTTTTTTTTTTTTTTTTTTGGTACTGGTGATCCTTGCTCTGGCCAGGAAGACAGTGGAACAACTTGAGCTAAATCTCCGGCCCTGGTAGCTGACTTTTGAAAAGTCCTATTTCACACTCAGTATGAATTTAACTGATTTTGTTTGTTTAGTTTTTTTGTTTGTTTGTTTTTGAGACAGGTCTCACTATGTAGTCGAGACTGACCTGGAGCTCACTATGTAGCCCAGGCTGGTCTCGAACTCACAGCGATCCTCCTGCCTCAGACTCCTGAGTGCTGGGATTACAGGCGTGCGCCACCATGCCTGGCCGAATTCAATTGATTTTGAAACCTGTACAGTGCAGATCTGACAGCACAGGTAAATAATTATAAGCCCTTATAGAAAACATTAAAATATAAACATTTTTTGAAACAGGGTCTCTATGTAGCCCAGGCTGGCCTTGAACTTGTGACCCTCCTGCTTCAGCCACCCAAGTACTGGAATTACAGGGGTGCACAACTGCACCTGGCTAAAACGTACTTAAGGCGGCAAAATATTGTACATTTCAGTTTGGTGAAGCTTGGTAACCATTTCTATACCTCCTTAAAGCACATATGTCTAAACTTGTAGAACATTGCTAAGTGGAATATTATGCAGACAGTTAGAAGAATTAGGTATCCCTAACTGTGGAAAGGTTTCCCAGATTTTTATAAAGGGGGAGAAAGCTAGTATTGAGTAAAATATCTCGAGGGATATTATTCTAATTGGTTATCTTTGGGTAGTAGAACTAGAGCACCTTCCACTTTGCATGGATATTACTTGCGTATTTTTCTGGAGTATGAAATTGCTTTACTTTGGACTGGTTTGTTTGTTTATTTAGCTTTGTTTGAGACAGGATCTCACTTTGTACTTCAGGCTGCCTTTGAACTCACTATATAGCTCAGGCTGGCCTCCAACTCACAGTAATCTTCCTTTCCCAGCCTCCCAAGTGCTGTGATTACAGGAATGTGCCACCACTCCTGGCTCGGACTTGCTTATTTTTATAAATAAAAGAAAGCAATACAGATAATGTCAAGGGCTGAGGATGTAGCTCAGTGGTAGAGGGTATGCTTAGCATGAGTGAGGCCCTGGGTTCAAATTCCAGCACCATGTGCACACGCGCACACACACACACACACACACACACACAGAAAATATAACATTTAAGACACACTTACATTTTCTTCTTTTCCTCCTTCTCCTTCCTGGTACTAGGAATTGAACTCAGGCAGTGTTGAGCTACATTCCCAGCACTTTTGAGACAATTTGCCAGGCTGGCCTTGAACTTGTGATCCTCCTGCCTGAACTTCCCAAGTACAGTAGCTGGGGTGTAGTTCAGTAGTACAGCATGTATCTAGCATGGAAAAGCCCCTGGGTTTAACCCCTAGTAAAACAGGCACTTGCGTGCGCGTGTGCACACCCACACACCCACACACCCACACACCCACATGCACACACGCAGAGGCTCCAGAGTTATATAGAGCTGTGTTCCAAAACTGAATAGCATTAGTTGGACAGGTGGTGCACATCTATAATTTCAGCATTCTGGGAGGCTGAGACAAGAGGATCACAAGTTCAAAGCCAGCCTGGGCAACTTAGTTAGGGAGACCTTGTCTCAAAACAAACAATAAAAAAGAGCTGAGAGGGGCTGGGGATTTGGCTCAGTGGTGCAGCCGCTTGCCTCATAAGCGTAAAATCCTGAGTTTGGCCCCTGGTACCAAAATAAATAAATAAATAAATAAATAAATAAATAAATAAATAAATAGCTGAGGATGTAGCTCAGAATGCGAATGTCTTGGGTTCAATCCTCTGTACCACAAAAAGAAAACAGACACACACACCCCAATAACCAACCTCATTTACAAGCTGTGTAACCCTGGGCAAATAGCACAGCCTTCTGAGCCTCAGTTCCTTATGTGTAAAATGAGGATAATACTAGTGTCTAGGGCCGGGGATTTAGCTCAATGGTTTTGCCACCTGCCTCACAAGCACAAGGGCCTGAGTTCAATCCCTGGTACTAAAATAAAAAAAAAATTAAAAGTACTAGTGTCTGTCCCATAGGGCTGTTATGAGGATTCAAGGAGATACCACCCAACACCAAGACAAAGATTAATAAGACTGTGCCCTGGGCTTCCTGAGGGCCTACTAGAACCCGCGGGTCAGGGAGGGGCTAAACCTACTGCTGCAGGTGATCTCGGTGCCAGAGCACGAGTAGGAGTAGGTGTTGGTGTAGGGGTTGTCAATGAGGAATTTGCAGCTCTCCATCTTCTTGGCCGTGGAGTAGCACTGGTCGTGGGTCTGACAGCACCTGCAGAGGGAGAGAACAGCTGAGCAGGACCAGGGGCAGGGCGGCAGGGCGGCAGGGCGGCCCTTACCTGCTGTCTCCCAGAAACAGGCCTAGAAGTTCTAGGAGAAACGTTCCTATGGCTTGAGAACCTTAATCCCTCTCTTCACGTGTTTGTTGAAAGGGATTTTAACATGATTGTAGGAATGCAGTAAAATTATATATTCTCAAGACGAAGGCGCACTCTCTTTTGAGACAGGCCTTCTCCCTAGGTGGCTCAGGCTAGCTTTGAACTCATTATGTAACCCAGGCTGGGCTCGACCTCTCAGTCCTTTCTCTGCCTCCGAAGGGCTGGGATTAAAGGCGTGCGTCGCCACGCCCCTGCAAGATTTTTTTTTTTTTAATCGCGGGGATTGAATTGAGGTCCTTGGGCTTGCGAGGCAGGTGGAGGCACCACTGAGCTAAATCCCCGGCCCCAGGTACGCTTTTTTTGTGCCCGATACTTGAATTTTGGCTGTCACCGGGTGTATTGCTATAGTCTACCACTAGATAGCAGCATTGCCCACTATGTTACATCTCCGACGTTTCGATTTCCATTCTAAATAGTGTGGGACGCAGGATTGTCTTGGAGCACATTTCTTTATATGACAAGAGGCGAAAATATATTATCTTTGGCGAACTTGGGCATCCCTCTTCTGTGCCTTGTGTGATCTTTTGGGTGTGCCCTGTACCCACCCTATCTGGGTCTCCTTCCAGGTGGGTCTCTCACCTGTCCAATTCATCGACGGGGGTGCCTGAGCCCCCCAAGCCACAGAAGCAGCCGTAGTTGTTGTAGTCCTTGTAGGGCTCACTCCCCGGGATCGCGCACTTGATCATGTTTCGGAACTGCCACACAGCCCGGGTGCTGATCCTGTGAGCAGCAGCGCCCACTGCAAGAAAACAGAGTTCAGGTCTGTCTTTGGGTGGCTTTGCTGCGCCTGCAGGGGTCCACCACTTGCTCTAGGCTTCCCGGACCCCGCCAGGTGCCTCCTCAGAAAAGCGTTGGATGCTGAACCTAATACTGTGAATAAGGATCTTTTCTTTTGAATGAAAACATCAAAAACCATTCTTTTATTATTGTTGTTGTTGTTTTTATTTGAGACAGCGTTTTGCTGTGTAGTTCAGGCTGGTCTCAAACTCACTATGTAGCCCAGGCTGGCTGGCCTGGAACTCTTGGCAGTCCTCCTGCCTCAGCCTCCCGAGTGCTAGGATTACAGGTGTGGACCACCACACCTGACTGCTGATTCTTTATATTGAGATAAAATCCACATAAGATAAAAACTGACCATTTCTGGGCCGGGGATTTAGCTCGGTGGTTCCACCGCCTGCCTTGCAAGCGCAAGGACCCGAGTTCAATCCCCAGTACCAAAACAAAAACAACAACAAAACAAAACAGCTGACCATTTTTTTGTTTGTTTTGTTTTGTTTTTTTGAAATAGGGTCTCACTATGTAGTTGAGACTGACCTGGAACTCACTGTGTAGTCCAGGCTGATCGGAAACTCACAGCAATCCTCCTGCCTCAGCCTCCTGAGTTCTGGGATTACAGGCGTGCACCACCACACCCAGCTAAAACTGACCATTTAAGTAATTTAAAATGTATGATCTGAGATTGAACCTTTTTTTTTTTTTGAACCTTGTTATTGCTCAAACTTTCAAGAAATGCCCACTGCCCTTGGAATTAAACCCAAACTCCTTCTGACAGCCCCAAGGTCCGGCCTCTGCCATCTGTCCATTCGCATGTCACACCACCTCTTCCCCCCATTTCCCTGAAGCTGATCAGCCTGCAGTGCGCTCTCTGCAGCTCTCTCCCTCACACCTGCTATTTGCCCTGCCTGGAACATTTGTTATCTCACCTTTCAAAAGGCTGGAAAAATCTTGGCTTGCATGCTGTCACCTCACAGAGGCCCTTCCTGGTCACCCCAGCTAAGTGGATCCTTTGCCATCCCTGCTTTTTGCATCCCCTTCACAGGACTTCTCCTAATATGTACCCATCTATTTATTTATTTATTGGTACCTGGGATCAAGCTCAGGACTCTGCGCTTGTGAGACTGGCAGCAGAACCACTGAGTTAAATCCCTGCCCCGCCATCTCTTTATTTAAAGCCTGCCTTGTGCCAGGACATGAGCTCCTCAAGGACAGGCCTCCTGGCTTTTATTCCCCAGGGCCTGGCATTGTGCCTAAAACATTCCGGATACCGTATTGGTACCTGTATCTGGATCTACCCATATATGTGATGAGTTAAATGAATGAAACAACCATAAGTGAATTAGAGAAAGTTCCTGAAGCTGTGCATGGTGGCACACACTTGCAATCCCAGCACTCTAGGAGGCTGAGGCAAGAGGATCGAAAGTTTGAGCCCAGCCTGGGCAATTTAGCAAGACCCTGACTCAAAATAAAAAGGGGCTGCAGGTAGAGCGAAGGCCCTGGTTTCAACTTCTCGGTAACACACACACACACACACACACACACACACACACTCTCACACACACACTTGGCTTAAAATGTGCTCCACAAATTTTTGTTGAATGGATGTGAACAAATCTGGCACCTTGATGAAAGAATGTTTGCCCAAACCAAGTACAAAACTTAACACAGAAAATTCAAGGCAGTACAGCTTTTCACCCCCCAGAGCCCTACCCCGTGAGACTTGGAGCCCTAAAGAGGAGAGGGTACGTTTTTAGGGCCCTGTTTTATCGGACACCAGAGTGCCTGGTGCAAGTCTCATTGCCCTGTGAACGGGGCTGCATGTAGGAGAGAGGCAGAGCCTGTTTGGACAGAAGTGGCCGGACTGCCTAGTTCCCTGCTTTCTCTCCAGTCACACTCTGTCATTGCCAGCTGCAGTCTTTGCAGAAGCCAGGGCTACCCCAAGCCTCAGCTTGTGTGCATTGTGTGCGTGTGCACGTGTGTGTGCGCGCGTGTGCGTTCCCAAAGTGGAACATGGCTCGTTTATCTCCGATTCCTGGGTCTTGACCCAGGGCCTGGTACCTGAATTGACATCATTAGTAGATGAGTTGACATGGATTCGATTTGTGTGACTCGCTGTGCCCGGGCAGTGTGCAGTCCCATGGCTCTGTCTGCTCACGGAGCCCACACTTTTGGTGTGGGTGAGCCAGAAAGAAAGAAATGAATCGACATGACACTCGCAGGCAAAGGTAGGTTCTGGCCCATCACTGTGCCAGGTCGTGTGGCAGAGAAAGAAGCGGGGTTTTCTTAGCATGGGTGGGTGGACAGGGAAACCCTTTTTTAAAAGAGTCCAGATCTGGAGCCTGCAAGAGTGCCGGCTGCTGGGCACTTGGGGGATGAAGAGGGAGCCCTAACCAGGAGCTCTCAGGTCCCACACCAGCCCCAAATCAAGACTCCAGCCTTGGCTCCCCTGTATGCAGTGGCTGTGGCCCCATTCCGAAGGAGGGGGACATCTTGGCCATGCAGAGGGAAAGGAGGTGCTTACCTGTGAGCAGAGCAGCGAGCATAAGGACTTTCATCTTGAGAGGGGAACGGAGCTGAAGGGGCAGGTGGCCTCCTTTCTTATAGTTAGGGGCACCACACCTCCCAGATAAGGCTGTTTGCTCTCCTCTCAGCCCACTGTGGGTTGGCCTTGGTCCTGTTGTCTCATGGATTTACCTGCAAGGATTTCTGGAAACGATGTCCTGGATTTGTGGTCTACACTTTTTAAACAAAGAGATTATTCCTGGAGTTTGCAGATCTTGGAATCTTAATCCTCACCCCACCCCTTTGTACTCAGCCCAGCCTCGTGCTGGTTGGGGGCAGGAAATCCTCTGTCCTGCTGGATAACTGGCCGAAGGGGGCTGGGGAGGAGACACCTGCTGCCCCCCAATGATTGTCAAGTGGCTGGGTATCATTGAATAGTTTCATCAGTCATGCACCTCGCAGCTGAAGAGACAGGCTCAGAGAGGTCAAATAACTTTCCTCAGGTCTACAGCTAGCAAATGGCAAAGAAGGGGCTCCAGCTCAGGTCTGACTAATTCTAAGGCACACAAATTTTATTTTTCCCCCCACTATGCCAATGTCACTTTCTTCCCCTGCTCTTCCGTGTGAGCTTGTGAGAAATCCCGGGCTACGGAGTCCCAAAGCCTTGGGTCTGATCTGTAGAAAAAGAACTTAGTGTGACCCTATCTCAAAAAAAATTTTTTAAATAAATAAAAAATTAAAAAAGGAAGCTGGGAGGGCTGGGAATTCAGCTCAGTGGTTCTGCCACCTGCCTCACAAGTGCAAGGACCCAAGTTAAGAAAAAAAGGAAGCTGGGCATGGTGACATGTAATACCAGCCCTCAGAAGGCTGAGGCAGGAGGATCACCATGAGATCCTGCCTGGGGTACAAAGTGAGTTCAAGGCCAGCCTGAATTACATAGTAAAACCCTGTCTCAAAACAAATAAACAAGTAAACAATCAGACTAAAAATAGCTGGGGATGTAGCTTACTATGAAGGGCCTGGATTCTTTCCCCAGTATTGCAAAAAACAATTTTTTTTTTCAGAACTGTCATATGACATTTTTGGCGATAGTCACATAATATAAAAATAATCAGTTGTTTTTCTGCGATATGCAGGATTGAACCTAGGTCCCTTGCTGAGCTACATCCTCACTCCTTTTTATTTTTTATTATATAGGTACTAGGGATAGAACCCGGGTCCTTGTGCTTGTGAGGCAAGTGGTGGATTTATTTTTTCTATTTTGAGTTAGGGTCTAGCTAAGTTGCCCAGGCTGGGCTCAAACCTGTGGTCCTCCTGCCTCAGCCTCACAGAGTGCTGGGATTACAGGTGTGTGCCACCGTGTCCAGTTTAACATTAACCACTATAAGTGGACAATTCCGTGGACACTTGGTACATTTTCAGTGTTGTGCAATCACCACGTCCATCTAGTTCCAGGATATTTCCAGTGCCCCAAGAGGAAAGCTTGCACTGTTAGCGCTCACTTTTCCTGAGCCCCTGGCAACTGCTAATCCACTACAGTGGACCCTTGACTTAAAAATTCAATTAGTTCCTTAGGGCTGGTTGCAACTCAAGTTGGTTGTAAGGCAATACAGCTGAGATCTGGGTATATACTCTATAGACAACAAGAAGCAAATGAATCCTCTATTAATCTAATTAACCAAGCTGTTCATATGTCAGGCTGGTTGTAACTTCAAGGTCTACTGTATTTGCCTCTTCAGACCTCTCCACAGTGGATATTCACAGGCAGGTTGAGTATCCCGCTGTCTGTAGTCCTCCTGGCTCCCTGAACTCCTCCAGCTGTGGCAGTTTCTTAGGTTCCCCTTCTTTTTTTGGTACTGGGGACCGAACTTGGGACCTTGCACTTGCAAGGCAGGCAGCGGCACCAGTGAGCTAAATTCCTAGACCTCAGGTTCTCCTTCTTGATGACCTTGCTCGTTTGAGCAATACTGGTCAGGCACATTGAAGGATGTCCCTTACTGGACTCCGTCTGATGTTTTTCTCATAGTTAGACAACAGTTTCAGGTTTGGGAGAGGAAGAGAATGGTGGTAAAATGCTGTGTTGAGCACTTGCCTAAGTTTTACTTAATCATTTATTTTATTTTATTTTTTTACTTAATCATTTCTTTTGCATGGAGGGCATCTGGCCACCTTGCTGGTCTAAGCATGGGGTACGGATGTGAATGGGCTCACTGGGGTCTGAGCCTACATCCTCATCTGCCCATGGAACCTGCTCCACCTGGGATAAAGTCACGAGTAGCACAGAAGCAGCGGGTCCAAGTGTAACTCTGTGACCTCTATTCATGCAGGGTTCCCACTTTGTTTTGTTTTTGCACAGGGGATTGAAGCCAGGGCCTTCATATCAAGTTGTATCCTCAGCTCTTCTTGTTTTGAAATGGAGTCTCTCTATGTTGCCCAGGTGAGACCCTCCTGCCTCAGTTTCCCACAGTACTGAGATTATAGTGTACACCACCGCACCAGCTCTTTGTACTTGTCCCACAAAGCTGCATGTGGATCGAGAAAGAAGAAATCCAATGGGAAGAGCTTCCCTTTTTCATCCCAAATTCAGGATCCTCAGAAAAGATTCTCTAAACTGGGCATGGTGGTGCACACCTGTGACCCAGCACTCAGAGGCTGAGAGGAGTGCAAGTTCAAGGCCAGCCCCGACAATTAGCAAGACCTAATTTTAAAAAGGGCTGAGGCTGTAGTTTAGGGGGAAGGCCCTGGGTTTGATCCCCAGTACTACAACAACAACAACAACAACAAAGCGGAAACTGAGGCCCAGAGAAAGGAAGTAGTTTACTTGCCTGAGCCTGATGCTGCCTCCACTTTACCTGGGTTTGTTTCATGCTCTCTTCATACTTGCCTGAGACTGCCACACCTGTGCTGTCCAGTGGGGCACCCGTGTACCATATACCACCCTTATATCCATTAAAACGAAGAAGCGTTAATGACTGAGTTTCTCAGCCACGCCAGCCATGTTCCCAGGGCTCAGCGCTCACGTGACCAGTGGCTGCCGCACAGGTGCAGATGTAGGATGTTTCCGTCATCACAGGAGGTTGCTCACAGCTGGCCCAGGGCTGGCCAGAGTCAGGTGGGACACTGGCATAGCCCAGGACCCCAAACACATGGACAACAACAACAAAAATTTTTTTTCAGTACTGGGGATTGAACCCAGGGCTTTTGCACTGAGCTACATAGCTACATCCCAGTTTTTGTTTTGCTTTGTTTTTTTAGACAGGGTCTTGCTAACTTGCTAAATTGCCCAGGCTGGGCTCAACACCCTCCCAGAGTGCTGGCATTACAGGCATGCACCACTGTACAAGGTGCCAAGTCCCTCTTGTGTGGGTATTTGAACAAGTCAGAGAAATAGGCACTGCTCCTAGATTTAGGCCAGGAAGGTGCTAAGTGCTGACTAAAAGTGGTCCGAGGGAAGAGTAGCTGGTGCTACAAAGGCTCAAAAGTATGAACTGCCATTCACCAAGTGCTGACTCTGTACCAGCGTGCATTGCTAAGAACCTGGCACAAACCTTGGAGGGAGCATTCACAGACTCCATCTTCCAGAAGGTGATGGAGGCTGAGAGAGGGTGAGCAGCTGCCTCCGCATCACACAGCAGGACCAGAGTGTGAGCTGGATCGGGTACATATGACAGCACGAGAACACCTCAGGACAGGGACTGCCAAGGATGCCACAGGAAGGGCCCAGCAAAGGCAGCCTACACAAACTGTCACCCGCTGGAGCTACGGTGGGAGGATGGCCGCTACTGCAGCGCTCTCCCCGGCCCCCACCGAGGTGGGAGAAGTGCCTGCGTCTGTGTACCTTGACCTCCTGTTGAGATCTATGCACAGGTGTGTGAAGCACAGCCTCTCCCAGCCTGGGGAACACACAATCTCAGTGGAAAGAACAGCTAACAATAGCTACTTGACTCGCTCAGGTGAGGCATACCCACACTCCCGCAAGGTCACATCGGCTGGAAAGGACTTAGAAGCTGCTACTGGCTGCCATCTGCTGAATGTTTCTATAGGCCTGAGGCTGCAAGGCACTGAGCTGTAGGGCACCGTCTCTCAGCCTAAAGGCACATCTTCAGACAGAGTCTAATTCTGCCATGTTGTCTTCATCTCCTCTGGATAAGACAGGTTCCGAGAGGTCAAGGGATTTGCTCAACGTCACACAGCTGGGAAGTGGTGGACACAGGATTGAAACCTACGGCTCCTCGCTTCTTAGTCTGGAGATCTCTTCAGTGTAACAATAACAGTATCGATAAACCAGGTGTGGTAGCACACAGTTGTAATCCCTGCACTCAAGACATGGAGGCAGAAGGATCTCAAGTTTGAGCCCAGCCTGGGCAATTTAGTGACTTAGTGAAACCCAATTTCAAAATAAAAAATGAAAAGGAGCCAGGAATACAGCTCAGTGAGGAGGCCCTGGGTTTAATCCCCAGTACTGGAAGAAAAATCTATTGGATTGGACTTCCGAGATGTTATTTATTTTTGTAGTGCTGGGGATCAAGCTTTGGGTATATGCCAGACAAATGCTTCTGCAGCTGAACTCCACCTCCAGCCCATGGCATCACTAATGACATTTATAGTATTAAGGTCTGGAACTTGGGGTCGGGGGTGTGGCAGTAACAGGAGGGCTGCTTGTGTAAAGCCTTGGGTTCGATTCCAAGCAGTGTTTACCACATTTTTAAAAAATCACATCTTATAAAGACATTCATGAAAGAGGACTTCCAGAGCTGCTTCAGAAAGTGGCAAGATGGGTCAGGGATTTAGCTCAGTGGTTCACACTGCCTGCCCTGCAAGCACAAGGACCTGAGTTCGATCCCCGGTACCAAAAAAAAAAATCAGATAAAAAAGGGTGGGGTGGGGATGAAGTCAGTGTGTGAAGCTGGGGGTTCAATCCTTAGGTGGGAGGGAAGGAAAGGAGAGAAATTGAGACAGAATTCTTTTTTTTTCCTTTGGTACCAGGGATCAAACTTGGGTCTTTGTGCGTGCAAGGCAGGCGGTAAACCAACTGAGCTAAATCCCTGGCCTGAGAGACAGAATTTTTTATAGGCCTTGTTAAAATAACTTGTTATAGGGCCGGGCATTTAGCTCAGTGTCACTCTCTGCACCTGCCTTGCAAATGCAAGGTCCTGAGTCTGATCCTTGGTACCAGAAAGAAAAAGAAAAGAGGAAAAAAAAAAAAACCTCTGTTAAGCCTCCTCACATGATTTAGTACTCTGTCCAATCAGCACAGTATATAAGTAACGATCTCCACCTTTCTTTGGGGTTTGGGACATTCATTTCTTGTGAGGGAGACTTTTCTTTTTCCCTTTTTATTTTCATTGCTAGGAACCAAACCCAGGGCCTCACACAGGCAGGCAAGCATCTTACCACTAGGATACGTTCCCAGCCTGGGTCTTCGTTTCTTTGTGAAGACACCCAAGCCATATGAAACCTGTCTTAAATCAGTGGGCATGCTTTTCTCCTGTTAATCTATTTGAAGTCAATTTAATTTGGGACCCAGTTGGGATCCTAAGATGATGGAGGTAGAATTCTGCCACCCCTATTGCAGAAAAATGAGGTGCCCCAGGGGGACCTCTATGTGAATACACACAGAGACACAAGAGGCAAACTCAGCACCGTTTTCAAATAATTTATTAGGAATTTAAAACTGAAAATAAAGCCTGGAAAAAGAGGTTACAGATGTGGAGAGAAGAGACACCGGAGGGTGGTAACTTGCTGGCTTCAAAACACCGTGTAACATCTTTTTAAAAAAAATTCTCCAAACAAATCAGAAAACGGAATTCTAGGGCCCTGAGTCCATGAAGAGAGTCCACGGGCCCGGGGATGGGAGGAAGAGGGAAGCTAAGTCTCTTGGGACCCAGCTCAGATGTGTAGAAAATTAAAAATAAAAACCAATAAAATGCAGCTTCTCTTTTATTAGGAAACATTAAAAAAAGAAAAAGAAAAAAAAAACAAAACAGCCGCGCATCTCAGTAACAAAGATTATTGCTTTGTGTTCTCAGGGCTAATAGGTTAAGCACCTCACACAGACAATTAACTCTCCAAAGGGTGGTTTGAAGGGTGGAGAAAGGAACTTAGGCCCCCAGCCTCAGACCTGGGGGAGGACACGGAATGGGGGTGACAGTGAGTGCGCCTCAGCCCTGCCCAGGTCGGGCTCCATATTCAGACCCTGAGCCTCTCCTTTTCCTTTGAAGGGGGCTCTGGATTAAGGGGCTGCCAAGGGGCTCTGGCCACCGGGCCATCCTGGTGGGAAACTTCAGTGAGAATGTGGGGGTTCCCTGAGAAGCCCTTTGCTTTCCCGTGGCGTCTGCTCCTTACCAAAGTGCCCCCCATCTCCACTTGTGGGGGTGAGGGTTGGGGGGGGCTCGGAGCAGAAAACCATGAAGGTCCAACCTAGGCAGGGGACAGGGGAGACCTTTGGAGAGCTAATTCCTTTCCAGCAGTGGCTCTGGGAAAGCCCTTCTCTTCCCTCGACCCTCACCCCCACATTGGGTTTTCCAGGAGAGCAGGCCTGAGGACTTGACCCTGGGGGCCTGAGAGAGGAGGCCTGCTGTGGCCAGAGCCAAGGCCTGCGAGCTTACAGTAACTTACAGTAACGGTGTCTGAGGAGGGGACAGAAACGGGATGAGGAGACCTTTGCCTTGTGGGTGCGGTGATGCCCCCACCCCCAAGGGGTCTTAGAGAGGGGTGGGGGCTTCACCTCACAGTATTTACATATGATACAGGACGGGATGTTCCAGGGGCTCGGCCTGGCCTACCCGCAGCCCTGCCCTCCTCTCCAGGGCTGGAGGGAGGCAGCCAGGGGCCCACACCGCATAGACACTTCGTTCTCAGCTGGTGGGGGGCACCTGGCCCCTTGCCCCCTGCGGCCTGGGGCTTCACATTCACAAACCTAGAAATAGTTTAAAAAACGGTTTCTTTAAAAAAAAAAAAAAAAAAA
>NW_022900924.1:9795908-9804485 GCF_012274545.1 Fukomys damarensis | reverse complement strand
AAAAAAAAAAAAAAAAAAAAGGAAAGAGTAAAGGAGGGAATCTCAGAATAAAAAACAAGGGTTGGGGCCGCGGCCTGTAGCAGGCTCCCTCCACCCTCATTCTAGCTATGCACAAATACAAAAGCCTTCTGGGGGAGAAGGGGTCCTATACGGGCGAGGAAAGGGAGGGGTGCAGACCCAGGAGAGACGTACAGGGAAGTGGGGGTCAACTGGCTAATCCAAAAATAAATAAAAACGGGCGGGGAGGGGTTGAGGGAGTGGGGAGAAGGCAGAAAGAGGGCAGTTAGTAAGGGAGCCGGACGACGTCAGGGCGGCAGGGCAGGGGCTGGGCCCGGGGAGTGGGGGGCAGGCAGTAGCATCCAAGTGGAGTTGCTGCGGGGAGAGGGGGAGGAGGCTGCGGCTGAGGTGTCCGCCCCCTCCCGGCTCACTCGAGGTCCTCAGTCAGCTGCAGGCTGGGGCGCTGGGAAGACAGTGGCAGGTTACGAGGGCTTCTGATCTCACCCCTAGAACGCACACGTATTCCCTAATCTCTTAGAAGAGCTTCGTTTAGACTTTTCACGTTCTGTGCCTTGTTTGGGTGGTGCTTTCCCCACATTTTCAATCCATCCATCCATCCATCCATCCATTGAGATGGGGTTTTGCTAAATTCCCCAGTCTGGCCCCAAACTTTCAATCCTCCTGCCTCACTCTCCTAAGAAGGTGGGATTAAAGGTGCGTACTCCAATGGCCTGCTATATCCTAGATGTTGAATGATTGGATTTCTTCAAGTGACACCTTCTCAGGGACACATTGTCTGAACCTCTTCTCAAAACTAGTCCCCGACACACTATTTGGAATGATCTCATTTGCACGCTTCGCCTTGTCTGGAGAAGGAGAAAGGGCCCCATCACGCCTCGCAAGCGCAAGGTCCCGAGTTCAGTCCCCATTACCAAAAGAAGAAAAGCTTAGAAGTGGAATTACTGAATCAAAGAACATGAATGTGTGAAATCTGGATAAATGTTGCTAGACTTGGAAACTGCGGGCTTAGTAGTTTCCCTTATACCTTCACAAATGCTGGGTGTTGTCAATTGAAAAAAAATCTTTGTCAGGCTGATGGGTGGGATATAATTCCTGACTATTGTTTTAATTAATATTTTTAAATGTAGCAAGTTAGCCTGGCACAATGATACATGCCTATAATCCCAGCATTCAGGAGGCTGAGGCAGGAGGATGACAAGTTTGAGCCTAGCCTGGGCTACATATCAAGTTCAGGGCCAGTCTAGGATATATAGTGAGACCCTGTTGTTAAAAAAAAAAAAAAAAAAAGTAGCAGGTTGAGCAGGTTTTAATATACTCAGTGAACACTGCTGGTAGTAAGATCTACCTCCCCCACTGGGCTGTGGATTCTGAGCGCAGGGATGGAACCTGTGCTCCAAGAGGGGTCACCTAGGATCAACCTCCCCAGTGCTGGTGGCACTCCCTTCACCCCCTCCTCTCACCTCCTGCCACCTGTCCCCTGCTTCAGTGGTACCCATTGGTGAAGGCTGTGGCAATCAAGGGACCCTGGAAAGAAAAGAATTAGACTCCTAGAATCCTAGGGAAAATGCAGGAAGCTCCAGGGCTCCCTCTTTCTCCTGCAGAGACCTGAGGAGAAGCCAGGCCCTTCTCTCTCCTGCCCACGGTATTGCTACTGCACACCAGTTAAAAGATTATCCAAGGCAGGGCCTGGTTAAGACGAGGGCACCCTCGCGTGGGAATCTAAGCTCCATGAAGGTAGACATGGGGTGTGTGTCCCACCTGTACAACATCCCAGAACTCAGCTGAGGCCAGCATATAGGTGATGATTAAATGCCCCACTACAAGAGTGCTAACCCTTCTCACTGTCGCCCCTTAGTGACACTTGTTTTCTTTCATCCATCATCCCTTGTCCCCATTCCCCAACCTTTTGCCCAAGAAGACAGGAAAAACTTCTCCCTCCTCCCACTCTGGGGTCCCCCAGGGTGGGGGGTGAGGTGGAGGCTGCCAGGCCCGTCCACTCACCCCAAGACTGTGGCCAAAGCCGGTGCTGGGGGCGGGGCTGGCGGCGCTGATGTAGCTGCTGACCCCTGAGTCCTGGTTGGCCGCCCCATAGAGCTCAGCCATGGGGCCAGGGCTGGTGGTCCCCAGGAAGCCCCCTGTGCGGCTGGGAGTCGAACCTGGAGGGGGAGCCATCGTCCAGGGGTGAGAGCCTGGCAACCCAGAAAGAAGACAGTGATAGCCCCGGCGCCTGTGGTCTCCACAGCACCCTCTCCAACCTCTTCCTCCCAGCGGACCCTAACCTTCGCACCCCGGCGCACCCTGCGGTCTCCCTCTGGAGGTCTCAGTCTTTAACATCACCACCACCTGTCTGACGGCTCAGCACTTACCCCTCTTTCTGTTTTCTTCCTCTTTCTTTCCTCCCTCTTCCCCTCTCTTTCGAGTTCTTGTTTTTTTTCTTTTCGGTCTCCTCTTTTGAGCCTCTGCAAATCTTTCTCCGCCTTTCAGCCCAGTACATTTTCTAAACCCAACCTACGTCACTCTGTGGCTTGAAAGTCTATGATGCTCCACTATCTGCTCCTGGACTCTGCTGGGCCGAATGGTCTCCAGGCCTTTGCACATGCAGTGTTTCTTCAGCGAGCAACACTTCTCCTCCTCCTTCTCTGCCCTCCCTTCCGGAAGCCTTTCCCGGACTTCTTAGAGGCCCCAGCTGGGAGCTCCTGGGGTACCTGACTCCCCTCAGAGCAGCAGCAACTCCATCCTTCAGTACTACGGCCTTTTAAATCCTGAAGCTTCTAGAGCCTGTAAGCTTTGAGATTCTGTTAGGGTCACTCCTGGCTGGCCTATCAGTAACGGCACAATGTCCAGCAGAGCGGGAGCTCAGCTAATACTCGATTCAGTGCATGAATCCCTCTGCCAAGGGGTAGAAGTAGCCACCTATTCTGCCCTCTGCATTTCTCTGCCCTCGTATTCCTTTCCCAGAAGGCCTCACCTGTCCCTCGAACTACAGCTGCTGCCGCCGCTGCCGCCGCCATTGGTCCGTAAGCAGTGAGGGGAATGGCTGAAAAGAAAGGTTTAGGCATTTCAGCACGGCCAGGGGGAGGTGCGGAGGAGATGAAGGAGGCCCCTGCTTTCTGGAGAGAGCCTCGGTAACCTAACCCCATCTCAGAGGGATCAGTGCAGTCCCAGGGTCAAGGCAGGAAGGGCTAGCAGGGGCCACCATCCTGTGCCCTGACCTAATGGATGGGAAAAAAGTAGGAGTGGGGACAGTTTCTCAGGGAGCAGCTCAGCCTGTGTCTTCCCATGATTCAAAGGACACTTGAACAACTCAATGCTGATAGAAGGTGGCCCTGTGCTACTGTGGGTGTTGCTGGCCACAGTTGCCCTTTCTCCACAGTGCCCTGGGCAGGAAAAGGTCACTAGCCCAGAGGTTACTGGGAGGTTATAGTGACTGACTGGCACCAGGTACAGAAAGCCAGGCCTATTGCCTCAAGGTGGGGCCAACTCTGCAATTCAGGCCCCAGAGGACCCCGTGGGGTCAGGCGGAGGGCAGGACTCCAGTTGGGGTCACAGCTTCTGCTGTGTGTCCTGTGTCCCTCACTTTCTTTCTCTCGAGAGTGACCTCAGGGCCTCCCTGATCACCTACCCTGAAATGATCCTCCCTATTCCCTTGGACACAGGGATCCTGCTCTTCCCGTGTTGGTTTTCTACCTCTGCTCCCTCTGCACAGCACCCAGTACTTTACCCTGCACACAGCAGGCATTTAATAAATGGCTACAGAGGGCTTAGGTGAGCACCCTACTGCTTAGATGAGCACCTCTACTGCCCTGATGCAGCAACCCCACGGGGCTCTAACCCTTGAGTGCAGTGAGGTCTTCAGGACACCAGGTTCCCACATCCCAAGATGTGCTCCTTGGGGCTGTCTTGGGGACCCTGGCCCTCAGCCGGAACTAGATCCAGGACCAGGGACTGGAGTCCTTCCCAGGGGATTCGCGAGGCTGGCTCCTCTCTCTCACATCACCTTCTCTGAGTAACCTTCCTTGATCACTCTCCCCGAGGGTATCCCTTGCCACAATCCCCACACCCCAGCCCAGCTTCGTGCTTTATTTTCCTCGTGGAACCTGTCACCCTCTGGGAATATTTCACTTACTTGTTCACGCCTATCTCCCTCCTCTAGAATACCAGATCCTGGAAGGTAGGGGCTTTGACGCATTCACTGTCACCAAGTGCCTGACCCAGCGTTGGCACGATAAATATGTACCGAACATACAGAGGAAACACCTGAGCCTTTTCTCCAAGGCGAGAGAAAATTCACGCCTTGGAACCCCAGGAATGGCTAATCCCAGAACTTATTTCCACTTTGATCAAGATATCTGCAGAGAGGAAATCTGTTGGCTCGGTTCTGCAGGGGCAGGGGCAGGAGCTGGGTCCTCCAGATTGGATTTGGCCCATTTCCACAAAGCAAACTCAGAGCAGCCAGCATCAGCGAGTACTGATCACGGCCGTAAAGATGACTTCTGCGTATGAGAAGTATTTGTCTCCTCTCTAGACTGGCTCTGTTCTGTCCCTGCTGTGCACGGAACTTGGCAGTGTGTGCTCTACACAGCAGGCTCTCGACACACAGTAGGGAGAGCTGCGTTCTTGGAAGGGCAACCATCACCAGGGTTCTCCTCCCTTCCTTCCTTCCCTCCGTGACTCCCTTCCCTCTCCTCCACTTCGGGGGACCCTGAGTGCCCCTTGGCAGGAAGATCTCATCTATAGCAGCATCCATGCTCGCGTCCTCCACACATGCCTGGTTTGGGGGAAGAGTCTGGGGTGGGGTGGGGGGAAGCAGGTTGGACAGAGAAACCCCTCATGTGCACAGAGCCCCCCACTTGGTCTTGCCCCAGCTCCGCAGCTGACTGGTTGGCTCGAGCAAAGGCTCCAGCCAGAGAAATGGCCTGTGGTGGCCAAGCACCTTCATCTCCCTTTCCCAGAAGGCACAAACAGGTAGCTGTAGGGCCAGCTTTGGCCCTTGGATGTGTTTCATTTGGCCTGCAAGTGTTCTGATTACTTGGACTTTGTTGCCAATATTTCAAAGTAATCAAAGAATTCGTGTGAAGGCAAAAGTAGGGTTTCTGGCTCCTCTGGAAAGATGAGAACTGGGAGCATTGGGTCCGCATCCCCATCTGGCGAGGCTGGGCTGGCACCGAGTACAGGCATGTCCACTGCTGGGCTCTAAGTCCCCCGCCCTCTGCTGGCCCACTGTGCCTGTTCACCGCTGGATCCCAGAGCCTCTGTGGTGCCTGGCACATGGGAGGTGCTAGATAAATATTTGCCAAATGGATGAATAGTGACTTTGCCTCCATCTGTTTGGCTTGGCCCTAAACCCCACGCTTGAGGGCCATGTCGCTGTAAAGACCGGCCGGTGCCCAGGCCCAGTCGTGTAGGAGCAAAGGGTCCTGCTAGCTGTCCCCGGGAAGGTCCCTGGGCCCTTGTCTTTCTCCCCACGTGGCCTATGAGATGTATGAAATCCGAGCGACTGACCTGTAAGCTCGGGGAGGACTGGGGCGCTCGGGAGAGGGGTCCGCTCTACACGGAATTCTAAAATGAAACGTAAAACAGCTTAGGAAGAAGTAGGGGAGGCCCTCAGGCATGGCCCAGGGAGGACAAATGTACCCACAGGGACACTAGATGAGGGGACAGGCCATGCACAAGACCCAAGAGCTGAGGATGGGGAAAGTCCTCAGTAGGCAGAGGAGGGGAAGGAGACACAGAGAGGAGAAACAGAGAGAAAGAGCAGGCAGAGGTGCCACCTATACCGTGGGGATGGGGAGATAATGGAGATGCAAGTCCGGGTGCTTCTTAAAAGGCCTAGGATGAAGCCAGACATGGTGCAGCACACTTATGATGCCTGCTGTTCAGGAGGCTGAGGCAGGAGGAATGCAAGTTTGAGGTCAGCCTGGGCAACTTAGTGAGTCCCTATCTAAAAATAAAATTCAAAACAGCTGATTATGTAGCTCAGTGGTACAGCATTTGACTAGCATGCATGAGGACCTGGATTCAATCCCTAGCACCATAAAATGAAACAGAATAGGTTTAGCATTACACCCCCAGAGTGTCTCTCTCTCTCAGTGTCTCTCTCTCTCTCTCTCTCTTCTTTAGATGGAAAGGGAAATGAAGAGGAGGCAGTTTGACTAAAATCAACGGCCTCAGAATGGGTCTGACTCAGGCTTAGGTTCAATTCCCAGCACCTCTACTTTCTAATCAAGAGATTGTAGAAAGTCATTTTCCTCTGCAAGCCTGGATCCTCATTAAAAAAAGGGGGGGGGATACTTATCCTTCCCACGAGATTTTTGGGAGGATTAAACAACAAAATATATTCAAAGAATTCCAAGTTCAAAAGCCCATGGGGCAGACAATATGTACCTTCAAGTAAATAAGACTAAAAACTGGGCCAGGGCAGAACTCAGCAATAGAGCACTGGCTTAGAAAACACAAGGCCCCGGCTTCTGTCCCAGTGCTATATAAATAAATACATACCTATGTATACAAATAAGGGCCTGTAACAGTGATATTTCAAAGGAAACATCAGATAGTCACCACAGGACAATCCAAGACTTTGTTGGGTTTCCAGGCACTTATTTAAGGTCTAATCTTATTTTTATGTTGCATTATAAATAAGGGTGGTGATTAGACTTTTTGGTTATTTTTCAGTTTTGGGGATCTCAAAAGGGCTTGAGGTGCCTTGGAAGGGCTCATCGTAGCACCTGATCGCGGTCCACGTGTCTGCGAAGGCACAGCCCACACTGGCGCTTGGGGAGGTCCCCTGGCTGCAAGCCCAGTGCCCCTCGGGTGAAAGTGGCAACTCTGTGCTCAGGTAGAAAGAATGGAAAAAGACAGGAGGCAGGCAGAGAACAGCCTGGGAGAGAACGGTGCCATGCAGGGCCACACCACGAGCCCCTGCCCCGGCTTCTAGGGACGGGGTTAGGGGACCCTCCTTCCTGAGACACGCCCTTCCGTCCAAGCCTGCAGCAGGCAGACGCCCAGCCATGCACCCGACACCGCCCTGAGGAGTCAGCCCGCCTGTGAGCCGGGGCGTGCTGGCCGAAGAGGGACACCGCGCAGGACTCACCGGGGAACTGGTAGGTGTAGCCGGGGGCAAGGCCTGTGTAACTCCGGCTGGCGTAGGTCGTAGCCTGGAAACCTGGATAACCTGAGGGGGGCAAAAAGGCAGTGTAAGGTGCCTCATCCACAGCTCAGACCCTGCGGGGGCTGGGGGGAAGCATCTGAGCCCCTCACTCCCCTCTCCCACACCCGGCACCCAGAAAAATCCTGTCACCTTCCCAAACTCCTTCTGTATCTCAAGCCCTGCGCTAAGCACCGTGTACACTTCTTTCTTCATCACAAACTTCAAAAGCAAATAGTACCTAACAGGTAGGTGATATCAGGAGCATCATTTTACAGACAAGAAAACCGAGGCTCAGAAAAGCAACACTTAGTGGCCGAGTATCATTCACATCCTAACCAAAGCCCTTTGTGCGTTGGCTCCTATTTCCATCTTTTCCTCATTTTCTACATAGCCTCCGCCCCTGTTCTAGCCACATTGGCTTTCTTGCTATTTCTTGCCAAACTCTTTCCTACCTCGGGATCCTTGCACAGGCTGCCGCGTCTGCCTGGACACTGTTCCCCAGGAGACTAGTCAGTCCTTACGGTGCAACTCTCAGAAGTTTTCCTGCAGCATCTCTCCTTCCTATTGGTTATAGTCACTACTATGTCAGCCTGGCTTTTCCTTTCAGAGAATTGATGATCATTGTCTGAATTTATGATTGCTTCAAGCACTAATCTTTTGTCTTCCCCAAAGAAAAACTGGGATTCAAATTCAGGTCTGGCTGGCTCTAAGGCTCTTAAAATTAGTATTTTTGTTGGGCGTGTGGTGCACGCCTGTAATCCCAGCACTTGGGAGAATGAGGCAGGAGCGTCACTGTGAGTTCAAGGCCAGTCTGGACTACAAAGTGAGACACCGTCTCAAAAAATGAAATAAAAATATTTTCTTTTTAAATAAGCATGAAGCCAGCTCATGAATCACTTAAAAAAAACAGACAAAATTTTTCTTAATGTGCCAGACTGAAGGAAACTAAAGAGACAGAACAACCTAATGCAACACCTGACTCTAGCCCAGTATCAAAAATGCTGCCAGAACTAGCCATGGTGGTACAGGCCTAAAATCCCAGCTATGTGAGAGGCTGATGCAAGAGGGCTGTGGTCTGCTTGGTTTTGTGTTTTTTTTGTTACCGGTGATTGAACTCAGGCCCTTGTGCTTTCGAGGCAGATGTCAGAACTGGAACCACTGAGCCAAATCCCTGGCCCTGGTTTGCTTTGTTTTGTCTTTTGAGACAAAGTCTCACTATGTAGCCCAGGTTGGCTTTGAACTTGCAGTGGTCCTCCTCAGCCCTCCAAATACTCCGGTTATAGGCTTGTGTCACCCACTGAGGACTGTAATTTTTGAGGCCAGCCTGTCCCAAAATAAAACAGAAAAGGGCTGGGGATGTAGCTTAAACCCAGAGCCCTGGGTTCAATCCCCAGCACCAAAAAAAAAAAAAG
>NW_022900924.1:9788503-9795689 GCF_012274545.1 Fukomys damarensis | reverse complement strand
TTTAATTCTCACTGGGCATGGTGGTGCACACCTGTAATCCCAGCACTCAGGAGGCTGAGGCGGAGGATCACCATGAGTTCAAAGCCAGCCTGGGCTACAGAGTGAGGCCTGAACTACATAATGAAGACCTGTCTCAAAAAAACAAATAATAATAATAATAATAATAATAACAACAAAATATTGTTTATTCTCAAATGACTCAGAGAAAAATTCCACGTGTATATGTGTACATATGCAGATGTACGCATTTATATACAGAGTGAAAACCAGATGTTAACAGGTGAATCTGATAAAGGGGTATATGGATGTTCTTTCATGTTATTCTTTTCTGTCACTCCTTTGAGAGTTTGGAATTACTTTCAAATTAAACAAAAGAAACCCTCATGAGACTGTGGCTTGTGTAGAGTGCTCTGCTCTCTCCCTCTCCTGGGACCCCAGTCCGGAGCCTCTAGCCCCAGCGTGGCCAGCCCGTGGACCACAGGTGGCCTGGGGCCCTGGGCAAGAGCATCAACTTTTAAAATCATATGCGATTTTGAGCCAGGCGTGGTGGTGCACGCCTGCAATCCCAGCACTCAGGAGGCTGAGGCAGGAGGATCACTATGAGTTCGAGACCAGCTTGGGCTACATAGTGAGTTCCAGATCAGTCTCAACTACACAGTGAGACCCTGTCTCAAAAAACAAAACAAAACAACCAAAAATAATAAATAAATAATTAAAGTCATGCAATTTTGACAATAACAAATGCTAGTGAGGGTGCAGGGGAAAAGGAGGCCTCCACATTGTTGGTGGAAAGGTAACCTGGCACAAGTACTACAGGAATCAGAACCGTGATTCCTCAAAAAAGTAAACCTACAAATCCCACTTGACCCAGCCACCCCATACCCCTCCAGGTATCTTCTCGAAAGAGTTGAAAACATCATGTTGTAGCGACCCATGAACACCCGTGCTTACAGCAGCACAACTCATAATCATTCAATCTTGGAAGCAGCCTGTATGTCCATAAACGGACGAGTGGATAAAGAAAGTGTGCTGTTTACACACAATGGCGTACTACTCCGCCATAAGTAAGGGTCCATTTGAGTCACCTGCAGGAAAATAGAGGCATGTTGCGACCATAACGCTAAATTAAATAGATCAGACGCACAAGCTTCCATATTGCATACATTCTCCTATACGAGACCCAAAGCATAACTACTTTAACAAATAGAAGATAGAAGTAGGAACCAGAGATAGAACTTTTACAAATGGGAATAGGATCTAGAGATAGGAGGGTGAAGAGGAGGAGGAGAAGTGGAATAAAAAGAACTAAGAAATGTTACACATACTTACTCCCTACAATGAGTATAAACATTACGTACTGCCAGCCTGTACTAACCCAAAATAAATACATATAGAATATAAAAAGTAAAATTATTTGTTTTTGGTTTTCAGACAGGGTCTTGTTATATAGTCTAGGCTGGCCTTGAACTCGCACTATGTAGATGAGGGTGGCCTTGAACTTGTGGTGATCCTCCTGCCTCAGCCTCCCAGGTGCTAGGATTACAAGTGTGTACCACCACTTCTGGCTCCAAAAAATAAAATTATGTGATTGTTAGTGATAGTTTTCACAACTTGACTTTGTGGTGTTCAAGTGCGGATAGTGTAGGCAGCAACAAGATATGAGGTACATAGAGGAGGGTGCGACTCTACTCCCTGTGCCCACCACACACAGCCAGTTGAATCAAAACCTGTGTATACCAGACGTTGCATGTGCTTGTTTGACTTGGAAAGTAAAATGCAACGATTACTAATAACAGTATTTCAATCTACCTATGCAATTATTGCTTTAAGCAAACATGTAAGCGTCCTTATTTAATTATTGAACTTGGGCTTGTTGGGTTATTTTGCTTTAATGTTATAATAAAATAAAAAAGGAAGTTTTGTCACTTAAATATATAAGCTATAATGTGTGTATATATATATATATATCCCAAGACAGTTCCCCCTCACTCAGCGTGGCTCAGGCAAGCCAAAGCTCAGATCCCTATGCTCTAACCCTAAGCCACGCCCCCTCCTCTGAAGTCCCAGAGTCCCTTTCTGCACACCCCTCCCCCCGGACCGGCTAAAAACCCCTTGTACTGTTCTCTCTCTGTGCACACATCCTGTCTCTGCATGGGGACTGTGCACTTACTTCCCAGGCACCAAAGTCAAACTGACTGCGCTCAGTCCTGGGCCCAAAGTATGGCTGACTTGGGCTCAATTTTCAAATCTCAAGGAAACCTTCACCTCTCACAGGAGCCTCAGCCCCTGGTCTCCAGCTGCTCCAGGGTAACAATGCCCACCCACCCCTGGCCACACTTGAAGGAGAGTCCCATGGGGGAGGTCCTGCCCCTCAAAAGCTGCTCTGTAAAAATTAGTTGAATGAGGGCCGGAGATTTCGCTCAGTGGTTCTATCGGCTGCCTTACAAACGCAAGGACCTGAGTTCTATCCCCAGTACCAAATTAAAAAAAAAAAATTAGTTGATTGAGTAAGAAGAGGCAGCCTTGCTTTTGTCTTCCCAAAAGTCTTTTGGCCTTTACAAATGCTGTTCCCTCTGTCTGGAATACTTTTTCTTCCCTTCGCTCTTGCCCTCTTTATGAACCCCTCCTACTCGACCTACTGACTCAGCATAAATGCTACTTATTTTCTGGTTTTTCCATATGTGGGTCAAGTTCCCCATGACTATGCTCCCTTGGTACCCTATACTCCATCCTGAATCTATTCTTATTTGCCTTCTCTGAAACACCATAAATCTCAGGAAAGTCACTGTTGAAATTCCTGGCATAGTGCCTAGCACATATAGTTGCTCAATACCTATTTCCTGGATGGATGGATGGATGGATGGATGGACCAAGGGACAGAGGACCACGTAACACGGAGCAACTGAGCCTCCTGGCCACCACAAGGGGGCAGCACTCCACAACACAAACGCTCCAGGCAGCACGGCCAGACCTGCCTGCGATGCCCGGCCTCCAATCCAGCCCAATGACTCAGACAGGAGAGCAGACCACAGAGGCGATGCCACACCCATGCGGCCCCTGTGCCCAGGGAGCAGTTCAGGGCAGGAAGAAGCTGCAGGTGCAGGCCCAGCACATACCCAGCATGCCGATGCCCAGCATGAAGGCATCCATTCCATAGGGCACGACTCGAGACCTCCCCCGGGCTGAGCCTGTTGGGGACATCACCTCCTTTGGCTGAGCTTTCTTACATTCCACCTGCAGAGAGACCGGATGGTTAGTCTCTCCTACCGCTAGGGTCACTGTCCCTCCTGTTTCCTGCCAGGGCTCTGATTATTAATTTCACTCTTAGCACTCATGGAACACACACTAGGTGTACTGCATAATGTAAAAGGCTCTGTGTGTGGCAGTTCACTGACTGTTTACACCAAGCCTATGATGGAAGTGATCCCCATCTTACAGATGCAGAAACCGAGGCTCAGAGAGGGACCCAATTAACCATTATACGCCTAGATCGGGGTGGGGAAGAGGAGAACCAGCTCTGCCTCACTCACTGCGAGGTCCCCCTGCCTGCTCTGGAAACCCGGAGCTTCCCCAGTGGGCTCAGCCTGGAGCCCCAGGCTCTCTCTGCGCCTCTTCCTCCACCCAGTCCCAGCTCACCATTTTGTTGTTGATTTCATGGAAATGGATTTCACACACTTTCTCCACGATGTCTTCACTCTCAAACGTGACAAACCCGAACCCTAGACAGTGGAAAAAGGGCCAGGGCAAGGTCAAAACCAGGGCTCACTGGTCAACACCCAGCTCCAGGCCATCCCGATACCACAGCTCCTCTCTTGTGGGCAAGTGTCTGAGAGTTAATGAGAGGCTCTGCCCACAGCCCAACAGCCTCAACTACCAGCTGAGATAGGGTTTCGAGTCCCAAATTACACTTGATCTTAGCCAAAAGGCCGAGAAGCGATTCGAGTCCCAAATTACAGATGAGCAAACCAAGGCTCAGCAAAGTGAAGTAACTTGTCCAAGGTCACACAGCAGGTTAGAAAGTGGCACAACCACCACGAGAATATAACTGCCCCTTAGAATTAGAGAGGGATTGGTCTCGGGACCCCCCCTCAGGCACCAAAATCCATGCCACACCCAAATCCTTTATAGAAAAATTTCATCATCCATGAACAGAAGCTACGCACATTCTCCCTTACCCTTCTAACCATTTCTAGATGACTCTCAATACCTGGTACAATCTAAATGCTATGTAAAGAGTTGTTACACCGTATGGTTCATAATGACAAGGAGAAAAAAAAAGTTTGCACGATTAGTACAGGCCCAGTTCTTTTTTTCTCAAATATTTTTTTAAACTGTGGCGGCTGAACCTGGAAATGCAGACTCCACGGATACGGAGGACTGACTATATTTAACACGCCGTTTCTCCCCGTCAGGTGCTTTCCCAAGAGGGAAGAGAGGACGCCCGGAAACATTCACTTGAACGTACACAAAGGTGTCCATGTCCAGACACACGCAGCACGCAGGCACACATACCAGCAGATCCACACCACCTGGGTTCCCACCTCACACACAGAGGCACTTCACGTGTGTGGCTGCCCTGGCACACCACACAGGCACACATCTCCTGACACAGACACCACACATGACCCACTCCCAAAGAAGGCTCAAAGGCCCAAAGCCCTGGAATGACTGGAGAAACAGCCCCCTCCGCCCTCCTAAGCCTGTCCCAGGGGCTGGAACAGGATTTCTCTGAAGGCAAGGTCCTCAGGGAACAAACATCCAGGCGGGGTGCGCAGTGTGGCCCCGATGTGGGCAGGGTCAGGGCCACGGCAGCTGGGGACTAGGCTCGCCAGGGTGGGTGGGGGGCAGTGGCAGGGCAGACCGCCCGGGGCTTCGAAGTCAGCCTGACCCTGGGGCAGCCTGGCCTGAGCTCTGGTTACCAGGGACAAGGTAAGCCTGGGCTGAGGCAGACGGCAGTGGCGGCGGCCAGGGCGGGGTGGAGGGCACTGAGGGTGGGGAGGCTGTCCTTCGCTGCTCCTCTCGGGTGTCTGCAATTCGGCAAGTTTCTAGCACAGGAAATGGTGGGACAAAAGCCTTCTGTAAGGCCAGGCCGGGGAGAGGATGCAGATCCTCAGGGATAGGATGTCAGGAGGCAAGATGAAAGGGCAGCTGTGACCTGCGGCCCCTGGCTGACCACAGGCCCCCAGCCCAGCTTGGGAAGGGGGAGGGGGAGCACTCACCTCGGTGCCGGTTGGTGGTTTTGTCGAACATCAGCATGGCGTCGTCCACCTGAAACACAGCCTGTCATAGAGGACCCACCAGACACCAGGGGCTCCCATGACCCGCTCTCCTGTCCACTCTAGGCTTCATCTTAAACTTGCTCCCTGCTTGGAGGACAACTTTCCATCAGCAATCCTACTATAAACACCATAGCACCCGCTGGTCAGCTACCAGATTAATTGCATTTATTAAACTCCAAGTGCCTGCCTGACACTTGTCCCCAGCATCCTAATGTGTTCCGCAGGGGAAGATCCCCATTGCACATATAAAGGAAATGGACAAGAGCGTTGAAGTTGCCTGCTCAAGGTCAAAAAGCAAGTCCGGGACCATGCTGGGGATGAGGAGGCGCTGAACGGGCGCTACAGAAGGAAATACAGGAGCAGGATTATGAGACGGGGAAGCAAAAGCCTCTCCTTTTTGCAAAAGGCCAGGCGGACAGGACAGCAGCCAGACTCCTGGTACAGATCTTTTCTCTAATTGAGGTTTCCTTTAGCTAGAGGCTGTAATTAAAGCAAGTAGAGTTCAGTGCCTGGGCTGCCTGCCTCCCACTGACTGGGGGAGGGGAGGGGACTGTCAAGGGGGAGGGTCTAGGTTAGCTACATTCTCTTGAACCCCAGTTATCTATTTGCTGCTTCCCCCCCAGCCATCCTGTCAGACACGTGGACGACCACAGTCCATCCCACCTCCTTCGCCTCGTCCGCATCTGGTCCCTCTTTGCCCTGTTAGCTAGCTAGGCCTGATTCACCCTGGGTAGAAATCAGGGCCTCTGATCCTCCTTATCACGTCTCACTTCAGCCCCTGATCCTTCCCCAAGTGGCCAGAAATCCTAAGGGTAAGAGGGAAAACTTTCCTCCGTCCCCAACTTTCTCTCTCTGCCTTTCATCTGCCTTCCAAGTGTCCTCTTCCACCTCATTAGAGTACAAAGGGCAGGCCTGGAATGAGGGTGGTCCTCCAGCTCCCGTCTGGCATCAGGATACACTAGGCTTCCCCTGACGGGGTCAAGAGCCCACTGGACCAGGAGGCAGGGGATCCCTGGAGAAGCTCAGAGGGAAATTCCATCTCTCTTCCCAAAGGGCTTCCTGCCCCAGGGCGCCAGCCTCATGCCCATCCCTACGGCCCCACTGCCAATTCCAAGTCAGCTGACATGTCTATACTGGACAAGACACTTCAGGCGTGGCACCTCTTCCTCACCCTTCATTTAAGCAATGGAAGGCAGAAACCCTGAGAGAAGGGTTCCGAGTAGGAGCCCTGGGTCCCAGACTTGTTGGTAGGCTAAGCTTGAGCAAGTGGCTTTAGTTTTCCATGCCATTGGTTCCTCACCTGTGACAAGGGCACAGCAGTGACCATCTCACAGGGAGGAGTTAGCTAACACAGCCCATGTGATCCTCGGAGTAGTAACAGCTGTCACTGTTATCTTTCTCACAGAGGGGCTTGCCCACAAGTCCCATGGGGGACGGTGGCAAAGCAGCAGCGAGAGCACCCAACACCATCCGCTTGAAGGTTTCCTGTGCCAGGGCAGCCACTGTCATCAATGACCAAGATCACCATTCTATTGCACACCTTGCTCATTAATTACTTTTTGAATGGATGAATGAATAACAGAAGAACCAGCCACACCTTCCTCTTTAATCCTACAGCTTTGAGTTCTTGCTGACCCACAGATCCACAGTCCTTTCGGCCTCCTTCCATCCAACCTTCCCAGTCCAATACCCCTGGTCCCCCACACCCTTCAACCTGTGCCTTGGCTGGACAGAACCCCCAGTGGGGCCAGTGGGGTTGAGGCCAGGGCAGGGGCAAGGAAAGTAGCTGGGGGTCCAGGGTCCCCCCACCCGGTGTCCCCTCCTGGGGCCAGCTGAGGGGAGGGAGGCTCCGGCCGGGTGTCCTTAATAGGCTTTGGTCTCCATGGGAACCCGGGGGCAGGGGGACT
>NW_022900924.1:9781878-9788033 GCF_012274545.1 Fukomys damarensis | reverse complement strand
TGGCAACGCCGGCCCCGGGGGCAGGCGGCCTCCAATCACAGCTGCTGGATCAGATTAGTGCGAGCTCTAATGCTCGGCGCTCAGACACAAAGACCCCCCGCCGGAGCCGAGCCGGGCCTGCTGCTTCCCAGGAGTGCCCTTCCCTCTGGGGCCCAGGCCTGGCCTGCCCTGCGTCCTGGACCCAGGTCCCCTCCGAGGCGCCTGAGCTGAGGCCGCCACAAGCCGCCCCCCTTCCCTCACACCAGCAACCTAGGCCAGGGGACCCCCTCACCAGCCACAGCTCCCAGTTCATCTCCCAAGCCACATCCAGCGTGGCCTACTGGGGAACTAGAAATGCCTTGCTGGAAAAGTGGGCACCCAACCTCAAGCCCATCTCACCTAAAATAAATACCAGGGACCCAGGCTCCAAGCAAAGCTGCCCTCCTTCCCCTGACACCACGCTGGACCCTTCTTGTCATCTCTCCTTGGGCCCTGAAGTTCATCCTGCTCATCTTTCTGGGGATACCTTATTGTCGGATGTCACCACACTTCCTATTTACAGCCTACCTCTTGAGAGGCTCAGAAAAACTCAGGGCACCTCAGAGCTGCAAGTCAATACTCTGGGCCAGGTTAGAATTTGGGGTGGTGCCCTTTTCGGGTTCCCCCAATACCTATGGGATCAGCAGCTCCCCCAGCTCCTGCCCCAAGCTCCCCACCTGTGCAAGCAGGGTACTGAGTGCAGTCAGGAGTCACATTTATGGCCTCCTTATCATCCTCACCAGGAAGGAGAGGGAAAGGTGCAACTGCCCAAGCCTGGACAGGTGCAAACTCCCAGGAGGCCAAGCGGTGACTGGATTGAACTGGCTACCGGAGCACCGCCTCCCTTGGGAGAATGAAGATAAGAAGGAGAAAAATAAAAGGGAAAGGCAACAACAGGGATGCTACTGTGTGGCTTCCTCTCCTTGGGGATGTCCAGAGTCTGAGGCCCACAGATGGAACGGTGGCTTGGCCTGGCCTCACCTACAGAACGACCCAGCCCCCCACCCCGACCCCTTGTATAGGACTTAGGGTGAGCTGGCTAATCCCTACTTGCTACTGACCTATTCCGTGGCACTTTCACAGCCCCAGCAAGCACCCCCCATTCAAGACCCACCTTCCCAAACTGCTCAAAATATTGCTTCACGTCCTCCACCGTGGTGTTCACTGACAGTCCCCCAACAAAGATCTTCTTCGTTCGAGTCACCATCTGTTAGGGGAGGGAATTGAGAAAGAGGGCATCTGAGTCCCGTGGCCTACAGCCACCAGCAGGGGCTCAAGCCCCCCTGCCAGGATGCCAGCTGACAAGCTCTCTGTGGCCCCAGTGTCTCTCGGAAGGCACCCCCAAGCTCCCCCCTGGGGTCCCGCCTCTAGGCCTGTCATAGGCAGCTGTGTGCCCCACAACCTGGCTGGCTTGGGTATGCCTCCCTCCCCTGGGTCTGTGTCTGGAAGATGACTTCCCAAAGGACTCGTGGAAAAGGGGGCAGGGTCAATGATCCAGGCCCTCAGTCTCACTCAAAGGCCCTATCAGCCCTCCTAGGAGACACCAAAGCCATCCCACTGTCTCCCTGAACTTAACGCCGACATTTTCCTCATCAACCTCTTCCCAACCCAACCTCTGGCAGCCCCGTGGCCCCAGCCCTGTTTTAGGAGGAACACATGGTCCTAATTACCCCAGGAGCGCATGGCTAATCCGCGGCAATTCCCGGCCCCATCCTAACACTAAAGCACCTTCTGTCACCAAACTGCTTAATGGAATTAACCCAATTCCGACCATGTGCTCCCTGGTGTGGCTTCCTTCGAATACCTGCTCCATAATTGCTTTCAGGCCCTCTGCTGGACCCCTTCCAGAGATGCCCCTTTCCTGTCTCCTAAAACTGTTCCTCTCCCTTTGCCCTGGCAGGCGCTGAGGTCCTTGATGGAATTCACTGGCTCAGAATCCTAAAGCACCTCAGTTACCACTAACCCCCTTATAAAGGGGAAACAGCTCTCCTGGAAAGGGATCTAGTCCTAGAACACATGACAAGTTAGCAAACTCAGGAGTCCTGACTCCCTGTACTATAATTAGCCTTTCTTCCTCTTCCGTATAGTCCATGGTTTAAACATTAAGATCTGGCTAGTTGCCATGAGGCCTGGAATTGAATCTGAGGCCCTTACCCTGCACCAGAAGTTTTTTTTGTTTGTTTGTTTGTTTGGGTTTTTTTGGTGTTTGTATTTGGAGACAGGGTCTCACTTTGTAATGCAGGCTGGTCTGGAACTCTCAATCCTCCTGCCTCAGCCTCCTGAGTGCTGGGGTTATAGGCGTGAATCACCCTGCCTGGCAACAAATTTTGAGTTGCTATATTGCTCAACTGCTCAGAAACCCATTTTCTGCACACACTGTCCCTCTCCCCAGAGAGGGAACGCTTGAAAGATCAGCCATAAGATAGCTAAACTGAAAGACAACAGGTGACAGGCTCGATGGTCCCTCCCCCTCTGCAAGGCCAACACACCTCACACCAGGATAGGAGGGTGACTAGGGGGTCAGAGGTAAGCTCCCTGGTCCAACTCTAGCTCAGCTTCAGAGGATAAGCCTGTGCACATGGGCTCCATGCACAGAGGCCGTGATCTATGAAGTCAGAATTAGTCTCAGGGTCCAAACTGTACTGGTTTCAAATACAGGACCATGAATCCCCTGAGAGGTTCTCCTTCCTCCCCACACATGCAGCCCCCTCTCTCCATTATACCCCAGAGCACAGATGGAAAGATGCTTCGTGTCTTCATTCCACTGAGCAAGGAGATCCATCCCTCCCACCCCAGCCCGTTCCAGAACAACTCCAAACAGAAGTTCCAGAACAGAAGGCTGGCAAAATCACTACCCAGAGTTGCCTGCAAGAAAAGAGCTCTTCCCAGCCACGGGCGTGACTTACCTTAGGCTGTGCTCTCCGAGGAAAGGCCACCTTGGGGTCAATCTGAAAGAGAAGGGAAAGGTAGAGGGAGTTTAGGTTATGACATTTCAAATTGTGACCACACAGCTTTGACCTGAGGACCTCTCTCACCCCAGGACACCGAGGTGACAAAAACCACAACGGCCTCAGGTGGGAAAGCACAATGGTTATGCAAACTGCTGGGTTCAAATCCCACTTAGGCTGCTTCCCAGCTGCAAGACCTTGGACAAGTTACTTAGCCTCTCTTAGCCTCAGGGTAAGCGCACCTATGGAATGAACGAATCCTAATTCCCACCTCCAAAGGGTCATCTGCAAATTACGTGAGATAATGCATACAAAACCTTTGGCATGGTGTCTGGCTCACAGCAAGCACCAAAAATAATGTCAGGCAAGTCTTACTTCTTCAAGTACCAGGTACACTGAGGACCATCCTCTCTCCACCGACTTCACCCAGACACCTGTCTAAAGGAGGGCATGCAATTCTGACTTTGGAAGCCTTCCAAATGGAAATACTCTTTGCCTGAAAAAGGCAACAAGATGAGCGTTCATAACCACAAGGAATGGATTCAGTTGTTTCCCAATCCCTCCAAACTCTACCAGCCTTCCCAAGGCTGCAAGCAAACAGCTCCTGATGATGCAGCTCGGTTCAGGCTGAGGCAGGGTGCAGTCCTCGCCGATGTGAAAGGGCAAGGGACTTGGACTTAGAAACTTTGGGCTGCTTGCCAAGCCTGTGATCTGGGTAACTTGCTCGACCCTCTGAGCCTCAGTGCTCTCATCCACAAAGTGGGGACAATCACACCCCCCCTTCCCAAGGGCAGCTGTGGGGAATCAAATGAGATAACCTGGGTGAAAGCGGTCCTTTGTGAACTGCTCTTCGCTGCACAAACAAAGGTGCTATTACCAGGAGGCCACCTTTGCCCTTGGCTATGAACAACCAGAGGGGAAAATCAAGATGCACCTGGGTGCTCTAGTCATGCTGACGAATAGCAAGAGATAGAGTACGACCAACACAGGGCCTATGAGGCTGGAGCATGCTAGAGTTTCTTTTCACCCACATGGGTGGACAGCATTCACAAGTTCACCAGCCAATCACAGAGAAGATCCATCTTTTCCCAAAGTTCCTCCTGTTCAAAAGCCAGCCTCATTCTAGGAAAGTGGCTCTGGCTTCCCTCTGCGTGGCACAGACCAGGACTCAGCCTCCTGCAGGACCCCACTGGAATCTGCCCACAGAGATGCACCTCCAAACGCACAGGGGGGCAATGCCCCATTTTTTGCTCTACGGGAAGGCAAAGCTGCCCACTGCCCCTATCTGATTTCTTGCCTCTACAGACATTTACATCCTATTTCTCCCAGAAGCAGCCTCCCCAGCCACTAACACTCTTCAAACAGTCTCCTTGCACAGTCCTGATGGTGCCCAAGTCATTCCACACCCCAGACCCACTCGCTCTCAATCCCTGACACGCCCCACCTCCACTCTGACTCACGGCTGGCAACATAAATAAAACCCAACAAGTAAATAAAAGGTGAAAGTCGGAACCCAAAATAGACTCCCCACGGTAAACCTCCCTCCCACCGCCTTCCCCAGCCCAGAGATACCAAACACAAAGCCCTTGCCCTTGCTGAGTCCTGGTCTCTGAGGACACCCATCCCACTGTCCTTCCTCCCTCTTCTCTCTTCACCCGATCCATCTTCCACTCCTCAAGCCCCCAGCCCCAGCCCCTAAATCTCAGCTTCCTGAGTGCCGCAAAAGCCATCAGTGCATTCTGAGGACAGGGGATGGTAGGAGAACAGGCAGTTTGATGGCAGATAATCACCAAAAACAATAGGCCACTGTCTCTCCTTTCCCAGCCTGGGTCACTCAGGCAGCGCCAAGAAGATCCTTTCAGACCCAGCAAAGTCGAGGCCTGGCCTCGTTTGCTCATTACTGGGAGAGCCGGAGTGGGAGCCACTGGGCAGAGATAACAGGAGCTGGGGACAGGCGGTAATTTAACAAATTCTTGGGCACAACCAGCCATTGTTGCAGGTAAAGAGGAGCCAGTGCCTGACCCAAGCAGGGAGGCCCAGGGCTAGGGGAGAGTGGAGGAGTGGAGAGGAGATCACGCTGTCCAACGGCCCCCTGGCACACAGACACCCCACCACCAAGTAAGCCCTCCTCTGATGTTCTCCTTTTCCTTCTCCCCTTGAGCTGGCCTCTGCCAGCGCCCCCTGCAGGGTCCAAGACACTGGGGAGCAGTGGGACAGCAGCAAAATGTTCCAGGAGTTTGAATGCCAAGCAAGCAGCCTCTTCCTCAGATCTAGTCTTCAGAAGCCTTTTTTCCCCCCCAAGCAAGCTAGCTCCGTTCTCATAAATCTCCTGCATGGGTAAAGCAGGTCTGTGCCTTCTACACAAAGCAAGAAGCTCATTGACCAAAGCCAGGGGAGGAGGGAAGAGGAGGGAGGAAGACTCAGTCAGTGATGCCTTGCCATTGGTCTGGAATAGAAGGGGGTGTCACGGAGTCAAATACTAGTTACAGTTCAGAGAAGCCACCGGCTGGGTCACTGTAGCCCTGACTCACCCAGTTTGGGCTAGGGGAGCTACCCAGCCCCACCTCGAGCTGTGAAGCACCAAGATTATGTATTTATAGGGAGGAGGTGGTAACTGCATCTTCCCTCACCAATACGGGGGAGGGGTGGGGGGATGCAGCACCTCATCCTAGGCCGGGATTCTCCTCCCTCGGTCCCCAACTCTAGTGACAAAAGTTTCAAAGCATGGCAGCCCTCTTACTCAGAGAACACTCTTCCCTCAAGGCTCCCTGTCCAACTGTCCGCTGGGGAGAGTGCTGACCCTCTCCTCTGACAGCCTCCTCCTCCCAAAGGACCCCTGAAACCCCGAGGGGCCACTCACTGTTTTGGAGTCGAGCTCGTGCCGCGATTGCGCCAGCACTTTATCCACCCCCGCCTGGTCCATGAAAGTGACGAAGCCGAAACCCCTGCGCGGCGTAGTGAGGGAAAGGCAGATGGTTACAAGGCAGTGTGAGTGGCAGTGGTGGAGGGGGGCGAGCCGGGAGCAGGAGGAGCGGGTGAGGGGCTCACCTGGATCTCTTCGTCAGGGGGTCCCGCATCACCAGACACTCCTTCACCTCCCCGAACTGGCCGAAGTATTCGCGCAGCCCTTCTGTAACCACACACCCGCCTTCGGACCAGTCCGGGCCCCGCGCCCTTCCCCCCCTCCTC
>NW_022900924.1:9779337-9780471 GCF_012274545.1 Fukomys damarensis | reverse complement strand
ACACCGGCGCGGGGGCCGGGCCGCGGGAACGCCCTCCCGGAATGAAGCGCTTCCCGGTGCCTTCAAGGTAGCTCGGGTCCGATCGGGAACCCCCTAGTCCTCCCTCTCAGGTCCTCGCTCCCCAGAATTTAAAGGATCCCCCAATATCCCTGGGTCGGGGAGTAGATATCTAGTTCCCCCAAATCCTGTTCCAACTGGTGAGAATCCCTTAGTCCCCCTGTCGGAGGTAGAAGCCGCCCTTGGAGCCCCCAATTTCTTCTGAACCTGATTTAGAGTCCCTTCTCATCTCAACGGCCCTCTGTCCACTCCGAAGATCCCATATCCAAACTGGGGAACCCTCTCAGCGCCTCTCGAATGGGGAGCTTCCATAGCACCCCAAAGGGAACCGAATCGGTTTCCCTCATCCCTCTTCGGCCCTTACTGTCAAGTGAGAATCACCCCCAGCCTGCTCGATCCCTTCTCTCCCGACTTTTAAACCCCTGTGATCGGTCGGGAACCACCCCTCCAGCAGCGCCCCAAGCCTGGGTTCCCAGTCCGCCACCCCCCAAGTGAGAAGTCCTTGCTTCGCTCGACCCTATTCAGACTCCTTTCTGGATTCGCGGAACCGGATTCCAGTCGCTCACCGCCGGCTCCGGGGGAGAAGTCAATGCTCTTAGAGTCTCCCGTTTCCAATTTAGGACCCCGAAGTCTCAGCCGTGCCCCTCTACCCCTTCGAATAACCCCTCTCTTTTGCAGAGTTCTAGCTCCACCCAATCCGATTGGAAGAACCTGAGCTACCGACCCACTGCCTTTGGCGTTACCTCCCTCCGTCCATCCGTCTCATTTTGAGGCTGCTCCCCGTGAAGGCAAACCCCCTTCTCCCCACCGCCTATCCTTCAGTCTCTGAGATCCCCGAGTATTTTCACCCAATTCACCTCACCCGCCCCCCAAGCTTCTTCCCCAGCCTGGGAGCAACTCTGACAAGAGTCCCTTCTGGTTGGATAGTGGAGGGGGAAGCCACTCTCCTTACAACTCCCTCCACATCCAAACCTAAGGACCCCTCGCTTCCCTGACTGAAGCAGCCAAGAAAGGATCAAAGCAGCTGCCATCCACCCCATCCCTGTCCTTGCTGGAGGGTCTCAGAGCCGCACAAGC
>NW_022900924.1:9772474-9779118 GCF_012274545.1 Fukomys damarensis | reverse complement strand
CCCACCCAACCACCACACATTTAAGAAAGTGAGAGACTCACTTTAATGGTTTCCTTGGGGGACCTTCTGGGAATGCTCAGCAGGTATATCCTGCCACCATGTGCGACCTACACCACAAACAAGCTTGCTTTTTCCTGTTTGTATCCTACTCTGTCCCACAGCTTCTCAGCATCCGCCGGCCTGGAAAAGGGGGTGGGAGTCCCACATGGGGCAATTCCCTGCTCTCTCAATACAAACTGGGACATTGGGTGTGTCCCGGGAAAGACACGGAGGGGAATCCGAAGTGATAGGGAGCTGCCTCTTCCTAGATCTGCAGTTCAGATAGGTTGTGTGTAAAATGGGGAGGTGCTTGGGAGGCCAGAGCTCAAAGTGTCCATGAGGTTTGATTTGTGTGTTGGTTCTCTTAGCAGGTGACATGGAGGACAGAAAATGGGCGAGGGTCGTTTGTTCAGAGCCAGAAGTAGCTGGAGATAGAATGCACTTAATTAGCATCCCCACTTAGGACCTGGGAGGAGGAAGCTCCTACTTCCTTTGTCACAGTAACAGGTGGAACCTTCCCACTGCAGGTTCTTCTGCACCCAGCAGCTTCAGTTCACTTTGTTCACGGTGGGGGCAACAAGTCCTTCTGGGGGTGGCCCAGGGGGAACAATGTAGCTGGAAATGCAGGGTCCTCGTAGAAAATTGAAGCTCTCAGCGGTAGTAAGAAAAAAAACATGCTCCTTACACCAACTAGCCCAGACTCCAGAATTAGGAGATTAGAGGATACAGTGTCAGTTTTTCCTCCCTAGTGTCGCACTGAGTGTGTCACTCAGAGAATAAAAGAATTATTTGCTTTGTAATTTAAAAAATTTTTCTTGAGAAATCCACTTGTCCTCATCAGACAGATATTATGGCCAAACGCTAAAATGGTGCAGCTTGACACAAGTACTGAACGCCTTCTACACCTGACACTGTCCTAGGTGCTATATTCTCAACACCTACCCTTATGAAGCTTAATTTTCAGAGACAAGAGTCAGATAAATAAATGTATAGTAGTTCGGTTCAGTGCTGTGGAGAGAGGTGGAGAGTGCGAGGCAAAGAAGAGAGGGTGCTAGCCAATCTTTTTTGTTTGTTTGTTTTTTGGGTTTTTTGTTTTTTGAGACAGGAACTCACTATGTAGTTGAGACTGACCTGGAACTCACTATGTAGCCCAGGCCGGTCTCGAACTCACAGTGATCATCCTGCCTCAGCCTCCCGAGTGCTGAGATTACAGGCGTACGCCACCACACCCGGCTCAATCTTTTTAATTTGTGAAAACAAAAGACTTTTGTGAAAACAAAACAAGATTTCATGAGACTAAAAATATAGTTAATACATTATCACTACCTTCAAAGTACTCAGAGTATAAGACATAGACATAAGAGATTTTTTGTTACCAAAAATAACAAAAGAGAGAAACAAACAGATAGTAGTACAAAACTTCCTTCTGAATGAGTGACATCAAATTTTAAAGCCACAGAGCCGAAGGGGAGGAGGTGTGGAATCTACTGTGTTATCCGGAGTACTCATCCACTCAGAATGTCTGTATCTCTTTATCAGTGATAATTCGTATTTCTCATTTGACTTTCCTAACCTCAAATGGGTTCCTAAACTTCAATGTGCATTTTAAAAAATCACCTAGTGATATTCAGTAAGGCTCAGGGTGGATAGGGGTTTGGGGAAGCCGCATTTTTCAAACAAACCCCTCTCTTGGTTGATGCTGCCGTTGAAGTTGTCCTGAGAGAAAGGTTGCTTTAAAATATATTGAAGTCTTCGAGAACAACAAGGAAGCAACTAATGATACATATTATAGTACGTTTGTTTTTAATGTTCAGAGTATTTCACTATGTTCTCATTCTCTGAAAATGCAATACCCAGGGCAATGCCCTGGAGTACCTGGAACATCTCAGTTTTTGTCCATATAGGAGAAGAAAATGTTACTTTAAACTGATTAGGAATTCACTCGAGCAGGGTGTGGTGGCTCACGCTCATAGTCCCAGCACCTGGAAGTCTGAGGATCTCCGGGAGTTCGAGGCCAACCTGGGCTACATAGTGAGTTCAAGACCAGCCTGCGCTACAAAGGGAGACCCTAACTCGAAAAACCAAAACCAAAACAAATTCACTTATAATCAATCCATGTTACAACCTACCTCTACTTTAAGAAAAATAAATGATTTTATTTTTAGAGCAGTTTTAAATTCACAGCAAAACTGACCCAAAGATGTAGAGATTTTCCCTCTATTATTTCCCATACGTGTGTAGGGTCCCCCACTGGAGTGGTGCTTTTCAGAGTTGGTAAACATACATTGGCACATCTTTCTCATCAAAGTCCATGGTCTGAAAAAAAGTAGGATGGCATGCGTGTGTCCCCACTACCGTGTCTTACAGCATATTTCCACTGTCCTGAAAGTTAGGTATGTCTCATTTATTCATCCTTCTTTCTCCCCCAACCCCCAGCAACCACTGGATTTTTTATAATTTCCATAGATTTGCATGCAAATCACACAGTTGAAACCCTGTAGCGTGTACCTTTTCAGATTGGTTTCTTTCACTTAGTAATATACATTTAAGCTTCCTTCAGGTCCTTTTATGGCTTCATAGCTCCTTTCTTTTTAGTGCTGCGTAATATTCCATTGTCTGAATGTACCCCAGTTTGTCCATTTACCTACTGAAGGACATCTTGGTTGCCTTTGAGTTTTAGCAATGATGAGTAAAGCTACTAAAACAGCCATGTGGAGACTCTAGTGTGGACATAAAATTTCAATCCCTGCCCTTACAATTTTTTTTTCAGCATTAGAAATTGGACCTAGGGCCTTCACACTGAGCTGCTTTTTTATTTTTCATTTTGAGACCAAGTCTCATTAAGTCATTCAAATGCCCAGCTGGGATTGAATTTGTGATCCTCCTGCCTCAGGGACCAGAGTGCTGGGATTACAGACATGGGCCCACCTGCCTGGCTTAATCCTCCATATATATACATATATATATATTTTTTTTTTCCCTGATTTTTCTTTTTACATTTTGCTTTTCTTGAATTTGTTGACTCAGCCAGGAATTCATTAACTGGGATAAGAAGCGCTCTTAACAGAGTCAGAAGCCCCCAGACTGGCTCTGGAAATCTATGGTACTACTGGCTGAGTGGGTCTAGGACTACACCACTCAGCCGTCTGAGCTCCCATTTTGAATTCTCAAAGCTGCTCCAAGAAGTTCAGGAAGTTAGAGAGAAACAGGATGTGGTGTGGTGCACACCTAAGATTCCACCAGCTAGGGAGGCTGAAGCAGGAGGATCTAAAGAACAGGTCCTGGGCATCTTAGCAGGACCTTCTCTCAAAATGGTATAAAAATGGTCTGGAGATACAGCTCAGTAGAGGACTTAGATATTATCCCCAGCATCACAAAAAAAGGGGAAGACCAGTTGTGCGGTACCGGCTTAAATGTAGACAAAGCAATGGAATAGAATTGGGAGTCCAAAAAAATCTCATATTTACAGATGGTTGATTTTACTCAGTACTGGAGATTGAACCCAAGACAATAGAAAAAGAGTCTCTTCAGCAAATGGTGCTGGAATAACTAGATATTTGTGTGAAAAATATTTAAAATGTACTCCATCTCACACCATATATAAAAAATTAACTAAAGGTGCCCAGTGTGTTGGCACACATCTGCAAGCCCAGCACTCAGGAGGCTGAAGCAGAAGGATCACTTCAGAGTTGAGACCAGCCTGGGTTACATAGTGAGTTCAAGGCCAACCTGAACAGGACCAATTACCTAGCTATGAGCTAAATCTGAAAGGAAAATGTTGCTCCAGTCAAAATCGCCACATGTGGGACTAGCATTGCTGCTCAGTGCTTAGCGAGGGCAAAGCCCCGGGTTCCATGCCCAGCAAGCCCCACACACGCGCATGCGCACACACGTGTACACGCGCGCAATTTAGCAAACCGACCCTGTCTCTTCCATTTGGGGTCTTTGCCAAGATAAGATGCCAACGTCACACCAGGAACTGAGTGAGACCTTTGGTCCCGTGCCGTTTCTTTATTCTTGGGAGGCAGTGACACAACATTAACTGGCGTAATCTCTCCCTTTTTCTTTGCAACTTCCAGCAGCAGTCATGGTTTTCTTTCCAAGCTGTGTCTTGTTCCTTTTCTAATACATTTCCCAGGAAGCCACAATAGAGGGTGAAAGAAAGTCTTATTGTAGAACCCAGAACCCAAATATACCACCCCATCCTACATGACAGAAGCACCTTTGCTTTTGTGCCTCAAATAAAACTATTGTATCACTTGGAACAAAAAAAGAATAAAAAAAACGAGCAAGGGATCTAAATAAACATTTCTCCAAAAACCATATGTAAATGACCAAAATGCACATGAAAAGATGTCCAACATCATTAGCCACCAAGGAAAGGCAAATCCAAACCGCAAAAGCCACCCTTCACACTCTCTAGAATGGCTATACTGAAAAAGATAATTACAAGGCTGGGGATTTAGCTCAGTGGTTCCGCCACCTGCCTCACAAGTGCAAGGACCCAAGTTCAAGTTCCAATATATTACAGGTGTTGGTAAGATGTGGAGCAATCAGGACCTTCATATATTGCTGGTGAAAATTAAAATGGCATGGAGCTATGGAAAAGAGTCTGGAAGTTCTTCAAAAGATTAAACATAGAGTTAGCATGTGACCCAGCAATATTATTCCTAGATGTAGACCCCAGAGAAAAGGAAAAATATGTCCACACAAAAACTTGTATGGGAATGTTTGTAGCAGCAATACTTGTTTTGTTTTTGGTACCTGGGATCGAACTTGAACTTGAGTCCTTGCGCTTGTGAAGCAGGCAGCTGTACAGTATTATTTGTAATAGCCAAAGGGTAGAAACAACCCAAATGCCCACTAGCTCCACACAATGGAATATTACTTGGCCATAAAAAAGGAATGCAGCACTGATTTGTGAACCTTGTAAATATTATGCTAAGAAAAAAAAAGACGGAAACAAAAGGCCACCTGTTTTTTTCTTCTATTTGCATAGTATGTCCACAGTAGGAAAATCCACAGAAACCAGAAATAAACTGGTAGTTGCTGCAATTTGGGGGACTAGGAGGAAGACTTGGTGGGAGTTGGGGAATGACAGATAGTGGATATGGATTCCTTTTTGAAATGATAAATATGTTCTTTAGGGGAAAGGAAAGAAGGGAAAAATATGAGAAAAGAAAAATAATGGAAATAGGGCCGGGGATTTAGCTCAGCGGTTCGGTGGCCTGCCTTGCAAGCGGAAGGACCCGAGTTCAATCCCCGGTACAAAAAAAAAAAAAAGAAAATAATGGAAACAAAGTCTTTATAAATAGGCAAGGGTGGAGGAAGTGAAGGGAGGGCAGGGGAATGGGGAAAAATAAGAACTAAGATCTGTCATGCAAAGGTACAAGATCCCAGTGATGAATGTAACTGTACTGTATACCTAAAATGTACCAATAAACTGAATGAAAAAATGTTCTAAAATTGTTTATAGTGATATGGGACAATTCTCTGACTCCATAAAAGAGCTGATGCAGGCCAGTTGAAGGGTCGGTTAATTATATACAAAGAAAGGTATCACCAAAAACAGGAAAAAAATAATTTGCCTAATGTGAACTTTTCCCTGATCCCAGTGCCTTTGACAACAAAATGAATTCACTCTCCTCTCCCGTAGCACCCTGCTTTACCTTTATTATTATTATCTTTTTTTTAAAAAAAAATTTTGGTACCGGAGATTGAACTTGGGTCCTTGCGCTTGCGAGGCAGGTGCCAGAACCACTGAGCTAAGTCTCCAGCCCGATTATTATTACCTCTATCTAAAATTTGTTAAGCACTTTCCACACCCCTGACGCAGTGCTTAGCACTTTTCAGGGATTGTCCCATTTCATCCTCCCAGGCATTCTTGCTGGGTGTAACTATTGTATTTTTTAAAATTTCTACTGACTAGGAAACAAGGCTGAAGAGAGGTTAGGTAACGCGTCCAAAGTCATTTTGTAAATGATAAAGCAATTGCCAGGGTATATTGAGCAATTACTATGTGCCAGGCACGGTACTGACAAACTGCACTAGGACAGTCATTCAGTCCTTACAGCAACTCTCTGCGGCAGGACCAGAACACAGAAGGATCGACAGGGAAACTTGCTGAGAAAGATCAGGTTGACAGTGAGTAAGTGGGGGAGCTGAAGTTTGAAGTCAAGTCCAACGCCATGTTCTCCATCATGAACACTCCATTATACTACCTGTCTGTTTTATTTTATTTTTTGATACTGGGAATCAAACTCGGGACCTTGCTCTTGTCAGTCAGGTGCGGTGCCACTGAGCTACATCCCTGGCCCTCTATCTATTTAAAGTATACACAATCCATCCACCGATTAAGAGGGCTGGCTCTGCGCTGTCTGTGACACTGCAGGGAGGGCTACTTCAGGGCAGGGACTCTATCTGCGCTAACCCCCTTTGAACTTTCACTCACCCTGATCCCCATGCTCAGGGCCCGTACACTAAGTACTTAATACAGTAGTTTATTAAGAGTTTACCTAGCCGGGCATGGTAGCACACAACTGTAATCCCAGCACTCAGGAGGCTGAAGCAGGAGGATCGCTGTGAGTTCGAGCCCCCTGTGCTAA
>NW_022900924.1:9770868-9772052 GCF_012274545.1 Fukomys damarensis | reverse complement strand
GGGCTGGGGATTTAGCTGAGTGGTTCAGTGGCCTGCCTTGCAAGCACAAGGACCCGAGTTCAATCCCCGGTACAAAAAAAAAAAAAAAAAAAAAAAAGTCAGGGAGCTGAAACTATAACTCAATTCTCAATTCTCTAGATTCAATCCCAGTACTGACAAAAAAAAAAGAGTAAACACAAGGTATGTGAGGCTCCTTCTGGTTTAACATAGCAGGCTGTTTCCTGGTATGCTTTTGTATTTCTTTCTTTCTCTCTTTCTTTTTTTCAAAGACAAGTTCTTGCTATGGAATTCAGGGTGACCTTGAACTCCACGTGTGGCCAGGCTGGCCTCAACTCAACAATCCTTGTGCCTCAGTCTTCCACGCCACCACACCCGGCTTTTTTCTTTTTAATAAATAGGAGCGCAGTCTAAAACAATCATAAGGAGCTGAGTGTGGTGTAATAGCAGCTTCAAAGACTGAGGCAGGAAGGTCACAGTTTCAAGTCCTATCTGGGCAATTCAGTGACTTAGTGCGACAATGTCTCACAATTTACAACAAAGAAACAAAGTAAAAGAACTGAGGATGTAGCTCAGTAAGAAGGCCCTCAGTTCAATTCCCAGTATAAATATATAAACACAGCGAGTGTTTAACAGGGTGAAGCCTTGGGTTCAATCCTCTTCTCCAGCCACAGAGAGAGAGAGAGAAGAGAACAGAGAGAGCAATAAAAAGTAGGGTAAATAATAAGGCAGCAGTCTCGTTGTTTATAATCATTATCAAGTATTATGTCCTGTCTGTAATTGGATGTGCTCTGTTTTTACACAACCAACAGCGCAATAGGTTTGTTTACACCAGCATCACCACCATGTGAATAATGCTCTGTGCTGCCATGCTGAGGGCGGAGATGTCACTGGCGGTAGGCGTTTGCAGCTTCCTTATCATCATTGGGAGCCATTGTCACACTCGTGGTGTGCTATTGACTAAAACATCACTGTACGGCCCATGTACTAATTTTTAACTAGGTCATTTTAATCACTGAAATGTAATAAGTAGTGGATTTCTCCCCTGTTTTTCACAATATATTTGATTAGGCCAGGGATTTGTTTGTTTGTTTGTTTGTTTTAGGCCGGGATTTGGCTCAGTGGTTTCTGCTGCCTGCCTTGGAAGTGCAAGGTCCCGAGTTCAATCCCTGGTACAGGAAAAAAAA
>NW_022900924.1:9758048-9770616 GCF_012274545.1 Fukomys damarensis | reverse complement strand
ATATGTTTTTTCCAGCACTAGGGATTGAACTCGGGACCTTGCACTTGTGAGGCAGGCACAGTGCCGCTGAGCTAAATCCCTGGCCCTAGCCAATATATTTTTGGTGGACACATAGCAACTGTACATATCTATGGGGTACAATACATGTAGTAGGTTCTATTGATATGTCTGTCTTACGATGAAGAACCTGGGACTGCAGAACATGGTGGTGCATACCTGTAATCCCAGCTACTCAGAAGGCCGAGGCAGGAGAGTCACCAGTTGAAGGCCAGCTTGGTCAACTTCACAAGATCACATCTAACATTTTTTTTTTTTTAAGGCTGAGGTGTGGCTCGGTGGTAGAGCATTTGCCTAGCCTTGAGAGGGCCTACATTCAACCTCCAATATTAGGGGCCAGGCATGGAGACTCCTGAAGCAACACGCCCAAGTTCACACAGCTGGCCACTCCCAGAACCCAGCGCTACCTGACTCAAACATCAGGTTACCCTCTGTCTCCACCCCTCCCCGTCCCACCGAGGAGGGGATTAGATAAAGCACTGTGCTTGCCCAGCTGAGAACACCCAGGGTCCACCCAGACCTGATGACTCTCCCTCTTTCTCACTGTCAGGACCAGTGACAGCCAGCGCTGGTTTGATGCCTCAGTGAGAGGGCTGCTCTGAGTTCTATGGCTTCAGCAAACTGAAGTCGCCTCTCTGCTGCTGTAATTAACTGATTTCCCCTGGTCAATTAATAACCCCACAATTCCGGGACTAAAGACAAAGATGCTAAGAGCGTGCCACCTCTATTTAAAAAAAAATTTTTTTTGAATGTTTATTTTGGGAAACAGAAACTGCGGACCTGGAGAATTGAAGCCGCAGGTCTGATCCCGGTGACTGGAGGGGGAGGGGATGACAAGCTGTCAGCCAGGGCCTGTGTTACACTCAGGCGGTGAATGAAGATTAAGGGCTGGTTAGAGGGCAGGGTCCCCTCTCTGAACCCTCTCCCTAGAGACCCAGTTTTCAGCCATCCTAGGGAAATGGCTTTTGGAGTCCGTGAACACAGTGGAAAAAGCATTAGACAGGGAGTCAGGAGCCTGGGGCTGCATCTCTGACCTTGAAAGACTCTTCCCCTGTCTGAGCCCTGGTTTATTCATGTGCAAAATGGAAAATGGCCAGATTATTCCAGCGATAGGAAATTGGTTTCAGTTTTTCTACTGATTAGTAGTGGCTGGGGCGGGGCAGGGATGGAAATCTGTCATTGATTAGCAATGTCTGTCATGGATGCAGGTAATCAAGGAATAATGGAAGGTGTGCCACATACAGTCAGCTCTTAGAATCCACAGGTCCACATCTGTGAATTTAACCAAGCATGGAGTGAAAAAAAAAATTATTTTTTCAGTACTTGCAGTTGAATCCTGGACCTCTAACTAGGCTACATCCTCAGCCTCTGTGGGTGTAGTAGAAGGGGGTGGGTACCAAAGATCAGACACGGGGCCTTGGCACTGAGCTACATCCCTAGCCCTTTTTTTTTTTCCTATTAAGTTTATTGGTACATTTAAAGCAAACAGTACAGTTACATTTATGATTGGGATCTTGTACCTTTACATGATACCTCTTGGTTCTTGTTTTTTCCTCATATCCCTGCCCTCCCTTCAACCCCTTCACCCTTCCCTATTTACAAAGGCTGTTTCCATTTTTTCACATTTGTTCTTTTCCCTTATTTCCTTTCCCCTCCCCTTCCCACTCCCCCTTTAGGCATTTTTCTTCCTATTTCACACTCTCAATTATACCATTTGAACCTTGTTTACGCTTTCAGTTTTCCTGGCTGTTTTTTATGTTTTTTTGCTGTTGTTTGTTTGAGTCAAGGTCTCACTAAAATTTCCCAGGCTGGGCTCAAGCTTGCAATCTTCCTGCCCCAGCCTCTCAGAGGGCTGGGATTATAGGAGTAGGCTACTATGCCCAGTTGATTTTTGTTTTTTTGTTTGTTTTGGTACCGGGGATCAAACTCGGGTCCTTGCCCTTGCAAGGCAGGTAATGAACCACTGAGCTAAATCTCCGGCCCTTTTGTTTTGTTTTTTGCAGTGTTGAGGTTTGAACCCAGAGCCTCATGCATGCAAGGCAAGTACTCTACCACTGAGCTACATCCCTAACCCCAAAAATATTTTTAATAATTGCATCTGTGCTGATCATGTACATATTTTTTTAAGACTTCTCATTATTGGGCTGGGGATTTAGCTCAGTGGTACAGCTGCCTGCCTTGCAAGTGCAAGGTCCTGAGTTCGATCCCTGGTACCAAAAAAAGAAAAAAAAAGTCTTCTCATTATTCCCAGAACAATACAGATAGTACCTATTTACATAGCACCTACACTGTATTGGATATTGTAAGTATCCACATCATTTAGTATTCAGAAAGATGTGCATAGTCTCTATGAAAATACTGTGTCATTTTATATAACGAACTCAAGCATCTGTGGGCTCTTGGAACCAGACACCCAATGAATAGTGAGGGATGATGGCGTCTGCCTTCCCTGAATTCGATGATCCCTGTATCTTTCCCAGTTTTCACTTCCTATAGACTTTAGAACAAGAGTCAAGAGGTATGCAACCTCCCAGGGATCACACACTCACCAAAGTGATGATTTTATTAATGGTGATAATACACAATTCTGTATATGGAGGAAAAGTCTGGAAGAATTTACATCAAATCATGAGCCATTTACATCAAACTGTTAACATGAGGTAGGGAGGAAAATTGGCACGTATTTTGTGTTAACATAAGTTTGGATTTTCTGTAAGCATGGATTCATCTTGACAACCAAAAACCATGGTAAAAATACATTGGACAAAACTCTTTAAAGACTGTTCAAAAACATTGACATAGCAGCTCTATTCATAATAGCCAGACACTGGAGACAATCCAAATGTCTCTCAGCAGGAGAATGAATAAATTATGATACATTCATACTATGGTATGGAATACTATACAAAAAGAAGAAGAATCACTTGTAGATGCAACAACACAGATGAATTTCAAAAACAGTACGCTGAGCAACAAAAAAGTGAAACAAAAAAATACCTGGAAAAGAAAAGAAAAGAAAGAAAGAAATTCTATCAGCCGGGTGTGGTGGCACACGCATACAACCCTAGCATTCAGAGGGCCTGAGGAAGAAGGATCACAAGCTCAAGCCCAGCCGTGTTGACTTGGTAACTTAGCAAGACCCTGTCTCAAAATAAAAAAGCAAAAAATGCCTGGGAATATAGCTCCATGCAAAGGTCCTGGGGACAATCATCAGTAGCTTTTAAAAAAGCTGGATGTGGTGGTGCACGCCTATAATTGCAGCACTCCACTCAGGAGGCTGAGGCAGGAGGATCACTGCATACTCAAGTCCTGCCCAAACTATACAGTGAGAGCTTATCTCGAAAAGAAGACAGATCCATTTATATGCTATTTGGGGACAGAGTGTGGGAAGAATAATCATAATAGTATTTATATTTGAGGAGAGAGGATTAAATATTGGCAGGTAAGAACTTTCTGGAGAAAGGAAATATTCTATGTCGCCTCTATTAAATAGAAATACCTAAGATAAAAAGCAGTGGCTCATACCCGAACACAGTGGCTCATGCCTGAAATCCCTGCCACTGGGAGGCTGAGGCAGGAGGATGACAGCTTTGAGGCTGGCCGGAGGGACTTAGCAATACCTTGTCTCAAAAAAAACTTTTAAAAAAGGGCCAGAGGTATAGCTCAGTGTAGAGCATTTGCCCAGCACGGGTGAGGCCAGGTTCCACGCCCAGCAGTGAAAAAAGGAAGAAAGGAGAGAGAGAGAGGGAGAGCGAGAGAGAAAGAAAGAAGATACAAAGCTAAGCTGCCAACCACATACGTAGTTCCAAATTTTCTAGGAGCCACATTAAAAAGATATAAAAGGAAACAGGGAACACTCATTTTAATAATATATTCAAAATATTGGGCTGGAGATTTAGCTCAGGTTCTGCCGCCTGCCTTGCAAGCACAAGGTCCTGAGTTCAGGCTCTGGTACCAAAAAAAAAAAAAAAATTACATTTCGATATGTGATCAACGTAAAATACGAATGATATATTTTACATTAATTTTTCACATTCTCCAATATCCAACGTCTATTTTGCACTTACAGCACTTCTCAGGTTTGGACCAGCCACATTTTAAGAGCTGAGTAGCCACACATAACTAGTGGGTATTGTGGATAACAGGTCTGTTTTTTTTTGTATGGTTTGGTTTGGTTTTTTTGAGACAGGGTCTCACTATGTAGTTGAGACTGACCTGGAGCTCACTATGTAGTCCAGGCTGGTCTCGAACTCATAGCGATCCTCCTCCCTCAGCCTCCAGAATGCTGGGATTACAGGCGTGCGCCACCACGCCCAGCCACAGGTCTGTATTTTGGTTTAGGCTGTAAACATTTATCAACATACTGGCAGGTCTCTATCATCCCAGTGCTCAGGAGGCTGAGGCAGGAGGATTGTGAAGTTGAGGCCAGCCTGGGTGACAAAGTGAGTTCAAGGCCAACCTGAACTATATACAAAGAGTCTGTCTCAGCCCCCGCCCAAAAAAGTTTGGTACATGAGACCTTATATAAATGATCTCAATAAATAAGAGACTGATACTTTATTAAGAAGGCAGAATTAAAAAACAAATTGAAAGGGGATCAGGTGAGAGAAGGGAAATAGTATAACCTAGCAAAGAAACAAAAGCGGTGTATCCATAAATCTGTTTCAGCCAGTGCTCAGAAACACTAAATCTGGGTCAGAATCCCACAAAAGATCAAATTAGGCAGAAGATGATGGAAGGCTTAATTTTCAGCGTTAAGTCTGAATTCCTAGTGTGTCCCATGTGGCATGTGACTAATGCCGGTAAAGTAGATACTGATGACTTAGCAGGCCAAGAGCTTTCCTGTGTGATCTCACCTCACCCTCTCCGCAGCCCTCTGAGGTGCTTCTAGTCTAATCCTCCTGTTTCACAGATGGGGAAACTGGGGTTCAGCAACTGGCCCAATGACATCCCACTTAGAAATGGCAAAGAGGGTATTTGCAGGTAGTTCTCCTCAGCTTCCAGCCTGATTTTCTTAACCACTGCCTCTACTGGAGTATGAAAATGCTTTCCTTGCTTCAAAAAATAAACACATGTGGAAGAAAAATAAACAAATGAGGAAAAGTGGCGTCGAGGTTATGTCCATAAATAACGTCACCCTCGTTCCGTGGCCTCTGGGCCTTGCCCGGTACGGTGGGACTTCAGCTGCCTTATCTGAACACCCTTGGAAGTGTGTCACGGGGAGTCGCCCCTTGGGAATGTCCCAGTGTCACATTCAAAACAGCTCAGAGCAGCTGCCAGGATCTGCAGGCTTTTTCTTACTCTACAGATCAGAGACGCTCAAACCCGAGCTTGGAGGGTCCCTTCCTCTGCGGAGCGCTCTTCTCTCATCAGGGAGAACCATGCCCTTCGCCCAGGCGCGCTTTCCCCAAACAGGAGCAGCCCTGTCACCCTCCCATGCCCCGTTAACGCCTCTCTAACTGTTCACTTTTCAGCACAAGTGTCCTTTCTCCACACAGACCTCCCGCGATCAGCTCTCTGATCATTCACGCCTTTGCTTTCTCCCATTTCTTTCCCCTGAGCACTTGCCACACCCCCAGCTCTTTTTCACTTTTTATTTTTTATTTTTTATTTTAAACACGGTCTTGCTAAATTGCCCAGATTGGGCCTGAACTTGGGGTCCTTCTTCCTTGGTCTCCTAGAGTGCTAGGATCAAAAGCATGCGTCACCATGCCCAGGGGTTATTTCCTGGTTTCATAGGGTTCATCCAGCACATAGTAGGTCCTCTGTGCCTCATGGTTAAATGGACCAAGAGGCAGGGTATGGTAATGGTAAAAACACCGTCCTCTCTAAACCTTAAATGATGATGATGATGATGATGATGATGATGATGATAATCACTGTTGTTTGTTGAGCTCTTACTGCAGGCTAAGCACTTTCACATGCGATTTCACTGACTCATCAGATAACTCTATGTTGCAGTTTTGTTTTAATGATGCAGTTTTAATTCTTAGTATCTCCATGTGACACAGGAGGACACAGGCTCAGTTCAGAGAAGTTACAGCCCCTGCAAGGTCCCGTGGCTGGAAGAGGTAGAGCAGGGCTCCCACCCAGGTCTCTCTGACCCAGGTCATCGTTGTGGCCCTTTTTGCCTTATGTCCTCGAAGACAGTGGGCAGGGCCACCTGAGGATTGTCCTGCCCAGTTGCCCTCTCCTGTCTCATCCTTCAGTTCCTCCAGTGGGGAGTTCCTGCCTCAAATTCTCTAGCCAGCAGGAAATGATCAGAAGAGCTGTCCAAAAGTTTGTTCTGAAATAATATAGCAACACATAACTGGGAGATAGAACCAAAGTTCCCACCCCCATTCTTCTGACATCAGACTTTGTGACCCAGAAAGGAGGGGTCAGACCCAGAGTGCCAAGGTCCCCAGGCCGGGATTTAGCTCAATGGTTCTGCCGCCTGCCTCGCAAAGCAAGCGCAGAGTTCTATCCCTGGTACCAAAGTGGAAGGTCCCGCCTCTGACTTTAGGGTGGCAGAGCCAGTGGTTCACAGGAGCGCTAGAGAGGTGAGAACCCCTCAAAGCAACTACAATGATCCAGCAACAAAAGCCCAGGTCGGCTAGATGTATTTTTTCTATGTCATTAAAGAATTTTTCTTTCACGCATAGTTCACAGTGCGATACATATTCAGCAAACCATGAAACAAGAAAAAAAAAATTTTTTTAATTGGGGCTGGGGTTGTAGCTCAGTGGTAGAGTGCTCACCTAATATGCATGAGGCCCTGCGTTCAGTCTTCAGTACAGCAATAAACAAGCAAATAAATAAATAGATGCAAATAGATAAAATGGTAGATTTGAGCTCAGCGCCCTGGTGTACCTGTAATTTCAGCACTTGGGAGGCTGAGGCAGGAGGATAGCAAATTCAACATCAGCCTGGGCAACATAGCAAAAAAAGAAAAAGACAGAGCTATAGCTCAGTGTGAAGCCCCAGCGTTCAATCCCCAGGACTTAAAAAAAACAAGTGTTGGAATTATGCCCAGCATGGTGGTACCCATCTGTAATCCCAGTACTCAGGAGGCTGAGGCAGGAAGATCACCACTAGTTCAAGGCCAGCCTGGGCCACATAGTGAATTCAAAGCCAGCCTGAACTACATAGCATGACTGTCCCCAAATAGAAAGATAAAAAAGGAGTAGGGATGTAGCTCAGTGTGAAGGCCCCACATTCAATACCCAGACACACACACACACACACACACACACACACACACACACAGAGACGGTGTTTAGTGTATAGAAAAAACACTTGTATATAAAAGACCATAGCAGCACTATTCATAGTTGCTAAAGATGGAAACAACTGAAATGCCCACTAAGTGATAAAAGGATAAATAAAATATGGTGTAAACATACAACGGAGCCAGGTGTGGTGGTGCACACCTATAATCCCGATGGATCAAGAGGCTGAGGTAGGAGGAGGATCAGGTCTGAGACCAGCCTAGGCAGCTTTGTGAGATCCTGTCTCCAATTAAAAATAAAAAGGGCTAGGGATGTAGCTCAGGGGTAAAATACCCATGGGTTCCATGTGTAGTACCACAAGAACAAAAAGAGCACATGAAAAACCACAGCATATAATGGAATACAATTCAGCCATAAAAAAGGGTGATGTGGGGCCGGGGATGTAGCTCAGTGGTTCCGCCGCCTGCCTTGCAAGCGCAAGGACCCAAGTTTGATCCCTGGAACAACAACAACAACAAAAAAGAGGTGATGATGTGCTAATAAATGCTACATGGGTGATCTCAAAAACGTGCTAGGCGAACAGCAATGCCTTCTGACAGGCACAAGAGGTCACACGTTAAATGATCCCATTTATATGAAATATCCAAAATGGGTAAATCTGTAGAGACAGAAGGCAGGGCAGTGCGGCCAGGAGAGGGAGGAAAGAGAGTAGCTGTTTAATGAAGGGATTTGCCTGTGGTGTCGAAGTTGTGGAACAGTGTTGCAGAACATGTGAAGACATCAAGTACAAGCAACTAAACCGCACACTCTAAAACCAGTTAACCTTAGGGCCGTGGGGAATCTAGCTCAGTGGTTCCGCTACCTGCTTTGCAAGTGCAAGGACCCGAGTTTGATCCCGGTACAAAAAACAAAACAACAACAACAACAAAAAAAACCCTGCTAACCTCAAAAAAACAAAACAAAACAAACAAACAAAAAAAACCCTCAGTGAACCTCAATAAAACAAAAGTAATCATTATTTGTGAAATAGATAAATGATCCAGGTAAGGAAATACTTTTTCAAGCGCAGAGTGACACTACACCCTTTCCGCTCATTTCGGATTTTAACAGGAAATAAACACGGAGACTACAGTGGACGGTCTTTTTTTCCCTAGCGATATGAATGTGCAGATGTGCGGTTCTTCCTGGTTCTCATCCACAGCGGGATTCTGTTCCACTCAGCACACTGCCTTTTTCTCTTGGCAATATATCAATATCATTCTCTGTCGATAACCCTCTTCCTAACGGCTCTCTTAGGCCAAAGTCCCCTGCTGTCCCTGTCTGGCCAACTGCAGACCTGAGGGCTCCTTTGAGTTCCAGCTCCCATCCCTCTGCCCAGGACTCGTCTGTGACTTTGACCTCCAGTGTCGCTCCCTGCAAGTGGAAGGAGTCCCGGGGCAGCCGGCAGGTGCCCGGCCCCGTGGGCTACGTGAACAGGGCAGCGTGGCTGTCGCCCTGTCCCATCCGGGACCAGCCGAGGGTACTGGAGAGTAACGCGGGAGAGCACAGGCCCTCTCGCACCAGCCTCAGGCGTGCTGAGGCCTGCGAGCCTCAGTTTCTCAGCTGCGCGGGGTTCTGAGCTCAGCAGAAGTCCGGAGACCCGAGCCCAGGGAAGAGGAGGTGGCGGTCCCGGCTCGGCGGCCACCTGCTCCTGCTCGGAGGTAAGGCCCTAAGGCGGGTGCTGAGGCCGGAAGGTGAGGCCGAGCTGGGCGGCCCTGGGAACCCGGGAAGGAGGGAGGCCGGAGTGGAAACGCTTAGAATGAGAACAAACTGGCTCCTGAATAGGAGCTTTTATTCCTGCGGCTGAGGGCTTTGTTCCCCAAGCACGTGACACACAAAAGCCTCCACTTGAATTCGGGAACCCTAATTGGTTCTCAGGTGGGGGAGGAGAGGGGTGTCCGGATTTAGGGATCCCTTAAAGGGACAATGCTGAGCTAGTCCAGGGGTTCGGTCTCCGCGGTCAGCGGGAGGGTGGGGGCGGGGACGAGGAGAAGAGAGGAGAAAACTAGAGGCCCTCGGCCTGGCCGGCGCCTGGGAAACAGGAGGCTTGGAAGGAGAGAGAGGAGAGGAAGGAGGGAGGGAGGGCGGAAGAAAAAAAGGAAGGAAAGAGAGAGGGGAGGAGGGAGGGAAAGAGGAAGAGAAAAGAGGAAGAAGGCGAGAGGGAGGGAAGGAAGAAAGAAGAAAGAAAGGGTAGGAAGGAGATAAAGGAGCAAAGAAGGAAAAGGGGAAGGAAAGGAGGGAGAGAAGAAAGGAGGAAGTGGGAGGAGAAAGGAAGAAGGGGGAGGGATTAAGGGCAGGCAAGGGTGTTCTTACTACTTCCCACAGGCCCGGCCTGCCTAAGGCCCTGGTTCCCTTAGACTCTTGCCCTCCCTTCCAGGGTTCCAGCTACACTGGCTGCCTTGCACATTGCAGCTTCTCCGGGCTGGATCCTGCCTCAGGGCCTTTGCACCTGCTCTTACCTCTTCTTGGCCTGCTTTCCGTAACCACAGTTACCCTGCAGTCCAAATACCACCCCCTTAGAAGAAGCTTTCTCTACCTGAACCCTAGCCATCCATTTTCACTGTCTTTGAGGCACCTATTACTTACTGAAGTCACCTCAGGAGCGCAGGATGGCGTCCAGGTCCTGACTGACTTGTGCTGCATTGGCTAAGTGGGGAAGGGGTGGTGACTAACAGTTCCTATCCCTTCCTGGCCCCAGAGCCAAGGCCTTATTTTTTAGGATAAGCTGGGCTCTCTTCTTCCTTTGAGACGTTTCAGCTTTGTGGTCTTGGGCAAGTCACTTCGCCTCTCTGATCTCATTTACCCTTAAAAAAAAAAAAGAACCAAGCCAGGGACCATGATGTACCCTGTAATTCCAGCTACGCAAGAGGCTGAGGCAGGAGGATCACAAGTTCAAGGTCGGCCTGGGCCCTGTCTAAAAAAACAAACAAACAAACAAAAAACAGGTCCCAACTCACAAGGATGTTAGGAGGATTACAGAGAAAATGAAGGCCCTGAGCAGTGGCTTGCACACAATGAGCACTTGTATTTACTGAGCCCCAGCCATGTGGCCGCTCCTCTGCGACAGTACTTTACCAGATGCTTATAAAACGTTTTGAATTGTGTTGTCCTCATTTTTGTCATCGGCTCAACTAGCGATTATACCCAGGGCCTCCAGCATATGAGGCAAGGACTCTAGCACTGAGCTGCATCCCCAAGCCCAGAAGCAGGGTCAGACTGTCCCCCTTTACAGATAAGAAAACTGAACCTCAGAGAGGTTAAGCGATTTACCCAAGAACACAGAGGAAATGAGGAGCAGCAGAGCTAGGATTTGAACCCAGCCCGCATTCATCCCAAAGCTTGTACTGTTCCAACTCCAACCTATGGACCCTCTCCAACACTCAGAGTCTGGAAGGTAGATGTATAAAGAGGAACGGGACCCTGAGGGTAAGAGCAGACAGAAGGAAGAGCTTGAGGAACATACCAAGATGGGGCTGCCTCGGCGTTCTTCGTTAGCTCCCCGCCTGGGACCTTATTATGTTAATAGGTAGAGTCCTGAGTTCTGGACCATGAGCTCTGTGATTCACTTGCTTTCTGTTTTTAAGCACAGGCTAGTTATTACACCTGGCTTTAGTTACATATTTTAAAAGTTATATGTATTTGAAACCACCAGGCATGGGTGGTACAGGCTTGCAATCCCAGCACTCAGGAGGCTGAGGCAGGAGTATCAGTGCAAGTTCGAGGCCAGCCTGGGCTGCATAGTGAGACCCTGTCTTTAAAAAATCAAAAGAGGGCTGGGGATTTAGCTCAGTGATACCGCCGCCTGCCTTGCAAGTACAAGGTCCTGAATTTGATCCTCGGAACCAAAAGCAAAAAGAAAAGAAATGGGGCCTGGAATGTAGCTAAGTGGCACAGGGCCTGCCGGATAAGCATAAGGCTCTGAGTTTGATTCCTGGTACCAAAACAAACAAACAAACAAACAAAAAACAAAAAACCTTATATGTATTTGAGAGCCTGGTGCACTGATGTGTCCTGTAGTCCCCACTACTTGGGAAGCTGAGGCAGGAGGATTGCTTGAACCCAGGAGTTTAAGGCCAGCCTGCACAATATAGTGAGACTGTACCTCAAAAATAAAATAAAGTTAAACTTTTTTTAAAAGAGGAAGAAAAGAGACATTCTATTTGAGCACCTACCCTGTGCCTAGCCCTGGGGTATAAATGTGAATAAGAGGTGTATCCATAGTTGTGTAGTAAAGGACAGGAAGCCCAGTAGATTCTCCAGTGGGGGCGATGGTTTGCTCCAACCTAGCTGGGCCCTGAGGCGGCAGCCACCCTTTGCCAGGGTCTAAGGAATCGTCAGTCAAGCAGCCTACTGCCCTTAATCCAGGCTGGGCCCAGGGTGCAGGGGCCCTTTAAGAAGGTTGTGCCCCTCTTCCTGCCACCCCTCCCTAATTAGCCAGCTAAGGAAAGAGCAGGCTTGCACTGGGCTGGTGCAGACCCGGCTTTGGGACTCGAGGACGCAGGATCGGGGATTGTTATGCTAATCGCCTGAGCTCCGCAGCTCCCCGCGCCCTCCCGAAGGCAGGTGACCACGCTGGAGGAGGCCAGGGCTCGTCCGCCGCTGCCTGCTTCTTCTGTCCCCACTCACTGGGTATACTCACCCTGCCCGCCCTCCCACCTGGCTCCCTAGAAAGGCCCGGCCCAGCTTCTCCCCGCTGCCAAGAGAAAGCTGCTGCCTTTCAGGCTGGGCACCAAGGGGGACACTGAGGCAGGAGAGAGAAGGTACCTAGCTCCTCCCTGCGACCCACTGTCATTCCAGGGTGGAGCCTCAGGTCCCTCCTGGTGCGCGGCTCTGAGATCCACACCGAGGTAGGCCAGTGTGGGCCGGTGACTCCGCCCCCCAGAGCCTCTGTTTCCTCCTCCAGAAAGCGAGCTCAGAACAGTGCCTGTTTTAGGGCTGGGTTCGGTCCCCAGCACCAAAAAATAGAAACAAAACCAGCACCCACCTGAAAGGATTGAAATGAGTAGGGAACTAAAACAGGCATCTGACACGCCCAGCTCAGCAGTGGCCACTGTGCCAGGCACCTCGACAGCAGCTCACGTGGGGAGCAGGCACTGTGTACTTGTGCGGTAACTACTGTGGGAGATCATCAGCATCACCATACCCATTTTACGGGTGAAGAAACCGAAGAGCAGAGGGGTCAACTTGCAGGGATCCACCCCAGCCAGCATGTGCGTGTGTGTGTGTGTGTGTGTGTGTGTGTGTGTGTGTGTGTGTGTGTG
>NW_022900924.1:9743396-9756850 GCF_012274545.1 Fukomys damarensis | reverse complement strand
TTTGTTTTTGGAAGGGTGTAATTCAATATGGAAGCCCTGGATTCTGCTCCCAGTACCATTAAAAAATAAAATAAACAGGGCCGGGGATTTAGCTCAGTGGTTCTGGTGCCTGCTCAAAAGCTCAAGGGCCCGAGTTCGAACCTGAGTACCAATAAATAAATAAATAAATAAATAAAATAAACAAAGGTGAAGTGGTGAGAAAAGACAGAAAAGTAGCTGCTGCTACAGGAGGCCTGTACTGCACTGCCAAGGGACCCAAGGGAATATTCTGGGGCGATGTCCTCATAGGTAAAAATGTATCATCGGGTACATTAAAAAGAGGTACGTTTAATATATGTTCAATTAATGTATGTCAAGTATATATCAATAAATTATTTGTTCAGTTAACGTATTCATATCAAGTATATACCAACAATTCACTGTTAATTTTTTTTTATTTATTTTTTGTGGTAGGGGGATTGAATGCGGCAATGCTGAGCTCCATCCCCTGCCCCCGCCTTTTTAAATTCTTACTTTTAAAAAATTTTTTTGGTTTTTTGAGACAGGGTCTCACTATGTAGTTGAGACTGACCTGGAACTCACTATGCAGCCCAGGCTGGTCTCGAACTCACAGCGATCCTTCTGCCTCAGCCTCCAGAGCGCTGGGATTACAGGCGTGCGCCACCACGCCCAGTTTAAATTCTTTTTTAAAATCAGAATATAAAATCAGAATACTAAATTTCCCAGACTGCCCTCTAACTGCCAACCCTCCTGCCTCAGCCTCCTGAATATCTGAGATTACCACGTGTGTCACCACAGCAGGCTTTGTTAAGGCATCTTGCCGAAGGAAGGTGGTTCTTGGATTTGTATGCTTGTTGGGACAAGGAGACAGATGGCAGTAAGTCACATTTTAACAAATAGATTCATTTGAAAGCAATAGCATCTGAATAGTAAGTAGCTCAAGGCTCAGTGGTAGAGCCCATGGCTTAGCATGGTGGAAGCCGTGGGTTCAAATCCCCAGCACTATAAAATAAACAGTGGTTCGGGGAGTAGCACATAGGTGCAAACAGATGAAAGTCCAGCGGTGAAGCTAGCGCAATGCAACTGCTAGGCTGCCGAACAGAATACAGGATGCCTATTAAGTATAAACGTCAAGTGCACAACAAAGCATGTTTTCAGTATAAGTATGCCTCAATATCTGGAACATACTATATACTTACCATTCTTCTTTGTTTTTACTTTTATTTGTCATGTGCCGGAGACCCGAATTCGCCTGGGCGACCTGTGTCCTCCCTCGCTGACCCCTCGTCCCCACCTCCCGGGACACGAGGGTCCCGCAGCCCGGTGGGTGCCCACCGCGCTCAGTCACGCCGGGCGCAGCCTGGCAACGCGGCCACAAAGGGAGCCCGGGAGGCGGAATCTTTCCACATGCCTGATCAATGGGGACGCGGAGACGGCGGCGCAAACAGGCCTGAGACAGCCTCACAAAGAGGAGGCCTCTGGGCCGCTCCCGCCTTCCATTGATCCCGGTCCTTTGTGGCTCCAGGACGACGGGGGCGCGAGAGGCGCCGCGCAGGGACTTGGTCCATTCTCATGAGGGGAACCCCGTCCCCTCAGCCTTCACCACGGCCCTCCTCTTGTAGGCCACAACCCACAGGTCTGGGGGTGTCTCGAATCTATCAGGGAGCAGGGCGGAGTCGGACCAGGCCAGGCCACTAGGGCCAGCCGCTCAAACCCTGCCTCTTGAGGAGCCCCTAAGTCCTCCTGACAGGCCTTCTCTATCCCCCTGGTTACAGGCGGGCCTGGCATAGTTGCTATTTTTTATTTATTGAGCAAATATTTATTGAGCGATTGCTCCAAGCCAGTTCCCACTCCTCCTGCCCCCAAGGCCACTTCAACTGGCTAAAACCCCCTCCAAGTATGGCCTCTCTGGGAAATCCTCCCAGACCCTTCTCCCCGGAGAAGTTGGGTAGGGGTGACCTCCTCCCTCCCTCTGTGCCTCTCTCTAGGGTCGGCTAAGGGGAGCATCTGACATTTGCTGGCTTGTTTTATTTTTTATTTTTATTTTTTTGGTACCTGGGATTGAACTTGGGTCCTTGCGCTTGCAAGGCCACCGCATCACTGAGCTGAATCCCCAGCCCTTGCTGGCTTGTTTAGGTCACACTTCCCTGTAGGTTGCAGCAACTCTGATCTCCATATCCAGAGGTAAAAACAGAAGCCTGGGATGCTCAGGGAATCACGTAGAGTCACACAGCTAGCAAGGGGAAGAGTGGAGATTCGAACCCGGGCAGTAGGATTCCAGGACCTGCAGTCACCAACATGGAGGCTCTGTGCAGGAGCCCAGCAAGGAATCACTGACCTCATCAGAGCATTGACCACACTGTACTTTGTCTATTTGCCCATTTTCCTCTGTTTTTCCCCTCTAGATGGATTGCTCTGTGACCTTAGCACCCAGCACAAATATGGTGCTCGTGGTATATTTGTTGATCTGCACCATTGGTGGGGCTTAAGAATTTTGCTAGGCCTGGGAGGTGGCAGTGAGGGGAAGAGCTAAAGATGAACCTGATACCATTTCTGCCCACAAATGAGCCTGAAATTAGACACTCAATTAATAGAAGAAGGTTGCAGGACTCTGGAGTTTGGTTCAGTTACTTTTCGAGGTTTGCTTTAAATGCAAGAATATATGCCCGTCATTTTAAGCGTCCCGTTCAAAGAGCACTGGAAAACACATAGCCAATGCCCCTCCTACCCCTGCTCCCAGGCGGTCCTGATCTGCTTTCTGTCACTACAGGTTACTCTGCATTTTCTAGAATTTCATATAAATGACCTCACATAACGTGTACACTCACGTCTGCCTTCTCCGAACTCAGCACGATAGTTTGCACATTCATCATGCTGTCAAGCGACCTCTCTGTTCAAATTTTTTCTCTGCTCCCACTTCTTTGAGCTTCAGCCCCTTTGCCCATAAAACAGAAATGGATGCTGTGAAGCTGAGCTGAGAGAAGAGCTGTAGTGTTCCCAGGAGCCGCTCACAGACCGGAGGAGTGCAGCCAGTGCCCTTGATTAGCATAACATTGTTGCTAGACTGTGAGTTACCCGAGGGCAGGGACCATGTCTGTTTTGTTCCCCACTCCACTAAATGCAATAGCTACCATGCGTACTAGTTGTGAATTGGAGACTCAGAGAGATTGGGTGTGGTGGTTTATGCCTGTAATCCCAGGAGGCTGAGTCAGGAGGATTGCCATGAAGTTGAAGCCAGCCTGGGCTACTACATAATGAGCCAGCTAGCCTGGACTACATAGTGAGACATTGTCTCCAGAAAGAAAGAAAGAAAGAAAAAAGCCAGGCATGGTGGCTCACGCCTATTATCCCAGCACTCAGGAGGCTGAGGCAGGAGGATCGCTGTGAGTTCAAGATCAGCCTGGGCTACATAATGAGTTCCAGGTCAGTCTCAACTACATAGTGAGACCCTGTCTCAAAAAAGAAAGAAAGAAAGAAAAAAGGCCAGGTCTTGTAAGTGCAAGGTCCTGAGTTTGATCTCTGGTAACAACAAAACAAAAAACATAGAGGCTCAGAGAGATACAGCAGTTTGCCCACAGTTACACAGCTAATAAAAGGCAGAGTTAGGATTTAACCCAGGCAGCATAGTCCTAGAGTCCTTTTTGTTTGTTTGTGCTTTTTGGTACTAGGAATCGAATTCGGGTTCTTGAGCTTGCGAGGCAAGCAGCAGAACCACTGAGCTAAATCCTTGGCTCCTTGTTGTTTGTTTTTAAAATATCATGGTGGGGGGCTGGGGATTTAGCTCAGTGGTTCCCCCGCCTGCCTCGCAAGCACAAGGCCCCGAGTTCAATCCCCGGTACCAACACAAATTAAAATATTATTATGATAATGTATGACCCTTAATTTTGTGTGTATGTGTGGTGCTGTTCATGCTCAGCAAGCGCTGTGCCACTGAGCAACACCCCCAGGCCTTAATCACTATGCAAAAGTGCCTCACAAATCCTTTTTCTTCTTTCCAGCGATCTTCTTGAAGCTGTTTGTCACTCACCTTTTACTGACTTCTCCATGGAGGCAGCATTATGTAAAAAACAAAAACTATGTTAATGAAATATATTTTTGTTTTTGAGTTACTGTGACTCAAACCCAGGGCCTTTGCGCTGAAGCTAAACCCCTCAGCCTTTTCTTCTTCTTCCTCTTCTTTTTATCTTTTTGATAAGAAGTCACCCAGGTGGCTAAGTCACCCAGGTGGGGCGCAAACTTGCAGTCCTCCTGCCTCAGCCTCCGTCAGTGCCGAGATTACAGGCGTGTGCCAGCACACTGGCTCCAAGAAGTATTTCGCATGTCGGGTAGCAATCTGATACCGGACGTGAACTATCCCGTGTAGCTCCCTGAGGTCCTGTGAGGCAAGTACGAAGCTTCTCCCCGTGGTACAGATGAGAAAACGGCAGCGGCGCCCGCCAAGCAGCTGTGGTTGAGATTCGGGACACCCCGTGTGGAAGCCCTGCTGCGCCTCTCTCCACGGTGCTTTGGTGACCATCTCCCCTCCGTGTCCTGTCAATGCTGCGTGCCGTGCCGGGGTCTCCCCAGAGCCCCGCCCTGGCCTCTTTTGGGACACTTCTCTCTGACCCTCTGCAGGGCCGCCTCCTCCTGATCACTGGAGTCTAAGTTTCCTTCCTCAGTCCTCCCCCGTGCTCTGGCAGGGCCAGGCTACAATTTCAAAAGGAGTTGAGTTCCTTCTGGAAAAGGGGCTGGGGCCCAGCCCTCCCCTCCTGTCTTTTCCCTTAAATACCCCCTGTGTGCAGCGCCCAGGGGCCGCGGGGAGCCCAGCCAGCTGATCTGTAATTAGAAACTTTTCTCCCTGGCCTGGTAGGAGGAGGGAAGGCCCGGGCCTGGCCCAAGCATTTCGTCGGTCATGAATTATTCAGGAGACGGGAAACAGCACAGAGGGCCCCTCTGCTGCCCAGACCAGCTCAGGACCTGCCCAAGGCAGCCCCACCTACTCAGCCCCATCCTGTCACCGGTTAGGTCGCAGAGAATAAACAACCTGTGTGCCAGACGCACAGACAGAGGGGTTTTCATCAACCCTGGGCAGGGGGTGCCTCGTGCACCTGAAGGGTTACAGGGACTCAGTGACAAAGCTAAGAAAGACTCGAACGCAGCAAGCTGTTGCTCAATGTTCATTTTGTGCTGCTACCGCTGTGGGTGCTGAACAGAGGAGGAGGAAGGGAAGAGAGCCTGGGGGGCCGGCTAGGGAAAGGCAGAAGGTGCTTTCCTGCCTCTGCTGGCTCTTGCTAAGGGTTGGCAATGGGAGAAGACGGACAATGTGAAAGGAGAGTGCACCTCTGGGAGCTGCATCTGCTGGACGACCAGTAGGGCTTTTTTCCTTTTTTTAGACAGAGTCTGGCTATGCAGTTCAGGCTGGCTTTGAGCTTGCAGTGATCCTTCTGCCTCAACCTCCCTGGTACTGGAATTACAGGTGTGCACTACTATGCCCCGAAAGCGGGTCTTATTTCAATACAATCTTCACACGATCTCTTGCACCAACAGCGGAAGGTCACAACCCTCCAAGCAAGATGTTATTACACCCATTTAATGGATGTGGGAATTGAGGCCCGTAGGCATTCAGGGGGGTTAACTGAGGACATATACAGCTGGTTACTGGCAGGACAGGAGCTCAAACCTAGTGCATCCCTCTATGGTGTGCTCCTTTGTCACCGCTCTTGGTGTGTGGGGAGGCAGGGACAACAGGAAACCCTGAGTGCTGGGTCCTCAGTGACTCTTGGATCAGACTGCCTTTGTCGTCAGACCTCTTGGTCCTGCACCTCTCCAGGACAAGCCCGCTGGCGGAAGCTATCTGCCACCCTGCACGGTCAGCCTCGTCAGGTGGCCCTCATGGAGGCTCAGGGCTCCTCTTCGGCAGGAAGCCGGCAGTTCTGAGAGATAGGACAACTCTCGGTGTAGTTCCCAGAGAAGCTAAGAGTGCAGGATTTGGAAAATGACGGCCTAATTCCACTCTGTATGAACTCGAGCCAACTCCTTAAACTCTCAGTGAAGTGAGAGGAAGATAAGGAATAAATACGAGCTGTTATGGGGAGTGACTAGGATAAGGCATATAAAACGTTTGACACGATACTGAGTACGTAGTGAGTGCTCAATAAATATTGTCATCACAATTATTTCCAATGACAGCCTCTCCTTAAACAGTTAACAGCAAGACAGGAACTACCAGATGGTGAACACGTGTCTTCTCCTAGCATCAAAACTGCCATTTCCCTGGGGGAACCCCGATCCCTCATCAGTCCAGGTACCTTGGATGGAACTTCCTGTAACCCTGCAGCCAGGGGCGGGCCTGTGACCCAGCCTGGACACAGGATTGGTTGAAGAATGAGCATGTGACCCAGTGAGAGCCAACCAGAGGGAGCCCTGTGATTTTTTTTTTTTCTCCCTCTGGAGAGAAACACTCTTTCACACTGGGAGGAAAACCCACACATGAAGTTCCTGAGCACCATCTTGTCACCCCTAGGAGGAGAGTGTCTATCTAAGCCCAAAGCCACAAAAAAAAAAGCAGAGGTAAGCCAGGTGTGGTGGTGCATGACTGTAATCCCAGCCACTCCGGGAGGCTGAGGCAGGAAAATCTTGAATTTGAGCCCAATGTAGGCAGTTTAATACTTAGCAAGACCTTGTCTAAAACTTCAAAAACGAAACAAAAAGGAAGTGGGGTGAGGATGTAGCTCAGTGAAAAGGCCCTGGGTTGAATCCCTAGTAATACGTCCCCACAACAAGAAAAAAGAAAGAAAAGTTGGAGCCAAGACATGGGAGGGACACTAATTGGAATCTTTGAACTCATGGATCCGGTTGAGTCAGTAAGTAATGATTATTATTATTAATTTTTGTGCATCTCTGTCACTTATGGCCAAGAGTTCTGACTAAACATGCCAATGAGATACATACACACACACACACATATATATGAGAGACAGAAATAGAGACAGAGATATAAAAAGATGCATACATATATCTTTAATTAAAATGACAGTACACGTTGAAGACTCACATCTAATTATTACTTTTGTTTTACAAACTCGGGTCAAAAGAACATCGAGTAAGACTTTAAGATTCACAACACCTAGGTACAAATTAAGGGCCTTTACTCAGTACAGTCACACTGCCGTGGAGTCGCAGACCGAGACTCATAGCTTGGCTTTAACCATGGCTTTCCTTTCTGCTTTCAGAAAAACATTTAATTTCCACCCTGGGCGTAGTCTATGGCCAGCTTCCTTGCGGTGCGCTGTTTCTGTCTGCCTTTTGTCTGTGCGCTGGTGGTGTCAGAGCCAGTAACTATCTGTTTACAGTTTCAGACAGAGGCATTAATTGCCTTTTGAACCTCCCATTTTCCCCTAAGACTCCCTGCTCAACTATGTTAACTGTCTCGCTTGGTTTCTTTCTGCACAAAGAGAAATGCCTACCTCCCCCTAAAACCTGACCACCTGCAGATCCCCACATATTCTCTTATGCATAGGCGACACGAAAACAAACACGTAGCCGGCACATGTCTGCGTAGACACAGGGTTTACAGGACAAGTTGTCACAGCCCAGAAGCTTCCAGGCAGCTGTGGGGTGGTAGGAAGGAGTCTGAAGTGGAGTCAGACAGTATTTGAAATCTGCTTTGGTCGCTGACTTGCTGTGTGACCTGGGGCAAGTTACTTCATCTTGCTGTGCCTCGGTCTTCTCCTCTATGAAGTGGGCATGACAGTGCCTGCTTTGTGAGGTTGGATGTCACTCCTTAACGACAGCACTTGGCTCTGGAAAAGAACATTTCTCTGCCTGGTATAGGTTCAAAGGTGGTAGAAAGAGCAAACTAAAAGACAGGTGATAGAAGGAGGGAGATCTTTCCCAGTGGGGAGAAGGAACAAGAGTGGGGTGTAGGGAGTGTGGAAAAGAAAAAGAATGGAGAAGAAAAATAGAAACAGAGTTTTTGTGAATATCAAGGGGACCAAGAGTTAGAAGGAGAGATGGGATGGGTACGGGGTAAAAAGAGTTAAGATGTGTTATCTACGTGTACCAACTCCCCACCGTGAATGTAATCATTATGTACTGCATCATATACCACTAAAGAAAATCACATCTCGGCCTTCCGGCTAAGATCAAGAATGCTACTCAAAAAAAAGAAAAGTGGCAGAAGCCTTGCCTAGCGTGCATAAGGCCTGAGTTCAATCCTCAGAACTGTAAGAATTAAAAGTAACATATACTGAGTATTTATGGTCTTAGCTGTGTTTCAAGTGGTATTTGGTCTTCAACAAACCCTTCAAAGTCACTGCTGTTACAATGCTACACGGGGGAGTAGAAGAACCGAGGAAGTCAGTAAGTTGCTGAAATCACACTGCCAGGAGACAAAGCTGGGATCTGAAACTAAAGTTCCACTCCACAGCCTTCTTCCTCCTCTTCCTCTTCCTCCTCCTCCTCTTCTTCTTCTTCCTCCCCTCTCTCCTTCCCTCTCTCTCCCTCCCTCTCTCTCTTTCTCTCCCCCTTCCTCTCCCTCTCCTCTCTCCTTTCCATTCTGGGGATTGAGCCCAGAGCCTTCACACTGAGTCGCATCCCAAGCCCTTTTGAATTTTTTTTTTTTTTTTGTACCAGGGATTGAACTCAGAACCTTGCACTTTTAAGGCAGGCAGTGGAACCACTGAGCTAAATCCCCTACCCTCCTTTTGAAATTTTAAGACAGGATCTCTCTAAATTGCGCAGGCAGAGCTCAAACTTGCAACCCTCCTGCCTCAGCCTTTCAGGATTCTGGGATTATAGGCATAGCCACCACAGCTGGTTTTATAGCTTTCCCTTAGTCATAAGTCTGTGGCCTGCGCTGTGGTAGAAGAGAGTCACCCTAGTGGGAGGCCAGACAGGGCCCAAAGCTGGGGGATGCGGGCTCCTGGGAAAGCCACGTTGTCGGCTGACTTCTGTGCCCCACATCCCCATTCTCTCGCAGCCAACTCTAGTTGGCAGCCCTACTCCAAGAGTCCAGACCCCATCCGTTCTTGGGAGACGCACTAGGAATGAGGAAATGGCAGTTTGGCTTGGGCATCTGAATCCTGGCTCCTCCTGGCAACTGGTACCTCCTGTGCACCACAGGGCAGGTGGAGAAGCGGGCAGGGGGACCCATGTGCACATAAGACCCCACACGCCTGACCCAGGCTCCTGCATGGCAGCACAACCCAGACTAACACGTGCATGCGCCACGCATGATGGCGAGCGCACGAGGATGTGCATGTGTGTGCGACCCGCAGGCACACACTTTCCCCATTCGCAGTCTCACTTCCACCCACCTGAGCCAGATTCCTGGCCTCAGTCAGAGCCCAGGAAGCAGCGCCTTGCAGTGGTCAAGCACACAGACTCTGCTCTTGGATGCTGGCTGGATCTGAACCCCAGCTCTGCCATCCGCTATCCACTGGGGCAGATCCTCTCACCATTGTGTGCCTCAGTTTCCCATCTACAAATAGGAGTGAGGGATGAGATCCACTCCCACCAGACGAGATGATGCACACCTGTGATCCCAGCACTCTGGGAGGCTGAGGCAGGGGGATTGCCGCAAGTTCAAGGCCAACCTGGGCTGGGGCTGGAGCTGGAGCTCGGTACAAAGGCCTTAGGTTCAATATCCAAGACTCAGGAAAAAATCTACTCTGGGGCTGTCCTCAGCAGTGTTTTGTGTATGTGGTGAAGCCCCAGGCGAAGGAGGCTGGGTCCTTTATCAGGCAGGTGCAGGTATCCTTGGGGAGCTGCAGCAGAGGGGCCTCAGCCAGAGCTATCCTGATGGAGGTGAGGGCGGGGCATCTGCTCTGGTGCCTACAGTGCCAGGGCTGTGATTTGCATTGCGAAGGGGCGGAGACCTTGGTAAGGGTTTAGGGCTGCACCCCTCAGGCCACCACGGCCTGGGGCCATTTCCTCCTCTTATCCTCGGACTCCACACAAGATGCCCTAAGAGAATCAAGGATCAGGAACTCAGCATTCCCTGCCTTGGCCCTCAAACCAGGGCTCTCACATCTCTATTCCATGACCCTGTTCAAACCTCAGGATCCCACCCAGCGTGTCCTTGAAGAAATGACAAGTAAGGCTAACGTTAAGCTTCTGCGCAACAGACGTGCACCAGATCTTAGTACTTTTGATAGATGAACTCATGGAATGCTCACAGCCACCCTATAAGGTGGACACATTAGCCACACTTTACAGATGAGAATACTAAGGCACAGAGAGGTACGGTAATCTGCCTGAGGTCACACAGCTTATATGTGGTGCAGCCAGGATTTTAACTCAGAGAGTCTCGCTTCAGAATTCAGTCTTAGCTGGATGCTGCAGTGCACAGCTGTAGTTCTAGCTAATTGAGAGGTTAGGCAGGAAGATCACCTAATTCCAGGAGTTCAAGGTCAACCTAAGCAATATAGCAAGATCTTGTCTGTAAAGAGAAGGAAGGGCCAGGCCTGGTGGCACAGCACTGTAATTCAAGAATTTGGGAGGCTGAGGCAGGAGGATCACTGCGAGTTCAAGGCCAGCCTGGGCTGCACAGTGAGTTTAAAGCCAGCCTGAACTGCATAGCGAGACCCTATCTCAAAAAAGATACAAACAAACAAACAAATAAATAAATGGAAGTGAAGAAAGACAAAAGGAACAGAAGTTACAGTCTTAATTAGCGTGCCCTTGGGATTAGTAGCTATGGTTAGCGTTAACATGGATGATGGGTATCTATGAATAGGTGAATAAATAGACGAGTGGAGCGATAGGTAGTCGGAATCACAGCAGAATGAATACATAGGTGGGTGCATGGGTACCTAGTATCTTGGCCTTTCTGGACTTTTCCATCCTACTACCATAGTTGCCTCCCCATCCCTGACACAAAAGCACCCAGGTCCACATCCACAGGGAGCGTGGCTCAGCCCCTTGGAAGGTAGATGGATCTAGATTTCCACCCCCTGGGGTTCTGACCTCCTTCCAAGAAAGGAAGGGACAGCATTGGGGCCACAGAGGCCTCCTCCATAAAATACAGTGGCTGGAACTTCTAAGTCAGACACCTACAACTCGAAGTGGGAACTCAGGCGAAGGCATTTTTTTTTTGGGTTTTGTTTTTTTTTTGGTACCCAGGATCGAACTTGGAACCTTGCACTTGTGAGGCAGGCAGTGGAACCACTGAGCTAAATCCCCAGCCTAGGCCAAGGCGTTTTTAAACCCCTGCAGGGCCCACCTGGGTCCCAGTTCATTTCTCCACACCATCTTCCTCTCCACTGCTAAATTTTTCAGCTCTGCCCCAGGATCCTGTCCTCGCTGAACATTTTTCCTTCTGCACTACCTCTTTTCTGTTCGTCTTAATGCTGCCTTCTCCTAATCGTGGAACCGCCGTGGCTGAACATGCAGGGGAGCTGCCTGATTTCCTCCCTGTCTGGGCTTGTGGTACTTAACTGCTATTTCCTTTCTTTATGACGGACAGGCAGCACCCAGCCCTGGAGGGGAGATGCACGCTGGGGCAGTAGTTCTGAGAGACTTGAGTCTCCTTGGAATCAGATGTCCCACAGGAAGACTTTCCAAGGCAATGTTTTGGGGTTCCATAGAACCCCAAGTCCCTAGATTGGCACCCTGGGATCAGGCAATGGACTAGAGTGGGAAAAGTCTAGGAATCTGGGCTGGGATCTTTCCCTGACTTTGGTTAAGTCACAGCCCTTTCCCGGACCTCTTATTTTTTTCATCCTATAAAAGGAGAGTTTGAACATGCAAATTCACACAAAGGTAGTCAGATTGCCTAGTTTTCATCTGAGCTGCAGGATTTCTCAGGTGCATGACCTTGGAAAAGACATTTAGCTCTCCAAACCTCAGTTTCCTCATCTGTAAAATGGGCATGATAAGATCATCAACCTCACAGAGTTCTTGTGGGAAATAAAACACTGTGCCAAAGACAAGTAAAGGCTCAGTAATTGGTGGTAATTGTTGCAGTGTTTAAGGGAGAGGAAGCAAAAGAGAGAGCAGGCAAGCATTTTAAATTCCAGGGGCTCCCACCCAATCTTTTTTTTTTTTTTTTTTTTTGGTACCAGGGATCAAACTCAGGATGTTGTGCTTCCAAGGCATGAGCGGTACCACTGAGCTAAATCCCCAGGCTTGTCCAACCCAATCTTACCATAATGACTCCCTTTTTCCCCATCTTTTTTTTTTAGAGATAAATTCTCACTATGCATTCTAGGTTGGCCTTGAACTTACAGCAATCATCCTGCCTCAGCCTTTCCAGGGTAGGATTGCAAGAGTGCACCACCGTGCCTGAGTTCCTGCAGGAGGCCAGCGTGAGATGGGCCGGATGTCTCATAGACTGCGCGTGCAGTTGTAGAAAAGGCTAACACTTTCAGTGCTGAGGATCAAACACATGGCCTTGCACATGGTAAGCACAGCTCTGCCTCTGAACTATACCCCCAGCCCCCTATCACTTTTAAGAAAGGATTTGAAGCTGGGCACAGTGATGCACACACTGCTGCAATCCTGGCTATCTAGGAGCTTGAGGCAGGGGGATCTCAGGCCTGAGGACAGCCTGGGCAACTTAGTGAGACCATAATGACTGGGGATTTTAGCTCAGTGGTAGAGTGGCCTGACGTGTGTGAGAGCCGTGGTTTGATCCCTGGCCCCAAAAAGATAAAAAAACGAAAAAGAAAAGAAAAGAAAGCCCAGGCTGTCCTCCAACTGAAAGCAACCCTCTTGCCTCAGCCTCTCGAGTGCTGTGATTACAGGCAATCCCATCACACCTGGCTGTTGACAATCCCTTTTTTTTTTTTTTTTTTTTGGTACCAGAGAGAATTTACAACCTTGCGATTGGGAGGCAGGTGTGGTGCCACCGTGCTAAATCCCAGAACAATACTTTTTTTTTTGGTGGTACTAGGGATCGAACTCAGGACCTTGTACTTGCGAGGCAGGCGGCAATGCCACTGAACTAAATCCCTGGCCCAACAATACTTTTTAAAAAGAAGAAAATGTATATCTTTTAACCCAATGATTCTACTGCTGAAATATAAGGACAATATTTGACAAAGAGAAAACAATTTAAGTAGATAATGTTCATCTGAGTTGTTTATCTTTAATTAATTAATTTATTTCATTAGTTAAACTGGAGATTAAATCCAGGGCATTCAACCACTGAGCTACATCACTAGATCTTTTTAAAATTTTGTGAAGGTGTCTCACTAACTGCCGCAGTCTGCTCAGGCTGGCCTGGAATTAATGATCCTCCTGCCTCAGCCTCCACAGTAGCTAGGATTGCAGTATGAGCCAGTAGGGTTAGTTTCTTGACTTGTTTGTTCACTTGGGATTGAAAACAGGAACTTAATTTGAGAGGCTGGGAGTTTGAGGCCAAAGTGAAGTACATTGAGACCCTGTCTCCAAAAATACAAAACAAAACAAAAGAGAGAGAAAGAAAGAAAAGAAAACAGGAATTCAAGAATGCAAAGCAAATACAGTATATA
>NW_022900924.1:9741372-9743372 GCF_012274545.1 Fukomys damarensis | reverse complement strand
ACTACAGGGGGAAAAATGAATGCAAAGCAAGAATTCTACAACTAGGACCAGGGATTTAGTTCAGTGGCACTATGCTTGCCTTATAAGCACAAGGTCGTGAATTCCATCCCTGGTAGCAGAAAAAATTTTTTTTTCTACAACTAGCAAGGAATAGTGGCACATGGCTGTGATCCCAGCTACTCTGGGGACCTAGGCAAGAGGATCACAAATCCAAGGCAAACCTGGGAAATTTAGAGAGACCTTGTCACAAGATTAAAAAACAAAACAAAACATATTAAGGGGCTAAACTATGATTCAACCCCTAATTCTGAAGAAAATGACAACAACCAAAAAGCACCAGCCAGGCATGGTGGCAAACCCTGTAATCCCAGCATTTGGAAAGCTGAGGCAGGAGGAACTCTGAGTTCAAGGCCAGCTGGATCACAGAGAGACATCCTGTCTCAACAAAACAAAGCAAAACCAACAACAAAAACAAGCACTCTACTGCTGAGCTACAACTCAGAGTCCTGAGTTTTTCATAGTGACAAAAACTTAAGAATCAATTTAGAGGTTCATTAAGAATAGAAAGCTTGGGCTGGGGATTTAGCTCAGTGGGGCTACTGCCTGCCTCACTAAGCTTAAATTCTGGGTTCAATTCCCCTTCCTCCCACCCCCCCTAAAAAGAGTAGAAAGGTTAAGTAAAAGATTATTTAGTCAGCAGCACCATGCCTGCCTGGCAAGCACAAGGTCCTCAGTTCAATCCCTAGTGGAGAAAAAAAAAAGTTTATTGATGGGATATTTTATAATTATTAAAATTATGTTTCTGAGTTGCTTATAAAAACTGGAAAAGTATGTGAGAATATCAAATGAGTGAAAAAAAATGTTTATGTAGTCACGGAATGTTATTTTTTAAAAAGGCCAAGTCTGGTGTGGTGGTGCATGCCTATAACCCTAGGACTCAGGAGGCTAAGGCAGGAGGATAGCCCTAAATTTGAGGCCAACTTGGGCTACATAATTATTTTAAGGTCAGCCTTACCTATATAATAAGACTCTGCTTCAAACAACCAAACAAACAAACAGACAAACAAAACAAATTTTAAAAAAGACCAAAATTAACTCCCCAAAGAAACCTTTGCAAGCCAGGATTCAGTTTGCACACTGAAATGTAAATAGTGATTATTTTTGAATAGTAGGATTTCAAAGGTGTTTGTTTTCTAATTGTCTTCATTTGTATCATTTGTGTATGTTTCTCTGTGTGTGCTTTACAAAATTTAAAATATATATACTTAGATATAAAATTAAAAGGAAATAAGCCAAAAGTTAACAGTCTTTGTCTTTAGATGCTTCAGGGGAATTAAATATTTTCTTTAATCTATGCTTTATTATTATTATTTTTTGAGACAGGGTCTCCCTGTTGCTTAGACTGGCCTTGAACTGGCAGAGATGCTCCTGCCTGTTTCCCGGGTGCTGGGATCACAGGAGTGAGCCATCCCACCCAGCTTTATACTGTATTTATTTAATGAACTTTGTGCTCATTCAGTGAACATTGTAATTCCCTTCATGAATATAAATCAGAATTCCAGAATATAAATCACAGTTTTAGTTAGTTTTTTAAATTACAAATATTTCTAAGTGTGGTGCTGCACACCTGTAAGCCCAGCACCCAGGAGGCTGAGGTAGGAGGATGGCCATGAGTCCAGGCTATAAAGTGAGTTCAAGCCCAGCCTGGCCTGCATAGGAAGACCCTGTCTCAGAAAAAGTGAATTAAACTAATTAATTAATTAAAGCAGTTAGGGCTGGGGCGTGGTTCTCTGGTGCACTGCCAGATTCCCTGGTGTGATATTTACACACACACACACACACACACAGTGTGTTAGGGAAATGTTTTTAGTGTCCTTCTGCATCCATACTCACTCTCTGCTGTGAACAGTATTAAAGGCATGGTGGGATTCATTGCATTTTTTCCAGAAAGTGTTATTCCCCCCCCAATGGAAAGAATGAATAAAAGATCTTTAAAAAAA
>NW_022900924.1:9727195-9741271 GCF_012274545.1 Fukomys damarensis | reverse complement strand
CCACTCGGGCCGCCTGGCAGAGACAGCTGCGCCCGTGCCTGCCCTGCCCTGCCCGGCCCGGCCGCAGGCAAAGATCCTGCCCAGGAAGGCCGACCGGCCCGGAGAGCTTTCTCCAGGAGTAATTACGAGGGAAACCCTCCTCGCGCTGACCCCGCGCTCCGGCGGGCTGATTTACACATGAAAGCCCTAGTAGGGCCGGGGCGCTCTCTTTCACATTCACAATGAGGCGCGGCCTATAAATAAAACCTCTGAGAAAGGAGAGGCTTCCAAACTCTTGTGTGGGGAAGCAAGCCTGGGGTTTATTGAGTGCTTACTGTGCACCTCAAATCCTCATAGCAGCCCAGTGCCCAGGGCACTCTGATCCCGTCTGGAGATGAAGAAACAGGAAGTTGCAACGCTCAGGAAGTGGGCAAGCAGGTGTAGGAAACAAGTAACATTTGTAGTGGTTACAGAACTGCATAGGATTGTCTAAGTAGGAAGATTTTACTCTATATGATGTATACGGCTCGACCCTGTTTAGGCTGGGCATGTTGGTGAAATCATGCGAACTCAGCACTCCAGAGGCTGGGGCAGGAGGATCACCAGGAGTTGTAGGGCAGCCTAGGATACATAGTGAGCTCAAGGTGAACCTGGAATACATAGTGAAACTCTGAATCAAGAATTGGTCAGCTGTGGTGGCACGTGCCTATAATCCCAGCACTCAGGAGGCTGAGGCAGGAGGATCAGCACCAGTTCAAGGCCAGCCTCTGCTAATTGTGAGCTGTTTGATTATTGGAGACAGGGTCTCTCCATGTAGATACTCGTGCCTCAGCCTCCCAAGTGCTGACTACAGTCACGTGCCACCATGCCCGCCTCACAAAATTTTTCACCCCTCACATCTTTTCCTTTTTCTCCCAAATGTTTACAACCCTAATTAGAGCTACCACTCAGGGTTAGGAATTTATAATTCTAACAATAATATTAACTATTCCTCTCCTTCAGTGAATGGCTGCTGTGTCTCAGGCGCTGAACTCGGTTCTTAGCATGAATCATTTCATTTAACCATCACAATTACTTTGGAAGGGAGGTTAGCCCTTCTTCATATTTTCCGGAGAAGAAACAGGTTCAGAGAGGCGCAGTGACTTGTCTGAGATCACACAGCCGATATGTGGTACAAGTCAGCCCGAGGTATGAATGTAGGTTAACTTGAGGGTTGTCTGGCGCACACACCGCTGCTGGCCCCCGCCCCCCTAGAGAGTCTCCGGAGGAGGCCTGGGGTAGAGCCCAGGAATTTCCATTTCCAACCAATTCCCAGGATGCCCGGGCACACTTTGAGAACCACGGCTTAATACCAAGATTCCTCCCCTGTCATTACCTCAATTAGGCACGTTCGGTCATGTCCAGCCTGTTACCATGGGCTCCAAGCGCAGAGTTTGAAGTGTAGTTCATTTAGTGCTTGAGTGAAAGAAGTCCAACACATAAGCTTAAACATTGCATAGCGTCTCTTCTAGGAGAAACCCAAAGGATAAGTAATTTAAAAAGCAAAATAAAAGGCAGCTGATAGCACTTAACATATATAACACTATGACTTAAGGAAGTCTCGAAAGAAAATAAAAGACTCCCTCCCCTCTGGGAGATGAAGGTCTAGCTCAGTGGTAGAGCTCACATCCTGGGCTTAGTCCCTAGCACCAAAAAGCAACAAACAAAAATGGCAAAACTTTCATCCATTTAAAAAGTGTAAAAAAATAAATACAAAATATAAATGAACAAGAAGCAGGATAAATCAATGCTGGTCACTCCAGGCGCAGTGGTGCACACCTATAATCCCAGCACTGGGGAGGCAGAGGCAGGAGGATCATTGTGAGTTCAAGGCCTGCCTGGGCTACATATTGAGACCCTGTCTCAAAAAAACAAAACAAAACAACAACAAAAGAAGGCTCTAGAGCAAGTTGCCTGGGTTAACTGGCTGGCACCTGGCTACTATACCACACAGGGTGATGTGATGTCCATATCAGCTGATGGATTAATTCCCAGTGTGACCAGCTACTACCTCCTCTGCTGGCTTCAGAAGTGACTGTGTTTACCAGGACGGACTCGTTTCACTTGCTTACCCTGTTGGTTACCCTCGTTATCAAACTGTGTAATTGTACAAGGCAGCCTGGTAGAATTCAAGTGGGAAAAGACAAAGTCTCCCTATGTAGCCCAGGCTGGTCTCAAACTTGTGGTCTCAAACTCCTGCCTCAGCCTCCCGAGTGCTGAGACCACAGGTGTGCACCAACACACCCCGCTAAGAAAAATGATGTTTCTATAGACAGAGTGGAATGCTTTGGAAAGACACTAAAAAGTTAGACGGTTCCTAATTTTGGTGGCCTTGAGGAATTATTTCAGGTAATTGATATTTGTTCTGAAATATGTACTATCTGCTGTTTTCACGTGTAACTAGGTTTTCTGTTTATATTGTATAAAAACGCAATGAAAATGATATATTAAGAAAAAAAGAAGACCCTGCCAGGCACCGTGGTGCAGCCTGTAAACCCAGCACTCAGGAGGCTGAGGCAGGAGGATTATTGTGAGTCCAAGGCCAGCCTAAAGCATATAGGGAGACCCTGTCCCAAATAAAGGAAGGGGGTTAGGGATGCAGCTCAGTGCGAAGGTTGTTCCATTCCCTGTACCACACACACACACACACACACACACACACACACACACACCTCTATTTATTCTGATCATAAGAAGATGACGTCCAGGACTGGAGGCAGCGCTCATAGGAGAACACGTGTCTCAAACACACGAGGCCAAGCGCTCCACCCCCAGTACATCAAGCAAAAAAGAAAGTACAGTGGACCCTTGACTTACGAGCTTGATTGGTTTCTGGGGGCTGGTTAACTAAGTCAGCACAGCTGCGGTCTGGATGTTTCCCTGGATACACGCTGTAGACAGCAAGAGGCAGATGAATCTTCCTCTAACCTAATTAACCCAAGTTGGGCCAGGGATTTAGCTCAATGGTTCCACCACCTACCTTGCTAAGCTCAAGGACCCGAGTTCAATCCCCGGTACCAATACATAAACTAATGAACCCAAGTTGTTCCTGTGCCTGATGGGTCACAACATGAGGGTCCCCTGTATATCACCAATTTCTAAATACTAAATATTCAACATTTGCTTTTGTTTTCATTTTCATTTTTGGTGCTAGAATTGGAACTCAAGCCTTTGCTCTGAGCTACAGGCCCAACCCTTTTCTGAGACAGGCTCTCACTAAACTGCCCAGGATGAGCTTGAACTTGTGATCCTCCCGCCTCAGCCTCCCAGAGTGCTGGGATTACAGGCGTGTACCACCAGGCCGCCCCATATATCCAGCTTGCTAAGTATTTTAATATTTGAAAGGAAAAACGGTTGGGACCTGTCATTGTACTTTTGTCCAATCTCAGAGAGTGCACAACACCCAGAGTGGATTTTAATGTAAAGCAGCACGGGGATGGGGTGCCGAAGTGGGGTCATAGCTGTGGGGAGCACCCGGCTCTGGGGGGGAGGTGGAGCAGATGTGGGCCGGCTGTGGATGGAGTTTCTCAACGCCTTCTGCTTTGTATCGCTGGGAATCTGAAACTGCTCCAAAGAATAAAGCTTCCTAAACAAAGGCACGAAAAGAAACACGAGGCAAAGCCCAGCTGGCCCACGGTAGATGGCAATGGGGCCACATTTTTGTCACAAACCCCTGGCAGATCAAAAGGTAGTTGGGTTAGGTGTGGCCCCAAACAACTAAAGACTATGAGAACCGAGAACGGTGGCACAGGCTTGTAACGTCAGCTACTAGGAAGGCGGAGGCAGGATTTGGAGCGTGAGGCCAGGCTGGGGCACTTCGCAAGATCCTGTCTCAAAACAGTTAGGAAGGGCTGGGGATGCAGCTGGGCGGGAGAGGGCTTTCCTGGCATGTGCAAAGTCCCAGTACTCCAGAAAGCTTACTGGGTGAGGGGTGACTGAAGGGTGTTCTAGAACTGTCTAGCAAACTAGAAATATAGTCTAGAAAATTATCCACCTATCTATTTATTTATTTAAGAGTTGGCCTAAGTTAGCTGCTATGTTGTTCAGGCTGGCCTTGAACTCCTGGACTCCAAAGATGATTTTACTGGTACATTTAAGGTATACAATATAATGGCATTCATTGTTGGAAACGTGCACCTTTACACAATCCCTCTTGGTTCTTATGTTTTCCCCAGCCCCCTGCCCTTCCTTCAACCCCTCCCTCTCTCCCTAGCTACACTTTGTTTCCACTGTTTTCCATTTTCTCACATTAATTCCATGCTCTTCGCTCCCTTCCCCTACCGCTCCAATTTCCCCTTCCCCATGCACCCTTTTCTTCCTATTTCACATCATCTATTATACCTTTTAGTCCTTATTTACACTTTCAGTTTGTTGTACGATTTGTTTTTACCATTTCCTGTTTCAGTGGACTTTTTAAATAAATTTACCAAAAACCCATCTCATCAGATTAGGTTAAATAAATTGCCTGCTACAGTTTAGGGGCTGGTTGGTTGTTGGTTTGCTTCCTTGATTTATTTTGTTTTTAGTTGCTATCTGGAAGGCTGAGGCAGGAGGGTCACAAGTTAGTGCCAGCTTGGGCTCCGTAGCAAGTTCAAGACTGGCCTGGACCACATAGTGAGACCTTATCTCAAACAACAAAACTGGGCCAGGGATATGGCTCAGTGTCACCATGCCTGCCTATAAGGCACAAGTTCCTGAGTTCAATCTCTGGTACCAAAAAAAAAAAACAAACAACAAAACAAAACAAAAAGCAACAATAACATCAACAGCAAATAAATAAACAGGAAGCTATTGTGCAGTTGTTTACTTATTGATTTTTTATTTCGTCTCTTTCCAGTCAGTAATACCGAATACTGGCTCAGCACTTTACAGTTTATAAAGCAGTTGCAAGTCAATTTACTTTTTCACAACTTGGAACAGCAGACATTACTGCCTTTTTGTGGTTTTAGAGACTGAATCCAAGGCCTTCCCAGGTTCTTGGTACACTGCCCAGGCTGGGCTTGAATTTGAGATTCTCCTGCCTCAGCCTCTCAGTGTGCTGGGATCACAGAGCTGTAGCTTCGTCCCGGACATTTCACCTAGTCTTGTTGGCTCCCTCCCATCAGGCCCTAACTCCTTAATCTGGTTTATCTCATTTACTTTCACCTTCAGACATTACAGTACCTTCTGTAATTATCTGCTGCCGCTTTCTCCAAGTAGGCATCTTGGAGCTGAAGCTCAAAGACAAGTTCTAGACAGCCTCAAACCAAGCAGCGGGTGAGGCTCTCATTCCCCTGGGTCCAGGTTAGCAAAGATGGGAATAAATACCTGGGCTGGGTGGAAAAGAAGCCCTGAGGGAGGCAGGAGGCAGGGAGTAGATGCTACGATAAAGCAGGAGGATCACTATGAGTTGGAGGCCAGCCTGGAATACATCGTGAGTTTACAGCCATCCTGAACTATGTAGTGAAACCCTATCTCAACCAACAAAAGGGCCGGGGATTTGGCTCAGTGGTGCTGTCGCCTGCCTCACAAGTGTAAGGACCTGAGTTCTATCCCCAGGACCAACAAAACAGAAATAAAATAAAAAATAAAAACAGAGGGTGGGAATGTTGCTCAGTGGTAGCACATCCTTGGGTTCGATTCCCCACTACAGGGGGGAAAAATCAATATTACTGACTTGCGTCAGGAACTGTGCTTGCTATAGGGACACAGGAGTAAGCAGGACAGACAGCCCCTGGCCTCATTAACCTTCAGCCCTGAGAAGTTGGTGAGGACCAGGGTGTACCTCTGTGGTAGAGCATTTGCCTAGCCTGCACAAGGCCCTGGGTGCCATGCCCAGTACCACAAATATATAAATACAGTAAAATGGAGAGGGAGAAGAACACTCCTGGCATGAGCAAAGGCCCTGGGGTTCAAAGGGACTTAGCCTATTTCAGAAGCAAAAGGAAATGGGCCAGGGATTTTGCTCAGTGGTTCTACCGCCTGACTCGGAAGCACAAGATCCCAAGTTCGATCCCTGGTACAGAAAAATAAATAAGTAAATAAACAGAAGGACAGCAAAGCTTCCTTAGGGCTAATAGTGGGTAGGGCAGTGACTGGATAGATACTTCAGGACTTTGGCAGTCAGGGTAAAGAGTTGTGGTTTTATCCTGAAGACAACAGGAAGTCATCAGAGGGTTTCAAAGAGGGACAGTGAGCAGTGAGCCGGGTGTGGTGGTGCTTGCCTGTGATCCCAGCTCTCTGAGAGGCTGAGGCAGGAAGATCGCGAATTTAAATTGAGCCTGGGAAATTTAGTGACGAGTCAGACAGAGGACTAAAGCCTAGGCGAACAGAAAAGATCTGAAATGTAAAATTTGCAGGATTCTGTGGTTGATTGGATGTGTAGATGGGGGAGGAGATAATGAAAAAGGCTGGTTTGTAGCTCCCTGGTGTGGGGATCCGGCAGATGGCCGAACCACGGCCAGCTAACTCATGACAAGAAACCCCTAAAACTGACAATCTAAAAGCAAGCCAGGCGTGGAGGGAGCCACTCACACACTGTGAAACGGGGTGGGGGGCTTGACTCTGACTGGGGACCCTCCAGGGGTAAGGAGAGTTCCACAGAGGGAGCAGCTGGAGAGAGGCTGGAGAGACACTGAATGCCGACCCAAGGGAACTGTGAAGAGAAAACACATCCATTTCCCGAAGAAGAAAACATGGTTCTTCCTACATTTCAGAAAATTGATGATGAAGCCGGGCATGGTGGGGCACACCTGTAATCCTAGCACTCAGGAGGTTGAGGCCGGAGGATCCCCGTGAGGCCAGCCTGGGCTATGTAGTGAGTTCAAGGTCAGCCTGGAATACATACCCAGGCCCCGTCTCCAAAAACAAAAACAAACAAACAAAAATCAGTGGTGAACATGTGAGAAGCAGTTAAGACAGGTGCTCATGTACGCACGAACATCTCTAGAATACATCAGAAATGTCCAGTGTGGCAACCTCCGGAAAGGAACTGGGGTGGCTGAAGCACCACACACACACGCCCTGTAACTGGAGCTTTAAGAAGAAAGCACAGACTTGGGGAATTTGAATTCTGGCCCAGTCAAGCTTGTGCCAATTTGTGCCCCCTTGAATCTCAGTTTCCTCGCGTGCAAATGGGGACTCTAATAGTTCCCAGTCGTGGGGTTGCTGGGAGGACTAAGTGTGCCTCAGGCGGCATCATCACAGGAAGACCAAACGAGGCGCGGTTGACATTAACAAAGCAATGGAGTGGAGGGGCACACACGTGTGCAGCCTGACACCAGGCGGGCTGGGAGCGGACTGGGGCTCCCCGAGGCCCTGCTCTGGGGCGTCGCCCCCACGGTCAGAGGGGCTTCCAGGTGGAGAGCAGACCTAGGCGGCGATGGTGGTCAGAGTCGGCCTAGGGGCGGAAGTTTAGCGTGGTGGAGGCCCGGATTCAACCCCCAGCATGAGGACGAGAGAAGAGACAGAGCCGAAGGCTGAGGCAGGAGGATCACGGGTTCGAGCCTGGAATACAGAGAGACCCCTGTCTCTAAATAAATAAAATGAAAATGAGAGATGTGCAGGCAGCCCCTCCCCTCTCCGCTGCCTCCCAGGCCCTAAACACCTGCTCTGACCCACGTCCCATGTTGGGTTGGACAGGGTTATGAAGATGATTAAGGTAGAGTTCCTTGTCCTCTGTGGAACTGTCAGTTCCTGACTTGCCATAAAAGCCCTGGCTTGGCATCTCATTAGACCAGTTATTTAAACTGGGCGAGCGGAACTGCAGGCGCGGCCCCGGGGGCCGGGAAGGGATCTCGGGCGAGGGCCAGCGACCCGCGATGGGTAGCAGCTTCCTCATCTGCCTGTCGGTGAACGCTTTTGTTCTTCCAACGCGAGTAATATACGTTCACGGCGGAACATTTTAAAAAGAGTACGAAAGGCAGATAGAACTTCTGCTGACCTGGGTGTGTAGACCCCACAGTATTTTTCTGTGCCCGGGGGCCGGGAAGGGATCTCGGGCGAGGGCCAGCGACCCGCGATGGGTAGCAGCTTCCTCATCTGCCTGTCGGTGAACGCTTTTGTTCTTCCAACGCGAGTAATATACGTTCACGGCGGAACATTTTAAAAAGAGTACGAAAGGCAGATAGAACTTCTGCTGACCTGGGTGTGTAGACCCCACAGTATTTTTCTGTGCACTTTACAAACGTGGAAGCAGACACTCCAAAAGATTTTGTAGCCTGCTGTGTCTTTTTTTATTTTTCTGTTACTGGAGAGTTGAGCCCAGGGCCTCAAACTTGTATGAATTCTGCCACTAAACTATAACCCCAGTCCTTATTTATTTGTTTGCTTGCTTAAAAACAAGGGCTAGCGGGCCAGGGATTTAGCTCAGAGGTTCGGTGGCCTGCCTTGCAAGCGCGCAAGGACCGGGGTTCAATCCCTGGCACCTAAAACAAAACAAACAAACAAACAAACAAACAAACAAAAAAAAACCAAAGCAAGGGCTAGCTAAATTACCCAGGCCTGCTTGTAATTTGAGATCCTCTTGCCTCAGCCTCCCAGGTACCTGGGATTATAGATACACACGAGCTGCTTTGTTGTTCTTTTTAAAAATGTGTATTAGTACATGTTCACAATACCTACTGAGGTTACACATCCATAACACATCTTAATTCTTGTAACTTTCCCTTCCCCTTCTTTCCCCCACTTTTTTTGAGTCTGGTCTTTTTATGTAGTCCAGGGGACTGGTCTTGAACTCACCATAGAACCAAGGCTGGCCTCGAACTCAGTCTCCTGCCTCAGCCTCCCAAGTGCTTGGATTAGAGGTGTGCACCACCACACCCAGTCATCTTGAACAACTTAGTGGGACACGGCTCTGAACCATTTTGTTATACTAGGTCTGTGACAGCCTTCGAGGGGATTCAGAGGAACTGGAAAAGAACGATCTCCTGGAGCTCACCGTGGAAAGGAGGAAATGAAACAGTCCTTGTACGAGGTACTTCTGGGGACAGGAGCTGTAGGGCAGGAAGTAAGCAGGAAAGGCTCCTTATGGGACTGAGGACCGGGTGGGGACTGAGACAGAGGTGGGGAAGTGAGTTTCAAGCTCATGTCCAGACAGGGCCAAGCAGAGCGAGGCCTCTGGTGCAGATGAAGCCGGGCGTGGTGGCTCACACCTGTAATCCCAGCACTTGGGAAGCTGAGGCAGGAGGATCTCTGCAGACGAGACGAATTGGGAAATGAGCAACAGCCACCCCTCACTGTGTACCGGTCCCCAGTGCCACCTCCCGACCTTCACTACGATATTTAAGCTCCCAGCACCCCTGGAGGATGGGAGGTTATCAGCCCCATTTACAAAGGAAGGAAGGAGGGCTCTAAGAGGACCCCCTGGCAGGAGGTAGAGCCCAGGCGCCAAGCAAAGGCTCTGCCCGCCCAGAGGCACTGCCCCTCCCACCCGGGAAATCCATTCTCACCCGCAGCTCCCTCCGCAGACCTCTAGGTGTGCGACAGGAGGGGATCTTTCTCAGGGGCAAAGGTGCTCTCCCGTCTTCTGGCCTAATTAGGGACCTGGGGTATGCAGTTCAGCGATAGAGCACCGGCCTAGCACCCTGGGGCCCTGGGTTAGAGCCCCAGCACGCAGCACTCAGCTCCGCCCAGCCGCCGAGCTCTGTAAAGGCCCTTGCACCTCTCCATCCCCTTACACTCGAAGCCAAGTGCTGAACTTAGTACCCACATTGTTTTTCCTCCGGTGATGTCTGCCTAGGACACCCTTCCCACCCCCCTTCCAACCCCAACTTTTTCTCAGCACATTCTTATTTACTTGTGTGTGTGTCTGTTTGGGAGACTTAGACGGCATCTCCTGTTAGGCACCTCCTAAGCTTTCCCTCAGGGCCCCTTCCAAGTCCCTACCAAAATCCCGTGTTCTATCTGTATACCCTGTACCTCCTCCCTCGATCATGACAATATTAACAGGTTTTTTGTTGGTTGGTTGGTTGGTCTTAAATTTAGATCCTGGGGACTTAATGGGCGGGGGGGCTTTGCACTGAGCAACATTCCCAGTCCATTTTCTGTTTTGTTTTGTTTTTGTGACAGGGTCTCACTGTATAGCTCAGGCTGGCCGTGAACTCACTGTGTAGCCCAGGCTGGCCTCTAACTCACAGCGATCCTCCTGCCTCAGCCTCTTGAGTGCTGGGATTACAGGCGTGCATCACCACACATCTTGGAGGCAAGGTCTTGTCAACTCACTAAATTGTCCAGGCTAGGATTGAATTTGCAATTCTCCTGCCTCATCCACCCAAAGTACGGGGATTACAGGCATGCAGCACCAAGACCGGCTTCGTTTTCCTTTCTGAGATAGGGCCTCCCCACATTGCCCAGGCTGGTCTCTAACTTAGGGACTCAGGCATTCCTCTTGCCTTAGCTTCCCAGAAGGCTGGGACTACAGGAGTGTGTCACACACTTGGCTCAAACAGTCAACAAATAACCAAGTGCTCATTTTGTTCTGGGCAGTGTTCTAAGGTCACTCACAAAAGCAGCCTCCCAGAGTGGTTAAATGTGCAAGCTTTGCTGCCAGACTTCTGGATTTGAATCCTGGCTCTGTCATTTAAAGGGTGAAGCTCAGGCAAATAATCTCTGTGTGCCTCGTTCATCTCATCTGTAATATGGGTACAAGAACAGCACCTGCCCCCCAGTTACGTGGCCATGACTAAATGAATACAAGTGCAAAGCCCATTATGTAGTGAGTGCTTAATAAATATTAGCTAATACTGCTTGTTCCAAGTCCTCCTAATGAACTCCTTTCCTAGCTGAGGCTTTCAGAGGCGACTTGACTTCCCCAGGATTATATACCTAAACTGCAGACCCGGGACTTGAATTTGGTGCCCAGGCCCATGCTGTCCTGACCCCGAGCAGAGCACATCTTGCTGGTTATGGTAGCCTGTTTACTTGTCAGTTTCTGCCTCTAGACTGTGAGTTCCACAAGGGCCACTGAGGTGTCCCCAGAGCAAGGACACATTTCAGACCCTACATGAATGAATCAAAGATCCTGAGCAGCTCGTTCAGGTTACAGAGAGGATGGAGACTGTGGTACCAGCACTCTGGTTTTCCCTTGAAAGATGCCGCTCCTAAGACTGGGCTCTTGGCCGACAGATACCCAGTGGTCCAGGATTCAAGGTGCCGAGCAGGCCGGATGCCCCAGATAAGTTCTCCCTTCAGCAAGCCCCGTCCTTGGCCAGGCAGCCATACCCCAACTCCTGCCTCCACCGTCAGCAGCTGCCCCTGCTGCCTCCGTTTCAAGGAACTGGGGCATAAGAGAGCTTTAGTGGCCTCAGCATGAGCGGAGACATCACCAGCTGCCAGAGAGAATGACGTCAAATACAGGCCTGGCTGGCAACGGCCTCCAGGAGGCTCGAGCACAGAGAGGCTGGGTCCCCAGGCAGGGGGCATCACAGGGAGAAGGGGCTCTTGGGGAGCCCCCACCTAAGCACCCCGAGGGCACGTTTGATGGCTCTGTCCATTCTCAAAGATGACCGCATTTCTGCTTTCCAGACCTGCTGAAGCCAGAAATGTTTAAATTATTTTATTTTTAATTAACTTGTATGAATTATACGTTTGAATAAGGTTCTGAGTGATATTTCTGCAGGAGCATACAGCATACACTGGTCAAACCCAACCTCCCTTCCTCCTCAGCACACACCTTTCCCAACCGCTGTTTATTGAGACAAGGTCCCCCCCCCACACACACAGGGTCTCACTGTGTAGTCCAGGCTGGCCTTGAACTCCTGGCAGTCCTCCTGCCTCAGCCTTGGGAATGCTGACACTACTGGTATGTGCCACCATCCCCAGCTCTCGTAATCACGATTCTGCATTCAGGTCTCAAAGCCAGAAATGGGACAGTTGTTGTTTTTCTTGCTAATCTTTCTTTAGAGCATGGGATCAGCACAAGCTTAACAGAAGAACCGCCTGGAGTTAGTTCCATTCTTCCTAAGTAAGTGATGGCAAACCTTTCAGAGCTTTTGATGATGCAAACAACCCACAGTGACACATGGTGCCGTAGGTTCGCCGCCACTCTCCTAAATCAAACGTTGTATGGCTTTGAGGCCCAAACTGTCTGTGTCCTGCACTTACCTAAGGCTGTTCGACCTTGGACTACTTCCAGCTCTTCTCAGAATCTCAGAGTCTCGGTTTCATCATCTGGAAAAAAAAATGGGGAGGCTGAGCATGGTGGTGCACGCCTGTAATCCCAACACTCAGGAGGCTGAGGCAGGAGGATCTCTGTGAGTTCGAGGCCAGACTGAGCTACGTAGTGAGTTCAGAGCCGGCCTGAACTACAAAGTGAGACCCTGTCTCAAAAAAAAAGGGGGGATGGCGGGAAGAACAGTTATCTACCTCGTGGGATCTTGGTTGGCATTAATCCATACTCATACTCAGCCAGTGCCTATCATGTGCCAGGCACTAAGATCACCCACGAACAAAACCAAGTTCCTGCCCCCATGGTGTGTGGTGGGGGAAGGCAGACAGTAATCCATAAATATTTAATACAGCAGACAGTAGAGAGTGTGAGGAAGATGGATGAGGCACTGTATGGCAGATAGTGTCAGGGTGGGTAGGGAAGACCTCTCCAATAAGATGACTTTCAAGCAGAGATCTCAGTGTAATAAGGGTGCTATGTGTGGGACTACCTGGGGGAAACTCTTCTGGGCAGAGAAATGAGCATGTGCAAAAGTCCTGAGGCAAGAGCAGGCTTGTGTGTGTACGGAAAGGCAAAGGGGCCAGACTAGCTGGGGAGAAGTAGGCAGCAGAGGCTGTCACGCAGGAAGGGGTGGTGTGAGAGAGGAAACTGGACACAGGTTAGGTAGAGCCTGGCTGTCCACTCTGGTTTGCTCTGAGTGAGTTGCAGTGCACTGCAGGATTATGAGCAGAAGTGGGCAGTGATCTGATGTAAAGGACCCTTCTGACTGCCATGCAGGGTAGGGAGGCTGGACAGCGGAGGGAGCAGTTGCTCGGCTGTTGCAGTTGTGCACGTGTGCCATGAGAACCTTTTCACTAACCTGGTAGCAGTAGGTGGTAAGAAGTGGTCAGATTCTGGATATAGCTAAAGGAAGGACTGACAGCATTTGTCTGTGGGCTGGATATGAAGTATGCGGGGGGCTTAGGACCCCAGAATGTTTCACTTCTAGACTTTTTTCTACCCCCTGGCACCAGGAATTGAACTCAGGACTTTGTGCTTGCCAGGCAGGTGTGGTGTCACTGAGCTACATCCCTGGCCAGGACTCCAAAATGTTTGACCTGTGGAAAAGAGTGGTCATGTCCTGCATTTGGGGAATTTTATTTAAAGTGGTTAGCATAGATTTGGGCACAAAATAAGTGCTCAATAAATATCACATCTAAAAAAAAAGCAGTCTTACCATATAGCCCAGGCTGGCCTCAAACTCAGGATCCTCCTGCCTCAGCCTTCCCAGTACTGGGTCTACCACTCACACCCAGCCCCATAATTTTTTAAAATATTTGTTCCAGCCACTTAATTTTTGTATTGATGGTTTTTATTTCGTTTTATTTTTGGTACTGGGGATCGAACTTGCGTCCTTGTGCTTGGGAGGCAGGCAGCTGAACCACTGAGCTAAATCCCCAGCTATTTTTGGGTCTTTCTAAATTCAGTCATCTAAAGCTTTGCAAATGCTGAGGGTACCTGGCAATAACACAGTGGCTACCATGCCCAACTATATACTGTGAGTCAAGCGCACATGGTGGGCAGAATCTTTTTAGAAAATTATTATTATTCATTTTTTGGCAGAATCTTGATTTAAGGCCACTCTGCAGGATGTAGAGAAGCCCTACGAGAAAATGAACATTTGTTAATTCTTAACATATTCGAGGCATTAGATATTTTTTATTTAATCTTGTCTCTACTAGAGAGTGGAGAGGGAAAAGAAAGAGAGGAGGCAGGGAGGGAAGAAGGGAGGACAGAGAAAGAGAAGAGAGCCAGCTCCTGTGAACTGCTGCACACACCTGGCACACAGTAGGCACTTTAATTTTTATTCAACAATTCTTCTTCTTTGGTTTTTTTTTTTTTTTTTTTTTTTTTTTTTTTTTTTTTTTTTTTTT
>NW_022900924.1:9695508-9727061 GCF_012274545.1 Fukomys damarensis | reverse complement strand
TTTTTTTTTTTTTTTTTTTTTTTTTTTTTTTTTTGTTGTTGTTGTTGTTGTTTTTGTACAGGGACCAAACTCGGTTCCTTGCGCTTGTGAGGCAGGCGGCGGAACCACTGAGCTAAATCCCTGGTGAAAGTTACAGGGGAGATTGAGTAAACTTCACATGATGGAGCTGGGTTATTTATATGTTTGTTCTTGTGGTATGAGGGCCTCATGCACGCTAAGCAAGTGCTCTACCACCAAGCAACACACTCAGCCCTTCTTAGCTTTCTCTTTGAGATACGGTCTCAGTAAGTTGCCCAGGCTGGCTTTGAACTCAAATCCTCCCATCTTAGCCTGCTGAATAGCTGAGATTACATATGTGCACCATTCTGCCTATCTCAGAGCAGGTTTTTTGTTTTTTGTTTTTTCTGGTACCCGGGATTGAAATTGGGACCTTGCACTTGCAAGGCAGGTGCTGAAATCACTGTGCTAAATCCCCACAGAGCAGGGTTTTAATATTCTTGAATGGATGAATACATATATATTACATTCGTATTCTAAAGAGGAAGAATAGCTCATGGCGGACTGGAGACTCAAACCCAGGATTTCCCGAACCCAGTACTTGGACCCTTCCTCTGGTCACACTGTTGGGCTTCAAACACCACCTTTGGCTGTGTCTGATGGTGCCTAGGAAGTCGATGATTTTTTTTTTTTTTTTGAGACAGGGTCTTGCTATGTAGTTCAGACTGGCCCGAACTCACTATGTATTCCACGCTGGCCTCGAACTCGAAGCAATCCTCCTGCCTCAGCCTCTGGAGTGATGGGATCACAGGTGGGCACCACCATGCCAGCTTGATGATTCTGACTACACTATGAGATGTAAAAAATCTCAAGCTACTCACAGAAAGACTGCTGGATCAGACTGTAAAGCTTTAGGATCCTAAATTTTCGTGTTCACACAACTTCAAGACTTTAAAATATTTGTTTCATCTGATTTGCCCCCGGTCACACAGGCTCAGTCCTCTCAAGCCAGAGGAATTCTTGTTTGTTCTCCCACCCTGGAACCCACCCCACACTCCCTGCCAGAGGTCCTGGGGATTGACCCCAGGGGCACTGTACTTAACGGAGCTGCATGCCAGCCCTTTTACAATTTTATTTTGAGACACAGTCTTGTTAAATTTCCCAGGCTTACCTTGAATTTATGAAGCTTCTGCCTCAGGCTCCCAAGTGGCTGGGATTATAGATGTGCACCATTGTGCTGGTTTTTCTCTATTTCCCAGGCGAGCCTTGAACTCTGGGGCTCAAATGAGCTTTCCACTTCAGACTCCCTAATAGCAACTATAGATTCTCCAGGGGGTCTTATTCTAAGCCAGGGACTTTTCAGGGGTCTCCCAGTGTACTTTATGGTCACCTCTTCCCCCAACTTTATCTACTCAACCATGTGTGCTTGTGTGAAGGTGTTTCTTTTTTTAAAAAGAGCTCAAAACTTTCATTACATTCCTAGATCATCAAAGAGCTCACTTTCATCTTATCCACATATTTTTTTTAAACTTTTGTGTTTTTTGTTTTGTTTTGTTTTTGAGACAGGGTCTCACTATGTGGTTGAGACTGACCTGGAACTCATTATGTAGCCCAGGCTGGTTTTGATCTTACAGTGATCCTCCTGCCTCAGCCTACTGAGTGCTGGGATTACAGGCGAAGCCCCCACACAGGGCTTGTTTTTGTTTTTTTTTGTTTTGTTTTGTTTTTGAGACAGGGTCTCACTATGTGGTTGAGACTGACCTGGAACTCATTATGTAGCCCAGGCTGGTTTTGATCTTACAGTGATCCTCCTGCCTCAGCCTACTGAGTGCTGGGATTACAGGCGACAGCCCCCACACAGGGCTTGTTTTTGTATTTTTTTGTTTTGTTTTTTCCGGTACTGGGGGATCGCTTGCCAGGTGTGGTGCCAGTGAGCTACATTCCCCAGCACTTGTTTGTTTTTTAAAACGGTTTCACACTATGTAATTCAGGCTGGCCTTAAACTCATTATATAGCTCAGGCTGGCCTGAACTCGCAGCAATCCTCCTGCCTCAGTCTCCCAAGTGCTGGGATTACAGACATGTACCACCATGCCTTGAGAAACTTTTACTGATTTATTCATTCTTTGTTTTGCAATACTGGTGATTGCACCCAGGGTCTGCAGTATGCCAGGCAAGTGCTCTATAACTGAGCTATATCCCCCAACTTTTTTTTTCCCTGAGACAGTCTTACTAAATTGCCCAGGCTGGACTTCAATTTGGGATTCTTCCGACTCAGCTCCTCAGGAATAGCTGGAATTATAGGCATAGCGCCATAATGCCCACCTTAACCAAACTGCTTGTAAACAATCAGATGGAAGAAAAGGGAACAAAAAAGCCAGGAGTGAACGAGTTGTTTAGAAATAATTTAACATGTACTGACTTTTGTTTGTAGAAATTCAAGGAAAAGCAGCATGACTATTAGCAAAAAATTAAGAATGTTGAGCCAGGTCAGAATCTAGATTTTTTGGGGCACCAATTCTAGGGCTCTTTCTGGTTCCATCTGCCATTTAGTCATTTATTATCTATCATTCATTCATTCTGTATTAAGCACCTACACCCCGCCAAGCATGATTCTAGGCTACAACGTTAATCTGGGAAAGCTACAATGGCAAACTTTCAGCATTAACAGAATTTATATTCTAGTTGGGAGGATTCAGATAAAATACAGTAATAATGAGAATGACTATGATGTCAGATGCGATGAAAAGATAACAGAATCAGAAGACAGAAAAAATGTTTTTTTTTTTCTTTCTTGAGAGTCTTACTATGTAGCCAGGCTTACTATGTAGCGGTGATCCTCCCGCCTCTGCCTTCCAAAGAGGATTACAGGGATGCTCCACAAAGCCTATTTGAGAAATGGCATTTTGGAAAGGGTGGTTTTTGCTTGAAATGTCTATATGCTGTCCATGGACTCCCGTGAAGGGAGCGATCAGACAGATCCCAGGATGCCTCGCACGAACATTTCTCCACACTCCTCACCAAGGCGGAACGGTAGGGAACACTACACACGCACGCGCCTTCCAAGAGGAAGGCGGTGCACAAAGGGAGACTCAGAGCGCGTGCTCAGTCTAGGTCCGCGGCTCCATGGATTTTTGACCAGGACTAGGTCAGCCTGAATGACAGGGCGCAGGCTTCTCTGTCTAGTTAACATGATTGAGCAGTCATTGCCCAATAGAAACTTCCCTTTGGAGTTGTGGTCCCACCTCCCCAAACACGCCCTACTTCCGCTTCCGGCGCTCCAGTGGTCCAGGTCCAAAATGGTGGCTGCGGCGATACCTGCGAGCCGAGTTTCCCGGCTGCTAGGCCGTTCCGGCCCGCAGGTGGGGCGGCTTATGTCGAGTGGCGCCCACGGCGAGGAGAGCTCAGGTACCAAGACTGGGGTCGGCGGGAGGGGGCTCCCACGCGAGCGAGGCAGGGAGGGTCTGTGACCTTGGTTTGAAGGCTTGAGGGAACGAGTGCGACCCCTTCGCACAACTAAGAGGTTGTGGCCCTTCCGCAGCTCGCTTGTGGAAGGCCCTCACCTTTTTCGTGGCGCTCCCCGGGGTGGGAGTGAGCATGCTGAATGTTTTCCTGAAGTCGCGCCACGGAGAGGAGGAGAGACCCGAGTTCATCGCCTACCCCCACCTCCGCATCAGGACCAAGGTACGCACTTGCGCGGTGCCCACAGCTGTCCAGACGTGTGTCCTAGCCCAAGTTCTCCATACTCTAAAATCACAGCTGCCCAGGGTTCAATCCCCAGCCCTGAGAAAACAAAAGCGCAGCTGTCAGGCGTGTACGGTTTCTCGCGTAATTCTCAAACAGAAGGGAAGCCAACTAGAGGTTCCATCTGTTTCCTTCAAGATCATGCAGTAGGCGTCCTTCTGTTCTGGTTCCCGTTTCTCCGATTCATCCTGTCTCTTGCCTTCGGATACAGTTCTGAAACAGTTGTCTGTTGCATAAAACTTGGAGGTTTGCCAAAGCCTCTTATTTATTTCTTTTTTCAGTATACTGGAAATTGAACCCAGGCCTGGCCTTAGCACAATACTACATCCCTAGCCATTTTTAATTTTTTAATTTTGAGATAGGATCACACAAAGTTGCCGGCTAGGTTCAAATTTGAGTTCCTCCTGCCTCAGCCTCCCAAGAGTGCTGGGATTAGAGGCGTGTGCCACCAGAGGTCTGGCTTGGGAAACACTTTTAGGGTGGCAAGATCTGAAGATGGTTCACCTTTCCAAGGTCTGGACATCTAAAGGATTCTAGCTGCATCATGGCGATGATCGACAGTTTCCTTTGTTCCCCACCAGTACCTGTTTGTCCAACTATCATTTGGCAATCCATGCGTTGTAATCACTTATTCTTCACTGCTTGCTATTGTTGTTTTGGTACCGGCGACCGAACTCGGGTCCTTGCGCTTGCAAGCCAGGCGGCGGAACCACGGAGCTAAATCCCTGGCCTTGCTGCTGCTGCTGCTGCTGCTGTTACAGGGGATCGAACTTGTGACCTTGCGCTTGTGAGGCAGGCGGCGGCACCACTGAGCTAAGTCCCGGCTGCTTGCTGTTTTTCTTAAAAAGCCCTCTTCCTTGTTCTTTAATTCATGACATCACCTATCCCAGTGCTGGTGAACCTCTTAGGGTTTTCAGAGACAACAGCCCACTGCAGCATCAGTGCCGCAGGTTTGCCACCACTGGCCTGTCCTGAGTAGAATTAGCCTGATGGTAACTCACCCAAGACTCTTCAAATTCTGACTCTTTGAGTTCCACTGCCACCCTTGCACACTGAAATTAGGAACCAAAACAGCCTGGTGTCAATTTAAGCGCTGTTGGCATTTTGGGAGTGGGGAGCACAGCTGTCCTGTGCTTTGCGGGTTTTGCGTCTACCCTCCCTGGCTTCTATCCACTAGATGGCAGCATTACCCCTCAGTGTCTGATCCTGACCCAAGTTCCTTGGAAACTGAAATTCCCCTGGGTTAGAAACCCCTGCCGGAAGAGCAATGTTTTTCAAAGGTAGTAAGCAAAATAATTGAGGGTAAGTTGCAGTTTCCCAGTCCAGAGATTGTTTCAAGTCTTGGGTGGAACCTAGAAATCTGTTTATTTACCTTGGTGCCGTAGTGCAGGTTTATAATCTTGGCACTCTGAGAGACAGAGGCAGGAGGATTGAAAGTTTGAGCCCGGGTCAGCCCACTTTCCGATCCCCCTTCTGTCTCTCAGACAGAAGCTTTATTTCCCTCAATACATTTTTCCTAACTCTTAAAAAAAAAAAAAGATTGAGCTCAGCCTGGGAAATTTAATGACTTAGCGAGACACTGAAAATAAATTTTTAGAAGGGCTGGGATGTATCTCAGGGCAAACACCCTGGGTTCAGTCTGCCTCCCTGTACGTATATTCCACAGTTGAAGGACATATCAGGTAATAAACTGATAAGAACAGATATCAAACAGTACACATGATCTTACCCAAAAGGTTGAGAAGCAGTCAGGAGGAGAGAGGCTTGACTGACAACTAACGAGCCTTTTTCTCCTGTCTACTTTAGGTAGCAATGAGAGCTCCCCTAAATTATGGAAGGATTGAAATACTCTAATAATTAAAGGACTGATTTCCATTTTGTATATTATCTATCAGCCGTTTTTAGCGGTTCATGGCAGTGTTCTTTGTGAACTATTCTCGGGGATTATCTAATTGGGACACCTTCACTCCACAGCCCTTTCCGTGGGGAGACGGTAATCACACTCTGTTCCATAACCCTCATGTGAACCCGCTTCCGACTGGCTATGAAGATGAATGAAGAGAACCTGGACCATTATTACCTAGGCATTGGGGACCGAAGCTCTGATTTGGACCATGACTCATTCGGACCAGAAAAGTGTATGGGACCTTAAGCTCACCTTACTTATCAGATGATGACCATCATACTGATCCTCCATCCCTTTGTTTGGCAAGAGATGGCTTAAATAAATAACTTAAACTATGATTGGTCATAACCTGAAAGTTTCATTCTTTGGTGTGTTTTTTTCCCAAAAAATTAATATTAATATTTTGTTTCTGCAGCAAAGGTCTGTGCCTGTTTGTTGTTTCAGGTCCAGTTCAACCCACTAAATGTTTGTAACAGGCCTCTTGTTTTTTGTGCCTAGAGTAGAACCATGAGACAGGAATACAAAGCAGTCACCTAATTAATTATTAAGATGGGATCTTTGACTGTTGTTGGCTAGCAAAGACATTGAATGTGTGGCAGAATGGCTGTGGCTTACACCTGAAAAGAGGAACCTATGATTCCCAACAGGAAATGCTCAGTCTGTTTTCTCCTGTGCCTTGTACCATCACTTGGTGCAGAATCCTTGTGGTTGGAGAATTTTCTCCCAGAGTCAGGTTCTTCCTTTTTGTTTCTGACTCGTCTTAAGCACCTTGGAGGCTGACAAGGTCAGAAACCTTTAGAGAAACAGGCAGTGGGACACATTTTTACATACAGTATTGGCTTTGTTTCTAAAATTAAAACTCCCATAGTCTTAAGAATTAGGAGGAAGAGATGGTAATAAGAATTACAAAAATCACCCTGAAATGGCAACTGATTTCTCATCAAAACTTGAAACCTTTAAAGTATGAAGTCAAAATAGGATGAGGATATAGCAGCACAGTTTGTAATAGCTAAATCTTGGAAACAGCCCATTTGCCCATCAACTGGAGACTGGTAAAAAAAAAGTGATTTTTTTAAGTAAAATGGAGTACTACTCAACCATAAAGAATGAGAAACTAGAGACATTTATAGCTGATGGATGTGCATTGAGGCCGTACTCTTTAAGTGAAATAAATAGGACACACATGTAAATCCTGAATAGTTTCTCTGGTGTGAAAAACAAAGTGTAAATAATCAAAATGAAAAACAAAACAAACAAAAAAGCCGGGCGTGGTGGCGCACACCTGTAATCCCAGCACTCGGAGGCTGAGGCAGGAGGATCGCTGGGAGTTGTAGACCAGCCTGGGTTACATAATGAATTCCAGGTCAGACTCAACTACATAGTGAGATGCTGTCTCAAAAAACCAAACCAAACAAAACAAACAAAAAGAATCAAAATGTATAGCTGGATGTGGTGGTGCACGCCTGTAATCCCAGCACTTGGGAAGCTGAGGCAGGAGGATCACAGAGTTTGAGATCAGCCTGGGCTACACCATGTAGTCAGACCCTGTCTCAAAAACAACAGAAAATATCAAACTGTGTAATAGATAATGTCAAATAGGAAGAAAGGGTCCAAAGGGGAAGTGGGAGAGGTGGGGGAAAGAAGGGAAAAGAATTAAGTATGAGAAATGGAAACAAAGTCTTTGTAAATAAGGGAGGGGTAGAAGGGTTGAAGGGAGGGCAAGGGGGATAGGAAAAAAACCAAGAAAATAAAAATAGGATGAGGAACAATCAATTATTCTCTTGGTAGCACTTTGAGGTATTCCTTTTTGTAGCTTGTGGCCATAGGAAGTTATTAGTATATGGTCTCCTTAGACTTGGTAACATAAATATGCTTGGCTTTAGAGGTAATTCAGGATTTTTTTTTTTTCTTTTTAAAGGCAGGGTCTGAAATCCCTGGGCTCAAGTGCTATACCTGTTTCAGCCTCCTAAGTATTGTTTCAGGCATGTGTCATCACGCCATGTTTCAAGGATTCTTAAATCTGTTCTGGCAATTAGTTAACAAGCCTTTCTCAGGCAGGTGTGTTGGTGCACACTTAGAATTCAAGCAACTCAGGGGCTAAGGCAGAGGATCTCAAAATTTGAGGTTAGCCTGGGTGATTTAGCAAACCCTGTCTCAAAGAGCTAGAAGCCAGGTGACACAAGCCTGTCATCTCAGCACTTCATAAGGCTGAAGCAGGATTACAACACATTTGAGTACCACCCGGGCAATTTTTGAAACCCTGTCTCAAAAAACAGAAGGGCTGTGGCTAGGGATGTAGCACAAGGTCATGAGTTCAATCCCTGGTACCAAAAGAATAAAAAAGGGCTGAGGATGCCTAGTAGCTCAGTGTAAATGCTCTGTATTCAGTCCTCACAACCACTGAAATAAACAAAAGTGAGGAATGTAGCTCAATGGTAGAGCATTTACACTCTATGCTGAAGGCCTTGGATTTAACCTTGAGCACCACCGAAAATACTGAGCCAGGGATGTAGCTCAGCAGCGCAGCTCCTGCCTGGCAAGCACACAGCCCCAAATTCGATTTCGGGTACCAGGAAGGAAAAAAAGTATTTATTATTATATTGGCCATTTTGAGACCTATCACCCTGCCCTCAGTCATCACAGATCTATTTTGCTTGTGGCCAGTTTGGGGTAGGTCTGTTTAACTTCAGCTGCCTGGCCTTCAATGGGGCCTCCAAAATCTTTTTATTATCTTTTAGTTAAGACACCTTGGAGCCAGGTGTGGTGCATGCCTGTAATCCCAGCACTTCAGAGGCTGAGGCAAGAGGATTGCTGCGTGTTCAAGGCCAGCATGGGCTATATTATGATGTCAAGGCCAGCCCGAACTACACAGTGAGACCTTGTCTCAAAACTCTTGCAAGCTAAAGGTCCTGAGTTAGATCCCCAGTACCAAAAAACAAAACAAAAGCCTCTTTTTTTTTCCCCTCATTGAAACAAAAACCTTTAGACCAGTCAGAAAATATAAATGTAGAATATTTTGAAATGACATTAAGGGCTGGTCACATTAAATATGAACTAGTAATTGTTCCTTTGGGGGTGTGGGTGTGGGTTGAGACAGTCTATGTAATTCAGGCTGGCCTCAACCTCCCAGTTGCTGGGATTATACCATACCTGTAATCAGCACACCTGGCTGAAATAGTAATTTTTTAGAAAATAAAAAGTATTTAGGGCTTCTGTAAATCAAGTTCATAGTATCTTCAGACATATAATAAAACTTAATTCCTGAAGGGCCAGGGATTTAGCTCATTGGTTCAGCTGCCTGCCTCACAAATGCAAGATCCCAAGATTGATCCCTGGTACCAAAACAAAACAAAGAACTTAATTCAAGATAGGCAGCTATGAATTTAAATATGTAAGTGCTCAGCTGATACCCCCACACCTGTTTTTGTACTTGGGATTGAACCCAGGGCCTTCACACTGAGCCATTCCCAGCCCTTTGTAAAAAAAATATACCTGTTTTTGTACTTGGGATTGAACCCAGGGCCTTCACACAGAGCCATTCCCAGCCCTTTGTTAAAAAAAAATATATTATTATTATTATTTTTTTTTTTTTTTTTACTGGGGATCACACCTTGCACTTGCAAGGCAGGCATGGCACCACTGAGCTAATCCCTGGTCCTGTACAAAAAATTTTTGAGATCACGTCTCACCAAGTTCCCCAGGCTGGGCTCACACTTGGAATCCTGCCCCCTCAGCCTCCCATAATGTTGGGAGTACAAGTGTGCACCACCATGCCAGACTTGATCCTGAATTCTTTTGGTTCCAAAACAAAAATTTTAGTTAGGTATTTATATAGACTACTATGGAAATAAATTTTAGAAATTGGGTTTCTAAGAATTATACTACCTGGTGTAAATAAAACTTCCCCTTTAAATTATAAAACATAAAACTGCAATATACTTATGAAACATGTAGGGTAACAGGGTAGCAGGTATTCCATACAGTACACTGAGTCCCAAGGACAAATAATGATTGAAAACTAAATGTTAGAGTTTATTCCATCTTCATGATTACAGACATTATAAGGTGGGCAAACAAGGCAAATAAGCAAGCACCTTTCCCCTTCACCTTACCAGATGCAGCATTTTGGCTTTTTTATGATAGGCAGGTTGACTCAATTCATTAACTTGGGTTGAAAGCTGGCAACACGAAATCTCTGTAACAGGTGGTTCTTCCATAGGCACTACAAACACCAACTGAGCTCTGAAATGGTGTTTATGTCAACATTCTTGAAGCTTTCATAACTTAAGACACCTGGAGGCAGGAAGTGTTAACAGCTGTCTTCCTCTTTGCTACCCAGGTCACCCGCAAATTTAATTGTTAGTCACTATATAAAAATATAACTGCTTGGGCTGGGGATTTAGCTCAGTGGTTCCACCGCCTGTCTTTCAAGCAGCTAAGGGCCCGAGTTCGATCCCCGGTACCAAAAAAAAAAAACCAAAAAAAAAACCCCAAAACAAAAATATAACTGCTCCAAGTATTAATTGCAGCTGTTGTGCCTGGATCTCTTTTTATAGAGTATTTGCTCCCTGAGAGAGAAAAAGAGGTCCTAACCAAATGCTTTCATAAACAATGACCCCGTACAGTATGTCTTTTGCAGCAAAGTCAAGACCTCAGGCAACCCTGATCATCTTGATTAGTTTATCATTATTTACATATAAGACATATTTAAAGCTAATTCCAGACCACATATTGCAATCATCCAGACCACATATTGCAATCATAACCTCAAGAAATTGTTCAATTTTAGCACACTGCGTTCCTGGAAGATGCCAGAACAAGTGAGAAATCATCTCAAAGCAGAGTGATAGTTCATCATTTACAAGTGAGAGGAAAACATCAAGAAGGAAGAAATAAAACTCCTCCCTCCTAAACTCATCAATTCCATGGCTATATCCAGAGCCTTAGTTGACAAAATCCAGAGTCCTCAATTTCCTGATGAATCCATTTTCAAGGTCAAGAAGAGTTTTCAGGCTTTTCTTTGCCATGGCCCATGAACTCTAGTCCTTCAATAGGAATCTCTTTCTCCTTTATTGCTTTCTGATGGGAGAAAAAACACATAAATATAAAGTTTGAAGTACAAGTTTTGCAAATAAAATGTGATAGCACAAAATAAAATCAGATCGACTATATAAAGTGATGCATTTTTTAATAAACAGAAGTACTATTACCAAAAAAAGTGTTAAAACCAGATAAAAGATTGAAGGAAGAATTGTAAAGGAACCATTAAAATTCAGAAGTGACATTGGGCTAGGCGTGATGGAACACGCCCATAATCCCACTACTGGAAGACTGAAAGGAATTTAGCAAGTCAAGCCTAACATGGGCAGTTTAGCTATTTAGTGACAACTTGTCTTTCAGAAACTTTTTTTTTTTTTAAAAGAGTGAGGGCTGGGGAGTTAGCACAGTGGTGCCAAAGTGCAAGGTCCTGGGTTCAATCCCTGGTAAAAGGAAAAATAAAAAAAGGGGTGGTGGGTGCCAAGGTGTGATAGTGCAGGCCTATAATCCTGGTACTCCCAAGGCAGAGGCAGGAGTACTGCAAGTTTAAGGCCAGCCTGAACTACATAGTGAAACTCTGTCTCCAAAAACAGGAGGAGTGGTGGGCAGGGCATGGTAGCACAAGCCTGTAATTCCAGTACTGGGGAGATTAAAGTAGGAGGACCACCTTGAGTTCAAGGATAGCCTGAGATATACTGTGAGTTCAAGGCCAGCCTAACCTACATTAGAAGAACCTGTCTCAAAAAAATAAAAGAGTGGTATGGCAAGCTGCGATGTAGCTCAGTGCAAAGGCCCAGGGTTCAGTTCCTACTACTGTGCAAAATATAAAAGTGACACTCGGCACCACACTGGCTCCGCAGGCACAAGGGCCTGAGTTCAATCCTGGTACCGAAGGGGGGGGGTGACATTTGGAAAATGAATCACTTTATTTTAGTGACAAATGTGGGTTCAATTTGGATTCCAGAGCTTACTGGCTATGTACCCTTGGGGCAAGCCTCACTGTCCTCATCGGTAAAGGAGGCACAGATAGCAACTACTTTGTGCAACTATGTGAGGATGGTTTAGGTTAATTGAATAGAAGTGCTTTTCCCAGGGCTGTTCTTGTAATTTAAAGTGGTCCCACATCCCCTGAATCTGAATGACACTACTTGCAGTTAACAACTGGTCAAAAGAAATAACAAGCCAATGAGGAGATTATAACAAAAAGGGGGATCCTCCATGATTTAACAGGCTAAAGAAAGTAAACACCTCACTCACCCAACAGCATAATAGGGAAAAATGCACCACTGACAGTCAAGGAAACCTGGTCTAGTGAACTTACATGAACCATTTCCTATTTCTGGGTGTAAGTACGGCTACTTTGAAACTTTAGGACAACCACCAAATAAGTGAACCAAAAGATATTACTGTACTTCTTAAAGAGTAAATCACTTAAAACGGGTGTTGTGCAATTCCAGCTACTCGGGAGGCTGAGGCAGGAAGAACGCGAGTTCAAAGCCAGCCCCATCTCAGAAAAAGTAAAGCCCTACAAAAATAGCTGGTCTAGGCCGGCGTGTGGCGCACGCCTGTAATCCCAGTACTCCAGAGGCAGAAAGGATCCCCACGAGCCAGGCTTGACTACAAGGGGAGTTCAAGGCCACCCTGAACTACACAGCGAGACCTTGTCTCACCAATCAAAATTGGTCAGTCGGGACACACCTAGGCGGCCATGACGGTGAGAGCAGGGGAGCGGGCTGCTGCCACAGGCCACGTTATGGACTTTCTCCACCCTCCGCATCACAACTCCCGCCAGATGTGATGCGTGTGGCAGGGGTCACCAGGCAACGCAGGGCCTGAGGGGAGTGAATGGAGGACTCGGGTAGCAGCTCACCTGAACACACTGCTGGTAGCGCTTGAAGAGATCGGTGCACGGGTCTCCGGAACCTTCCCCCTTGAGAAACTTCTCGGCAAACCAGCGATTGAAGCACTGGTCGTACTCGCGCTTCATGTCAGTGCAAGCCTCTCCGACGCTGTTCATGGCGAAGGCTGCAGCCACAGAGGCGCACTCTGATGTCATCACACTTAAACGCGTCGCTTGGCATTGCGCTGCTGCGCAGTACGGTGGCCGAGAAAGGGAGAAATGTGGGCGCGGGTGGTGCGGCTGACCGTTCGGGGTGGACTTGGTGGGCGCCAAGCCTTCGCCACGAAGGCGAATCCTCAGGTAAAGGCCAGCAGTGTCTAGGTGGGTGGCGGGGCAGGCCTCGCCCGTGACCCACGCTCCCCGCTCTATCCCCCAGAGAAGCGGTAGTATTAATGCCGATGTGATCAAGCACTTGGAGCGTCTAGCGCTTGTGGACTTTGGCAGCCGCGAAGCTGTGGCGCGGCTGGAAAAAGCCATCGCCTTCGCCGACCGTCTGCGTGCGGTGGACACCGACGGAGTGGAGCCCATGGAGTCCGTGCTGGAAGACAGGTAAACTCGCGGCTCCTCCCACGAAGCCTTCGCAGGCTGTGGCGCCTTTGTAGACGTTGAAAGTGGAGATAGGAAATTGGCGCAGTCACCCACCCCGCGGTTAAGTGGCTTCATTCACTCTTCTCATTGGGGAGAGTATGCCAACTCTCCCAGGGAAAGCAGGAACAGGACCCGAACTGCTTGCAATAGCCAACGCCCACCTACCGGTACCTTGTCCTCTGCTGTACCCTCCACCATCCTGGTTTCTTAACTGTTTCCTCAAGCCAAGTTCGGTCCTTTGCTAAGGTCTTTACGCTTGTCAAGCATTTTTTTCTTGCACAATTTGCTTCCAGTTATGGAATTCTACATCTTTGCATTAGAATCTTAGCTCTTCTCAAGCGGCATCTCCTGACCACCATGTACTTTTTTTTTTTTTTTCCTGGTACCGGGGATCAAACTCAAGACCTCATGCATGCAGGTGCGAGCCTTTGAGCTAAATCCCCGGCCCAACCATGAATTCTTTGTTCATTTATCTTTCTGATATTTTTATGTTATTTTACAACATGAGCTTTATTTTCTGACTTGCTTAGTGTTATTCTTGTTGCAAAACTTAAATTTTGTATTTCTGACCCAGTGATTTCCTATGGAAAGAACTGTGAAAGTACAAGGTCTATGCACAAGGGGCCAGGGATATAGCGCAGAGGTAGAGCATTTAGAATTCCGTAGGTTCAACCCCCAACACGAGGGAGGAAAAAAGGTATATGCATAAATATCCTTTAGAAAATAGTTTATAGTTGGTTTGGCTCAAAAACCAAACCAAACCCAACCCAGAAACAACCTAAATGGTGAATACAGCTTCATAAAGTGGGATGTCTCAAAAAAATAAAATCAAATTAAAACTATTAGGGCCAGGGATTTAGCTCAGTGGTCCTGCCACCTGCCTTGCAAGTGGAAGGTCCAGAGTCTGATCTCCACTACCACAAAAATAAAAAAAACACGATGTCTCACAGTTGTGAAGAACAATGAAACAGGGCTGGGGATTTAGCTCAGTGGCACAGCACCTGCCCTGTAAGCGAAAGGTCCTGAGTTCCATCCCCAGTACCAAAAAAAAAAAAAAAAAAAAGCCTACTTATTTGTATGTGGTTATATCAGCATACAGTAACATAAACACCTCCATATGGACAGGTTTCCAAGATATATTTAATGAAAAACAAAGAATAGTATTTTCAATGCTTTATGTGCACCCTTTAGCTTATGTTCCATTGCATGCATGAATTTTTGTTTCCTGAGAGTATGCAAGAAATTTACCAACTGGTAAGTTTTTAAAGTGGGAATGTGGAAGGAAACTTTAACTATGGGGCAAGTAAATACTGAAGTAATGTAGTCTAGTACAATACGGGGGGAGGTCACTGACAAACTCAAGCTTCCTTGCCTAGCATGCAGGAAGCCCCAAGTTCAGGGCATACAGTCCTCCCACAGAACTGTGACTACTAAAAAGTCACCACCTCTACCCACAACCAATTATTTCCAAGTCTTTTTTTTTTTTTTTTTCTCTCCCCAGTACCAGAGATTGAACTCAGGACTTTGCACTTACAAGACAGGCACACACCACGGGGCTTAATCCATGGCCCTGTTTCCAAGTCTTGATACCTTTTTTGAAGAAAATGCTCTTTTCTTTGAAACTCTCCCTGCCAGCAGATTTTTTTGTTTTCTCTTTTGGTACTGGGGATGGAATTTAGGCCCCTGCACTTGTGAGACAGGCAGTGGAACCACTGAGCCAGATTCTGCTCTTGGAGCTGCCCTCTTAGGAGGGTCAGCATCATACTTCACTCGAGGATAGGGACAATCCAGAACCACCTACCCTAGCTTTTCATAATTTTTAAAACATCTCCTAATTACAAAGAGTTGACATTAGTAACAACAGAAAGCCTAATCTGTAGCCACAAATTTAAGTCCTTTAACCTTCTTCTAACCATTCTTTTCACTGTCCAGTCTTTGATTTCTTCATCTGTACTTTGCAGTCTGATGCTCTAATCCAGAGAGGTTAACCATTTGTGTAAATATAGCACTTTAAAACAAAAAAATCTAATGTCATCTTCTCACCCAAGCCCTTCAATTCTCCATGTCTTTTTAGTACAGACAAAAGCTTCACCATAGCCTACAGGACACAATCTAACGTAGCACCTACCCTTAAAAAAAAAAAAAAAAATCCAGCTTAAGTGGCATACACCTATAATCCCATCTACTTGGGAGGCTGAGTCAGGAGGCTCATAGATGAGACCAGCCTGGACAACCACTATTGTCTCAAATGGCTGGGGATATAACTCAGAATTAGAGCATTTATGTAGCATGCAGAAAATCAGGGTGAGGTAGTGGTAGTGACAATTCTCAGTCCTTATCCTCAACTCATCCCAACTCTAGTTTCTTCAGGTATCAACAGCCACCTCCTCAAAAAGCCACTGTTGTTGTTTGTAGTCATTTTTGTTTTATACAGAACTGGAGACGAAACTCAGGGCTTCCTGCATAAGAGATACTTGCAAGGCCCTTTTTTCTTTTTAGTGTTTTGAGATAGGGTCTTGCTAAATCACTAAATTGACCAGGCTGGGCTTGAACTTGTGATCCTCCTCCAGCCTCAGCCTCCCAGAGTACTGGGAATATAGACTGGTAAAAGAAGGTCCAACTTCATTCTTTTATACTGAGGTTCTCTTTCAGCACCTGTGGTGTGCTCATAACTAGAGCTGGTAATCACCTGTTTATGGAATATTATCTAGCTTTGTGCTCCTGTCCACATAAAATGTTCCACAAATCACTGGTTTTGCTCATCATGCTCTCAGTGTTCAGCATGAATAAGTAGACACTCAGCAAATGTTGCTGAATGGGTGTTCTATATTTTCTTTGGGAAAAGGGAGAACAGAAGCACAAAAAGAAGTCAGATTTTTTTTTTTTGGAGACAGGGTCTCACTATGTAGTTGAGACTGCCCTGGAACTCACTATGTAGCCCAGGCTGGTCTCAAACTCACAGCGATCCTCCTGCCTCAGCCTCCCAAGTGCTACAGCGATCCTCCTGCCTCAGCCTCCCAAGTGCTGAGATCACAGGCGTGCGCCACCTCGCCTGCCTCTAATAAGTCAGAATCTTCCAAGTCTTCTAGAGGGTAACTATAGAAATAACATAAAGGAAAGTGTTTGTGAAAAAGCTTTTTCTTTTTCTTTTTTTTTTTGATACCAGGGATTGAATTTGGGACCTTGAGCTTGCGAGTCAGGTGGTAGGCACCACTGAGCTAAATCCCCAGCCCAAAGCTTTTCTTTTTAAAGAAAGACAAGGGATTTGGATCCTGTAGATGGAATCTCAACATAGCTCTTAGTGATCTGCACACTTTTCATAAATTTGGAATCATTTAGGGTAACAGTTGCCATTAAGCACTTTAATGTGACATTTTTAAAGATTTTAATGCTTGAACACACTGCCTGAATCTGAAACAGAACCTAGTAAAGTTTTAGCCATTTTAGGCTACATTAGTTGTAAAGCCCTGACTAGCTAATAAAAATTTCTTTGCACATTAGTAACATTTAAATCATTTGTGCTGAAAGCATTGGTATGGTTATGTGTCAGGAACTAAAAATTTATGTGCATTACCTCAGTTACAACATACAATCCTGGAAAGCAAATAAAGAGCTGTAGTTTAGCCAGGAATTGTGGCACATGCTTGTAACTTCAGCACTTCAGGAAGCCACAGGAGAATCAAGTCTAAGCCCAAACTGGGCTAGATACATACATATTTATTTGGGTGTTTTGTTTGTTTTTTGAGACAAGGTCTCACTATATAGTTCAGACTGGCCTTGAACTATGTAGCCCAGGCTGGCCTCCAACTTAAGAGGTATTTCTGACTCAGCCCTCCCAAGTGCTGGAATTACAGGCGTGCACCACAACATCTGGCCATTCTGAGCAATTTATTGAGGCCCTCTCCCAAAATAAAAAAAGACTGCAGATGTAGCTCAGTGGAAATGTGAGTTCAATCCCCAGTGCCGCCTAAAAAAAAAAAAAAAAAAAAAAAAAAAAAAAAAAAAAAAAGTTATTATGGAAAGGGCTGGCTGGGATGTAACTCAGTGGGAAGGCCCTGGATTCAATTCTCAGTATCACACACAAGACAGAAAGAAGGGAGGGGAAGTGAGGGGAGGGAAAAAGAATGGAACTTGTTGGGAGTGGTGGCACTCACCTGCGTCCCAGCAATCTGGGAGGCTCAGGTAAGAGGGTCACAAGTTGGACCCCAGCCGGGGCATCTCAGTGAGGTCCTGTCTTCAAAAAGGGGGTGAGGGGGATGGGGATGTAGTTCAATGCAAAGGCCCTGGGTTCAATACCCAGTACCCGCTCAAGACTTGGAACTGAAAGCCTCTGCTTACAAACACCGCTCTAGATAGAACTGAAGTCAACTCAAGAGCATGTTATTTTTTGTTGTTTTTTTTGGTACCGGCGGATTGAACTTGTGTCCTTGTGCTTGCGAGGCAGGCAGCAGAACCATTGAGCTAAATCCCCAGCAAGTGAAGAACATATGACGGTAGCCAAATACTTCATTCAGTGCTTACGGTTTCCCTCAAAGCCTCTGATCCACAATTTTTAAATTTTTTTAGTGGTACTACTGGGGAGTGAACCCAGGGCCTTCTAAAATGCTGGGATGATCACAAATGTGTACCACCACACCCAGCAATTGAATCACTCATTAATCAACTGGCTCCCATTCCAGTCTACGTACAACTAGATTAGGGGAGAAAGGGCTTGCAGATGGAAGTAAAGTGGCATCCAGAGGAACTTCTGCCAGCCAGATACCAGGAACAGGCAGGAAGAAAGGCAGTGGCCAAACTGTCAGCCAGTTCAAGGGCTGAAAAGACACACGCACTTCTTTATGCTGCCACAGCACTTCCATGCCTCTTAGAAAGCAGTATTTTCTGCCAGGCATGTGGTACAGGCCTGTAAGCCCAGCACTCTAGAAATCTAAGAACTCCTAGTTTGAGCCCAGCTGACATGGCAAGACACTCCTGGCTTCAATCTCCAGCATCTCTCCCTCTCTCTCTCTCTCTCCCTCCCACCCACTCTCCTTTGACCTGAAGAGCTCATCCTACCCTCTCTTGATATTTTATGCACATGTTTAAGGTCCAGGAAAGTTAAGCAACTTGCAAACCTTAGGGTTTTGGTAGGTTTAGTAGCCTGTGATGAAAATAAGGGTGGGCACAGCGGCACACACCTGAAATCCCAGCTATTTGGGAGGCTGAGGTAGAAGAATCATAAATAAGTTCAAGGCCAACTTGGCAAAAAAAGTGAGAACTTTTACCCAAAAAAAAAAAAAAAAAAAAAGGGAGGTATGGGCCTATTTATTCTAGGAATAAATCCACTATAAAGAAGAATTAAGTGGAAATGTATAGTGCTTAAAGGGCTAATCTCTTCTAAAACTGTCACAGGACCTGATTACCAAATGAGTAAAAAAAAAAATCAATATTAAAATCTACCATTGGATGGCCAGAAGTTTTGGGCCACACCTGTAATCCTAGCACTTGGGAGGCTGAGGCAGGATGACTGCATGGAGTTCTGAGTTTATTTGTATATAGGAATGCTACTGATTTCTATGTTAACTTTTTATCCAGCTATACTACTGAATTTGGTTATTAAATGTAATGTGCCAACCTGAGCTATATAGTGAGTTCAAGGCCAACCTGAACCACTACATAGTGAGACCATCTCAAAAACCAACCAAACAAAAAAACAAATCCAGACCTACTGTGAATGGACTGAGAATGGGAAAGAGCATGTGCTGAGTACACATTGTGGGGGGTACTGGGGATCGAATGTAGTATCAGATCTTCCCCCCACCTTTGGTACCAGGGATCAAACTCGGGACCTTAAACTTGCGAGACAGGTGTGGCACCATGGAGCTAAATCCCTGGCCCCAGACCTTACTTTTTAACATTAAATTTCAGCAATCCCATGAAGAATTTTACAAGGAAACTAAAACATGGAGAGGACAAGTAATTGTGGCACTAGGATGTGAATTCAGCTATGACTTGGAAGCCTAAGCTTGTAGCCATTTTATTACAGTAGTCTAGGGCCAGAGATTTAGCTCAGTGGCACTGCACCTGCTTTACAAGCATACGGTCCTGAGTTCAATCCCTGGTACCAAAAAACAAACAAAAGTCCATGGGTCATCTTTGAATGGTATGATTACAGATAATTTTTATTTTTTGCCCTCTAAGTTATTTTAAGTGAATACATAATCCTTGGTTAAAAACACCCAAAGGACAACTCTTTAAGGTCTGGAAAGATCATTCTTTCTCAAGGCAGTTAAGATAGCAGGGAAGGGGCCGGGGATTTGGCTCAATGGTTCCGCTGCCTGCCTCACAAGCACAAGTGCCCGAATTCAATCCCTAGTACCAAACAAACATGTATAGTGGGGGATCCTTAAATACTCTGCTCCTCAATCATGAATTTATTGTGCTTAGCTCTAGGCTGGGTACCAGAATTCTTTTTTCTCTTTTTTTGGTTTTTTGAGACAGGGTCTCACTATGCAGTTGAAACTGACCTGGAACTATGTAGCCCAGGCTGGTCTTGAACTCACAGCAATCCTCCTGCCTCAGCCCCCCGAATGCTGGGATTACAGGCGTGCACCACCACACCCGGCCAGAATTCCTTTTCTTTTCCTGAAATAACTACACTGACAACTCAGTCCTACAGAGAGCCTTTGTGCACTTATGTCACATTCCTGCTCCTTTGTGACAGGACCCCATTAGGGTTAGCTTGTCTTTGTCCAACTCACAGTGGAAAGCTTTATTTCTCTAGTGATTTCTGACTTTTTAACTCAACTCCGACAGGCTCAGACCTCTGTTCAGGCACTTTTTATCTTCAAACAAGGGTGAGGCTTCATGTTCGTCTGCAAGTTCCTGTTAGCCATCTCGACACTTTACTAAAACTACCAGACCCAGATCTGGCGTGGTGGTGCACACCTGTAATCCCAGCACTCGCGAGGCTGAGGCAGGAGGATGAGACCCTGTCTCAAAAAACCAAAATAAATAAATAAATAAATAAATAAATAAACAAGGAGGATGAGACCCTGTCTCAAAAAACCAAAATAAATAAATAAATAAATAAGTAAACAAACAAACAAATTAAAAAACAAACAAACAAAAAAAACTACCAGGCCCAAGTAACAATTGGAGATTCTTGAGCTATTTGTTGTATGTCTTGTTCAACAGTAAGTACTTGCAATATCCTCTTAAGTGGCTGTGGTGAAAGCAGCATTCATCTTTGGGGCGCCACAAAGGGCTCAGATCACAGGACAGCCACTTAGGAATCAACATCCTTAAGCTGGTCACTCTTGAGCAAGCACCATGCTGCATCGATGCTTAGATTCCAGCCTCCTTTCACCCAAGCTGGGCATGCTGCAGCCTTCCGCACTCTCCCCTTCTTTGAACCTGCTGAGCTCCTTTAGGATCCATGCCACTGCCGCTTCCTAGAAGTCTTTTTCCCATTCACCACCAACTTTTGGTTTGGTTTTGTTCTGTTTTTGGTACCAGGGATGGAACTTGGGACCTTGCGCTTACAAGGCAGGCAGCAGAAACAGAGCTAAACTCCTGGCCAACAACCAACCACCAGCAGCTATTTCTTGCACTTTCACAATGAGATCACTTATTCTGAGTTCATACTTTCACACCTAGGCTGGGCTAGGTACCCTTTCTAGTGCCTTGGCAGGCTGTGCTTATTCCTGTTAAAATTTAACAATTTATGCTAATTGCTTTTTCATCTGTCTCCATCCAGCTATAACCACTCCTAGTAATCATCCATAAATACCTGTTGAAAACATTGATCCTGAGAAGTAATTGCCACTTACCTCAGATATTAGGAGACTCTACAGACTGTAGATGGTTATTTGGTCTACTCTTGACCATAGCACCTGTGTGTTGGAACTTTCAACCACTGGGACCTTCTCTACTATGCCCTAGAAGCACCATTCTCTGAGACAGTAACCTTGAACTTCTGGGTTTTGCAGATGTCTCTACTTGAGATCTGACAATGTAGCAGAAGGCAACTGTGCTGAAGAACTACTGAAAAACTCCAGTTGTGTCGTGGAGGAATATTTTGTGGCACCCCCAGGTATGTGTTGCCCCGAGTGGTTTTAACAGTCCAGCTAGTCACAAGGTAACCTAAGGAATGAAGTAGGAACTATGAGGACAAAAATGATATGTGGATAAAGATGCTTGGAAGGCACTTGGAAAAAGTGAATACAGGTGGTGGCATATGGCATTATAGCCAGGCGTGGTGGTGCACGCCGGTAATCCCAACACTTGGGAGGCTGAAGCAGGAGGATCACCCTAAATTGGAGACTAGTCTAGATGACATAGTTCAAGACCAGCCTAAACTACATAACAAGACCCTCAGAAAACAAAAGAAAAAAAAGACAACATTAGAGTCTAGGTATCACACTTATCTCCAAGGGCCACTCAGTTATAGGAATGAACAAAGTGGGATTGGAGAAATAATCTGGAGCCAGAGCACTGGAGCGGTGCCTAAAGAGACAGCTGGCATTCACTACTTCTCTTTTGGTGCCAGGCAGGAAAGTGAACCCATTTTCCCAGAGAACCTGGATAGCTGACATTTTGTATGCTATTTCCCCAAGTTTTTTTTGTTTTAGTACCGGAGGTTGAACTTGGGACTTTGCACCAGCGAGGCAGGCAGCAGCAACACTGAGCTAAATCCCCGGCCCTCCCAAACTTTTAAGTGTTGGAAACAAATTCAAATTTAAAACAAAAACAAACCCCACAGGCCAAACAAGACATATCTGGCTTCCATACTGCCAAATTAGAGCCCACCTTGGGGAACTTAGTAGGACACTGTCTAAATTTTTAAGGAGAGAATGCTGGGGAGGTAGCTCAGTGTAAAGGCTCTGGGGTTCAATTCCCACAGGAGGCTGGCGGGAGCACAAACTGACAAAAGCCAAATAAAGCCTGTGAGACTCTGATTTGTAGTACCTGGTACGGAGACTTGCATTTTCAAGATGTGAAAAAAAATTTTTTTGGTACAAGGGATAGAACTTGGGTCCTTGTGTTTGCAAGGCAGGCGGTGGCACCACTGAGCTAAATCCCTGGCCCATACACTGTGAAATTTTTAAATGGAAGCTTGAAAAGAATTCGTGAAGCTGAACATGGTGGCACATATCTGTAATCCCAGCACTCTGGGAGGCTAAGGCAGGAGGGTCTTAAATTCAAGCCCATTCTGGGCAACTTAGCTAGACTGTCTCAAAATTTTAAGAAATTTAAAAAGGGTGTAGTTCAATGCATAGGTCCTGGGTTCAATCCCTATTACCATCCCATCTCCCTAAAAAACCCCTAGCTCTAGCCCACTAGTAAAATCCAGAATCTTTTTTTTTTTTTTTTGTGGTACCAGCGATCGAACTCTACACCTTGCGCTTGCGAAGCAGGCAGCGGCACCACTGAGCTAAATCCCCAGCTCCTAAGTAATGGTTTTTATCTACTGTGCAGATGGGTGATTACTCAGATGTTGTACTCTCTGGGCATTTAGGTTTTTAAAATTATCTTTTGGAATAGGGTCTCACTATGTAGATCATGTTGGCCTTAAATACATTACTTAGCACAAGCTGGCCTCAAACTTGAGAAGAACCTCCTGCCTCAGCCTCCTGGGTGCTGGGATTATAAGTGGGCACCACCTTGCCCAGCTTAGAAAGAAAGCTCTAATTCAGTGATGGTGAGCCTTTTAGAGCTTTCAATAGTACAAATAGCCCACTATGTCATGAGTGCCATAGGTTCACCATCACTGCTGTAGTTGAAGGATGTGAAGGCAGGCATGCAAACCAAAACAAAACTCTACACGCCTCTGGTTGCTGTGTTAACTGGAGAAGATTTTGTAATCCCATTATCTCAGCGCCCAGCAGTTACCACTGCTTTAGCAGAGGTATCTGTTGATCATATATACTATCTCCCAAATAGAACCTTATTGTCTTTCCTTCTAACCCTACCTGCATATAAATGGCAATTTAACCTGTTTCTATGCCTAACTGAAAAGTGCATTAATTTAGCTATACTTACAATTAGCTCTTTCACATGCCTCAGAGTTAGAAAATAAGTATACTTATTTTTGTTATTTTCTATCAAGAGACCAACTCTGCAGAACTCGGCTATAACATTCTTTCTTATTATTTTCTAACAGGTAATATCTCTTTACCAAAGCTGGATGAACAAGAGCCCTTCCTACACAGCTAAGTAGCTCTTCTGGAAAGGGGCACATGGAAGCACCATGGTGATATTTTAATATAAACTCTAAAGTCTTTTCTTCAGTCACCTGAAAAAAATGGATGCTCAATCAAGTCTTGATAACTAACTGTTCCAAAGTTAGAATTGGCAACTCTAGCCAAAACATTATCTTCCTCTACCTTCCTTTAAAAGATTATCAAGTGGCATGTAAGTGAACTTTTCTGTTTATATATTTGACAGAAACAAGCATCAAATCACTGTTACAGCCTGAGCTGTCACTGTTAGTTGTTGCCTGCACTAACTTGAGTGATGTTTTTACCAAACACAATGTACTTATATTTATTCCTGGGTACCTACTTTATTCACAGCAGACAGCTAACTTTTTACACTAAGGTCTCAACAGTGCTCAAATATTACAGAGCAGGAGCTCCAGTGGCGCAATCGGTTAGCGCGTGGTACTTATACAAATATTACAGAGCTATCCTCCATCCCACAAAGTGATTATATGCAAATGGAACAACACCTATAGTTTCTCTTTCTGAAAAGAGAACTTAGCATAAAAATAGCCCTGAGCCTGTTTTCAGCCACCTTCCCTTTTTCTTTAAGGCAATTTAATTTACAAAGTCAGGCTTAAATTATAAGGAAAAATCTTAGACTTGCCATTGGAGTTGAAATTCTTGAGCCACCACTAGAACTGACATCTCCAAGTAAAATTATACATTTCTGTTCTTACAAACTGGGTACAAGCTGCTATGAAAACTCAATGATTTTTTTTAAACTAGTGTTATCTGTTAAGTAAAACCTATATACTTAATTAAGGACAACCACACATGTCAATTACTAAACGTTTAAAATATATTTCTAAACAGAATGGGCCAACTCAGTCACAGTAGCTGCTGTTCTCCATAGCAGAGCAACCCACAAAGACAAAGCACTGATTTTTTCCCCCATAATCAGGGGTGAAAAATATACAACTTGTTTCTGAACCAAAACCACAATGCCTGCAGTTTAAAACATTTCACTGCTAATATGGCCCTGGTAGAAATTATGTATTTTTTCCTTAAAAAAAAATTTTAAAAAATTTTCTAAGACACTAAATCATCAATCTGGAATGTAGATTCTGAGCACAAAGCAGCTCAGGTCATCTAGAAAATAAAGAAAAAGCCTCCCATCACCTGTCTCAGTAGGGCCTGAAAGGAGAGAAGTAGTGTGGGGAACCCCTGCTTTGGTATGGAGAGTCACGGCCCCTTGACCCAGACCGAGACCGTGAGTAGCCATAGCTGGTGCTTCTCTCAGGATAAACTCGGATGTAGGAAGTTTCACCCTGAAATTCAAACAAAGAGTAAAGGAAAAAATAAAGAGCTAGAAGAATAACCAAAGTATTACCCATCCTAGCTGTCTAGTAATAATGATTAAGTCCTGAGCACTTATTTTGTGCCTGCCACTGTCACCTATTTCATTAAACCTTTACAAGTTTATGGAAGCAGATACTCTTATTACCTCATTGCAAAAGGAGGAAAATTAAGCCTTAACGTTTTTTCATTTGCTCAAGATCACCTTAATGGAAGAAGCTAACCTGTTTTCAACACAACTCCTAGATGTCAGGACATAAGACTAGATGTTTTAGTTATACTCATAGGTTAGCTTTCTGGCAAGGATTGTGACCACACTATTCTACAGCCATTTTGCATAGAGACCACTTAGGGTTCAGAGTACCAGCTCAGCTAAGAAATTAATATTATGTTCAGGCTTGCCTGACCCCAGGCCCTCTGCCCTCAGAAGAGTCAAAGATGCTAAGTGAAAGAAGTCAAATGTCTTTTTCTCAGGTTACAATCACTGGATTCACCCACAGTGAAACCCTTCCTTGTAGTATAAGGACCAGCTGCTGTTCTGTTTCTGTTCCAAATTCAAGTCTCAGAGGACAGCTTGAGTAAAAGCACTGCTAATCTATGCAAGGATGATTTCCTAAGGCAGTGATGGCAAACCTTTTAGAGCTTTCAATGATACAAACAGCCCACTGTGGCTCACATGCCACAGGTTCCCCACCACTGCTCTAAGTCATAAAACTAGGGAATATATAAACCTTCAGAAAAGGAAAAAAAGTCTAGAGATGTGTCCCCCAGCTATCCATAAACACCACAGCACAGATAACTGGGGTGGCTTGGGGGTGGGGAAATGACCAACAACAATGTCCAATTCCTGTTTGAAGGGATCCAAAGCAGCAGCTGGGTCTGGGGATTTAGCTTAGTGGTTTCGGCGCCTGCCTTGCAAGCACAAGGACCTGAGTTCGATCCCCAGTACCAAACAAACAAAACCAAAACAGCAGCTACCTTCCTAAAACGGACATCAAGAAATCCCAGCTAGGTGTGTGGTAGCACACACCTGGGAAGTTAAGGCAGGTATGAACTTTCAAGCCCTGCCTGGGCTACTTGGCAAGACTTTGTTGAAAAATAAAAATGAGCTGGTTATGGTGGTGCACGCCTGTATCTCAGCACTTGGGAGGTTGAAGCAGGAGGCCACAACTTTGAGACCCGCCAGAATTACATAGTGGGAATCTGTTTCAAAAAACACTAGTAATGGGCTGGGGATTTAGCTCAGTGGTTCAGCAGCCTGCTTTGCAAGTTCAAGGACCCAAGTTCAATCCTCAGTACCAAAATCCCAAAAAAAAAAAAAAAAAAAAAAAAAAGTAAGAAAAAAAATAATACAAGGGGCTGGGGATGTAGCACAGTACAAAGACCCTAGGTTCCACCCTCAATAACTGTCTTTCCCAAAACCCCAAGGGTGAGGTTAAGGTTACAATTTTAAGATGTAAAGGTAGCTCAGGTTTCAAAGAGAAGCTGTACTATCTTGGAAAAAAAAAAAAAGAAGAAAAGGAAAGTGAAGGAAAACTCAGCCTACTGCCAAGAAGCAATGAAGGGTGGCCTAGAGTCCACGCTACAACCAGAGGAAGGACAGCCATAAGAGACAATGCAGTTTAAAAGCCAGGTGTAGGGGCCAGAGATTTAGCTCAGTGGTGCCGCTGCCTGCCTCAAAAGCGCAAGATCCTGAGTTCGATCCCTGGTACCAAAAAGAAAAAGAAAAAAAGCCAGTTGTAAAAGGCTGCTTTCACATTATGAAAGGCTGCATGAGTATTTTATTTTCTTCAGTTTAAAAACAATCATGAATACATACTTCAATGTACTGTGACCTTCCAGGGTTTAAGTATGATAAAACTCTGCTCTGTTCACTTAAAGTACATCTTTAATAGCACGATGAGATAATCAAATGGCAAGTGCATGGCCTGCTACTTCTGCCAGGGCCTGTTGCTACTACAGTATTGCTGGGTTAGGTGCCAGTAGCGTGACCTAGGAGCAGCTCAGTAAAAGGTAGGGACCCACCTCATGAGAGCGAAATTTGGTGTCATCCAGTTTACGCAGGGCATATTCCATATCTTCTTTTCTGAGATATTCAACCATCCCCATTCCATCCTTTTGCACATCTGCATAACAGACATCTCCAGCTTCTCGCATGTGATCTTTCAGGTCCTGCCAGCTGCCTGATGGAGGAAGTCCTAGGCACAGAGAACACAAGAGCCCACATCCTTCAGCCATGTTAACTGCCCTGTTAAAAGCCACTAGTTCATATGTCTTCTCTGTGGGACATAAAACCAGAGAAAAGCACTGAAGCAAGTATGACACACCACCTCAAGAAGCTGGTTCTACACTAATCTTCCAGAGACCAAAACCTTCCCAACAGAGCATCTTATTTATAGGTTTGACATCTGCAAATTTACCTCTTCCTTTTTCCTCCAGTCAATTCCAAACTCCCAAAACCAATTTCCAGTCTTTTCCAATGTGAAGTTTAATCAACGCTAATTACTTATCTGACCAGATTTCCTAGAACATGGAATTTTTGAAAGCAGCCAATGAAATAACCAAGTGTAGCCAAAGGTAACAACACAACAACAAAAATATAAAAAGTATTTTCTTATAGGGTGAATGACCGACAAACTAGACAAAGTACCTCTTAAGAGATCACCAACATTCTTCATTATAGTGGGGGAAAAGATAATATTCAGACGCTAAAACTAGTCGGGAGTCATACAACCCTACCTGATGTCATGAAAGGGAAATGTGCTCCTGCTCTCACAGGCTGTGTTTACCGCTCACAGCTCAGGACTGCAGCCATTTCCTAATAGTTTTCTAAGCAGGATTTCAGAGCAGCATGAAGAGAAAAAAAAAGAATGTATGATATCCTGAAGGAGGGAACACAGTTCTGGGGTTAAGAAATTACAGAAAGACATAAGATAGGCAGGGACTATCACTCTTAAGCACTTGAGAATCTGCTGTGTTGTGGGAAATTCATTCACATCCTAAAAGATGCCAGGCTGCTCAATACATCTCACTCCAGTAGGGCTCTAAAATTTGCCTGCACTGTGCAGAAATTCCCGGTATTAGTATTTCCCACTGTAATAATATTTCAAAAACACATGAACTTCTGAGCTTAGCATTTCATCACTTGTTAACACTAGACAGAAGTGTTCTATACTTGCCTAAACAATGTACAAGATTCCAAACTGTGGGGTTTTGTTTTTTCGGTTTTTTTTAGACAGGTTCTCACTATGTAGTCCAGGCTGGTCTCAAACTCGCAGTGATCCTCCTGCCTCAGCTTCCTGAGTGCTGGGATTACAGGTGTGCGCCACCACGCCCAGCGGCTGGTTTTTCTTTTTAATACAATCCCCAAACCACCATGAAATCTAGCCTTTTTCAGGATCCAAAGTTGGTTAGTTGTTCAAATCTGGCTCCTGTAATAAATATCTTTCTAGCAAGTCTGATACCAAGGTATGTTCCAAAAGAAAATATCTTTAGAATCCCAAATGAAAGGATTTTGCCATTGCCTTTCCTTCTCACCAAGAGAAAACCGTTTATAAGAAACACATTTATGTTCTAGGCCAAGCATTGGTGGCACACACCTGTAATCTCAGCACTCAGGAGGCCGAGGGCAGAAGTTCAAGGGCAGCCTCAACTACAGAGTGAGTGACCCTGTCTTAAAAAACAAAACCAAGGGCCAGGGATTTAACTCAGTGGAACCACCACTTGGCTCACAAGCACAAGGATCCTGAGTTCAATCTCCCTACCAAAAATCCCCACACTACATATTTATGTTCTACCAAAGTTGGACTACTAGTGCAAGCGCAATTTGCAGGACACTGGTAAGCCACAGCAGGGCTTCAGGCTATTACTGTGCATGGGTTATTGAAAAGCCCACATATGTCACATGCTGAGTAAACAGCTAACATTCCTTAGAGGCCAGACTAAAGTAGTTTACAAGCATCATCTCATTCAGTTTGAAAGGAACCATACCTGAAACCAGAACTCGGAAATCAGATCTTCTTGTAGGAGGCCCAGTCCTCCCACCACGGGGCCACCCACCCCGACCTCCATAAGTCCTGGGGAACTCCACACGAAGCCGACACTGGCCATAATCATAACCATTTCTTCCATAAATTGCATCCTCAGCATCTCTGCAAAGAAGTTTAGAGTTAGTGCTACCCAGGAGGCTTGCTATTTCCAATGAGGGACATAAGGAAAGGGAAGAATAACGGCAAAACAAACCAAAACCGAGATCTTGTGCTTTGGATAAACTTTTTCATGGTGTTGAATTAAACTTTACAACTGTTGTACACGTTTTTCTAGGTATCAAATGATAATGGACTGACCAAAAAAAAAAAGACAAAAAAAAAATATATGGGTAAACAGATTACTTATGAGAGGACTAATTCAGAGAAAAAAATAAACTGTTGACAGATTATTACTACCCCTTAAGATTCTTCCATGAAGGCCAGTGTCATAAAGCTTACAGAAAGAAAAACCCTTTCTCAGGAGGGCCAGGAATGTAGCTCAGTGGTGCAGCATCTGCCTGGCAAGCACAAGGTCCTGAGTTCAATTCCTAGTACTGTGGGGAAAAAAATATCAGAAGGCCGGGATTTAGCTCAGTGGTTCTGCTGCCTGCCTCGCGAGTTCAAGGGTGAGAGTTCAAAGGCCCGAGTTCGATTCCCAGTACCCTCCCAAAAAAAGACTCAGAAAAAAAGGTGGTTCAGAAGAAACACAAAGGAGTGTTTAATGATGATGAAAACACAATTTTTCAGTGCACCTTCTCACCAAGGTTTGGAGAATTACACTGTAAAAACCACCAAGCACAATTTCACCAAGAGGAATTAAAAAAAAATTTTTTTTTCTTAGTTGGTGCTGGGGACCAAGCTGTAGGCCTCTTACCTGTTGGGAAAGTGCTATATCACTGAGCTACATCCCCAGACCAAGAGGCAAGAGCTGAGGGCTTCATTCTGTTGTAGGTACATAATTGTTTACCAACATTCCAGGCCTAAAAGCAACAAGACCACATCCAGAGCAACCCCCTAAGGTTTCAGAGAAAACTGTGAATACAAATTGATTTGAATTCAAACCATTCTTCTGCCACTTAGTTTTTACCTAAGGCTAAGTGCTTATTCAAGTTTTTACATCTCTAAAGTGAGCAATATGCCTATCTCACAGGGTTGTTAACATTAAATAAGATATAATGTGCACAGTACTACGTTTGAAACTTGTCACACCTTGGTATCAAAATACAGCTTTTCTGGAACTAAGGGGAAAAACAACAATGTAACTTATTCTACACCAAGTATGTATTCTAAGGACAAATCTTGGACATTAAAACTATTTTGAACTTTTTCTGGAACTAAGGGGAAAAACAACAATGTAACTTATTCTACACCAAGTATGTATTCTAAGGACAAATCTTGGACATTAAAACCCTATTTTGAACCTAACTAGCCAATCTTATCAACAACCCTCTACATTCTCAAATTCCTCATCTGTAACAAAGTGCGGTTAATACCTACCTTGTAGTTTGTTGAAAATGCTAAATATATAACATGGTCCTTCACACATTGGGGCAGCCCATTTGGGACCCCTCCAGTTACTCAGGAGAGATTCCTATTTCCCATTTCTATTCCCCACTAAATTTTCCTACTCTTTAAAAGACACACACACACACAAAAAAAATTAATAATAAAAAAACACAATGGATGTTACTAATTGGGGCACAGCTTTCTCCCATTTAAATGTAAAAATGCCTAGTTCCACTTCTGACGCAAATGTTGAGACGCACAGAATGAGTCCTCAGTGTAGCCGTCAAAAAAACCTCAGAGTAAGGGCCTGGTGTTGTGGCGCGTGCCTGTAATCCCAGCACTGGGAATGTTGAGGATAATAATCACAGCTAGTTCCAGGTCAGCCTGGACTACATAATGACTTCAAAACTAACCTGAACTACATATGAGACCCTGTCTTAAAACAAAACAATGAAACACCTCAGAGTGCTGCCCGCCACTTACTTGGACCTCAGGCGCTTTTTTGGCCCAACCAATACCTCCACCCCAGGCAGGCAGGACACTCTATAGATAACGCTGGCAGTGAGGCAGAGGTGAAACCTTCCTCTAAACCTTGCCTCGAAAACAGAGTAGGCTATTTAACCCCGAACGCAGTGACGAACTGCAGTTTTGAAAGTTCTTGGTGCAGAACAGACTATGGTGGGACGAGTCTCTGTCTCCAAAAGAAGAAAAAAAAAAGCTTCTGGTCCTTTTACGGCATGAGGGCCTTCAGTGTTTGCAGAATCACCAAAGAGCCGCTGGTAAAGGTTTCCAGAGGCTCCGCAACTCGCGGCGTCTAACATCTGGCAGGGCCTCCCTAAAGGAGAATGAAATCTCCGAGGCTGAGAAGTCTCCTCAGACCCTTCCCAGGGCCGGACTCTGGCTCTGCGCGGAGAGGGTGCGCACAGGTGGAGGTGACCTCCATCGGAGAGCCCCTTCCACCCCACTCTCAAAGGCACCACAACCTCCTGCCTGCTCCCCCCTCACCGAAGTTCGGGCCACTTTTCCCGTTAGTTTTCTCCAAGGCTGGTTCGGGGCCCGAGGTTTTGGAGGCCAGGGCCCCTTCCCCTTCAGAGGGCGCCTCCCCAGTCGCGAGGAAGAGAGCGCTAATTTTCCCCACCCTGGGGCGCGTTTGAGCGGGCTCTGGCCCGCCGAAGGATCAGGTTTTGTGTTTTTAACTAAAATAAAAATAAAGGAAGTGACGACGGAGCAGGGGACCGCCCGAAACCCGCGAGGAGAAGAGGCCGCCTCGTCCACCCGGGGGCGCCGAGAGGGGGGGTCTGTGCCGAG
>NW_022900924.1:9637328-9695146 GCF_012274545.1 Fukomys damarensis | reverse complement strand
TCGGGTCCCCCCGCAGCGTCCCCGCGGGCTCGGAGGCGCTCAGCCGCACTGCATTGTGGGAACGTGGGACGGAAGCGAAAGGGTCGACGGAGGCTACAGGAATCCTCTTAAAGGGGACGCGGCCGTGATGACTGCGCGTGCGCAAGGGTCGGCGCCGTCTGTAGGTGCTGGCGAGCTGAGGAAGCGTGAGGGAAAGGGTAGCATTTAGAATTTAGTGCCTAAACACCGTTCGCTAGCCAGCCGCGCTGATTGGACGAGAAACTTGGGCTTCTTGCGGCTCTGTTTCTCCCTCTATAGCGCCGCCTACTGCGCAGGCCGTGGCGAGCATTCTGAGGTGACGCGGGAAGCGCCCTAGGCGGGCGCGCGCAGCTCTCCCTGCATTTCGGGCGCAGCACAGGGGCCGACTCAGCAGCTTGTGGACCGAAACCCAGCCGCAGCCTCAGGTCAGAAGCCCTCCGGGCCACCTGTCCCCACTTTACAGTTTCTTAGAACTGACGGGGCGGCCACCCTACGATGGTCTCCCGAGACGAGGGTGTGAAGACCCCGTAAGAACTATTACAGCCATCGCTATAGAGTGTCTCTGGCGATTTGTGCTTTTCACCCTCATCTAGGATACCCGCCCCGCTTTGTTTCAAGGGAGAAACCTGAGGTCTCAGAGAAGGGTTGGGATTAGAACCCAGCCCCAGGCCCCTTCTAAAAACAGTGCGGGACCTCAGCTGCGCACACACCTTGCCGCATTTCCACAGACACGGCCAATAATGCGTCCTATAGTTCCATTAAGTCTTCATCTAAAGGTTAGTCATATAAAAATGAAACTTCGCTGGGCGTGGTGGCGCACGCCTGTAATGCTACCACTTGGGAGGCTGAGGCAGGATTGCCTTGAGTTTGAGGCCAGCCTGGGCTACATAGTGAGTTCAAAGCCATCCAGCACGACAAAGTGAGAACCTGTCAACAACAAAAAGGTAGTTGATTTCTCGTTATACTACCCTTGAACTTGTTAAAATGAAAACAAAAAATTGTTTACCCAGAAATAACTTGAATATATAACCTTTTTGGAAGCTAAGTTGATAGTATACATAGAACTTTGATACACAAATACTCTGGCCTCACAATTCTGCTTGTAGGATTTTATCACTAAAGAAATTATTAAAATAACATCTATTTTTAGCATTGTATTATGTGCAATTAAAAAAAAGTTAAACTGGGCGGGGGATTTAGCTCAGTGGTGCTGCACCTGACTCACAAGTGCAAGATCCTGAGTTCGATCCCTGGTACTCCGCCTCCAAAATAAATAAATATTTAAAAAGTTAAACTTATGTGCTGGTTATGGTGGCACACATGTGTGATACCAGTACTTGGGAGGCTGAGGCAGCCAGATCGCTGCAACTTTGAGGCCAGCTCTACTACCTAGTGAGTTCAAGGACAGCCTGAACTACTCATAGCAAGATCCTATCTCAAAACAACAAATAATATTTAAAAATTTAAACTCCTTAGGCAGTGGTTCAACACAACACTAAAGTTACACAAGTAATGTTTTTAATATTAAGGTCACGCTATAATTAAAGCAAATTTTGAATGGTATATAGTACATAGACATAAGTATATTCTAATGGGATCTTTTAAGCTGGTTAACCCTGGTTGTCTGTATATAAAAAAATGCATCCGTGAAAAAAAAAATGCATCTGTGGAAACTTCACTTTTGCCAGGTGTGGGACAGGTCTGTAATGTCAGCACTGAAGCAGGAGGATCACTGTGAGATCAAGGCCAGCCTGGGTTACCTAGTGAATTCAAGGCTAGCTTGAACTACATTGTAAAATCAAATTATGGGCTAGGGATTTCGCTCAGTGGCACAGCACCTACCTGGCAAGCTCGAAGTCCTGAGTTTGATCTCTGATACCAAAAAGAAAATTATTACTGAAACTATCATCATAGTTCTAATTATACACACACACACACACACACACACACACACATATGCAATATATATGCATACATACTTTTATATATTAACTGCTTACAACAAAGCATAGAAGAAAACCTTTCAGATGTTTATAGTGATTTTTCTAATTTGTGGAGAAATCATCTGATGGCAATGATTTATCTATTATACGTTTATGTATTTATCAAATTATCTAATCTGCATGTAATATTTTTATAACTGGAATAAAACTAATATATTATTTATAAAATGAAACAGTAGGACTGTAGGTTGTATTCTGGATTATATAATGCTTCTAGATATTCTTTGCTGGGTTTCCAAAACCAAGCAGGAAAGATCCTTAGGCAAATGTCATCTTGAGTTCAAGTATGCAGTCTTACAGGAGCTCATGTATCCTACAGGCATTCCAAAATTCAGATGTCCCTTCAGTTGGGGAGATGTACTTAAATGGACTAATATTCTCTCAGTCCTGTCACTTTATCACATCTATGATTGTTGCATGGGAAGCTTAAAAAAAAATAGCCAGGCAAGTTACCCATGCCTATAATCTCAGTACTTGGGAGGTTGAAGCAGGAGAATTCCCATGAGGATTAAAGCCAACCTAAACTACATAGTGAGTTCAAGGCCAGCCTGAATTAGCAAAACTCTATCTCAAAAAATAAAAAGGGCTGGGTGTGGTAGAGCATTTCTGTAATCCCAACACTTGGAAAGCCTGAGGTTGAAGGATGGATCTCTGTGAGTTAAGAGGCCAGCCTGGGCTACATAGCAAGTTAAGGACAGCTTGGTGACACATTCCTGTAATCCATTACTCTGGGAGGCTGAGTCAGGAAGATCTCAAGTTTAAGCCCATCTTGGATAATTTAATGAGACCCAGTCTTAGAACATAAAAGAGGGAGAGGATTGGAAATACAGTTCAGTGTGAAGGCCCTATATCCTATTACTGGGGGAAGAAAAAGGCACCCATGGAGTAATATCTACATTATCCATAAATGGTTTTGGAGTTGGATTCTCAGTGTCTTGGATATGCCAGGGAGCTCAGATTAACCAAAAGGTAAATATAGGGTAAGTCAAATGGCCTAACCACGGGGTAAGTTACCCAGGAAAGTAACAGGGTAGCATGACAGGTATAGGAGTGATTACAGTATAGGGAAACCATGGCGATCATCCCAGCAAGACATGCCCATGGCCTGACTGGTGTAAAAAGATGGGAAGGACCTAGGGACATAGCTCAGTAGTAGCATATACACTTGCTGAGGAGGAGGAGGAAATCCCAGGACTAGAAGATGGACTAGACTTGTGAGCTGAGGAAGGAGAAGACATTGAAGTTGATTCTCGGGTTCCTGGCTTGGGAAACTGGTTGGGAGGGGTATCATTCTAAGACAGAAAATAAAACAGAAGGGAAGTAGAAGGAATTGATCTGCAGGAGGAGTAGCTGATCTGTATAGGATAGATGAGGATGAAATGTATGTGGAGGACATAAGGAAGAGGTGCAGTGACAGCATGGCATGGTGGTCCATGCCCATAATCCTAGCACTGTGGTAGGCTGCAGTAGGAGGATCCCAATTTTAAGGCTAGTCTGAACAATTTAGCAACTTACCAAGACCCTGCCTCAAAATAAGAAATGTCTGGGATGTAGGCCTGTGTTCAAGCCCCAACTCTAAAAAAAGAAAAAGAAAGGTATCATGGTCCCAGGCTCTGTGCCCTGTCCAATACAAATAGATACCCAGCTATATGACATCTAATATTGGTCATTCCTCAGGTACTTGGGATAGGACTTCCCTTCATACAGGGAGAAGTTTTCACTTAAAATATATGGAAACGTGAGCCAGCCATGTGGCACACACCTGTAATCCCAGCACTAGGGAGGCTGAGGTAAAAGGATCACTGCAAGTTCCAAGCCAGCCAGAACTACATAGCAAGGCTCTGTCTCAGAAAACCAACCAAACAAAATATATAGAGAAGCTTGATAAATACTCATTATTCCTAATATGATAATAAGAATGGTACCAATGGGCTTGTCCTCAGTGTGAAAAGCCTTTGAAATTGGTAGAGCTAATGCACTTCCCACCGAAAGCTATTCACTGTCTTGGAGAGAGGAGGGCACTGCCCAATTAAAAAACAAAAAAACACCTGGGATAAAACATCCTGCAAACCTGCCCATCTGGTTTTCTCTCCCTTTCCCTGTGACATCAGTCCCCTCTGCCATCCCAACAAAATGTTCCCTTCCATACTGGGCTCAGTCCTTGAGCCCTTCCCAGACCAGGGGCCTTGGCCAACAGTAGGTACAAGGAGAAGTGATAAGAGTAAACCATCAGTGGGAAAAATGAGTCCACTTGGAGAAGGGCGTCCAGGCTGGCAGGGAGAGAACTGGGCTGGGTCGCTGGGGAATGTGTTCCTTTGGAAGCAGCCGGGGAGCCTGCTCTGCCACGTGCCTCTATGTGACATGGAGTGAAATAAAACATCTCTGGGCTAGGGGGTGACTTGGTGGAAGTGCTGCCTAGCATGTTTGAGGCTCTGACTGATCCTCAGCACTGCAAACAAACAAGCAAAAAATATAATAATTAAGAAAAATAAAACATTTACGTAGAGCTACATAAGAACTGAGCTATGAAGGGGAGAATCAGCCACAGAATTTGAGATTTAGAGTCTGGCAGGGGAGAACAGAGAGCTTAAGGGAAACAAGTGCCAAGTGTGGGAGGATGAGCAGACAGAGATGGGAAGATAATTCCAGGAGATGTGCAGTGTTGTGAATGTAATTCCCCTTTGGTCTTTTCTTAAGGGACTGCAGAAAGTCTTTTAACATTATTTTTCAGTTATTTTTGGATAACGAAGGAATGCACAGGGCTAAACAGGTGGGAAGACAAGGCCTGGTTTTATATGAGGTTATTTAAAGCAATGAGCATACTGAGTTTGTAGCAGCTTGGTTGCTTTATTTTTGCTAATTTGTTATATTCTGAGATGGAGTCCTCAAATAGTTATTTATTTGCCCCTTTTAAAATTTATTTTCCAATAGCTTCTCATATCAGGACTTCCTTTTGTGGATTCTCAGGCTTCAAGCATCAACAAATGTAGTCAGGCATGGTGGTCACACATGTATTCCCAGCACTCTTTGGAGGCTGAGGCAGAAGGAACACAAATTCAAGACCAGCCTGGGCAATTAGTGACTTAAGGAGGTCCTGTTGTACAATAAAAAAGAGGGCTAGCCGGGGATTTAGCGCAGTGGTTCTGCCTCCTGCCTCGCAAGCACAAGGACCTGAATTTGATCCCCGGTAATCCCCCCCCCAGCAAAGAAAAAGAGGGCTGAAGATGTAGTTCAGTGCAAAGGTCCTACAAAAAAGAAAAAAAAAAACATGAACCATTGCCTCCCCACTCCCTAACTGCCCCCCTCTCTCCCTTGAATCTGAGCCTGCAAAATTCTAAAAGATGTATGAAAAATATTTTATAGGACTTAGGCATGATGACACATACCTGTAATCCTAGCATTTGGGTGGCTAAACAGGAGGACTGCCAAGAATTTGAGGCAAGCCTGGGCTACTGCGTGAGACCCTGTCTCAAAACACACACACACACACACACACACACACACACACACACACACACACACACGCGCGCGCGCGCGCGTGCGCGCACAATAATAGTAGTAGTAATAGTAGTAGTTAATAAGCCAGGTGTGGTGGCACATCCTGTCTTAACAAATACAAAAAATGAGCTGGCTGGGCATGGTGATGCACGCCTGTAATCCCAGCACTTGCGAGGCTGAGGCAGGAGGCCTTCAGCCAGTTCAAGGCCAGTCTGGGCTACATAGTGAGTTCAAGGCCAGTGTGAACTACATAGCAAGACCTTGTCTGAAAAAAAATTTTTTTTAAATTTATTTTCTGAGCCAGGAATTCCTGACTCACAACTCAGAACTTTTCCCTAAATGTTTTATAATCTGTCACATAACTTGGAAACTTATAGTATGACATAGTAAACCAGAAACACAAGGATGGTATAAAAAGATTAATGAATGTGCTAAGGATGTTTTTATGTAGTGAAAGGACGCTTTGTTGAGTAGAACCCTTTTTTTGTTAGTAAGTAGGAGTCAAATTTAGGGGCACTCTACCACTGAGCTTTGTGTTTTGTTTCGTTTTGTTTTACTTTCCAGTACTGGGGATAGAACTCAGGTTCTTGAGCTTGTGAGGCAGGTGCTGGAACCACTGAGCTAAATCTCCAGCCCACCACTCATTTTTTTTTTTTTAGATCAGGTCTTGGTAAGTCACTAAACTGTCAGGGCTGGGCATGAATGTGTGATCCTCCTATCTCAACCTCCCAGGGTGCTGGTATTACAAGTGTGGACCACCATGGCAGACTCCAAATAAATTAGATTTTAATGACTAAATAGATTTTATTTATTTATTTGTTTGTTTGTTTGGTACCAGAGATCGAACTCGGGTCCTTGTGCTTGCGAGGCAGGTGGCGGAACCACTGAGCTAAATCCCCAGCCCGAATAAAGATTTTAATGAACCATATCCATATAATTTGGTAGTCACCTCCAAGACAAACACATTCCCTAAAGGTTAAAATAATATATGCTGTACTGTATGTGGAAAATATCCAGAAGAAGGAAAATAGTTGTCGTGATGCCTACCTGTACCCCAGCACTCTAGGAGAGGCAGGAGGATCTAAGGTTCAAGCCCAGCCTGGGCAACTTAGCAACTTAGGGACCCCTTGTCTAACAATAACAAATAAATAAATATGTGCTGGGGATGTAGCCTAAAACAGGGACAAAACCAAGAGCTAAGAAACTTCTAGGCCACAAGAACACACACACACACACACACACACACCCCCGCTAACACATGCACAGTGGCTGAATTTCCTTGTGTCTGGCTGAGGCTGGCTCTCCTGGAAGCACGTGTGCAGGGCCTCTGTGAATGTCACATTGACAAACATTCCCTGAAGCTAGGCAGCTGGGGACTGTCTCTTGTTGTGCACATCTTTCTCTCAGTAGCTGCCAGTTTGTCTTGCTGGGGCATATGGGTGGGGGGCTTAATGTAAGTTTATTTTACATAACCAAGTGAATAAAATCAAGAAAAAATAAATTCAATAGATAGTAGAATTCAATGTGGTCTCATACACTCTGCAGAAGTGGAGCCTGATTTGGAGGGTAATCCTAATGTCCAAGTAGACACCTATTTGGGACTTGTGACTGCAGCGACATGGAATCATCTTGCTGTCAGTCTCCTTAACCCCATAGTCAGGTCTTTCAGATCCATAAAAACAATTGCAAAGTGTATGCCCTTCTTTCTAGCTTTTGAGCAGCCTTCCTTCATTAGTCACTTCTTTCAAGGTTGCATCCATCCAAGTGTATATCTGTAGCTCACTGGACCAGAAATTTGAGCAGAACTCATCCACTGTCTTTGTTAGTGGTGAAAACCCACAGCAGTGGGCATTGTCTTCTCAGGGTTGACTGGCTTCTTTGGCTCCTTAATTTCCTTCTGGACAATACACCATTCACCCACCATCTTCTTTCTTCAGCCAGCCAGACTCTTGCCCTGACCTCCAACCCCTGCGGCTAGCATGCACAGAAGGGGTACACTTGCAAGTGCCAGCACAAAGCAAATTTTTTCCCTTGTGGTATGCTGCAACCCCAGCTCTAAGAGCCCAAGGTGTGACCATTGCATCTGGCACTTTGATGGCTTCCTCATTTCTTGTCTGCTCAACATTTGTTCATTCATTCCACCAATATGTATTGAGCTACAGAACCAACCACCTGGCTCTGTGTTGGGTGCTGAATGCTGGGGATCAATGGCGACTAAGAAGCTGGATTCCCAACACTCTGGGAGGCTGAGGCGGGAGGATCAAAAATTGGAGCTCAGCCTGGACAACTTAGGGATTTAGTGAGACCTGGTCTCAAAATAATTTAGGGGGCGGGTATTAGGGATTGAACTCAGGACCTTACGTCTGCAAGTCCAAATAATTTTTTTAAAAGGGCTGAGAATGTAGATCAGTGTGAATCCCCTGGGTTGATTCCCCCATAAGGGGGAAAAAGTGAATAAGATTCAAATTTTGTCTTCATCTCAGTCACAGCCAACTAAAAAGGCAATTAAAATTTAATGAGATATAGGCTGGGGTTTGGCTCAGTGGTTTTGCTGCCTGCCTTGCAAGGGCCTGAGTTCAATCCCTGGTACCAAAAAAAAAAAAAAAAATTTAAGTGAGATATGTGCTATAAGACATACACAGGTATACCTGTAACTTTTTGGGGAGGAGCATGATACTAGGGATAGAATCCAAGAATGCACTACCACTCAGCTGTATCCTTAGCACTTTTTTTGTTTGTTTGGTGTTTTTGTTTTTGTTTTTGTTTTTTTGAGACGGGGTCTCACTATATAGTCCAGACCGCCCTGGAACTCACTATGTAGCCTAGGCTAGTCTCGAACTCACAACTATCCTCCAGCCTCAGCCTCCTGAGTGCTGGAATTACAGGTATGTGCTACCATCCCTGCCTGGCCCTCAGCCCTTTTTATTTTATTTTATTTTATTTTATTTATTTATTTAGGTACTGGGTATCGAACTCCGGTCCTTGTGCTTACTCAGCAGGCAGCAGAACCACTGAGCTAAATCCTTGGCCCATCAGTCCTTTTTATTATTATTATTATTATTATTATTATTTTTAAAATTTGAGATGATATCTTGCTGAATTTCCCAGGCTGGCCTTGAATTTGCAATCCTCCTGCCTCAGCCTCCAAAGTAGTAGGGATTACAGGTGTGCACCACCATACCAGCTTCCTGCATCTTAGCCCTGGCTGAGGGGAGGGTTTAGAGATGACTGTGGAAGAGGTGGCTTCTAAACTGAGACCTGAAGAACCAGATGGTATTAGGCAGGCAAATGAGAGAAGAAAAGCATTCCAGACAGAAGGGAAAACATGTGCAAAGAAAGCTCAGAAAACAGAGAGAGCTTGGTGCTTTGAGGAAGGTACATACATAGTTCCCCACAGTTAGGGCATAAGGCGGGGGTGGCTTGTTCTTTCTCACTCCACAGCCTCAAGGAATTAATGGTGAGAGGCCCTAACATACATCAGAGCCCAGCTGGGTCAGATTATACATGTAAGTCCTAAGTGTTTCAGCTGCTCAATAGAAATCAGTGTGAGTTGCCTTTACCATACAAATGTTTATTGTATATCCTTGAATAAGATGATTGTAAAGGGGACTCAAAGCTCAGGCTGGGGGGGTGGGAGGAGCCTAAGAGGAGTTTGGTCTCACAGTCTCCAAAGGGAAGCTATGAATAGCAAAAGGGAGCTTGTTTGGAAGCCAGAAGGACCTCAGAAATGTAGTGAACAAAAATCCAGTGATTCCTCCTGGTCTGAGGAGGAAGGGCCTTGGGGGTAGCTGGATTCAGAATGCTGGGATGTTTATTAATGATCACCCCGTAAATGAAAGTGACCTCAGGGACCATCAAGAAGGGGACATATCAAGTTGAGGGTGGAGCTCAGTGTCTGGTGCTCATCTAACATCTGCAAGTTCTATCCTAAGTTCTATCCCCAGCACTGCAGGAGAAAGGAGCAAGGGGCTTGTTAAATGTGCAATGCATAGTTCTAGTTGTGAATATTATGCAGACATTAAAAAGAAACGAGGATCTCCAAAATATGTATGGAATTCCTCCCGTGTGCACTGCTAGGGACCCAGCAAAGGAGACAGAGTATCCTCTGAAGAGGGGCCCAACTACCTCCACACCTGCCCTTGGCCTTCACTATTCGCCTCCAGTAGCTTCCCATCACCCACCACTCCTCAGCCTGCTTCTCTAGGTTCCACTGTGCTAGAAGTCTGCCTCTTTCTTCTGGGTTTTTGCCCAGCTACTACTCCCTAGAAACTGTTTCTCTCACCTCTGCCTTCCCAGTCTTTGCCTGGCCAGGCTATCCACAGTCATCACTCTTCAGGTGACTGACCAGTGGTGGTGCCCAGACCATTGTGACACAATCTAGAACTTTCCTCCCCATCTGTTTCTCTGAGAGACCTCCCCCCCCCAGGCTCCTCTAAGACCCTCAGAGGGCATATATTGTCTGCTAATATTGCTAGACACATTTTAGAATCATCTTATCTAGTTCTATATGGCATCCTGTTTGGTATTTTTATTAGGAAGGTGTTAAATCTGTAAGTTTAGATAGCAAAGTTTTTATCATTTTTCCAATATTTGGTCTTCTCATTCAGAAACTTGGTATCATTTTCTATTTATTCACATTGTCAAAGGAAAAAATTATATTTTGATTTAGTAATCTTAACTGGCTTAAGAATGGTCATTTCATTGAGACAATAATTAATGTTAAGTTAAATAAATCAGACACACAAGATTAAATATCACATAGTTTCTGTTATATGAGAAAACTAAAAATATAAATGAAGTAAAATAAAAGATAGGAAACAAGGAGACAGAACTTTTGCAAATGGGAAGAGGACCAAGAGGTGGAGGGAGTGGGTATGGGACCAAAAGGGGAAGAAGAAATTAAAAGAATTAAGATGTATTATGTACACTCCCAGCACTTGGGAGGCTGAGGCAGGAGGATCACTTTTGAGTATAAGGCCAGCTGTACTACTTAACTCAAAACCAGCCTGAATGACATGGCAAGACCTTGTCTCAAAAAGGGAGGGGGATAAAAATAAATGTGTTATATACATGCACCAACTCCTCATGATGAATGTAATCATTACATACAAACATGTACTAATAAATTTTTTTAAAGAATGTTCATTTCAAGGTTACTTTCCTTGTTAGATGGTGTGTAGGGACACAGAACAATAAGCATCAGGTTGCTTGAGGGTACTTTTCATAATGTGGGTTTTTTTCTTTTTTCACACTGCTGGGAATGAAACCCAAGGCTTCATGCATGCTAGGCAAGCACTCTACTACTGAGCTAGCTACATCCGCCGCCCTACATTTTGATTTTTAATCTGGGGTCTTGTGCAGGAGTTTAGTCCAAAACAATTGGCCTATTTTTTTATTTGTTTTTTGGGGCTTTTTTTTAGACAGGATCTCCCTATGTAGTTGAAACTGACCTGGAACTCACTATGTAGTCCAGGCTGGTCTTAAACTCACAGCAATCTTCCTGTCTCAGCCTCCTAAGTGCTGGAATTACAGGCGTGTGCTACCATGCCCAGCTGGCCTCTTACAATTTTTTAAAATTTTTTATTTATTTTTTTGGTACCGGGGATTGAACTCGGGTCCTTGCGCTTGCTAGGCAGGCCACCGAACCGCTGAGCTAAATCCCAGGCCCTACAATTTTTATTTAGCAAATGTGAGGTATAAGGGTATATATACAAGTCAAGGAAGACTTCTAGATTTCTTTCCTGAGTACCAGGAAGAATGGAGTTGCTAATTACAGTGATGAGGAAGACTACAGATACAGAGCAGCAGGTTTAGGACTAAAACAGAACTATTTGGGGGTCTGTTAGGTTCAGGATGCTTATTATCCCAGAGATATTTCAAATAGGACTCGGAAAAATGGAATGGGCATTCAGGGGAGAAGTCTGAGGTGGAAATATAAATTGAGAGCTGCGTGCATAGAGGTGATATTTAAAGCTGTGAGAAGTGGCCCAGTAGGAAGGGCTTGGGCCACACCTTCTTATAGGGATCAGGGCGAAGAGGTGGAAGAGGTAGGAGAGTGAGGAACAGCCAATGAGGTGGGAACACGGAGAGTTCAGGGATCCTCAAAGCCAAGTAAGGACCCTCATGAGTTTAGGGAGGAAGAGAACAACTGGGACAAGTCCATCAGGGAGGAGCACTGAAGAACCAGCGGTACGTGTAGGAGCTGTTTTGGTGCCCTGGATTAGAGAGATTGAGAGGAGACAGTGTGAACGACTCATGGAAGAGAGCAGAGCCATAGTGCAGGTAAGGGACTTTGATAGTGCTAGGGACCAGGCCCAATCCCTTTAGTACACTAGGCAAGCCATCTGCCACTGAGCCACACACCTAGCTCCAGAAGGCTTTTAGGAAGAAGGAGGGGAGATTGGGGATTTAACCCAGAGCCTTCACTCTGAGCCATATCCCCAGCATTTTTTTGTTGTTGTTTTTTTGTTTTTTGTTTTTTGTTTTTTGTTTTTTGTTTTTTGTGAGAGAGTCTTGCTAAATTGCCCAGTCTAGGCTACAGCTTGCTAACTTGCTATCCTCCAGGCTCCAGAAGCTTTTCTTTTTCTTTCTTTGTTTTTTTTTGTATCCAGCATGTTTGTAGGCTGATGGGAATAATTCAGTACAAAGGGGAAAGGGATGATTTGAGAAAGGAAGAATGGGTGTTCACAAGTGAGTGAGAGGAGACAGATTTCAGCACTCCTGGCTTTAGACAGGAGCCTGAACAGTTTGTGCATGGTAACTGGAGGAGAGGCAGAGGGTGCACACAGATGTGGGTTGGCAAGTACAGACGGTGGTGGGAACACATGGACGCTCATTAAAAGATTGAAGTACAGGGCCAAGCACAAGGTCCTGAGTTCAATCCCCAGTACCCCCCCAAAAAAGACATACAAGCAGCAGCAAGATATATCATGTACAATTACTAATTCCCTACAATGAATGTTATTATACATTTCTAAAATATCCCAATTTAAAAAGAATGGCTTCTGCCTGCAGTCTCAGCTACTTGTGAGGCTGAGATAGGAGGATTGCTTGAGCCCAGGAGCTCCAAACCAGTCTGGGCAACATAGACTCCAGGGGTGGGGGGGGCATTAGTAATTATAGTGTAAAAAGCTTATTAAGGACTTTATAAAGCAGGTAACAAACATTTAGTACAGGGCTGGGGATATAAATCAGTGGCAGAGCCACTACTTAGCATGAGCCAGTCCCATGATTCAATCTCCAGGAACCAAAAAAAGAAAGGAAAAAAATAAACTAGGTGTGGTGGTGCATGCCTGTTATCCCAGCTTCTCGGGAAAATGACGCAGGAGGGTCATGAGTTTAATGCAAGTGTGGATAACTTAGTGAGACCCTGTCTCAAAATTAAAAATAGTCCTCTATCACCACTCCTGTTCAACATAGTTCTGGAAACATTAGCCACAAAATTGTGGCTAATAGATAAGAGAAAGAAATAAAAGGAAAAAAGGTAGGAAAGGAAAAAGTTAAACTCATTATTTGCTGACAATATGATACTCTACATAGAACACCCAAAAAACTCTGCCAAAAGACTTCTAGACTTAATTGACAGATTCAGTAGAGTAGCTGGATACATGGTCAACACTCAAAAACCAAATAGCCTTCTTGTACACAAATAACATATTCACTGAGAGAAAAATTAGGGAAACAATTCCTTTCACAATAACATCCCCCCAAAAAAAGAAATATCTAGGAATCAATCTAATGAAGCATGTGAAATACCTCTACATTGAGAACTACAGCACTCTGAGAGATCAAAGAGGATATAAGAAAATGGAAAGACGCCAGGCGTGGTGGTGCAGGCCTGTAATCCCAGCACTTGGGAGGCTAAAGCAGGAGGATCACTGTGAGTTTGAGACCAGCCTGGGCTCCACAGTGAGTTCCAGGTCAATCTCAACTACATAGTGAGACCGTCTCAAAAAACAAAAAAAGAAAATGGAAAGACATCCCCTGTTCCTGGATAGGAATAACCAATATAGTGAAAATGGCCATACTTCCAAAACTGCTATACAAGGGCTGGGGCTTTAGCTTAGTGGTTCCGCCACCTGCTTTGCAAGCACAAGGTCCTAAGTTTGATCCCCAGTACAAAAAAAAAAAAAAAAAAAAAAAAAAAAAACCCCAACTATACAGATTCAATGCAATCCCAAATGAAATCCCAAAAAATTCATTTGGAACCAGAAGAGACCTAGAATAGCAAAAGCAGTTCTAGGCAACAGACGTGGCAGGAGGTATCACAATTCCCAAATTAAAACTATATTACAAAGCCACTGTGATTAAAAACAGCATGGTAGTGGCAAAGAAACAGACCCAAGGATCAGTGGAACAGATTAGAAGATACAGAAAACAACTTCAGACATACTCAGCTACCTCATCTTTGACAAAGGAGCTAACCATCCTCACTGGAGATGCTTTTTTTTTTTTTTTTTTTTTTTTTTTTTTTTTTTTGGTACTGGGGATCAAACGCAGGTCCTTGTGCTTGTGAGGCAGGCAGTGGAACCACTGAGCTAAATCCCCAGCCCAATATAGCCTCTTTAATGATTGGTGTTGGAAAAACTGGATTTCAACCTGCCAAAGATTAAAACTAGACCCCTATCTTTCACCATACACTAAACTAAAATCAGAGGGGATTAAAGATCTAAATATTGGGGCCAGGGATTTGGCTCAGTGGTTCCACTGCTTGCCTTGCAAGCACAAGGACCAGAGTTCGATCCCCAGTACCCCCGCAAAAAATCTAAATATTAAAACAGACGTAGGGCTGAGGATTTAGCTCAGTGGTTCTGCCACCTGCTTCACAAGTACAAGGGCCTGAACTCAATCCCCAGTACCAAACAAAAACAAATAAATATTAAAACAGAAACACTAAACTTGCTGGAAGATAGGTAGAACATGTGAAGATATTGGCATAGGAAAAGACTTTATGAACAAATCCTCAGTAGCACAGGAAGTAGCACAAAGAATCAACAACTGGGATCTCATCTTATTAAAAGGCTTCTGCACTGAAAAGAAACCAACAGAGCTAAGAGACAACCTACAATGTGGGAAAAGTATTTTACCAGCTGTTCCTCAGACAAAGGTTACTATCTAGAATAAAGAACTAAAAAAATCAGACCCCCCCCAATTAAAAAATGAGCATCTGAAATGAACACATTTCTCAAAGAAGGAAAAGCAGCAAATAAACATTTGAAAAAATGTTCAACATCACTGGTCATTAGAGAGATGCAGATGAAAACAACACTGAGATTTAACTTTAACCCAGAAAGAATGGCTGCTGTCAAGAAATCAACCAATAACAGGGCTGAGGATTTAGCTCAGTGGTTCCACTACCTGCCTTGCAAGCACAAGGACCCGAGTTTGATCCCAGTACCAAAAAGAAAAGAAAAGAAATCAACCAATATTATATGCTGGCAGTGTTGTGGGGAGAAAGGAACCCTTCTCCATTGTTGGTAATAGTGCACACTGTGATGCAACCACTGTGGAAATCAGTATGGAGATACCTCAAAAAAAGTACGATTAGAGGTCCCATCTGACTCAGCTATTCCTCTGCTGGGTATCTCTCCAAAAAAATTAAAAGAATCATACCACAGTGATATATATGGACCCATGTTTATAGCAGCACAGTTTGTAATAGATAAAACTTGGAAACAGCCCAGTTGCCCATCAACTGAAGACTGGATAAAGAAGATTTTTTTTTTAATAAAATTGAGTGCTACTCAGCCATAAAGACATTTGTAGCTAAATGGATGCACGTTGAAGCCATACTCTTTGTTTTGTTTTGGTTTGATTTTTTGTTGTTTTTTGTTTTTGGAACCGGGGATCGAACTCAGGACCTTGCACTTGAGAGGCAGGTGGTGGAACCACTGAGCTAAATTCCCAGCCCTGGTTTCAGTTTTTTTTTTTGGTACTCAAACTCAGGACCTTTTGCTTGCAAGGCAGGCATGGTGCCACTGAGCTAAATTCCTGGCCCAAGGCCATACTCTTAAGTAAAATAATAGGACACACATGTGTAAATACCAAATAGTTTCTCTGGTGTGAAAAAGTGAGTGTAAATAAGGACCAAAATGTATAATTGATAATGTGAAATAGGAAGAAAAGGTTTAAAGGAATATGGGAAGTGAGAGGAGTAGGGGAATGGAAAGAAGTGAAAAGAAAAAATAAGAGAAAAGGAAAAAATGGAAACAAAGTCTTTGTAAATAGGGAAGGGTGGAGTGGGTGGAGGGAGGGCAGAGGAATAAAAGGTTGAAAGGAATATGGGAAGTGAGAGGAGTAGGGGAATGGAAAGAAGTGAAAAGAAAAAATAAGAGAAAAGGAAAAAATGGAAACAAAGTCTTTGTAAATAGGGAAGGGTGGAGTGGGTGGAGGGAGGGCAGAGGAATGGGGAAAAAGTAAGAACCAAGATCTGTCATGTAAAGGTACAAGATCCCAATGATGAATGTAACTGTATTTTATACCTAAAATGTACCAATAAACTTAATGAAATTAATAATAAAAAGGGATGGGGATATACTTCAGTACTCCTTGAGTTAAATCCTTAGTAAGGAAAAGAATACAATGTGTACAGTGTGATAGGTATCATATGACTATGGATATATATGCATATATGTGTGTGCATATATATTCAGTGGTACCTTGGTTCATGAATTTAATTTGTTCCATGATTTTGGAAAAGATAGCCTCATTTGTGTTTGTGTGGGAAAAATGGCCAAAGTCATGTTTGTCACCTGATGTAGAGTTTGCAAACAAAAACAAAACTTTGCCAAATGCTTTTGTTTGTGAACCAAATTGTTGTAAATAAAAGCATTCTTGAACTGAGCTACCACACAGGTACTACTGTGTGTGTGTGTGTGTGTGTGTGTGTGTGTGTGTATGCACACATATTCACATATGCACAAAAAAAGGTCTAGATGTAATTAGGGTAAAATATTAACAATAGTTATCTCTATACTGTTAACTATTTATATTTTTGTGTTTTTCTGTATTTGTATTTATTATTTTTGTAATTTTTGGAGGGGGTACCAGGGATTGAACTCGGTTCCTTGCGCTTGCAAGGTAGGCCACCGAACTGCTGAGCTAAATCCCTGGCCCATATTTTTGTAATATTTAATAAAAAATGGTATCAGGAAAGAAAACTGATTGGTTAAAATATCTGTAAATATTCCACACATAGGCCACTGTGTTCTCTCTTGCATAGTGGCCCATCCTCATGCTGTAGGGTGTACTTCCTTTCCTAATTTACTTGGTCCAAACTTGTCTGCGGAGCCTGTTTCTTTTCCTACCTTTAATAAAACTTTGCTACTGTTTAATAAAAAAAATTTCCATATGTGGAATGGTCCTGACATTGAGTCTGAGAAAATGATCAGAGAATACTGTCAGTTGAATAAGCATTACCTTTCCATCTACATGTGCTCCTCCCTTGGTGGTGTGATCTCATCCTGTCCCATGGCTCTGAGTGTCATCTCTAAGCTGATGACTCCCCAGATTATAGCTCTAGCCTGGACCTCTTCCCAGAACTCATATATCTCACTACACGTGTGATACCTTTACTTGGAATGTCTAAAGAGGCATCTCAATGCCAAAATAAAACTTTTTGTTTTCTCTGCCAGCCTTCTCCATCTTAATCTGCTCTTCTTATTCAGGCCACACATCTGGAGTCATATCTAACTATATCCACTCCAAATGTATCAAGAATCTGACCATCTCTCGGGCCAGGGAATTAGTTTAGTGGTTCTGCCGCCTGCCTTGCAAGCTCAAGGACCTGAGTTCAATCTCCGGTACCAAAAAAAAAAAAAAACCCCAAAAAGAATCTGACCATCTCTCATCCCATCTCAGCTACTACTGTGCTGGCCCAAGCTACCATCATCTCTCACCTGGACTATTGCAGTCACCTCTAATTAGCCTCTCTCTGTGCCCTTTAGCTTCCCCAGTACCCGGTTGTAATGCCTGGGCTCCAGTAGCACCACCTCTTCCAGAAATTCTATTTAAAACAAGATTTCTCACCTGTTACCCTTGATTCTTTTATTCTACTTTATCTATTGCATTTATCAAGATCTGACTTTTCATTTATTATTTGTATCCTTGTAGGATAAGTTGCCTATTGTTCTTTTTGTTTCCTTTGGGGGGGGGACTGAGATGGAACCTAGGGGAGCACTTTACTCCTGGGTTCAAGTCCCATCCCACTCCACCCTGGACTTCAATACTCAATGTTACACACATGTACACACACAAAGAACCTCCTTTTTTTTGTGACCCCAGGGGTCGAACTCAGGACCTTATGCTTGCAAGGCAGGAGAGGCGCTACTGAGCTAAATCCCTGGCCCAAATAACCTTTTATTTTATGCAAGTGTTTTCCAGGTGTGACACACTTATCTAAGATGAGAAACAAAATGTTTTCTACTATATCTTTTAATAATGTTTTAGAGTTATCATCTGTTTATGGCAATTGAGACTGGCTTTTCATGTATAGTAATGATAAAATATTGTGGGTATGTGTTTGTTAGTTTGAGACAGGGTCTTGCTGGCTGTGTAGTTCAGATTGACCTTGTACTCACCACGTAGCCTAGGCTGGCCTCAAAGTCACAGCAATCCTCCTGCTTCAGCCTCCCAAGTGCTGGGATTACAGGCATATGCCACTATGCCTGGCAGTCCCTGTATTTCTAAGGCTTTGTTGATTTTATTTAATCTTTCAAAGAACCAACTCCTTTTTGTTTTTCTTTTGGTACCAGGGATTGAACTCGGGACCTTGTGCTTGCAAGGCAGGTGGCAGAACCACTGAGCTAAATCCCCGGCCCTAGAACCAACTCTTTGATTCATTGATTCTTTGTATTGTTTTCTTAGTTTCCATTGCATTCACTTCTGCCCTCATCTTTATAATTTCCTTCCTCATGTAAGCTTTGGGCTTGACTTGCTCTTCTTTTTCTAGAAGTTTGAGGTTCAACAGTAGGTTGGTGGGCTGGGGACTTAGCTCAGTGGTTCTGCCTCCTGTCTCGCAAGTGCAAGGACCCAAGTTTGATCCCGGTACCAAAACAAAACAAAAAACAGTAGGTTGTTTATTTGAGCTCACACTGTTTTTGTCATATGGAATTCGCTGCTATAAATTTCCATTGTAGGACTGTTTTCATTCCAACTGATAGATTCTAGTATGTTGTACTGGTGTTATCATTTAATGGTAGGAACTGTCTGATTTCTTCCTTAGTTTCATCTGTGACCCATGATTGTTCAGGAGGGCGTTATTTAATTTCCATGTGTTTATGAAGTTCTTGTGGTTTCTTTTGTCATTGATTTCCAATTTCACTGCGCTATGGTCTGATAGATAATATGGATGGATAATTTCATTTCCTTTGCATTTACTTAAGCATGATCTATGAGGCCTATTTTGGAGAATGCCTCATATGCAGCTGAGAAGAATGTATATTCTGTTGTTGTGGGGTAGAACACTGTAGATATCTACTGATTTCATTTGTTCAAAAGTTTGGTTTAGTTCTGATATTTTTCTTTGGTCTAGTTGATCTGTTTATTTGTGACAGTGGAGTATTGAAGTCCCTCATTACAATTGTATTAGTGCTTATTTGATTTTTCATGTGTTAATATTTGTTATATAGTTGGGTGCACTGGTATTTGGTGCATATATATTTATGATTGTTATCTCTTCCTCTTGGATTGTTCCCTTTACAAGGATGTAATAACCTTCTTCATCTCTCTTAAGCAGTTTTGGCTTGAAATCTACTTTGTCTGCAAAAAGAATAGCACCCCTGCTTTTTTCCAGTTTCCTTTTGCATGGAGTATTGTTTTCCATCCTCTGACTTTCAGCCTATAAATTTCTTTTTGAATCAAATGTGATTCTTGTATACAGCATATTGTTGGATCTTGCTTTTTTAAAAAACAAAGCAGGAACCAAACTTTAATTTCTTTTTTTTTTTTTTTTGGTACCGGGGATTGAACTCGGGTCCTTGTGTTTGCAAGGCAGGCCACCGAACCACTGAGCTAAATCCCTGGCCCCTAACCAAACTTTAATTTCAAGCATAGAACTTATAGTAGTTTTTTTTTAATCAGCTTACTAAGATAAAACATTCTAGGCAACCATGCAGGCCATGTTCTGGATCTTGATTTTGATCCATTCTGCCAGTCTGTTTCTTTGGATTGGTGAACTGAGACCATTTACATTGATGGTTATAACTGATTATGTATGGATTTATCCTTGACATGTTATTTTCTTGTTATTGTTCACTTTTTTTCTCCTCTATTTAATTGGATGTCTTGCCTAGTGGATTCATTCTGTTGAGGTTCATGGAGTTGTAGTCCTTGTTATCTCTTTCTTCCTTCAGAACATTTTCCTGGTCATGAATTTCTTCAGGTGTTCTTTGTCATGGAAGAATCTTACTTCTTCATCATTGCTGAAAGATAGTTTTTCTGGGTACATCAATCTGGGTTGTTTTCCTTGAGGGCTTTAAATATTTCATCCCAAGCTCTCCTTGACTTGAGGGTTTGTGTTGAGAAATCTGCTGTGATTCTGGTGGGCTTTCCTTTAGGGGTGACATTTTTTTCTCTAACAACTTTTAATATTCTGTTCTTGTGTTGAATTTCTGGAGTCTTGACCATTATATGCCTTGGGGAAGATTATTTTTTATGATGGCTAATTGGAATTCTACATACCTCACTTATCTGTATGTCAAATTCTTTTTCCCTATTTGGAGTGTTTTCTGCCATTACTTCTGTGAACTGGTTTTTTAAATGTCATTTGCACTATCACTTGCTTTTTTGTTTGTTTATTTTTTGTTTTTGATTTTTGAGACAGGGTCTCACTATGTAGTTGAGACTGTCCTGGAACTCACTATGTAGCCCAGGCTGGTCTCAAACTCATAGCGATCCTCCTACCTCAGCCTCCTGAGTGCTGGGATTACAGGCGTGTGCCACCACACCTGGCTTCACCTGCTTTTTCATTGACCCTGATCAATCTTATGCTATTCTTCTTTGCACCATCTAGCAGCTGTTGAACTGACTTTTCCATAGTCCCTTGCTATTTTAAAGAAATATTTCATTTCATGATCTCTAACCTCAATCCTGTCTTCTGGACCTGATATTCTGTCCTCACATTGGCTTATTCTGTTGTGTATAGTTTCAGTGGGATTTTTAATCTCCTAGATATCTGCCTTTCCCTAGTATATGTTTTTGAATCTGTTTTGTGAATTCCATTTCTTTCCTATGATGGCCATTCATGATCTCCATTGTTTTCCTAAGCTACTTGATTCTTTATCTGTATCTACTCTAGAGTCCCTAACCATGTCTTTCATTATGGTTACAATCTCAGTAGTTATCTTATTTGATTTTTTTTTTTCTAGAGCTTCATTTATTTGGTTTGTTACTTCTGCTGTTAATACTTCAGAGAGTCCAATTGGATGGCTTTAAAATTGTTCCACCTTATTGCCCTCTGGGTTTGCCTTTGGTGAGCTGAAAGCCTGGGGTTGCATCTTGTTTAAGTGTCTTCTCATTTTCTATTTTGTTTAAGTTTAATTCCTGGGTTGATGCATATTAACTGCTTATGGCAAGTAGCTTTATTGCTAGTATTGAGAAATAGGAAATTATTACTTCTCAGAGATGGCCTCTAGGTATATCTGGCTTTTGGGTTTTGAGTCTGTTGCAAGATACTACTTCTTCAATTTATTGGGGATGAGAAGTTGCTGCCTGTTTGGCCTAGCCCCTGGTTCTTTGGCACTATAACATTGTTTATGACCCTTTTGCAATCTCAATCTTGGCATATGAGGAAGAACAACTGATTAGAACAGTTATGTCACCTTGGCTAAAGTAATACAATCAGCAATAACTATAGCATTAAATACAGCCTAGAAAATGACAGACTATGGTAACTATACCTTTAACCATATGAACTAGATTCAAGATTATAAAATAAAATATAAAACAAATAAGAAAATTGTATATTGTAAATATGCCCTCAATATGGTGATTTTACCTTCAGGGGAGAAAATTTAAAAAGGGTTAGGTGGAAAAATAGAGAAATGGGAGAGGAAGAAATTAGAAGCAAGGCTAGAGGACAAAGGAAGATTATGTAAATTTGGGAAACTGGTAAAGAAGATATAAGAAAAGAGAAGGCAGAAGTAAAACAACAACAAAACTAGAAACACTTCACACTAATATAAAAACAATGAAGAAGAAAGAAAAATAAATTTTAAAAAGAAGAAAATAAGGGAAAAAATGTCCACTTCAAGGTGTGTTTCTGCTCTCTGGTAGACAAAATGGGCAGACAGATCCCAGATCTGTGCTGATTAATCTCAGCAAGCAAGCCATAGATTTATAGAGGGTAGTGGATAATCCTAGCAAGCCTCCTCCTTCAGTTCCACTGAAATTCAGGTTGGTTTCTGGCTGTGAGGCTAGAACTGGGTTTGTTCGGCCTGCAACATTCTGTGTGCCTCCTGCCAGCTTGAGCTCTGCTCCTTGACCCCTGCCAACTTGAATTTAGTTCTGTCTACCCTGACACCAGGTGCTGCTCAATGGAGCCAACCTGTAGCTTCTCTGAGCTCCAAGCTCAGTTGGCCCCTCTCCAAAAATGCTACTGGCCAATCACCATCTCCCGGGAGATGTCTGAACCCGAATCACTCACCAGCCACTGCAGTCCGCTGTGTCCACTGTTCTGTTCCATAGGTGTGTTTCTCTTTGGAGGCCTGTGGGGTTGCCGGTAATCACCATGGGTCTGCAGGGAGCCACCCCCTCCCCGGCAGTGAGCTGAGGCTCAGGGAGAAAGGGCTGCTTCCCACCTCCTTCTTCTGTGTTGAAGTTTCTCTCTTCACTCTCACTTCAAATCCTTGCCGGATTTGCCCACTTTCTTCTTTTCCTCTCGTTGTTACATTCTACCATCCGGACACTAAATTTCAGAGATTCCTGTATTTCTAAGGTCCTTCCAGATACCCTAACCTATGGTACTAGAAAGATTAGTTTACTGTTGACTAGAAACTCCTTGAAGGTGGGCCTGTAACTGACTCTAGGTACAAACGTCATCCAAATGCTACACGTTAAGCTGGGGATGTAGGTCAGTGGCAGAACACTTGCCCAGTATGCATGAGGCCCTATGTTCAATCCCCAACACCATAAAACAACAAAGCAAGCACAAAACCTGGCAAATACACAGTACTCTTGTCTGACAGTTGGGTTATTTTGAACACTCAGAAAAGCAATCGATTAATTTTGCAGAAATTGATGTTAAAAGGATAAAAATGCAGAAAAGTTTTTGGCTCCTAGACATAGTACCCCACAAAGCATCTTTGGGGGGATAAATAAGGCCATAAATGCACTGGCTTCTAATAGCATGCTTCTCTAATACCTCAAGGATACAATTCAGCCAAGAACTAGTTGACAAGAGCAGTGCAAAAACAGATGCTATGGAAAGGCAGGTGCTATAAATGGGGGAAAAACCACTATGATTAATAATTGCTTACTTATTAAATTATATCTTATTGTCTATAAGAAACCCTTAATATAATTCCATTTCAAATTCATTTTCTTCAAAGTTATAAATAAGAAAATAAAAAGCACTGTCTCCTCAGCTAAATATATGAAGTTAATATCTCAGTGGTTCAGAGAATGAATTTTAAGATCTTGCAGACCCAATTTGTTCACTCATTAATGGTACATCCTTGGGACAATCAAGTGTATTCTCTCCCTCTCCCTCCCACTCCCTCCCCGTCCCTCTTTTTCTCTCTTTCTTTTTTGGCACTAAAAATGGAACCCAGTGACACTCTGCCACTAAGCTATATCCCCAGCCCTTTTTAGATAGGGTTTTGCTAAAATGCCCAGATGGAACTAGAACTTTCAATTCTCTTGCCTCCCTCAGATTCCCTCAGTGCTAGGATTACAAGCCTGTGCCACTGTGCCTTGATGGGACAATTTTGTAGTTTGTAAAGTAGGCACATAAGACCTGGTGGTTTTTAAATTCAGTGCTTTATTTCTTTCTTGAGTACTTATGACTTGCCAGACTCTGAATTTCTTGGTTTGTTTTTTTGTGTGTGTGTGTGTGTGTGTGTGTGTGTGTGTGTGTGTGTGTTTGTTTGTTTTTTGAGACAGGGTCTCACTATGTAGTTGAGGCTGACCTGGAACTCACTATGTAGCCCAGGCTGGTCTCGAACTCACAGCGATCCTCCTGCCTCAGCCTCCTGAGTGCTGGGATTACAGATGTGAGCCACCATGCCCGGTTTCTTGGTTTGTTTGATTCTTAGTGCTGGAGATCAAACCCAGGACCTTGTTCAAGTGAGATAAGTCTCTACCACTGAGCTACATCCCCAACTCTAAATACTGAATTTGATGGTGAATATGCAGTAATGAACAAAACAGGCAGGGACAGATAGACAATAAATAAGTAAATCACTCCATGAGATAATTCTGCTAAGAGAATAAAGGAGACAAGTATAACAGAAGAAACAAAAGTTGTAAAGATGAACTGAAGGGTGGGTATGGGGGCAAGTAGAGAAGGGAGTTTAGGGAAACTGACATCTGAGCTGAAATCTAACTGAGGGGACAGCGTTGCCAAGAGGTAGGTAAGAGGAAGGGGTTCCAGGCACAGCTGTTGTGAGGAATGACTGAGACAACAGCTGCAAAGGGCGGAACTCGGTGGTAAGCAGCCACTCAGTAGCCAGTGCTATTCTTATTACCTCGTCCACTGTACTCTCAGCTCTTTTATTCAAACAAAGCAAGGCTTGCCAAAGTATAGGTCAAAGGAAGATATAGAGAGGTACTATATTTCTCAAGAAAAGTTCAGGTTCTGGACTTAGTAGATTCCACGGGTTTGAATTTTACGCCTATGCCAGTAGGGGCACTATCCTAACCTCACTTGTTGTCAACTCCACTTTTTCCTCAGGATAGATATCAGACAGAGATATTAACTCCTCAAACCCCTAATCCCACTATTAGAGATGGACTTTGAAAAAGCCTCTGAAACTGGGCAAGGTGGTGCGGCACACCTGTAATCTTAGGACTTGGGAGGCTGAGGCAGGAAGATCACCAGGAGTTTGAGGCCAGCCTGCGCTACACAGCAAGATTCAGTCTCAAGAAAAAGCAAGCAAGCATCTTAATTTGATATAACTGATAGGTATGTGTACCCAAGGAAGTTCTCATTAATTATTCCCATCATTTGTGTGTGTGTGTGTGTGTGTGTGTGTGTGTCTGTGTTGTGGTACTGGGGACTGAACTCAGAGCTTTAATACTAACTAACCTATATCTATAGCCCTTTATTTCTTTGTTTTTTGGTACCGGGGATTGAACTCGGGTCCTTGCGCTTGCAAGGCAGGCCACCGATCCACTGAGCTAAATCCCCAGCCCTGTTTTGTTTTTTAAACAGAGTCTTACTATGTAGTTGAGACTGACTTGGAACTCACTATATAGCCCAGGCTGGTCTCAAACTCACAGTGATCCTCTTGCCTCAGCCTCCCGAGTGCTGGGATTACAGGCGTGTGCCACCATGCCCAATTTATCCATAGCTCTTTAAAAAGTTGTTTGAGGCAGGGATTTGGCTCAGTGGTTCCGCTGCCTGCCTTGCAAGTACAAGGTCCCAAGTTCGATCCCTGGTACCAAAAAAAAAAGAGTTGTTTGGGACAAGGTCTGACTAAATTGCTAAATTACCCAGGCTGGGCTCAATCTTGCCATCCTCCTGCCTTACCCTCCCAGAGTGCTGGTATCATAGGCACGTGCCACCAGACCACACTTCATTATTCCCATCTTTTTGTCTTTGGAGTTGTATGTCGTTGGTCAAACTGGTGCTGTTATCTATCTTTTATTTTGTTCTTTATTTATATTTTGGGTTTCTCATATAAGAGAAACCATGCCATATTTAAACTTGTGTCTGACTTATTTCACTTTAACATTCTGGTCTCAAGGGGCATGCATATCCCTACAATTGTCTCAAGTTAATCTTTCTTTATGGCAGAGTAGTAGTCTACTATATAATCATTATATACTACAAACATGTACTAATAAATACATAATAAAAATAAATAAAGGAATATGCACACATGTGCATACATGCTTTTAAAGGAACTGGGCGAACACATTGCAAATATTTAACTGTTGTCACCTCTAGAGGAAGGAGAGAGAATGGAGGCTGGGACTATGGGAGCTGTCCACATTTTATTTAGCATATTTACCTAGCTCTTGATGGCTTTGTAATGCAATGATTAAGGGATAAAAAAATGAAAGTTGTTCATGTATTTAAAAAGACATTAAGCATTTACTATGTGCCATATGTTGTGCTGAAATTTAAAGTATTGTTAGTTCATTTAATACTTCCAACACGCCTATGAAATCCTTTCATTTTACACTTACTCTACCTTTACAAATTAAAAAACTAAGGTTCAGGGGCTGGGGATTTAGTTCAGTGGTTCTGCCGCCTGTCTTGAAAGCATAAGGTCTTGAGTTCGATCCCCAGTACCCCACCAAATATATATATATATGGTTCAGCTGAGTATGGTTGGGCATGCCTATAATCCTGAGAGCTTGGGAGATTCAAGTTTGAGTCCAGGCTGGGCAATTCAGCAAGACCCTGTCCAAATAAATAAGGATGTAGATTATCACTCCCCAAGTTAAATCTCCATTACTGCAAAAACAAAACAAACAAACAAACTAAAAAAGCTAAGGTTGAAACAACAGCAGAACAAAAAAGAAAAAAACAAAAAAGCTAAGGTTTGAACAGTGCTAGGATTTAAATCCAAATCTAACTAACTAATCTAACTTTCACACCAAGACCTTGCTTTTTATGGTTTGTTTCTGTGTCTTGTTTTGTTTTTTTGGGGTTGCTGGGATGTAACCCAGTCCTACACATGGTAGGCCAGAGCTCTACCAGAGTTAAACTCCTAGTCCTAGACCTTTTTCCTTAGCCATTTATAAATACCAATGATGCTGAGTCTTTCTAAACCAAAGGAGACATGTCAGATTTCTCCCCCACCCCACCTCTCTCCTTGGCCTTAAACTCACTATGTAGAGCAGCCGGCAGGACCCTCTCTTGTCCATTAGGGTACTTCCTCCCTAGGCGTGCCTGTAAATCCCAGCACTTGGGAGGCTGAGTGGGGAGGATCGCTGGCGCTCAGGAGTTACTGCAGGCACCACTCCCCCCAACTAATCAAGAAACTTTCCCACAGGGGAAGGACTCTCACTTGAGTAAGACAGTCCCCCACCCTGGACCCTCATCTGGGACTCAAAAGTCTCAACTTTGCACTGCCAGACAGACCTCACTTTTGGGGATAATACCCTAGTCAGGAGAAAACCCCACCTTCGTGAAACCTGCCCTTAAAATTGAGGATGTCCAACCTGGACAAATATTTCAGAGTAGGACCAGCTAGGGGTCCCTTGTTTAAAAAATGAAAAATTAGGGGCCGGGGATGTAGCTCAGTGGCGCCGCGCCTACCTGGCAAACACAAGGTCCTCAGTTCAAGCCCTGGTACCGAGAAAGAAAAAAAAATTCTGCCTGGGTCGTGTTGCACATCTGTAATCCTAGCTAATCCGGAGGCGGAGGCAGAAGGATCGCGAATTTCAGCCCAGACTGAGCAATTTTGGGAGATCCCCTCTCAAAAAAAAAAAAAAAAAAAAAAAAATCGAGACTGAGCTAGGAGTCCCCTTGTACGACTGACTGCACTGGTGGGGTGCCCTAGAAGCCGACCCTGCTCCAGAGATACCCTTTCGTTGACTAGTTTCAGTCAAAACTCGTAAATCTTCAATCCCCGGTACCAAACAACAACAACAACAAAAAACCTCGTAAATCCTTCTGTGCTGGAGTAGGAGGTACGCGGAAGGAGGGGTAGCCACCCAACTTCTAGAGGCTGTCGTTTGAGCACACCCTGAGCGAATATCGGCGGATTTGGAATGGCTTTCCTAGGTTCCGGCAGAAGATTCCCCTTTCACCTTTACTAAACAGATGGGTGGTCCTTGAGACCCAGCCCCGACTCCACCTTCTGGGTGTGTGGGCCTCAGCCGCAGAGCCCATTGCCGGGGCAACCGACGCCGTGAGCGGTGCATTGTGGTCTGCAACAAAATGCAGGAGAAAATTCCAGAGGGAACCATTGAATCCGTGGACCAGTAGAAAGAGTCTGATGTCTGAGCTAAGCCAATAGGGACGTGCGTCGTGGGCGGGGCCTACGGACGCGGGGCGGGGCCTAAGCACTAGGCGGCGGCGGCTGGCGTGGGGCTATTTAGATGCGCCACGGCTTCGGTAGCTACCGCATCTCCCTCCAGTCCTAAGAGCTGTCGGCACCTGCCCTAGGAGTCCGTTGCAGTCAGCCACCCGCTGCTCCACGGTGAGAGACTGGGGGGGGGGGGTCCTCCTACCTGGGTTCGCTTCCGACCCTCTGGAATTTTACCTGTGTTCGGTCAGCGGGACTCGCGTTTCCTGAGAAACGGGGGTCGGGGGCGTCGTCCGGGGTGGCCCAGACCCGGAGGTGGGGAGCCGGCGTCTCGGAGGCGCGGTCCACACTCCAACCACTAACTGATAGTTCGGGCCTCGCCCCTTAGGTGACCATGTGCGACCGAAAGGCGGTGATCAAAAATGCGGACATGTCAGAAGAGATGCAACAGGATTCGGTGGAGTGCGCTACTCAGGCGCTGGAAAAATATAATATAGAAAAGGACATTGCGGCCCACATCAAGAAGGTGAGGACAGGGCGGGAGACACAGCTTAGTTCCTTCTCCCCATCCTGTACCCTTAAGGCGCTCAGCAGAGATCCTGGGGACACGAGGGTGGCACGGGGCACAGAGGTTTCCAGAAAGAACACAAATGAATGTGCGCTGCTATGAGGAAGACCAGACCCTCGGAGGCCGAAGTTTTTTTTTTTTTTTTTGGTTGGTAATTACACAGCTCCACGGGGGAAAGCGCCACCTAGCAACCGTTTCCAAGATCAGGGAGCTGTGCGCAGTTCCCCCTCCTGTAGGATTCCTGCGCCGAGGATCCATCTGGGTGTTCCTGAGGGGGGAGCTGCGTGGGTGTTTCCAGCCGGCCCAGAGAGAAATCTTGCCAGCCTTCCCCTGGGGAGCTGGTCCACAGTTAAGGGAAAGTCAGGGGTCGTGGTGGTTGAGGCTGGGGTGGGGGCTTGGTTAATGGCAGTTTGTAGAATGCTTGGCAGGGCAGCCAACTTCTTGAGCTGTCTTCTGAAAGGGAAGTCTAAGCCATTGGAGGGTTACAATGGTGAACATGAAGATAGAAGACAAGATGAGACAGAAATCTATACCTTTTTTGACATACGCAGCTGTGTGTATATCGAGCCAGTAAGAATTACATTCTTTTTAATATACTAAAAGAAGTTTTCACACTGTAATATGAGAGCTAAGAGTAGCCAAATTTTGTTAGATCGCCACAAGGAATTTAAGAATTTTATATAAATATTATCTTTGGCCTCTTACAGTCATTCACCTAGGGAAGAAATTAACACAGATTTTCTAGGCCCCACGCTCGCTGGGGTGGAGAAAGAGGAAAGAGATGTTCCTGAAACATGACTTTGATGACCAGGTAGTAGGTCAGCACCACCGATATGGAGAGGAGGGAAGGAATATTTAAATTATAATTAGGGATAAAGTTTGGCCAGTTAGCTGGCAGATTCTGCTCCAACAGTCTTTTTATATAGGGAAGAGTGGCCTGTTTAAGGGTCTTGTTCCCTTAAATCAAAATTTTTGTGTTTTACAGGGCAGGGGATGAAACCAGGGCCTGCCCCACCATTAAGCTACATCCCCATCCTAAATCTAAATTTTGACTAGCAGTTGTTTAGATGCTAATGAAAGCCCCCATACACAACGGGGATTGAACCCAGGATCATTGCTCTGCTTCACATCTCTAGCCCATTTTCTATTTTGAGACAGGGTCTACCCCTGCCTAGGCTTAAACTTGCAATTCTGATGCCTTCCAGAATGCTTGGGATTATGGGTATATGCACTGTGCCCAGCTAAAGCAGTTGTTTTGGAAATCCTGTTTACAGGATTGCAGTTAAGATCTTCCTGATGAGCAATAAATACACTGTTACCATTTTGGGGGGAGTTGAATGCATGGTAAATGTAGTGGGGAGGATTGTTTACTTATGGAAGAATATAATATACAACTTTTGATGTCACCTCCTGTCAATAAATTAAGAATATAGAAAGCAGGGCCGGGGACTTAGCTCAGTAGTCCCTTAACCTGCCTTTCAAGCAAGTTTGCTCCCCTGTACCAAAAATAGATAGATGGAGAAAGCATGAAGTTAAAATTATTATTCTAACAAATCACCCTATCTTTAAAGGCTGGCCTCCCTCTTCAGCCCCCATTCCCATCTTAGCAAAGACTGCAAGTATATTTGCATTAATGCACTGTGTAGGCGACTTGGCACTGGGGAACATTCTTTCATTCAAAGAATTTGCAGATGCCAGTGTTCCTCTACTGCTCCTACAGGGCTCTGGCTTATCCAGGAAGTGAAGTCTTCTAGTTTAGCACTAAAAATCAAATTTCTCCCCCCCCCCAGGAGTTTGACAAGAAGTACAACCCCACTTGGCACTGCATTGTGGGAAGAAACTTCGGTAGTTATGTGACGCATGAAACCAAACACTTCATCTACTTCTACCTGGGCCAAGTGGCCATTCTTCTGTTCAAATCTGGTTAAAAGCATGGACTGTGCCACACACCCAGTGATCCATCCAAAACCAAGGACTGCAGCCTAAATTCCAAATACAGAGACTGAAATCTTCAGCCTTGCTAAGGGAACACCTTGATCTTTGAACCTTTTTTTTTTTGTTGTTGTGTACAGGGCATTCTCTGTACTAGTTTGTTGTGATTATAAAACATTTAGCAAAACAGCTTACATTTGTATTTATTTTCTATTCCATACTTCTGTGCCCCATGTGTTTTTTCTCTTAATGGCCCATTCCTTTAAAAAATAAATCTGTTGGCAATGTATATGTGTGTGAACTACAATATTTTCAATTTTTTTTTTGTTGTTGTGTACAGGGCATTCTCTGTACTAGTTTGTTGTGATTATAAAACATTTAGCAAAACAGCTTACATTTGTATTTATTTTCTATTCCATACTTCTGTGCCCCATGTGTTTTTTCTCTTAATGGCCCATTCCTTTAAAAAATAAATCTGTTGGCAATGTATATGTGTGTGAACTACAATATTTTCAAATAACAGGGTTGAAGGTGGTCTATGAATTCATTGGGTTGGTGGGGATGAATTCTCAGTTAACTTTCTGGAACTAGCCATTTTGGTACTCAGTCTTAAATCTCATCTATCAAAAAAAGTGCACGTTAACATGATGGCACATCCCTCTAGTTCAGCACTTGAGAGGCTGAGGCAGGAGGATTTCTGTGTGAGTCCAGCCTGAGCTACATAGCAAGACTGTCCCCCCAAAAAAAAGATGAAAAGGGTTTTTATTTTTTGCCATACTGGGCATTGAACCCAGGGTCTTCCCACTGAGGAACATCCTGGGTCCTTTTTAATTTTGAGACAGGGTCTCATTATGTCGCTAAATTGTCCAGGCTGGGCTCAAATGAGATCCTTTTGCCTCAGCCTCCCATGGTTCTGGGTTACAAGTGTGTGCCACCTTTCCTGACTTGGAAGGTGATCTTAACGGCACTAAAAATTGTGAGAGATGTGGCTCAGTGGTGCTGCCACCTGCTTCGCCAGGGCAAGGTCCTAAGTTCGATCCCTTATAACAAAAAAAAAAGTTTTGAGGGAAAGTACATGCTTCTGCAAGCAGCTTTTTTGGTACCGGGGTTGAACTCCTGGACCTTGTGCTTTTGAGGCAGACAGTGGAACCACTGAGCTAAATCCCTGGCTCACTGTAATGAAGTTTGTAGGAATTTAAAGTTTTAAAGTGTGAATTGAAGTTTTTTCATTAAAGAACCAAAATAAATTGAATAAGTAACTACCAAAAGGATTTCTGCTGTCAAGTTTTATGAAGAAAAGCAAGTATGGGAGATGAAGGTTTAGGTTTTCTTTTTTCCTTCAGTACTGGGGATTTAGAGGATCATGTGCTAGGCAATTGTTCTACCACTAAATTACATCCTCAGCCTTATTTTTTGAGACAGTTTCTATGTTGCTAAGGCTGGTTTTGAACTATGTAGCCCAGACTGGCCTTCAACTCCTGGCAATTCTCCTGCCTCAGCCTTCCAAATACTGAGATTATAGGCATGCTTCACCACGCCCAGTCCCCATCCTTTAAAAAACAATATTTTGTTTCTGTTTTTGAGGTGGTCTCACTTAACCAGGCTGGTCTTCTGAGTAGCTGGGGCTATAGGCATGCACCATCCATGTGCCACCACACCTGGCTGAAACTTAGCTTTTGTAGGTAAAAGAAATATGCCACAGGCTGAGATAACACACACTTATTTTGGGAAAATCCAAGGACCCTTCTTAGTTTCTCTACATTATTGTCACAGGAAGTTGAGATTTCTCAGCAGCCAGGCTACTGCTGTGCAGGAGGCAAGGATTTGAATTGGTAGGGTGACCAGCAGCAGTAACATGATGAAAGCAACATCTCTGAAAGTTTCTTTCTTTACCAGAATTTGGGGGTTTTATTATTTAGAGACAGGTCTCAATTCAGGATGGCCTTGAACTCACTGTGTAGCCCAAATTGGTCTCAAACTCATGGTGATCCTCCTGCCTCAGCCTTCCAAGTGCTGGAGATTATAGGTGTATACCACCACGCCTGGCTGGAATTTGGGTTTTAGAGGTACTAGTGAAGTACTACATCAGGACTGGTAGACTTTCAGGTTAGGAGTACAAACATTTGTTTTACTATTTATTATGGCAGTTAAAACAACAGGGCTTTTTGTTTCTCTTTTTCTTTTCTTGGTGCTGCTGGGGATCAAGCCAGGGCCTCAGGCTTGTTAGTCAAGCCTTCCACCTTGAGCTACATCCCTAACCCAAACAGGTGTTTTCCCCTGGTATTGCTTCAAAAAAGATGCCACTGGGGTGATTTAATTTGTATGTATGTAAAAAGCCCAAGGAGGAATTTGTCAGCCAAAGCTATCTCTTTTCCAGTTAGCCCTGCTTTAAACAGATGATCTTTTTCCAGCAACAGATCCTAAAGCTGTTCAAGACCATACAGCTGGACATTAGGGGTTCTAATTTGATTTGGTCCATATCTACTATTAGGAAGTTGGCAGCTTTTTTTTATTCAGATGTGAGAAAACCACGTTGCTATGGAGATAAGACTTGGTTTATGGCTTATGAAGTTCCTTTCAGTGCCTGCTCTTTCCTGTTAGTTTCAAAAGCCAATAAGCTGGGGGCTGGGATTTAGTTCAGTGGTTCTGGCACCTGCCTCGCAAGGGCCCAACTTCAATCCCCAGCACTAAAAAAAAGAAAAAAATGTAAGCTAAAAGTTCTTCTAAAGTTTAGCATTTTCTCAAACGTCCTTAGCTGCTCTTCTCTGAGACAGTTGTACACAGCTAGCTGTATCTGGGAGCTATTTAGTGATAGGGCAAGAATTTATAGATACATAAATGATCCTTACTGTGCTGGGCCAATAATTGTATCTGAATCACTTTCAAATAGCCTTGAGCTAGGTTCTGCTAGCCAAATCACAGATTGATTTCTTAGCAAGGCCCCTTAACCTTAAACTTCATACTCAAAACATTTATGGTTTTTTTTGAGACAGGGTCCGTGTAGTTCAGGTTCAACTTGAACTCATTGTGTAGCCCAGTCTGGCTACGAATTTGCAATGATCCTGCCTCAGTCTCCCAAGTGCTGGGGTTACAGGTATGCACCACCATGTCTGGCCTATGGCTTCTTTTAATATTAAAGTCAACTGTACTAAGGAGACAATGACAGGTTTGAGGCAGGAGGATTCTAAGTTTAAGCCCAGCCTAGGCAATTTAACAAGACTATCTAAAAAAAAAGAGAGGCCAGGGATTTAGCTCAGTGGTTCCACCGCCTGCCTTGCAAGTGCAAGGTTCAATCCCCAGTACCAAAAATAAAAAATAAAAGTGAGAGAAAAGTCACGTGTAGTGGTGCACACCTGTAATCCAGGATCTCTGGGAGACAGAGGCATAAGGATCATCAAACTAAAGCCAAGCCTAGGCAATTTAGTGACTTAGCAGACCCTATCTCAAAAATAAAAAATGGCGGACATAGCTCAGTGCAAAGATTCTGGGATCAATCCTTAGCACCACAAAATAAAAGTAAAAACAACAAAAAAAGAAAATGAGCTCTGCCCAGATCCATTTCTGATTACTGGAGGGAATTAGATTTTATCAATATTTTCTCCCCTTCCCTCCTTCCTTCATTTTTCTTTCTTTCTTAACATGAAAGCAGGGGTTTTCTGGTATATTTATTTTATAAACAAGGATTTTTTTACTGAGTTTATCACTGCCACTGAGGACAAAATACTAGCCTTTGATCAAGGAGTACTAAAAAAAATGATGAAAAACTATTTGGAGCTGGGGATTTAACTCAGTGGTGCTGCTGCCTCCCTTCCAAGTGCAACGTCCTGAGTTCAATCCTGGTACCAAAAAAATAAAAATTAAAAAAAACCAAAAAATAAAACACTGTATTTTGAGGCCAAGGAAGTAGCTCAGTGGTACAGTGGTTATGAGAGACCCTGGATTTGAGTTACATCCCCATAAAAAAAATTTTTTTTCCTTTAACCTCTAAAAAAGCAGGAAAGGGGTTTGGGGGGTAAAGAGGATAAAATAAATAAAATTTATTAAAATAAAAGGAAGCAATGACAAATACCATTGAAATTGTAAACTCATTTATTGGTTCAGTGTATACTTCTAGGGTGTGTGTGTGTGTGTGTGGGCTCACTGAAGATTGAACCCAGGATCTCTTGTATTTTAAACAAACAAATGTGAGCTATTCCCCAGCCTACAATTCTAGTGTTGACTGTTAGACCTCTGACTTGGACCTTGGCTTTCAAGCCGCAGACCAGGCCAAAAGTTTGACTCAGGTTCAGGTAAGTCATCACTGGGTTCCAATGACTCATCCTGCTGGAAGGCAGCACCACTAGCAACAAATATACTGTACTTCAAAACTCTGTGTTAGGGCTGGGGACATAACTCAGCAGCACTGCACCTGCCTAGCAAGCACAAGGTCCTGAGTTTGATCCCCGGCACCAGAGAAAACACACACACACACACACAAAATGTGTATCAGTGCTTAATGCTGCTCTTACCCGAATCCCACAGTGCATAGCCAAAAAAGTTAGGAGTTGAGGGAATACAAAATAACAAAAAAAACCCCAAATACCTCTGAGAAAAGGTCTGAGCAGCTTCTAAAGAAAGTTACAAAAAAGAAAAAAGACAGGAATTTGTTTCTCTTTCTCTGGTTGCTTTGGAACAGGAGCCCATGGTTCATATCCTTAATAGGAGATGCTCAGCTGCTGTCTCATCAGCCAGATTATCCTTCGGTTCCAGGCTTTCAACAATATATGACTGGCTCTCTCTCCAGGATAGGAAAAGGAGCTAAAGTTTGAAGCCAGAATGAATGGCCACAATGCCCGAAGTAAGACTTTCATAAGTCACCTTCTGAAAACCTGCATCTTCTATCATCTCCTTGAACTCTTCCTAAAACACAAGGAAAGATACAAGGATTACCTGGATTTCAACTTTAAGGTCTTTGTTGAGCTACAGAAATATTGTACCTGAGATGGGAACTTCCGGATACTCTCCACAAGGTATTGATAGGACTTCCAGTCTCCTGCAATGACCTCTCCTAGGACAGGAATGACCTGGAAGCTATATAGATCATAAAGCCTAAGCAAATAAGCAACAAAAAAGGAAAAAGATTAAGACTAAAACATGTCCTGGGTTCATTCCCAAAAAAGAAAAAACAATATGTCCTGAATTCTTCCCTCAATAAGAAGCAAGAAGGGCTGGGGATTTAGCTCAGTGGTTCCAGTGCCTGCCTAACAAGTGCAAGGGCCCAAGTTTGATCCCCAGTACAAAAAAAAAAAAAAAAAAAAAAAAAAAGCAAGAAAGCCGGGCATGGTGGCGCACACCTATAATCCCAGCAGCCAGGAGGTCGAGGCTTAGGCAGAAGGATTGCTGAGAGGTCAAGGGTAGCCTGGGTTACATAGTTAAGTTGCAGGTCAGCCTGGACGAAACAGTGAGACCCTGCCTCAAAATCCCCCCCCAAAAAAGAAAAAAAAAATCAAAAAGGGATCCGGGGATTCAGCTCAGTGGTTTGGTGGCCTGCCTTGTAAGCACAAGGACCCGAGTTCAATCCCTGGTACCCCCCCAAAAAAAATCAAGAAGGTCTAAACTCAGGGTCACAAACAAATACCTCAACTAAAGGAAGTGTCTAGTTGCAAAACCAAGATGTATGGTGACAGGTACAGTCAGGAAGTTCCAGAAAAGGCACTGGAGAAGAGGCAGTCACTACCGCACTCTGACAACTGCACATGAGAATCTGGGCCTACTCAGGGTTACCATATATCTGACTTTTCAAGCTGGAAATCCAGATTTTTTTTTTGGCAACAGGGTCTTGCTCTGTAATTCAGGCTGGCCTTGAACTCACTGTGTAGTCCAGGATGGCCTTGAACTTGTGGCAATTCTCCTGCCTCAGACTCCTTGAGTGCTAGGATTACAGGTGTGTACCATCATGCCTGGCTGGAAATTCAGATTTTTATATAAAATTTTCCAATTTTAAGTGAATTTTTTGGCCACTGTTCTTTCCTGTATGGTGGCCCACCCGCACACTATAGGATGTACTTCTTTTCCTACTTTTACTTGGCCCAAACTTGCTCTGCAGAGCCTGTTTCTTTTCCTATCTTTAATAAACCTTGTTATCATTAAAACAAACAAACAAAAAAAAACAGTTTCTATGGGCTGGGGATTTAGCCCAGTGGTTCCGGCACCTGCCTTGCAAGCACAAGGACCTGAGTTTGATCCCCAGTACCAAAAATAATAATAATAATAAAAATAAATCAATTTCTTTTCTTTTCCCTCCCTCCCTCTCTCCCTCCCTTCCTTAGTGGTGCTGGGGATTGAACCCCAGAACTTTGTGCAAGCTAGGCAAGCACTCTATCCCTTAGTTACACCCTTGATCCTTTAAATCAATTTCTTAAAATACTAGATGAGTAAATAAAATACAAAATATTGTTGGGGCCAGGGCTTTTGCTCAGTGGTTCCACTGCCTGCCCCCACAAGTACAAGGTCCTGAGTTCAATCCCTGATACCAAAAACAAACAAACAAAATGTTGTCGAAGTTAGGCCTTGGGTTCCTGGTTTGAGAGTCTTCCAGCCTAAGTACTATCCCTCAGAGCTAACTGACCTCTAGGGTGGGAATGTTCTTCCCAGCCTCTAGGACCTTGAACTAATGGTTAGTCAATGAGGAAAAGGTCCCGTTATCAGTGCCAACCTGGAAATGAGGGGATTGTTTACTTTGCTAAACTCCAGACACAGAAACCTTCCGCCAGGCTTCAGGACCCGATGAGCTTCTTGGAGTGCCTGAAAGAGACAAGGATAACAGGACAGATTCCTCAGCAAACCACACTCAAATTCATGAGGCTGAGAGAACATTAGCTACTGCGGGCATTAGAAACATGATTTCCCACAAATCCCTTGTTTATTGTCAGTTGGGAAGCTGTAACGGCAAAAAACAAGCCAATGTATCCTAAATGTTATAGGCATTCTGCTGCATGTAACTATTTTTTTAGGGGGAAGGGGTTTGAGACAGGGTCTTACTATGTAGTTCACAGCACTTCTCAACAGCACCACCCTGAGGAACAAGTCTTTAACACATGGACCTTCGGGGAATACCCATATTAAATGTTTATATATTAATGTAATATATTTAATATGTATTATATACTTTTATATACTTTACTACATTTGTATTATACTGCTATGGCAAGTACCTTAAAGAATGTTCATCCAAAGCAGAAAAGCTAGACAACTGGAGACCATATTACAGATATGAAATCTGTTACCTTACACACGATTTTCAATTGTTTTTTTTTTTTGGAGACAGGGTCTTGTTATACAGTCCATGCTGACCTCGAACTCACTATGCAGACCAGGTTAGCCTTGAACTCGTGGCTATCCTGCCTCAGCCTCCTGAGTATAGGGCTCACAGGCTTGTGCCATCATGCCCAGCTTGATTTTCAAATCTTTTGTACAGAACTGTTTATATAGAAATAAAGAAGAACTGAATCAAAAAGCAAAAAAAGAAAAAAAAAAGGGGGAAGCTGAATGGGATTACAGAATGAACATTGCCTTTCCCTGGTAGATGAACTATGATCTATCTTCTACCAAAATAGCATCTGAGTACCTTTTCTGTGCCTGCCTCAGATCATGCTCTGATCTCCCTCAAGGTGACAGAGAGCTTCCCAAGTGAGAGGAAGGAGATGAAATGCCAGTGCAAGGCTAACTGCCCCAAATATGTAAATGCCAACCCAAGCAACCAAGACTTCCATCAGGAGCTGCTCTGTGATTTTGGTCCTTTTCAGTTTTGTAACTAGGAAAACTGGCAATTTAAAAGAAGCCCCTATCGCTTCTCGGCCTTTTGACGAAGATCAAATGTAAGAAGCCCCTATTCTTAAAATAGTCACTCTACTAAGTGCCAAGCCCAGGGAAGAATCTCCTGTCCTGCTTCACTATGGATCTACTCCAAGAGAACTGGTGTCCTGAAAGTCGTATGCCTGAGCAGGTAGCCATTCACACCTGGTCAATGTGTGTGACATTCCGGATCCCAAAGGCAATGGTGTAAACATCAAACTTGTGATCATCAAAGGGCAGCTCTTCAGCATCTCCCAGTACCCATGCAAGTCCTGGAAGAGAAAATCAGTTCTGAGTTTCAGCTCAGGTAGCTGTCTTCCTTGCAGAAAATTACTGTTACTCTTACTCTTACTACTACTACCATTATTATTGAGGCAGGGTATCACTAGGTAGTTTAGGCTGATCTTGAATTCACTATTGTAGCCCAGGCTGGCCTCGTACTCAGCGATCCTTCTGCCTCAGCCCCCCCAAGTCCCAAGTGCTGGAATTACTGGTGTGCGCCATCACTCCTGGCTACACCCAGATTACTGAACCAAAAGAATTTGTAGTTGGGGAGGCAGAAATATGAGTAGCCATGGCACCCAGTTTATGTCTGCCATCTGAAGTGGAGGCAGTTTTGTGGGACTGAGCCCTTAAACCTGTAGAAAATGATGTAAAATCTGGGTAGTATCAGAAATGAAGTAAGCAGCTGAGAACCAACCTACTGTTGGAAAATTGTTTTGCGCTGGGAAAACACCACGTACTTGGTGTCAGAAAACATACCTACCTTATCCACTCAGTTCCTGGTGACCGTCTTCATGATGCCCTCTGATCCTGAGAGCCTGGAGTTGGTACCCTTGAAGTTTATCCTTCTCAGCCTTCCCTCCAAGGGCCTTACAGTACAATCTGATCACTGCTTCGTTTACCCACCCTCACCCTCTTTTATTTCGATGCGGGGGTTCAAACCCAGAGTCTTGGTAAGGTAAGGCATGCTAGGTAAGCACTTTATCACTAAGATGTATAATCAGTCCCACCCTCAAGTGATTTTCATCCAGCCAAGTGTTTTGTGGAGAGCGCTGTGATTAGGAGTGCAGGCACTATGGTTAGAACTGCCTGTGTTATAATACTAATTTCATATTTTATTTTATTTCTTGTGGTACTGTAGATTTATCCCAGGGCCTCTGCACTGAGCTACTCCATCTCCAGGCCTTTTTTGTAGACAGGGTCTTTATAATTCAGGCTGGTAATGAACCCACTATGTAGCCAAGGCGAGCCTCAAACTCATGAGAATCCTCCTGCTTCAGCCTTTCAAGTACTGGGATTACAGGTGTGCTCCATGCCCAGTTCCCAAGCCTTTTAAAAATTCTTATTTTTTAATTTGGAGACAAGTTCTGGCTAAATCACTAAGTTGTCTAGGCTGGGCTCAAACCTGCAATCCTCCTGCTTCAGCCTCCCAGAACACTGCAATTATAAGCATGGGTCTCCATCCCTGGCAAAGTAAAGTGTTTTGATGGGCCAGACATAGGAGCTCCTTCCTCTCTTCCTTTCTTCCTCTTCCTCCTCCTTCTCCTTCTTCTCCTACTTCTCCTACTTCTTCTCTTTCTTTTTCCTTTTTTTTTTTTTTTTTTGAGGTGCTGGCAATGGAATCCAGGATCTTGGTAATAGTGGACAAGTGCTCTACCACTGAGCTACATCCCCAGCCTAGCAGGTTGGGTTTATAAACAGATAAAGGCTGAAGAAAGTAGAAACAATACAGCAAGAAAAAAGACTGATCATTTAAAATTTACTTTCCTTGGAAGAGGAGGCCAGAGAATGGTCACTAAGAAAATGAAAATAATCTTTCAAAATACAAACTAGTGCCAGATGTGGTGGCGCACGTAATCTCAGCACTCAGGAGGCTGAGGCAGGAGGATTGCCATGAGTTTGAGGCCAGCCTGGGCTACATAGTGAGTTCAAGCCCAGCCTGAACTATAAAGCAAGACTTAAGAAAACAAAAAAGATGGCATCCTCAGGCAGTGGGCCACACTGGCTGGGCATGGGGTATGGAGCCTGGCTGTAGGGCACCTCTGCTCTGCCAGAGCCACAGGCTTCCTGTTCTCTACTGTGTCACCCATTCACGTCCCAGGTGGCGGGGAGCTCAAAGTGACTCAGGCTCTTGGAGACCCAGTTTCCTTGGGCTACAGCTATCAAGGTCACTGACATTTCAGGAGTCTGCAGAGCCACATATAAAACTGGTATCAAGGGCCAGGGATTTAGCTCAGTGGTGCAAGTGCAAGGACCTGAGTTCGATCCCCAGTACCAAAATAAATAAATAAAATAAAAAACAAGTAAATAAATAAAATTAAAATCAAATCAGAAGAATTTAAGGTGAAGAGAACTGTCCAGCACCACTAGATGGTTAATCAGGTACTAAAAGAAGAAATCAGGGGTTGGGGATTTAGTTCAGTGGCACCATGCATGCCTGGCAATGCAGGGTCCTGAGTTTGATTCTCAGTAGGTGGGGGGATAAATAAATAAAAGAAGGAATCAAAGGGATGCACAGACTATAGATATTTACCTCTGTCCCCAAACACTGATCCAGCCCTGGCTGTGTAGATGCTGTGCCTAAAGCTCAAGATGACTTCATCTATAGCATTCTTTGCCAAAAACAGTATCTATTTTTGTTCATAGAGATTCCTCTATTAGAAGATATGTTAATTACTTAGATGTTAATTAAAGGCCATAGACAACTGGAAAACATAATAAAATAAAATACAAATAAGGGCTGGGAGTGTAGCTGTGGTACACTGCTTGCCTGGGTATACGAGACTGTGGGCTCCACCCCTAGCAGCAAAAAACCAAAACATATATACGTTTGTGTGTGTGTGTGTGTGTGTGTGTATAAAATACAGCACCAGAGGTGGGCTCCACCCCTAGCAGCAAAAAACCAAAACATATATACGTTTGTGTGTGTGTGTGTGTGTGTGTGTGTGTGTGTGTGTATAAAATACAGCACCAGACATGAAAAATGCTTTTACAAAATAATTTCTAGGGCCTAGCAGGTTCCATCGCTACCACTGAAAATAAAAAGGAGGGACCCAGGGCCAAGACAAATGGCTGGAGGCCTGCCCTGCTGCCTAGCGTGTGAGTGGTCTGTCGGAACTCCAGTTCTTCCGCTTGTAAAATCATGCAACAATCATGCCAATCTCATCAGGTCATCACAGAAGTAAACGAGTTATCTGTGTGCAAAGCACCTAGCACGCCCGGCGGTGTCATTTAAGACAGGACTGCACCTTACTTTGTCGTGGCAGGCAGTCCCCTGGCTCTCCCACTGCGGCCAGCAGGTGGCTAGCATATTTCTGAATGAGGCAAGACTTTATATTTGGAGTTGGTACAGTTCTGAAACAATCAGTTCTTTTCTGGCTTTCTTCTATGGCAATTTGCATTTTGAAATACATTTTAAATGTCTTCTTTTGCAATTTTCAAATATACAACTAGAGGGAATGAGCTTACTGTACCCCACAAGCTCACCCACCATTCGGCTTAGTAATTGTCAACACAAGGCCAATTTTATTTCATCAGCCCACACCTACTTTCTCTCCCTACTCTAATTAGATTAATTTGAAACAAACTACAAATATAATTTCATTTATAATATTTCAGTGGATACCTTTAAAATATTAGGACGCCTCCTCCCCTTTCTTGTGATTTTTGGATTTGACCTGTTACTCTACCTACCACTCAGCTACAACCCAGCCGTTTTAATTTTTTTTTCTTTTTGGTTTTTTGAGACAGGGTCTCACTATGGAGTTGAGACCGACCTGGAACTCACTATGTAGCCCAGGTTGGTCTCAAACTCATAGTGATCCTCCTGTCTCAGCCTCCCGAGTGCTGAGATTACAGGCATGTGCCACCATGCCCAGCTCCAGCCCTTTTAATTTTATTTATTTATTAGCCCTCTTTATTTTTAAATTGCCCAGACTATATTTCAACATCCCATCCTTCTGTCTCAGTCTCTCAAACTGCTGGGATTACAGACCTGTGACACTATGCCCAGCCCCCCAAAAGAAATCTTTTAAAATATAACCACAGGCCAGGGATTTAGCTCAGTGGTGCCACAGCCTGCCTCACAAGCACAAGGTCCCAAGTTAGATCCCCAGTACCAAAACAAAAGAAGAAAAAAAAACCCACAATCATATTAAGAAATTCTGCAGCCAGGCATAGTGGCATATGCTGTAATGCCAAAACTCAGGAGGCTGAGGCAGGAAGATTGCCATGAGTTCGAGGCTAGCCTGGGTTACATAGTGAGTTCAAGGCCAGCCTGAACTACATAGTGAAACTGTCTCAAAAAATAAAAATTAAAAAAAAAAAAGAGACTTCCTGAAAAGAAATTTTATAATTTTTTACTATCACCAAAAAGCCAGCCAGGGCTCAAATTTCCTTGTTATTTCTCATAAATTATTTTTTAATTTATTATTTTTCTTGTGGTAAAATACTTATAGAATTTATCATCATAACCTTTTTGGGAGACAGTAATGGTGATGGAACCCAAGACCTTTGCTATATGGACAGCCCATTTTTATTTTTTTTGGTTTTATTGAGACAGAGTTTCACTATGTAGTTGAGACTGACCTGGAACTCACCATGTAGCCTAGGCTGGTCTCGAACTCACAGTGATCCTCCTGCCTCAGCCTCCCAAGTGCAAGGATTATAGGCATGTGTCACCACACCTGGCCCCAAATCCTGGGATTATAGGTGTGTACCACCACACCCACTCTAATTTTAAATGTACAGTTCAGTGGTTTGAAGTACATTTGTAATGCTGTGTAGCCCTCACTATCACCTGATAGTTCTGACCCCCAACTGTCCCGTTGAACTCCTAGGCATGGAGAATAATCACAGCCCATTCCTACATCCTGTGCTGCCCTCTCCCAGATTGGGAACAATGCCTACTCTGCTAGGACAAAACATACCCACCCGAATGGCTACATCATAGCAACTGTTGCTATAGCCACATACTCAGCCAATTTTGCTCCCCCAATCTCATTCTCCCATTTTTCTATCACCCCACCTAAGACTGCCTCAATAAACTGGACTCAAGCCAGGCAAGGGGGTGCAATGCTGTAATCCCAGCATTTGGGAGGCTGAGGCAGGAGAATTGCTGGGAGTTCAAGGCTAGCCTGGGCTACATAGCAAGACCTTGTTTCTCTAAAAGACAACAACTACAACAACAACAACAAAAACTGGACTCCAACTCTCCTTTGGAGTTATTCCAGGAGGTCCTGCCTGGACCACCCCCAAATTCAGGCTAACTGTGACCTTTATGAGGTTGTCACCATTCACCTAAAATCACCCATCTCCTTAAATAAAAAAAAAAAAAAAAAGATTCAACTGGGGATTGAATTGAGGGCCTTCTCACTAAGCTATATCTCCATTCCTTTTTAAATTTTTTTACTCTGACACAGGGTCTCACTAAGTTGCTAAGTTGCCCAGGCTGAGCTTAAACTTGAAGTCTCATTTCAGAGAGAGCTGGGATTTCAGGTATGCACCACCATTCCCAGTTTTAACTTCCTTTTGCATAAATTTTTGCAAAGACATTACTGGGGACTGATAAAGCAAGAAGGAAAGAAAACAACTGTACTTGTACCACGGTTTTCAGCACTTAATAATTCCTTGGCAGTTAGGAAAGTCTGAGAGAGAGCTTCACAGTGGAAGCTATGATTCCAGAAATGGAATTTTATCTATCATTTCAACATGTGTTCTCTGTTCTTTATGGCTGAGCACCAGAGAGAAGGGAAACATGTTTGTCAGTAGGAGTAAGAAAACATAGTGCCTTTGTCTAAAAGTACTGGTGACTGTCTTCTGCCATCTGACTAGTGTTGATGGCTAACAAAAGAGTCCTTCATCTTGGGGACCAAGTGGGTTGCACTTCGTCTAGGCAGCTCTCTCGGGGCAGGCAGAGGAGGAAGAACTGAGCTCAAACAACCCTGGACACTCACAGTGGTCAGGGAGAGGGAAGAAATGCTGATGTTGACCCCAGGGACTTTCTTTTCTTTGTTGCATACCCATGCCCCACCCTAAGGCTGTCTCAGAGCCTAGCCAGCTTGGAACAGGGCAGTGCAGCAGAGCCCCGAGAGCTGGTCAACAAGATGCAGCTTTCACAGTCTTTAACAAACTTGAAAACATCTGGGGCAGCTGGATGTAGTGGCGCATGCCTCTGACCCCAGCACTTGGGAGGATCATCTTGAGTTCAAGGGCAGCCTGGGATACCTAGTGAGTTTAAGACCAGACTGAACTATATAGCAAGACCCTATCTCAAAAAGATAAAACAACCACCTGCCTCGCAAGTACAAGGTGCGGAGTTCAATACCCAGTACAAACAAACAAACAAACAAACAAAAAAACCCACAAAAGGCCCTGGGATTTAGCTCAGTGGTGCAGACGCCTGCCTCAAAAGTACAAGGTCCTGAGTGTGATCCCTGGTACCAAAAAAAAAACCAAAAAACAAAAACAAAACAGGCTGAGGATGTAGCCCTTTGTGAAGTAACAGTGTTTAAAGTAAAATGAGTCCTGCCTGGAAGCCGGTTATGGTAGCACACACCTGACAGGAGACCGAGGCAGGAGAATTATAACTCTAAACCCAGCCCGAGCAATCTGGTGATTTAGTGCAACTCTACCTCCAAAATAAAAAATAAAAAAGGGCTGAGGCTGTAGTTCAATCCTAAGTATGACAAACAAATAAAAGAGTCCTGATTGGGAAATGTTTAGGCTCTAGAAGCTGCAGAGCTCAGTCATCCTCTGGAATAACATAGGTGGAGGGTATCTCAGAGGTGCTGGGAATTTAAAGCAAAAGTTCCATCTCAGGGTCCAAGAGTGAAAACCCATGGATTCAGCTCTAATTTGGGATCTGATGCTTATGGGTCTGTAACTTGAGTAAGACCCTTACTTCTTTGGGCTTCGACTATCTCCTCAGTCACAGTGGGCTCTTCACTTAGCTCAAAGTTGCTGAGATAATGTGTATTAACAACACATAAGCTGGGCATGGTGGTGCACGCCTGTGCCAGCACTTGGGAGGCTGAAGCAGGAGGATTGCCTCGAGTTTAAGGTCAGACTGGGCTACATAGTGAGTTCAAGGCCAGAGTGAATTACAGAGTGAGACCTTGTCTCATAATCGAAATAAATATTGGGCTGGGAATGTATAGTTCAGAAGTGTAGCATCTGCCTGGCAAGCTTGAGTCCCTCAGTTCAATTTCTGGTACTGAAAAAACGAAAACAAAAGCCAAAAAAAAACCCAAAAAAACAAAAACCCACCAAAAACAAATAAACAAAAAAATCCCCAAAACAAAAGCAGAACTGGACCACACAAATGATCTTCAACTCCTGCCTAACTATAAATATCTTTTTTAAAAAAATGCTTAGAAAAAAAATGTAAGATAATGAAAAGATGGAAATAAAGTATTTGTAGATGGGGAGGGGAGGAGGGGGTGAAGGGAGGGCAAGGGGTAAGGGGAAAAATGAGAATCAAGACTTGTCATGTGGAGGTACGAGATCCCAACAATGAATGTAACTGTACTGTATCCCTAAAATGTACCAATAAACTCAATTAAAGCTGAAAAAAAAATGCTTATTAGGGGCCGGGGATTTAGCTCAGTGGTTCTGCTGCCTGCCTTGCAAGTACAAGGACCAGAGTTCGATCCCCGGTACCAAAAAAATAAATAAAAAAAAGTTTATTAGTACATGATTATGGTCATGTACAGTCATGCAGGGAGTTGGTACACATACGTAACACGTTAATTCCTTTTCCTTCCCCCCCTTTCCCTCTCCACCCTCACACTAACTATAAGCCTCTGAAAGTTGGAGTATAAAGCATGTAACCCACCTTAATTTATAAACAAACACTATTTCCACTGCCTCTAACTGCAGAGGACTCACCAGCTTTGTGTCCTTGGTCCAAAGCCTTCTTCTTCCCCACCTTTAGCATCTCCCTGTTGATGTCACAGATCATGACACGGGAACCACCCAAGAGATCTTCTTCATTCTGATACTTTTTGGCAATTTCCTCCCAGGATAAATTTTGTTGGGCCCTTAACTGCCTCTTCTGCTTTCTTTGATGCTGTGCCTGAACATAATTAAGGAACCGGAATGCAATGTCACCTGTGGGATGCCAACAGGAAGAAAGATGCAAACAAAGACAAAAACTGGAAAAACATTTCCTAACCCCCAAAGAAGCAACCACTTGAAATGCTGAGGCAGGATGATTGCCAGCCTGAACTATATACTGAGACCCTAAAAAAAGCAAAAAACCCAACCCCCACAAAAGCAACAGTGGTGTAGGAGTGGATGAGTGTATGAAAATGGAACTTTGGGTTGGAGTGTAGCTCAGAATGCTTGCCTAGTATGTTAAAGGCCCTGTGCTCAAGTGCCAGTCCTCAAAAAAAAAAAAATTAAATAAAAAATGTTTTAAATGAAAGAAAATGGAAGTTTAAACTCTTTAGCAATCTTTTCTTGAAACATTTAACCTCTAAGATTTTTTTTTTTTTTTTAGGTTTTTTTTGAGACAGGGTCTCACTATGTAGTTGAGACTGACCTGGAACTCACTATGTAGCCCAGGTTGGTCTCGAACTCACAGCAATCTCCCTACCTCAGCCTCCCTAGTGCTGGGATTATAGGCATGAGCCACCACGCCCAGCTTTTTTGTTTCCTTTTGTTCTTTTGAGATAGGATCTTGCTGTATAGTTCAGGCTGGCCTCGAATTCTTGACAATCCTCCTGCCACAGCTTACCAAGTGGTAGGACTGTAAGTGGGCACCACCACACCCAGTTTCACCATGCATTTAAAATTTTAAAAAATTTTGTTAGTTCATGTTTGCAATACAGAATGATTACATTTATTGTGGGAAGTTGGTACATGTACATAAGACACTTTAAGTCTTTTCATATCTCTTTCCTCTCCCCTCCAACATGCATTTTAGAAATCTGTGACATTTTTCTCTCCAAATGCCCAGTGTGGAACAACAAAATACTGTGTGTAAACAATTGAGCTTTTGATACCTGATGTGATAGCAGATTAGGTGGAAAAGGCTGCCTAGAAAGCTTATGTAATAAAAGGCTTCCCTTCCAATCAGAAAATGCGAGTGGGTTAAAGGTTCAATAGAAGATGAAACAGGCGGGAGTGTAGCAGTGGTAAAGCAACCGCCTAGCATGCGTGAGGCACTGTGTTGAATCTCCAGTGCCATCACTACCACCACCACCTAAAAATATGGTAACTGAAGTAAAAACTTGGTCCTTTTACTTTATAATCCTATCTACTGTAGAAAAGAGGTAGGCAAACCAGGCATGGAGGCTCATGCCTGTAATCCCAGCACTTGGGAGGCTGAAACAGGAAGATCATGAGTTTGAGACCAGGCTGGGCTACATAGCGAGTCCGACCAGCCTGAACTACATAAACCTCTTCTCAAAACAAAACAAAACAAAACAATAAATAAATAAATAAATAAATAAAGAAGAGGCAGTCAAAAATCTGGTTGTTTTATTTATTTGTTTATATCGTGGTGCTAGAGATCAAACCTATGGCCTTATGCATACTAGGTAAATGCTCTACCAGTGAGCTACATCCCCACACTCAAAGCTGCTTTTGATTGATAATTTTGTGTGCCTGCTTCACAAATTATACATATCTTCAGTCTAATGATAGTTGAACTAGCTTGTTCCAACAAGAGATAAACACTCTAAAAGGTGCTCCACGGTACCTAAGGACATCAAATTTGCCATTACCGGTGCCTCCAGCAACATCGAGCAGCTGAGTCCCAGGTAATGGGTTCATCTTCCACAGCAGCATATCTTTCCAAATTCGATGGATGCCCAGACTCATCATATCATTCATCACATCATATTTCTTGGCCACACTTTCAAATACCTGATAGACTGATGGGAGAAATACACAATTATGCTATTAGTAGAAAGATTCACTTGAAAAAAGCCTAAATGAAAAAGAGGAAGAGCAGGGCATGGTGGGACAGGCCTGTAGTTCCAACACTTTGAGAGGCTGAGACAAGAGGACCTCAAATTTTCTTTTTCTGTTTTTGTTTTTTGGTTTGTTTTTGTTTTTTGAGATAAGATCTCCCTATGCTGTCCAGGCTGGCCTTGAACTCCTGGCGATCCTCCTGCCTCAGCCTCCTGAGTTCGGGGATTACAGGCATGTGCCACCACACCCAGCTAGAACTATTACTTTAAATAAGGCTCTCCATCTAGGCCAGTGTGGTAATGTATACCTGTAATCCCAGAGGCCAAACCAGGATTGAGTTCAGCCTTAGAATTGAATACACATTTCTATTTTCTATTTCTTAGAGGATGGAATACTGGAGTGTGTGTGTGTGTGTGTGTGTGTGTGTGTGTGTGTGTGTGTGTGAAGGGGTCTTTTCCTTTTCTCTCTCTTTTTTTCCTGGTGCTAGGGATTGAACCCAGGGCCTCGGACATGAAAAACAAGAATTTTATCATTGGGCCATATCTCCAGCCCAGGAATTAGAATTTTTCTAATCGTCATTATAATATAAGACAAAAGCCATGAGAAAGACACATAACTAATAGAGATAGGAAGACCCCCTCATCTCATCTCTGTATGCATTACGGAGAACCTCAGGAAAATTTGATAGATAGTTGACAAACAGTAAATCAGGTCGAAGTTACACTGTAGAAGGCTCTCATGAATCTTTTCCACAAGATCAAAACAGAATGTGGTTCAATCCATAATATAACAAAAAGGGGAAGGGGCCGGGATTTAGCTCAGTGGTTCCACTGCCTACCTTGAAAGCACAAGGTCCCAAGTTTGATCCCTGGTACCCAAAAAAAATGGGGGGGAGATGTGGGATCTGGGATAGCAGGAAAATCTGCTGTGAGAGGACACTTATAAGAGCACATTCCCTTTAAAGGTACATTTTAGCTGGGTGTGGTGGTGCACATCTGTAATCCCAGCACTCAGAAAGCTAAAGCAGAAGGATCGCTGTGAGTTCAAGTAAAGCCTGAACGATAGTGAGACCTCATCTCAAAAAATCGTGTCCCCCCCGCAAAAAAAAAAAAAACCACACAAACTGCCTAAAGTTATATTTTATTTCTTTTTGTTGTTTTTTGCTTTGTAGTCTAGGCTTAACTTGAATTCACTATGGAGCCCAGGCTGGCCTCAAACTTTGGCAATCTTCCTGCCTCAGCCTCCCAAATTCAGGAACAACAGGCATGTGCCACCGTGCCAGGCTATAGGCTGAATTAGAAAATGAAGGGGAGATGTCTTGAATTCCTCGGATAAAATGTGCTGCATACAATGTAAAACGTATTCTGTCAAATCAGACCACAGAGTACTCCTTTCACTAAACTATTTTCTTCTTTTTTGTGGTACTGACAATTAAACCCAGCATCTCCTGCTTGCTAGGCAAGCCCTCTACCATTAAGTTAAAAAGCATCTGTCCCCTTTTTTCAGACATGGTCTTGCTAAATTGCTTAGGCTGGTTTCAAATTGGATTCTTCTGCCCTAGTCTCCCAAGTTGCTAGCTATTACCATGGCTGGCTTTTAATTGAAAAAAAATTTTTTTTGTACCAGGGATTGAATTCAGGACCTTGTACTTTCAAGGCAGGTGGAGGCATCACTGAACTAAATCCTGGCCCGTTAATTGTATTTTGAAATTTTATTCTCCACTCAAGTTTCCTAGTTGGCTATTTTCTTTGGAACATCTCTTGGGATAACAGGGACACAAAGGTTCAAACCACTGAGTATAACAGTTCTTGCTTTGCAGATTCCAACGTGCATAAATTTCAGTTACTGTGGCTTGAATATCGCCAGTCCCCCAACTTTACATGAAGTACAAACTTCACTAGCAGTTCTTCAGTCCATGAATCTCTACAGTAGTAACAAAGAAGCCTCCTGCAGTGACATCACTTCTCGCACACACTGTAGGTGCCTAGTCCCTGAATCAGTTGTTAGGTTTACATACAGACCTCCAAGCAGTTACTGTAGTTGTGTTGCCTCCTTGTCCTTCAGTGAAATCCTGCAAAAATGACAGGAAATTGGGCAACAAGAATGAATGTGCAGTAAAGAAATGAATTGTGGTAATGGTGGAGGTGAGACTGGAACTGAAAATCAATGGAACTATAGGAGAAACAAGCGAGTATGGGATACTGACAATGCCTCTCTTGGAGAGACTACAGATATGCACAGCCAGGGGAACTTGGCGAGGGTGAATTTATGGGCACAAATGAGGAATATGGATATGACAAAAAGGTTCGAGATGTCCCAGTGGAGTGATGTCAGCCAAAAAATTCACATAAAGCTGACATGGTAATACATGCCCGTAACCTCAGCTACTCAGGATGATGAGACAGGAGGATTATAAATTAAAGTCCAGTCTAGGCAATTTATCCATAACCCATCTCAAAACAAAAATAACTGGGACCAGGCATGGTGGTGCACATCTGTGATCCCAGCACTCAGCAGGCTGAGGAAGGAGGATCACTGTGAGTTTGAGGCCAGCCTTAATTACACAGGGAGATCCTGTCTCCAAAACCAAACCAAACCAAATGCCTGAACAACCAAAAACTAAGAACTGAATATGTGTAGCACAGTGCTAGAGTACTGGTCTAGCATGTGTGAAGTCCTAGGTTCAATCCCCAGTACCTTGGTATAGGGGTATTTGATGGTTTGTTTGTTTGTTTGTTTGTTTCAGGGCTGAGGATTGAACCTAGGCCTTTCACACTGAGCAACATTCCCATCCCTTTTAATTAGTTAGTTAGTTAATTAACTTCAGTATTAGGATTGAACCCATGGCCTTCACACTAAGCTATACCCCCATCCTTTTAATTTTTTAGGTTTTTTTTTTTTCTTCTTGTCGCTGGGGCTCAAACTCAGGACCTTGCATTTGCAAGGCAGGCAATATGTCACTGAGCTAAATCCCTGGCCCTATTTTTTAGTTTGAGATAGGATCTCACTAAGTTGCCCAAGCTAGGCTCAAACTTGAAACCCTTCTGGCTCAGCCTCCCAAAGGGCTGGGATTATAGGCATGTGTCACCAAGCCTGGTAATTTCATGATATTGAAAGGGCAAAAGATCAAATATTAAAGGCTGACAAAAATTTTAGATAGGAATTATGGCACAAAAAATACATTCACTCCTTATTGTAAATTATATTAAATAAGGGTAGCAAATAGTATTCAAACTACCCTTGGTAAATTTTTTAGAAATAAATCCAGGAAGCTGAGGCAAGAGGATCACTATGAGTTTGAGACCAGCCTAGGCTACACAGTGAGTTCCAAGACCAGCCTGACTACATAGCCAGGCCATGTCTCAGAAAAAAACCAAAAAGGGCCTGAGATTTAACTCAGTGGTTCTGCCGCCTGCCTCACAAGCACAAGGTCCTGAGTTTGAACCCCAGTAAAAAAAAAAAAAAAAAAAAAAAAAAAAAAAAGGAAATCAATTTTCTTTTCTTTTCAGTATTTTACATTTTAATTAAAAATTTAAATTTAAAAATCTTTAAAATTTTAATTATACCAGTTAAAATTAAATCTATTTTTAAATTATAGTATATTAAATATTAGCTTTACCATATGTACACACACATACATAAATATATTTTTTTTCTTCTTTTGGTTTTTGAGACAGGGTTTCACTATGTAGTTCTGGCTAGCCTTGAACTTACTATGTAGCCCAGGCTGGCCTCAAACTTCCTGCAATACTCCTACCTTACCCTCCCAACCGCTGAGATTACAGGAATGAGATATTATGACCAGTTTACTACTATATATTTTTAAAAATACATTTGCTTATTTATTTGTTTTCAGTACTGGAGACAGAACCCAGGGCCTCACAGTTGCTAGGCAAGTGTTCTACCACTAAACTACAATCTAGCTGCCATGGTCAATAATTTTGGGGGGAGGTATTTAGCTCAGCCAAACTGCTTGTCTCAAAAGCACAAGATCTTGAGTATGATCCCCAATATAATCCCTGCCCCACAAAAAAATATATAATTTTTGTTTTGTTTTTGAGTCACTGTTTGGCAATATAGCCCAGGTTGGCCTTGAATATGCATGATCCTCCTGCCTCAGCCTCCCTATATGCTGGGATTACCAGCATGCACCACCATGCCCAGCTTCAGGCTCAATAATTTTTAAAGGGCTAGCCATGGTGGTGCATGCCTGTAATCCCAGTATTAAGGAGGCTGAGGCAGGAGAATTACTGCAAGTCTGAGGCCAGCCTAGGGTACATAGTGAGCTCAAGGCCAGCCTAAACTACATAAGGAGACCCTGTCTCAAACCACCCCCCACAAAAATAATAATTTTTAAAAGTCCTGGAACAGTTGCAATTTTCCCACTGATTATACAGTATAGATTTTAAGAGGATGGGAAATTACATGGTAGGCTCTTTTCTTATTTCCTGGTGACCATTAAATCTAGTGAAGGAACCTCTCAGGTTCTCACCTTATCCAAGTGTAAAATGGGTACACCTTCCTCATTAAAAAAGGCGATTTATAAAATCTGAAGAGAAACCAGAGTATTCACCTTCTGCATTATAAATGGCACAGTTAAAGTTTAAAAACACTTCCATTCCCATGCCTGTAGCATTCCTGACACAAACTGCTCAATAATATTTAACTTTAATGGTGCATCACTAAGCACCAGGAAATGTTGAAGGTACTTCAATATGTGGAACTAATACAAGAGCTGTAATGGGCCAGTGGTTCTGCCGCCTGCCTCGCAAGCGCAAGGTCCATTTCCCAGTAGTAAAAAACAACAACAGCAACAACAAAAACCCCCCAAAAAACAAGAGCTGTAAGTAATACAAAAACTATTCCTACTCGGCCAACTGGGGAAAAAAGATAGTTTCCTTCTTTCTTTTTAAAATGGCCTCTTGGGCCCAGCGTGGTGGCGCACATCTGTAATCCCAGCACTAGGGAGGCTGAGGCAGGAGGATCAATGTGAGTTCAAGACCAGCCTGGGCTACATATTGAGTTCCATGTCAGTCTCACCTACATATTGAGACCCCCGTCTCAAAAAATAAAATAAAATAAAATAAAGAAAGAAAAGAAAAAGAAAGAAAGAAAAAGAAAAATGGACTCTCTTAGCAAGAGGCTAAGAATATGTATTCTGGAGTCAGACCAAATTGGGTTGGAATTCTGGTTCTGCAACTTGCTATGCTAAATTGGGCAAGGTCTTGCTTAACCTTTTAAGCTTAGTTTCCTCATTTGTTAACATCGGGACAACAATATCCACCATCGGGAAGTTGAAAAGAGAACTGGAAAAAATGTCCACACAGTGCATGCCACAACACAAACAGTCATATGATGAATCTGAATGACAATTACTCTCAGTTTAAAGAGGGGGCGTAAAAATTTTTAAAAGGGGCGTAGCCAGGTGTGGCGGCGCATTTCTGAAGTCAGAGGACCTCAAGTTCCAGCACCGCCTGAGCAACTTCATGACTTAAGCATGACCCTGTCTCAAAATAAAATTTTTAAAAGTCGGCGACTGTAGCTCAGTGGAAAGGCCCTGGGTTCAATCCCCAGTTCCAGGTTTGGAAGGGAGTAAGATAGAGCGCCTGACTCTGCCGGACTGGGGGTGGGGTGGGGTGGTGCTCCTTGTAAGTCTGGAGGGCAGATAACAACAAAGTACGTCAAATTTGCCCTTAATTCGGCAGAAGAAATTAGATCACAGATGCAAAGATCCCTTCATCCGCCCTCTCGCCCCTTTCACCTTTACCCCCCTTCTCTTCCTCCGACACAGTCTCAAATCCGAAGTGTGTTTCTGTTGCTTGCTTCTCTCGGGACAAGAGCCGTACACCCAGCGAGCCCCCGGGCAAGGAACTGTGAAGCCACTGGGGCCCACCAGTTCGCATCAACCGCGACCACCTACGGACGCAATAGCTCCATAGAACACAGCTCCTGGGGGCCGCCATCTTGACACAGTAAGGTAATAGGGGGCCGAAAAATCATCCTGCTGCCGCAGTAGACAGACTACGGCGGCCCGCTAGAGACATTATTAGCCGAACGCGCCCAAAAAATCCTGTATTCTTGAGTTCTTTGGGATCTGCAGACTGACTAGTCATTGAACCCAAAAGCTCTTCCTCTTTCTCTCTCTCTCTCTCTCTCTCCCTCCCAGAATCGAATTTAGAATTCACCAAGACAAAGGAGACAAAAAAGGTTGAGTTCGATCCTTGTTACCAAAACCAAACAAAACACTACAAGGCCGAGGATTTAGCTCAGTGGTGCCGCTGCCTGCCTCACGAGCGAAAGGTCCTGAGTTCAATCCCTGGTACCAAAACCAAAACAAAAAAACCGCTATGATTAATCTAGTAAACTTTACGAGATCAGCAGTGTGAATATTGACAAACTTATAAAGGATTTCTCACAGATAGAAAAGATTGTGCGGCTCTTCATGATATGATAAGAGGGCTACAAAGGACCATTGAATATCAACACAATTTGAAAGGAATATAAGAATAATATTGCAAACTTGAACATGAAATGAAAAATCAAAGAGGAAGAACATAAGACAGAAAAAAGCAAACTTTATCAAGATATGCAGAAAAAAGTTGAATTAAACGAAGAAAATCACAAAGATCCAATTAAAAAGGAGATGAAATTTCAGAGTTAAACACAAAGTTAATAACTCAAGAAAAAGAAAAGCAAAATGAAATAACAAACCACAGCTGGAGAAGCTTTAATGTCTTCAAGAAGAAAAAAACAAAGAGATTGCAATTCTTTGCAATATCATTCATGATTTGGAGCAGCACTTTTCTATTGGCGAAGATTCTCATCTTAAATGTAGATGACGATTTTGAGTATAACAGTAAATTCATTCATTACTATATGCTTTTTTAAAAGTAATTGAGTGCTGGGGATGTAGCTCAGTGGTTCTGCCGCCTGCCTTGCAAGCGGAAAGACCCAAGTTCGATCCCTGGTACCAAAATTTAATTAATTCATAATCATAAATAAGACAGCTTTTTTTTTTTTGGCCCCGAGGATGAACTCGGGTCCCTGTGCTTGCAAGGCAGGCGGCGGAACCACTGAGCTAAATCCTGGCCCATAAATAAAACAGCTTTAAAAAAAATAAAGTGCAGACTACGCTGGGGATTTAGCTCACTGGTTCTGCACTTGCCTCTTAAAGTGCAAAGTCCTGAGTTCAATTCCAAAAAAAAAAAAAAGTGCAGATTTCTACCTAGCAAGACTGAGACCCTCGGTTGAATACGCAGTATCGATCGAGGTTAGTGGGGAGTAAAATGTAGAAAATTCCTGGGCACCAACTACCAGAGATTTTAAATCAGTACATCTGGTACATGTATGGCACATAGACGGTACATACCCCATATCCCTGGAATCTTTTTTTTTCCTTTTTCCTGTTTTCTTTCTTCCTTCTTTTCTTTATTTAAAAATCTCCCTATAGAACCAGAGCACTGAACATGCTAGACATAGAATTTCTATTTTGGGGTTTTTAGAAATGTTTATTTGAACAAGTTCCTCTGATTTGTTCTGATGCAAGAGATTTGCAGCCCATTCTTGAGAAATGTATGGCAGGTTACTCTGAAAATAAACATAGTGAAAAAAAAAAAAAAAGCCAAAACAGAGACTAACAGTCTCAGGGCTTGGCTGAGACTGATGATCTCAAGGCTTGCCCCTCCTGCTAAACTCACAAAGCTCACTTCCCGAGAGATGAACTGCTAAAACACTTGTCTATACCTCCCTATGTCTTAAAGATAAATTGTAAAAGTAACATCTGCCTGTACCTCCCTATCCCTATGCTAAGTTCTACTTCTGTAAAATTCTGCTTGCTTCCTCACCTGCATAAGAAACAATATATAAATGAAAACAAACAGAATTAGGCTCAGAATCTGGAAGGTGACTTCCACTGAACCCGCTAGCGAATAAACCTGACTTTCCTTTCAATTCTCTGAGGGATGTTCTCTTCCTTGTTCTGCCTGCCCTGAGTGCCGTAACTATAGGAAAGACTATTTTTTGGCCTGTCCATTTTATGAACCTAGGGACTTCATAAATGGGAATGAAAGATCTGGTACCCATTTAGACGCTCCAACCAAACACCACTCACACTTTGACTCCTGATGACACACACCTACATTTGTAGCTCCATCTGGCACACCATGATAGTTTTACTTCAACTCCACATTTTCAGGTTTTTAGTTAATTAATTAATTTGGTACCCAGGATCGAACTCACGTTTTTGAGCTTGCGAGGTAGGTGGCGGACAGTTTTTTGTTTTGTTTTTTGAGACAGGGTCTCACTATGTAGTTGAGACTGCCCTGGAACTCACTATGTCACCCAGGCTAGTCTCAAACTCGCAGCAATCCTCCTGCCTCAGCCCCCCAAATGCTGGGATTACAGGCGGGGCCCCCCCCCTGGCTTTTTTTTTTTTTTTTTTTTTTGGTACTGGGGATCAAATTTAGGTCCTTGTGCTTGCAGGGCAGACTGAGTTAAATCCCCCACCCTAGTTTTTTTTTTAATGGAAAGGATAATGTAGACCACCTGTGCAAAACAGAGGCTAGAGGTTCAGTTTTGCTTGAATTGCTGTATTTTCTGCTTTGATTACTTTTTAAATGTATATTTCCTATAAATATTTCACAAGACTGCCAAACCAAGGATACTAACAAACTATTTTGAAATGAAAAGTCTCTTCCTGATTTAATATACCCTGACAGATGGACACCTACTACACTGGGATTTCTCTTTCCCTGTTTTTTTGTTTCTATGAATGATAAAAAAAAATAACTCATCTATATACTCAGAATTTTCATGTCTTGTTAAAGGAATAAAGATTCATCAAGGAATTTTAGTGTGTCTTCCACATCTAGTTATATGTAAGCAGGGACATCAGGACTTGGGACTGTTCCATCTGGACATTAAATTACATTTTCAGACTAACAGTGTATAGTTATTTTCTTACTTTAGTATAATTTGTGAGTGTGTGCTTCTTGTGTATGTGTTGCGGGGTAGGTTTAACTATAAAAAGTGAAGCAGGACGAACTGGTGGAAGGCATTTTAAGGAAATTTTAAAATATAATACTTGAATCTATCTTCCTATTCCTAGTTTGAACTATTAATTCTAAGAAAGTGATTTATTCATATGTACTGATTAATATCTCATACACCATGAGATGATTGGTAAGGGGCCAGGAAGGGCACAATTAGAGATTCATTCATTCATTCACCTTAAATTTCACTCATCCATGGTGGGTGTAGCTCCGTGGTAGAGCACTTGCTTATCATGCTAGAATAAGAACCATAAATAGAAAGAAATCCTTAAAGGAATTCCACAGGTAGTCTAAAGTTCATCTGTGTCATCGCTGTTATTACCGCACAAAGAACAAAAGCCGACTTGACTGGAACTACAGGTCCCACAATCCCATAGGACCTCTCAGTGGGGGCGGGGGCGGGAGGGAAAAAAAAATCACTGGACCCGGATGTAAGCAAAACTACATCTCCCACAGTGCTTCACGCGAACATCTCCACTATATATATAGTCCATCCGGGTACTTTGAGATGCTGTTTGGCGACTCGTCGCCATTCCGGGAGCAGCTCGGCCTCGGCCTAGAGGCGAGTGTCCGTCGCTGTGTCGGAGACACCTGTCCCCGACACCAAGACAACCAGCTCTCTCTCCTGCCCCGCGGCGGGAGAGCGTGTCCGGCCGGCCGGCGGGGCTCGCGCACCCTCCTTCTATTCCCCTTTCCCTGCAGCCTTTGCCCCGCCAGGCCCGGCCCGGACCTCCGAGCCCCGGCCTCCTCCTCCTTCTGGGTCATCGCCTTTGCTGGGCTTAAAAGCCCTGCCTGCTGATTCTCTTCCCAGTTTGAGAAGCTAAGGAAGGAAACAAGGAAAAATGTCGCCATGAAG
>NW_022900924.1:9633712-9637065 GCF_012274545.1 Fukomys damarensis | reverse complement strand
ACAGCCGCCCCGCGCCGCCTCGGCGGGGCCCGCCGGCGAGTCTAAACCCAAGAGCGGTAAGAGAGGGTTCACGGTAGTGAGACTACTGCTTTCTCCTCCTGGGTTACCCGGGAACTAGGCTTTCCGTCATAATTCCTACCTCCATTTCCGTGGTTTTCATTTATAATTAAGTTAATCAGCTACGTACCGCTTGATTTACTAGGATTATTGCATTGATACTCAAAACAGCTGGTGAAGTTGGTGCTCCTATCCCTATTTTGCAGATTAGGAAACTGAAATTTCAAAAAAGATAAAATCACCCAGCTAATGTCTGCCTCACAGCAGGAATTAATACCTGGTTTTTCCGACTCCTCAGTCCACGGTCTGAAACCACTAAGTTTGTTCTGTCCTTTAATGTTGAATTAGCATTGGATAGTGTTCCAAGTTTAAACAAGAGGGTGGGGCTCGAGGGCTTTTCAAATTCAATCAAGCCTTATATTTAATAACCTGGCCGCATGGATTCTTCAGTTGAAGAGGATTCTTGTGTTTTTTTTTTTTGTTTTTAATTAATTAATTAATTTATTTTTTTGAGGATTCTTGTTTAAATAGCTTTGTTCCAAGAGCAGATGGGTGGGGATATAGCTCAGGGGCAACGACACTTGCCTCCTAGGGCTTTGTTCCAAACCTAGCGCAGCAAACATACGCAAAAAGAAACAAAACTTGTTAAATAAAAAGCAGATTTTGAGTCCGGCTTGGTGGCACATGCCTGTGATCTCAGCATTCCAGAAGCTAAGCGTAGAGAATCCAGGTTTGAAGGTCAATCTGAAGTAGGTAAGGAGCCCTCTCCCCACAGAAGTACCCCCCTCCCCATGAAGACACTTCTTGATTCGGTGTTTTCAGGTCCAGGCCTTGAATGAGTGTATGATTCCTTACCTGTAAAGGAGCTAGTAGAATATTAAACAAGTGAACTAAGAGCTTAGAAGTGTACCTGACTACCATAATGCACCATAAACATTATACTTATTTTTATGTTAGGCTATGGTGTTGCCTTTTAATAGGAGTTTGTAATTTCTGTAGTCATGCTTTTTAATATTAAGTTACGAACATAACGATGGTAATAGCTGCCATTTATTGAGGGCTTATCATGAACCACACACTGGGCTGGGCTTTATCTCTTATCACTAGCCATCTAGCAAGTCTAGCCTATCTAGCAAGGTGGGATTTTTTCCACTTTAAGGAATAAGGTAAAAGGGTCAGATGTTAGGAGTTGGCAGATTCTGGAGTTCATCATTCTCATCTTATTTTAAAGTGTGTGTGCTAATCTCTGCTGTTTTCATTATATAAGCAATAATAGGAAGCTGTTTTCAGTGAAAGTGGGAATTTGTGGCAAAGGGTATAATGTTTGGAGTTCTCAATGTAGAGGTTCAGTTGTTTAAAATTTTTAGGATTAAAAAACAGGATACTCCCAGATACATACTTGAAAACTGAAGTAGGAGGATCACAAGTTTGAGGTCAGCCTGGGCAATTTATTGAGACCCTGTCTCAAAAAGTAAAAAGCTGGGGATATACCTCAGTGGTAGAGTGCCCATGGGTTCAGTCCCCAGTACTGCAAAACAAACAAAAAAACTAAGACTTACTGGAATTCAGATTTTATCAGCTGGGTGTGACAGACTTGTTTACCTGATGTGCCTGAGGACTTGTGAAGTTTGCTTGTGGAACTCAGGTGGAGATCATTTGTCTTTATCATAAAGCAGGAGCCCATTGTAGAGGTCCACACCTAGCCAGTAATCCTAGTATTCTGGGAAGCTGAGGCGAGAGGTTTGAAAGTTCCAATCTAGCCTGGGCAATATTAGCAAGTCCTGGTCTCAAAAAGGGGATGTAGCTCTGTGTAGAGGCTCTCGGTTCAACCCCTAGGGCTGCTAAATAAGTACATGAACAAATATCTAAGCAGATTAGTGTGAACTCAGGCCAGGTCAGGAAGTACTACAGTATGCAGACTAATTTTGGTGTGGTTTTACCATAGATCCCTCTAATGTTAGAGGATAGCCAATCCTATTAGTCATTGTTGGGTCGCACTAGAGTAGACTGAGTATTTCTCAAGGTAACTTTTGTACTTTATTCTCAGATGTAGTTTTGAGGATTTGGTTCTCCAATTCAATTCTTTGCCAATTTTTCTACCCCCCTCCTCTTCTTTCTTTAGCGTTTGGAGAAAGGGTCTTGCTGTGTAATCCAACCTGATCTTGAACTCATTATGTAGTCTGTTCTGGCCTTGAACTCATGGCAGTCCTACCTCAAGTGCTGGGATTACAGGACTGCACCTGGCTGTAGGGCCCTTCTTTAAACCAGTGATGCATTCATGAGTCAGCTGCAATAAGTGCCTTAAATTTCTTAGTGAACAGTAGGTGAAATTTTGTGACAGCCCACACATAGCAACAAAAACAGTGAAGTATTTCAGGCATTGTATTTTTGTGGTGTTTTGTTGTTGGTGATGTTTTTGTTTTTTTTTTTTGGTATCGGAAATCGGGTCCCTTGTGCTTCTGATTCAGGGTGGGTCAAGGTGGGCGGCAGAACCACTGAGCTAAATCCCCAGCCCAGTTTTTTGTTTTTTAAGGTTCCTAGGGATTGAATGCAGGACCTTGTGCTTTCGAGGCTGGCGCAGTGCCCCTGAGCTACATCCCCATCCTGTATTTCTGTGTTCTTCTTGACTTTGAGTGTTGATAAGCACAACTATCTGATTACTCAACAGGGTACAGTATTCTGTTACAGTTTAACCAAAGTGAATAATTGTCAGGTCAATATTGCAAATAGTTGTGTAGAATGAGCTTTCTGTTCACTCTGACGTTTAAAGTGATTTTTTTAAATCATTAAATAAAAACTTGTTTGCTTCCCTTTTTTTAACATCAGTTTATTATTTATTTATTTATTTTAGTAGTGGGGATTGAACTCCGGTCCTTGTGCTTACAAGGTATGCGGCAGAACCACTGAGCTAAATCCCTGGCCCTTGTTTACTTTCTTAATTAAAAACTAAGGAAATCATTCACAAAGAATATTTGTTAGGTTTCACAAAATACATAAGTATTCCCTCAGGTGGCATTAATTTTTGTTTAATATGTTTGCTAGAAAGCTTGACTAGGTTTGCCCTTGCCAGTGCCTAGTTTCAGGCTTCTACTATGTACAATATATTCTCTGCAAGGAAGGAAGTTGCTTGTAGCCAAATACTTTACCAACCATGATTTACTGCTTGCATTTAGGGAACAGCTCACATTTAGAAACAAAAGGCAGAACAGGTAGAGATGAGGAAACTCTGGATATTGGCTAATTTTTAAAGCTGAACTGAAAGATAGCAAATTCTGCCTTCTTTTTTTTTTTTTTTT
>NW_022900924.1:9623331-9633633 GCF_012274545.1 Fukomys damarensis | reverse complement strand
TTTTTTTTTTTTTTTTTTTGTACCGGGGATTGAACTTGGGTCCTTGTGCTTGCAAGGCAGGCCACCGAACTGCTGAGCTAAATCCCTGGCCACAAATTCTGCCTTCTTAAGAAAATTGCAAACAATAAAATAAAATTAAAAAGAACATTGTGGCCAGTGTGGTACTTACTTGAAGTCTCACGCTTGAGAGCTTAAGGTGAGAGGATAATTTGAACCTGGGAGTTCAAGACCAGCCTGGGTACCATAGTGAGACCCAGTCTCAGAAAAAGAAAAACCATTTCAGCCAGACAGGTAATCAGCACCTGTAAATAAATCTCTTTGACTTGGAAGGTGGAGGCAGGAGGATGGAGAGTTCAAAGCCGGCCTATGCAACATAGCAAGACCCCATTTTAAAAAAACAGTGTAGCACTTGGAAGGCTAAGGAAGGGAGGATTGCTGCAAGTTTGAGGCCAACCTGCCTGTGTCACATACTGAGATTCTGTCTCAGAAAACCAAGACAAAACCACCAAAAAGCAGTATAAAAGGAAAAAAATTGCAACTAAGACCAATGCTAGTGCAACAGGTATTCAGCACCTCCGAATAATGGCTTTGAAATAGATAGTCCTGGTAATTTAAATAGTAGGCTCAGGTTCTGCATACTTCCATAAAAGATTCCTATAGTACTTAAAAAACAGATTCAGAGCTGGGCGTTTAGCTCAGTGGTGCCGCTGCCTGTCACGCAAGCACAAGGACCTGAGTTTGATCCCCGGTACGAAAAAAACAAACCAAAAAACAGATTCAACCCTTGATGTACTTAATCTTTCTAGAAATTGTTGAAGACTTTTTGAATTTCAGTACTGATTTTATTTATTTATTTATTTTTTAAATTTTTGATACCAGGAATCAAACTCAGGACCTTGTGCTTGCAAGGCAGGCATGGTGCTAAATCCCCAGCCTTCAGTACTGATTTTAAAGTAGAGGTGAAAAAACAGCCTGCCTTCTGTCAAGTAAAGTTTGTTTGTTTGTTATTGGTACTTTGTTTGTTATTTATTGAGGGGGGGGTCCTTGCGCTTGCGAAGCAGCTGCTGGAACCACTGAGCAAAATCCCCAGCCCAGGAACAAGTTTTGTTTTTGTTTTTGCTTTTAGTTTATTGGTACATTTTAGGAAGAACAAGTTTTTAAATACTAAAAAAATACATATATATTTGGGAAAAGGTCTTGCTATGTAGTTCAGGCTGTCTTTGAACTCATGGTGATCCTCCTGTCTCAGCCTCCAGAGTGCTGGGATTACAGGCATGTACCACCGTGTCTGGCTCAAATATTTAATTCCTTTTTCCCCCTCTCCTTTTTTTTTTTTTTCATTTTATTTGAGAAGGGTAGCTGATTTCTGTAAACTGTACGTTATAGGTCATTTGCTTCCTAGCTACATGAATAATAAATATTCCTGTGGCTGGCTTAAATTTCTCCTTCATTTGTACACAGGAAATAGGTGAACTTGGTTACTGGGATTTTCTTAATCTTTCTGTCCAGAGTGGCGTACAGGTTTCTTTGCCTTGGTTTATTACTTTAGACATTTTACAGAATGTTCCTTTGGTAGGGTGTATTCCTACAGTTTTATTCCAGTAGGACTAAGACCGTTCTATCTTTAACAGTTCAATAGTGATTGCCCTGTGAATATAGCGTAGAGGAGAGAGGTGGTTTAGGAGGTGGGGAAAGAAAAAGCAGAGAAAGAGAAAGTAAAAAGAGGCAAGAGAGAGGGTTGGCAGTTTATAGGCAGACAGTGGACACTGGCCAGGAACCACATTCTTGCCCCATCCCCCTGGACAGATGGTACTGTCATGGAGGTTAAGGGAAGGTCAGGTATTAGGAAGCAGTTATTTTGAGGTTGCTGGTGTGAAGCACTGTCCTGACGCTTCCTGTTGTTCCAGTATCAGAAGCTGGGTTACTAGGTAATCTGCCTTGAATGCCTCTGACCTCTAAATAGACATGGTGCTTTTAATGGCTTTGGAATTGATTTGAAGCCTTTTGGAAAACCACTTAGAGAAGTTAGAAGCATTTAGGGAGTCTGTTAACTGAAGTTTGGATTTATTGTGTGGCTTAACATGTTGGAAGTCGAATGAGTGCTCTCTACCAGAATGATTTGAGTTTATTGATAAGTTTTTAAACCATAGCAGCGTTGTGTCAGCTACTATAGTAGGTGTTTCACAGACATTTTCTCTCTTAATCCTCATGACTCTATGAGGAAGAATAGTAGAGTATTAGCCCTAATTTACAGACAAGAAAACCAGTCTTAGAGATTTATCCATGTAGTCGTGCAGTCTCGGGCAACATTTATTAGTATCTCTCTTAACAAGCACACGCCTGTAATCCCAGCACTTGGGAGCCTGAGGCAGGAGGATCCTGTGAGTTTGAGACCAATCTGGGCTACATAGTGAGTTCCAGTTCAGTTTCAACTACACAGCGAGACCCTGTCTCAAAAAACAAAACAAAAACAAACAAAAAACAACAACAAAAAACAGGCAGGTAACTTAACTGGCACATGCATCATTCCTGATACCACCTCTCTTTTCCTCTCATTCAGAATTACTAATTTCAGCTGGATTCAATTTGTTGTCAGTTGATTCTGTAGTAAGGCCATATGTTGCCCCTCTGGAAGTGCTTGTTAACCACTCTGGACGATGGGTAAGCAACTTGCTTGTGATTACAGCATGAATCAGCAGCGGAAACTTCCTGGCTGGTATTCTGACCTCTTGGCTGTGCCACCTGTTAGAGCTAGAAATGTTGACAGTGGCAAGTATTTTTCTGTAAAAAACTGTGGCCCTTAATTTGATAATGGGGAATGGGTGGCTAGGTATGCCTGCTGTTACTTGGAAGAGACCTTTCCATTTAGGAAATGCGGAACACCTAAGACACTGGATTAAGTCTCTCTTTTTTGGCGGGGGTGGGGGACAGGGAGGCAGGGTCTCACTACAGTGCAGGCTGGCGTTGAACTTACTATGTGGCCCATGCCACCACACTCATTTGGCCGAAGTCTTTTATTTTTGACTGAAAAATCCTGGGTTCTGGAATTTAGCCATTTGACTAATGGTCTTATCCATTTTGGAATATATCTATACAGTAGTTCTTGGCAGTTCTCAGCTCTGTGGACTTTTTTAAAAATTAGGATTTGGGGGGGCTTTTCTGGCACTTCTTACGAAGTCTGGGTTGGGCCATTGGGTCCTGGGTGTTCATAATTTTAAAACTGTAAAAGTGACTGATGTGCAGCTAGGATTGAGAACCAATGTCTTCTCATTGTTCCTATCATAGAGGTATGAATTCTATCCTCAAGTTATTTGCATATATATCCTGGCAAGTTGTCTACAAACACCTCGAAAATGGTACTCTGAATTTTATCTCTGGGTCCCAGGTAGGACAGTACCTTCGACCTTCAGCTGCTTGTTTCCTGGTTTTAGAGATAAGAGCCAGCTTTTCACTGGAGAATTCTGACTTCATAGTCTTAGATAAGTAAGTGGAAAACAAATAGATTTTAGTAGCTAAAATTGTGAGTTCTTAATGTGGTCAGTTGCTGTAATCTGCCTTAGAAATGAGCAGCAGTTGCTGCCCATTAGAGAACAGTTTTGTAAGCATTATGAAGAAGTTAAATGAAAACAGCCTTCTTGCTGAATGCCAGTTACTTTCTTAAGCCCATACAAAGTAGAATTTGGCTTTACCTAAGTCTGTGCAAACTGAGATGCCTCTCTCAAGAAGCCCTTTCTTCTTCACCTTTTCTTGAGTTTTTGTGGTGCTAGGGATCAAACCCAGGCCTTGTGCACACTAGATAAGGACTCTACTGCACAGCTACATCCCCAGCAAGGTTCCTCTTTTTTTTGTACTGGAAGTTGAACTCAGGGACTTTACACTGAGCTACATTCCTATCTACTTTCATTTTTAAATTATGGGACAGGGTCTCCCTGAGTCACTAAGTGGCCCGGGCTGGATTCAAACTTGTAATCCTCCTGACTCCACTGCATTTATGAGGCAAGGGTTTTACCCCGAGCTACAACCCGAACCTCTTATTTGAAATCTTTTTTTTTTCTTCTTCACCCTTTTGGTATCAAATTGAACTCAGGACCTTGTATTTTCGAGGCAGGCACTGGTGCCACTGAACTAAATCCCTGGCCCTCTCTTTGTTGTTGTTGCTTTGTTTTGTTTTTTCATGACAGATGAATTTTAATTCTAGCACTTGAAGCTATACAAGGTCAGTGTTATAAACTTCAAGGGACTGTTGTACACATTCAATAGAGAGATAACTGTGATACCACTTGGTATCTTAGCATCAGAAATATACTTCTGAATTGTTTAAACAAAATCCACAGAATTAAAAACAAAATCAGAAACCATCCACAGTTATACTAACTTGTCAATCCAAAGTTTTACGTGTAACACACGACACAGTCAATACCTAGTGGGGGATCCTGACAGCAGGGCCGCCTTGTCCTGCTGTGCTCTACTGGGAAGGTTTCCCGGCAGGGATGCGGCTGGCCTGGCTCTGTGTTTGTAATCTTTTTGTATCTGTGAGATCTGAAGCTTTACTTACTAACTGCTACCACTGGTACCATGTTTGATGCTGACTGAAGGTGTAGATAAAAAGCTTAGTTTTAAATTAATTTTTTCTTTTTCAACTTTTTTTTTGGTATTGGGGATAGAACTCACGACCTTCTGCTTGTGAGGCAGGCGCAGTGCCACTGAGTAAATCCTTGGCCCTCTTTTTCAATTTTTCGACAGTGCTGGGGGTTGAAATAAGGACCTGTGCATGCTAGATAAGCACTCAACACTGAACCACACTGTCAGTCCACATTCTAATTGTATTAATTTTTCTGGTATTGAGAATTAAAGCCTGGGCCTTCCCACTGAGCTACATTCCCAGCTCTTTTTAATTTTGATTTTCATTTTTTTGGTAACAGGGATCAAACTCAGGACCATGTGCTTGTGAGACAGGCAGCAGCACCACTGAGCTAAATCCCCAGCCCTTTTATTTTTTATTTTGAAACAGTGTTTTGCTAAGTTTCTCAGGTTGGCCTTAAAGTTGCCATCTCCTACCTCAGTCTTGCAAGGGCTGGTGGTATGAACCATCCAACCAGCTTCAAATTCTCTTTTTTTATTTTTGGTACTGATCAAAATCAGGACCTTGGTGCTTGCAAGGCAGGCACGGTGACACTGCTAAATCCCTGGCCCTCAGCTTCAAATTCTGACTTTAACCTCTGGTCATCTCCCCTGACTGATTTAAGTGTCACTGGTAGGAGTGAATTTTGCCAAGCTGTGTTTCCGTGATCTGTTGTGTTTATGCTGCTGCCATCTTATGTGACTAATAGCTTCACTCTCAGGAGATGTTTGTTGGGTTTAGAGATTGATAGGTATCTCTTCATCCTTTGATTGAGGTGATTGCTTTCAAAATTTGGAGTCTAGTTTTTTAAGTCACATTTCCTTTTCCTTGAGTTTGTTTAGTGTGCTATATTTAAAATAAGCTATGATCTTTTCTAGTTTCTACAATACTTAGTGTTGTTTGCTTATATTTTTAGACAAGTTCTTACTGTGCTGTTCAGGCTATCCTTAAATTTGGTTTGTTTGTTTTTGGTACTGGGGATGGAACTCAGGACCTGTGCTTACAAGGCAGGCGGCAGAACCACTGAGCTAAAACCCTGGCCCTTTAGCCTTGAATTTGTTTTTTTTTTTTTGTTTTTGTTTTTGTTTTTTTTGACACTGGGTCTCGCTATGTAGTTGAGATTGACCTGAACTCACTATGTAGCCCAGGCTGGTTTCGAACTCAGTGATCCTCCTGCTTCAGCCTCCTAAGTGCTGGGATTACAGGCTTGCACCACCACTCCCGGCTAACCTTGAATTTGGAGTGATCCTTCTGCTTTAGCCTTGCCTCCCAGGTCCTGGGATAACAGGCATGTGCCAGAACACCTGGCTGTAAGTACTTAATTTAGGCAGGTGGAACAGGCCTGTAATTAAGACCTCTGGAACGCTGAGGCAGAAGGGTTGAAAAAAATCCAAGCCCCACCTGGACCACTTCTCAGGACAATGTCTCAAAAATGAAAAAAATGGGCTGGAGCTAGAGTTCAGTGTGAATGCCCTGGGTACAGTACCCAGTACTGCAAAGAAAAAAGTTCCTTGGATAATACCAGAATACAATTGTAATGTTACATACTTAAGGCAGAATTTTAGAGCATGAGGACTGAAGACAGGAATACCTTGAAATCTTATCTGGGTGATTTTTGTGAACTGGCAGGTGGAAAACCCTGAAGTGATGGATGCGAGGAGCTCCATTTCCCAAGGTAACTTGTACACAGCTTGTTATGTTTCCAGACATCTTTATATATACACATGTGTGTATTTTTACCCCCAAGACAAAGTCTCCCTATGTAGCCGAGGGTGGCCTCAAACTCATGATCCACCTGCATCAGCCTCCTGAGTGTTGGGATTACGTATGTGTGCCACCACACCAATCCTAAGCATATATTAGTATGTGTGTACATATATATATTTTTGTGTGTGTGTGGCGGTACTGGGGATTGAACCTCGACCTTCACCATGGGCTACAGTCACTGACCTGTTTTTATTTTGAGACAGGGTTTTGCTGAATTGCCTGAACTAAGCTGGGCATGTTGGTATGTGCCTGTAATCCCAGCACTTGGGAGGCTGAGACAAGGATTGCAGCAAGTTTGAGGTTAACTTGGGCTATATCATTAATTCAGTTCCTCCTGAACTACATAACTCAATGCAAAAGCCTAGGTTTCACTCCTCAGTACAGGGGTGGGGCTGTGGGTGTGGGTGGGAAGATAGGTGGTAGGGAGACCACATCTCAAAAACATTGAAACACAAGGGCTGGGGATTTAGCTTAGTGGCACCGTGCCTGCCTTGTAAATACACAGTCCTGAGTTCTGATCCCTGGTACCAAAAAACAAAACCAAAACGAAAGTTTGAGATAAACCTAATGTATTAATTCATGGAAACTTTGCTAATTTCAGCCAGGTACAGTGTTGCATGTCTTCAGACTCAGCTGCTTGGAAAGCTGAGGCAGGAGGATTGCTTGAACCTACAGTTAAAGGCCAGTCTGTAGATTCATCCCTTAAAAAAATAAAAGAAAAAAGAAAGTTCTCCTGTTTTTGCCTTTTTTTTTTTTTTTTTTTTTTTTGAGCATGGGGGATCAAACTCAGGACCTTGCAGTTGCAAGGAAGGCATGATGCCACTGAGCTAAATCCCTGGCCTTGTTCATTTTTGCTTTTAAAGACAGGGTTTTGCTATATAGCCCAGGCTAGTCTTGAGCTTGCAGTGATCCTCCTGCATCAGCCTCCCAAGTGCTAAATTTTTGCTTTATATTAATATACATATTGACTTGATCAGACTTGATGTTTTTGATAAGATAACATGGAGTGACTTGGGAACCTCCTTTTAGTTATGTAGCTCTGTAGTTCTCAGATTTTTATTTTGAATCTTTTGTCTTTTGTTTATGTGAGGCAAGGTCTTGGTATGTATCCCAGGCTGGCCTTGAATTAGCAGCAGTCCTCCTGGGTCAGCCTCCTATATGCTGGGGTTATAGCATGCCCCACCACACTTGGCTGTATTTCTTTAAAAAAAAAAAAAAAAAAAAAGAGGGGAAAATTTTGGTGTGTGGTGAGTATGCTGGTCAGGATTCTTCAATTTGGGACCAAAAAAAAAAAAAAATGGATGCAGCTCCACTCCCTAGTAGAAAAAATGGGGCCAAGAATACAAACAGGCTCTTTATAAAAAATACAAAGGGTCAACAGAGTGAAAAAGCATTTGTTTCTAGTTCTCAGAGAAATTTAGATTTGAAATTCGAAATCATGTAGAGATTTAGCTCATTGGTTCTGCCGCCTGCTTCACTAGTGCAAGGGTCCTGAGTTTGATCCCCGGTACCAAAAAAAAAAGCCATTTAGACCTTTCAGTAGAACAAAATGTATTCAACTCAGTATTGGCAATAGTGTGATGAACTAGATTTTCTTTCTTTTCCCTTTTCCCTTTATCCTTTTCCCTTCCCCCTTCTCTCCCCTCCCCCTTCCTTCCTTTCTTCTTTTTTCTTTCTTTTTACATTTTTCAGTTTTAGAATTGAATCCAGGGCCTTGCACTGAACTTCATCCCCAGCTCCTTAAAAATTTTTTTTTGTTTTTTGTTTTTTTGAGACAGGGTCTCACTATGTAGTTAAGACTGACCTGGAACTCACTATGTAGCTCAGGTTGGTCTCGAACTCACAGCAATCCTCCTGCCTCAGCCTCCCGAGTGCTGGGATTTCTGGTGTGCGCTACTAGTCTGGCCCTTTTAAAATTTTGAGACGGGATGTGGCCAAGTTGATCAGGCAGGGTTCTAATGTCCACTTCATCTGCCTCAGCCTCCCAGAGTGCTAGGATTATGGGTATGTGCCTCCACAGCTGGCTTAATTTATATATATGGTGGGGAAGGACTTGAGGTTGTGTAAAAGGCTTGTATAATCATATCTGCTGAGCTAATTCAGTTTGATAATTTGATATAATGTAGGTCTCTATAAAGAAGCTTCTGGTAGTAGTATTAAAGTAACAAAAAATTAGAAGCCCTTTAATTTTTTTTTTTTTAATTTTATTGAGTTTATTGGTACATTTTAGGGATACAGTACAGTTACATTCATTGTTGGGATCATGTACCTTTACATGGCAAGTCTTGATTCTCATTTTTTCCCCTTACCTCTGCCCTCCCTTCACCCCCTCCTCCCCTCCCCATCTACAAACACTTTATTTTCATCTTTTCATTCTCTCACATTTTTTTCTTTTCCCTTTTTGTTCTTCCCCTACGTATCACACCTTCCCTACACCTTTAGCTCCTTTCTTCAAATTTCTAAATGTCAGTAATCTTATTAGAATCTTATGCATTGTTGCAGAATATTCACACCAGGGAAACTATTTGGTATTTACACATGTGTGACTTATTTATTTCACTTAGGAGTATATCTTCAATATGTATCCATTTTCCTATGAATGAATCTATTCTCTCACTCTTTATGGCTGAGTAAAGAAGCCCTTTAAATGTGCAACAATAGAGGATTAATTAAAAGCACCGCCACAACTGATTCCCTTTTTGTTTTTTATTTTGAGACAGTCTTGCTAAATTGCCCGGGTTGGGCTCAAACTTGTGGTCCTTCTGCCTCAGTTTCCCAGAGTACTGGGTTATAGGCGTGTGCCACTACATCCAGCAAGACAGTATATTTTGTATAAGATATGTGACAAGTCCTCAAAAAGGAAATTAAGGGCTGGGAATTTAGCTAAGAGGTTCCACTGCCTGCCTCGCAAATGCAAGGTCCCGAGTTTGATCCCTGGTACCAAAAAAATAAATACATAAAAGGAAATTAAACACTATTAAAGGAATGGTGTTCTGTAGATAGTGGCAACTTGATTCTTTCAAAGTTTCAAAATTGAGTATGTGTGTGTGTGTGTGTATGTGTGTGTGTGTGTGTGTGTGTGTACTTTTTTGGGGGGGGTGTTCCAGGGATGAATATGTATTCTTTATATGTGATTGCAGAAAAAAAATAAATTTTGTCTTTTTTGGTGGTGCTAGAGACCAACCCACAGTTGCTATACCATGGAGCTACATCTCCAGCCCTTTTTATTTTTATTTTGAGACAGGTTCTTGCCAAGTGTTGCCCAGGTGAGCCTGAAAGTTGTGCTCTTCCTACCTCATTCTCCCTCAATGTTGAGACTACAAATATGCTTTACCATGCCTGGCTAAGACATGTTTTTTAAAAAGATGTAACTCATGTTGATCTAATGTTCACTGGAGCTCAGTTTCTTGTTGTGTCATTTTAGTAGCTTCTCAACTTGGTCTGTAGAACATATATAAATATTGTTTTTGTCTTGAATATGCCTTTTTAATATATACGCATATACAAAATATATATTAGGTATCATATAATATATAATATAATATCTGTTACCTACATATACATATATGTAGTTTCTGCCTGGCCCAAGTATCTGCCGTAGTAATTTAAAAAGGAGCAATGTCTTCTGCCTTGGCCTCAGCTAAAATATTTTTTCCTAAAGAGAATGGCTGTTTCCTTTTCTGTTGCTTTATTTGAATGAACTTTTGCACAAGCAGTGTTTATCTTCTGTGAAAGACACTTTCTGAACTGAGAATCTTATGTGGTTTGCTCTATTAGTGTATTTTCCCTGAGAGAGGGACCTATGAGGCCTCTAAGGCTGGCTTGCTTTTATTTTTATTTTTTTTTTTGGAGCAGGGATTGAACTTGGGTCCTTGTGCTTGTCTGTGAGGCATTCAGGCAGGCGGCAGCGCCAC
>NW_022900924.1:9588622-9623297 GCF_012274545.1 Fukomys damarensis | reverse complement strand
CCCCTTCTTCCCACCTCCTCCCCCACTCTTTGATTCAGGGTGTCACTGTGTAGTTCAGAATGGCCTTGCACTCCTGATGTAGCCCAGGCTGGCATTGAACTTGCAGCAGTCCTCTTTCCTCAGCCTCCCAAGTGCTGGGATTACAGGTGTGTGCTACCATATGCAGCTTCTAATATTTAAAACAAAATAAGAAAGCACCTTATTATGGGTTGTTTTACTCAATACTGCTGTGGGCTAAACTCATATTTCTTGGAGGTTGTGAAAAGGCCCATTTTCCTTTATTTAAATAGTTTTACTAGTAGGTAGAGAGAAACTTGGTCAAATACCTATACTTTTTATATATACATACATAGATGCACACACACACATATATGTGAGCTAACATTCTTTTGTGTTTCTTGTTTTCAGATGGAAAGAACTCAAATGGATCAAAGCGTTATAATCGCAAGCGTGAACCTTCCTACCCCAAAAATGAAAATTTTACCAACCAGTCCCGTCGCTCCAATTCACAGAAAAGCAAAACTTTTAATAAGATGCCTCCTCAAAGGGGCGGCGGAAGCAGCAAGCTCTTTAGCTCTTCTTTTAATGGTGGAAGACGAGATGAGGTATGGAATTTAAGAATGTCCTTTCTAGAATATAAGCATAAGATCTGATTTTTTTTCCTCTCTAGTTTATTAGCAGCTGAGGGAGAGCAAGTGACAAGTAGAATAGGTTAAGCAGTCTTAAGTAGTAGAGGATTAACTAGGTTTAGCACTTTGCCTCCCTTCTTCCTCTGCTTGGCAGAAGAAGATAGCCTTATTTATTATTGGTTGTGAGAAATTATGGCAAATTTGGATACCTTAATTTGTATAGTACTTTTAGGCACCATTTGGAATATTTAAGTTATAAAATGGTGTTAATTTGTGACATTTTTCTTACAGTAGCTAGCAAAATATAAAATGCTTATATCCTTAGTCCCAGGTATCCTACTTTTAGGAGTTTCTTAGATATGCTTCTGTAAGTACATAAAGTCTTTATATATAAGTGTGTTTATTGCCACATTATTTATAGTTGCAAAATTTAGGAGATACATGCCTACCAACAAGAGACTGTTTAAATTATCCTACTGTTTCAATGGTCCAGGGTTGTATAACCATTATGGAATATGACTTAATAGATGTACTCATATAAAAATTTACCAGGGCCCCATGGCCAAGGATTTAGCTCAGTGGTTCTGCTGCCTGCCTTGCAAGCGCAAGGTCCAGAGTTTATCCCCGGTACCAAAAAAAAAAAGTTTACTCACCAAATCCCATTTAGCAGTTTGGAATGTAGCGTTAAATAGAACATTGTTCTTGTTCTTCAGGAGCTTATATCTGGTTTGGAGGGACAATAAACCAGTATATAATAAATTTGATGATGCTTATTCATTTTTAAAAGATTTTAAAATGTAGATGGAGGGAAGAAAAGGGATAGAGAGTGAGGAGTACAGTTTTAAATTTACCTTGTTTTTATTGTGCTGAGTATTGAATCCAGGCCCTAAAGCCTGCTACATAAATGATCTATCACTGAGTCTAACCTAGAAGTACAATTTTGTGTGTTTTGTTTTGTTTTTTGAGGCAGAGTCTTGCTATGTATGCAGACTGGGCTTGAACTCACTAAGCAGTCCAGGCTGTCCTAGAACTTGGAGCAATCCTTCTGCCTCATCCTCCCAAGCGCTGGGATTACCATGCTTGCCTATTAGTGTAATTTTAGAAGTTGGCTAAGGGGTAGGGGTGCTTATCTGTGGAGGTGGATTTGAAATCTGAATGGAGCAAGGGAACCCTGCAGGGTTTGAGGAAGAATGTTAGAAGGCATAGAGAATGCAAGGAGTTAGGGGTGGCAGTGTTTTGGGTATTTTTGAAGTGAAGTATGTAGGCTACTGTCATTGGAGGAGAGGTAGGAAGTGAACCGAAAACTGCAAGCACTTCAGCAGGTCTTGGTTCTTTACCTGGCGGGGTGACCTATACCTTCATTCTTGACGGTTCTGCATCATTTTGTCATCCTGCCTGGATTGGGTTGTTGTGTTTTCCCACTGACCTTAGTAACGGGGCTTGGTAATACTAGGAGGTGCCCTGAGAGATCTCCTGCACTCCAGGTGTATTCTTCCTTTCCTCCCTTGTGGAGTCAATTCCCTGAGCAGTCTGGATCAGTCACCCCTGCCAACAGGGCAACTCCCTTTTGAATTCTTTTACTCAGTCATGAGAAACCCAAAATGACTTAGAAATGGAATTATTATTTCTTTGCTTGTTACTAGCCTTCCCCCTTCCAGAACTAAGACTTCTAGGCCAGCAGAGCATAAGGTTGTAGGATCAGGAAGCAGAAATTTTGCTAGTACCATTTCCACTTTCACCTAGATTCCTGGACTCTGAATCCTGGCTGTGGGAGAAACAGCACCATATAGTGGATTCTGATTCACTAGATCTTAGCCAAAAGGCCAGCATATACTGTATAGCCTTCTAAAGAACCTTGCCCCGGTCCTGCAGGTGTTACCACCACCATGTGGCCGGCACTGTAATTGCTGTACTAAGAGCTGGAAATAGCCAGGTGTGGTGGCACATGCCTGTAACTCTGGCATTCTGCGAGGCTGAGGCTGCAGGATCACAAGTTCAAGCCCAGTCTAGGCAATTTAGCATCCTGGTCTCAAAATAAAATTTAAAATGTGGGCTCATGTTGGACCTTTGAAGTACGTTGTCTTTTGTCTAGAGAGATGGGAAGCCATGGGGAGATTGAAAAAGAAAAGATAATCTAATAGGGAATCTTTTTTTTTTTTTTGGTGCTGGGGACCGAACTCAGGACCTTATGCTTGGGAGGCAGGCAGTGAAACCACTGAGCTAAATCCCGGGTCCCCTAATAGGGAATCTTAAAGAACAACTGGAAGCAGGAAATCTAATTAGAAAGCCATAAAAGTACTTTTTTTTTAAATGATAGAGGTTGAATCCGAAGTGTAGAGCATGCTAGAAACCACTGAGAAGCCTCTCAGCCCAGTAAAGATGCTCTTTTGTTTTGTTTTTTTGAGACAGGATCTCACTATGTAGTTGAGACTGACCTGGAACTCACTTTGTAGCCCAGGCTGGTCTCGAACTCACAGAGATCCTCCTGCCTCAGCCTCCCGAGTGCTGGGATTACAGGCGTGCGCCACCATGCCCAGCAGCCCAGTAAAGATACTCTTGATGAGAGTGGTGGAAGCTTTGAAACAGAGCTGTCAGCATGCGGTTGGTATTTAAAACTATGGAACTAAATGAGATCATTAAGGAGTGAGTTTTGCAAAGGGGATTAGGTTGAAAACCTACTGAGTACTGAGTCATTATGATAAGGAACCAGCAATAGATGGAATAGGAATGGTCATTGAGGGAGGAAAGAGAACTAAAATCCAGCTGGAGCCGGGCGTGGTGGCGCATGCCTGTAATTCCAGCATTCTGGAGGCTGAGGCAGGAGGATCTCTGTGAGTTCGAGACCAGCCTGGGCTACATAGTGAGTTCCAGGTCAGTCTCAACTACATAGTGAGACCCTGTCTCAAAAAAACAACAAAAAAAGAATGGGACCATTAAGAATAGGGTGGGTGTTGTGGTGCATCTCTGTAGTCCCAGAATTCAAGAGGCTGTGAGAGAGGAGGATTGCCTCAAGTTCAAGGCCAGACTGGGCTACACAGTGAGTGCAAGGCCAGTCTGAACTACATAGGAGACCTGTCTCAAAAAACTAGAAAAAGAATAGGACCAAAACTGACCTTTGGGTTTGAAAATCTAAAGGTATGTCATTGGTATTGAAGTACTTTGTTGGAGTGGTGACAAAAAACTGATGGGGTAGATTCAAGAGGAAATGGCAGGAAGGAAAAGGAAAAATGAAACAGCAAATACAGACAGTATTTTCCTAGAGACTTTGTTTTTTGTTTTTGGTACCGGGGATAGAACTCTGGACCTTGTGCTTGCGAGGCAGGCGGCTGAATGACTGAGCTAAATCCCCAGCCCGCTAGAGACTTTGATTTGAAGGGGATTAGAGCAGTGTATCAGTAGCTTGAGGGGACTGCAGTCAGGAGGGATTTATGATTAGGAAAGTTACAGCATGGCTCCTAGTGGTGTGGTTCTGGTGAGAGGGAGAAGGTGACACAGGGGAGAGGGAAAGTGATGATGGTGCAGTCCAGTGCAGAAGTGAAGGAGGTGGCTTTACCAGCTCATCTCATCCACAGTAACAAGGGGAAGGCTTGGGGGCCGGGAATTTTGGTAGGGGGCGTTATGTAGTGAATAGTGGGCCAGTTAGGACAACAGGTGAAAACAAAAGCTTAAAAAATGTGGGGTGTTTTCTTGATTGAGCATAGCTCTTAGGTTTAAGTTTGAGATGGAGGAGATGAGAACCATATAAGGGTGAGCTTTCAGTCAGCCAAACAGCCTGTGGCACATGTGTCATAAGTTCCGCTACCACTGCTCTCTGGAGTATGAGAGAAAAGGGATTGACCTGCAAGTCTTGGGCTTCCTGTGGTGACTTTCATAAGTGATATGGAGCAACTGTGTGTTATGCCACAGGTTGGGTTTTTTGTTGTTGTTGCTTGTTTCCGGGGATTGAACTCGGGTTGTACTTACTTTGAAAGGCCATATACCACGTTCTGTACACTGAGAATGTCTCAGCATAATCATTGTATCAGTAGAAGGCACCTTTCACTATACCCACCTGCTTTTTGTTTTTTTCCCTGTCCTACTGGGGATTGAACCCATGGATCCCTCAATTGTACCGCTATCCCTTTTTAATTTTTAAATTTTCAGTCAAGCTCATACCAAATTGACCTGCCTGGTCTTGAACTTGGTAATCCTGCCTCAGCCTCCCACGCAGCTATGAATATAGTTGTGCATCATTGGGCCCAACACATTGTATCCCCTTTTGTTTCTTTGGTTCCTGAGCTTGCAAGACAGTCAGAGGAACCACTAGCTACATCCCCAGCCCCATTCTTTTCTTTTCCTTTCTAGTCATAGGTCTTAACAATACGTGCAAATGGTGCTTTCTGCAAATCTCCAGATTTGACCAAGCAGCCAGAGCCCCTTACATTTGCATTTGCTCTGGCCCAGTCATTCCTTCTGCTTTCAAAAGAAATACGGTGATGTCTCAATTCACAAACTTAATTTGTTCACGATTCTGGAAAAGATGTCCATGTTCATTTTTTTTTTTTTTTTTTGAGACAGGGTCTCACTATGTAGCTGAGACTGACCTGGAACTCATTATGTAATCCAGGCTGGTTTTGAACTCTCAGCAGTCCTCCTGCTTGAGCCTCCTGCGTGCTGGGATTACAGGCGTGCGCCACCACGCCTGGCCCCATGTTCATGTTCTTAATGGCCACGATCAGGTTTGTCGCCTGATGGAGAATTTGTAGGCAGAATCAAAATTTTGCCAAATGTTTCTGTTTGTGAACCAAATTGTTGGAAAACAAATGTGCATGTGAACTGAGATACCACTGTGTAAAGGCTGGGGAAGTAGGTCACGGGGAGGACATGTAGAACAGGAGAGGCCCTGGATTTGATCCCCAGCATCACAAAAAAAAATGGAGAGTAAGGAGGAAAATGAAGGAGAGAGATTTGCAGTCGAATGTGGTACTGCACGCTTGTAATCTTAGCACTTGGGAGGCTGAGGTAGGAGGATCGCAGCAAGTTCAAAACCAGCCCAGGTGATAGTGAATTCAATGTCAGCCTGAACTGTGTAAGCAAGATCCTGTCTCAAAAAAGAATTACATGTGCTCAAATATTTGTACACAAGGATCTATCAACAAATGTTTATCTGAGAATAGTCTTTGGGCTTTTTTGAGACCGAGTCTTGCTATATAGTTCAGGCTGGTCTTGAACTCACCATGTACCCTAGGTTGGTCTCCAACTCACAGTAATCCTCTTGCCTCAGCTTCCTGAGTGCTGGGATTACAAACAAGAGTGCACCCACCATGCCTGACTTCTGAGCGTTATCTTTATTTTTTTAGGATAAGGTTATTTTGGCTTAGTTTGTAAAGATTTCAGTCCATAGTTAGCTGGCTCCAAGGCAGTGTGGCAGGGCAGAGAAGCAGCTCATGATATGGCGGGGGGGGTGTGTTATCTTTAACAGTGGAAAAGCTAACATCTTTGTCATGCAGCAGAGCATTAAAACATGGCGTGCCATGTTATGCTGTGATATATAGTCTTGTTCTTTTGTTTTATTGTTTTATTTTGACACCGGGTCTCGCTATGTAGTTTAGGTTGGCCTTGAACTCGCTGTGTAGGCCAGACTGGCCTTGAACTCATAGTGATCCTCCTGTCTCAGCCTCCCGAGTGCTGGGATTACAGATGTGTTTGCCACCACACCTGGCAGTATATAGTCATTTAAAGTGATGGTATACCAAACTTACATAGGAAACTGGGACTAAGAAATGATCTAGCTGGCTCTAGTTGAAAGCTGAAGTACACCCCAACATTTCTTTCATCTCTGTATGCAGTGCTATTTCTCATAGTTTCTTGCTACTTTTTAACCTGTTTTTGCATCTATTTCTGCTTAAGTGTGAATAATGGTGTCTGGTGGGGGGCGGTCTCTGGCAGGACTTACACACCTGTAGCAGTTAGCACCTGCCTGAGGCCACGCCAGAGTAGGTTTGCCAGAAGAAATAAAAACACATGTAGCTAACAAAAATGAAGGTGTAGGGCCAAGGGGTTTAGTTTAAAGGCCCAGTGCTTGCCTAGGATTCACAAGGCCTCTGCTTTGATGCCTGGCATGGGGTGGGGAGATGTTAATAAAAAGGGTAAAGACGTACCAGGATTCCTGTGGGAGTGTAGAAAGATGAATCCTGTGTGTAAGTACATCTTTTGTGCTTTAGGGTAGCTAACAGAATTCCTACGGGGATTTGTCATTTAATGGTTAATTGTCATTTAGTAGAATAGACTAGCATTAAGTAATGGGATGGCAGAGCTACTTTTCCCTCTTCCCTGCCATCAGGTGTTGGATAGGCTTTTGCACTACTTCATCCTAGGAACATTGTTTACCTTAAGCCTGTTTTATTTAGTTAGCATTAGAGCCATTTCGGAGGAGGGTTTGTGCTGATTTTGCTATAAATTGGTAAATGTTGTCCTAACATAAGACATTGTTTTCTCTAGGTAGCAGAGGCTCAACGGGCAGAGTTTAGCCCTGCCCAATTCTCTGGCCCTAAGAAGATCAACCTGAACCACTTGTTGAATTTCACTTTTGAACCTCGAGGCCAGGCAGGTCACTTTGAAGGCAGTGGACATGGCAGCTGGGGAAAAAGAAACAAGTGGGGACATAAACCTTTTAACAAGGAACTCTTTCTACAGGCCAAGTGAGTCTTTCTGCTACTATGGGAAAAGTGAAATTCAGTCTCTCTGGGTAGTAATATGCTATGAGGAAGCTGTCTTTCTTTTCTTTTCTTTTTTTTTTTTTTTCCTGTTTTTTTGAGACAGGGTCTCTATGTAGTTGAGACTGACCTGGAACTCATTATGTAGCCCAGGCTGGTCTCCACGATCCTCCTGCCTCAGCCTCCTGAGTATACTGGAATTATAGGTGTGCGCCACCATGCCCAGCTAGGAAGCTGTCTTTAAACTGCTATAGGAGAGAGCAGAAAGAAAATTGACCTGGTTCTCTTTTCACTCCTCTCTCTTTTACTCATTTTCCAACTTCTTGGTACTGTACATATAAGAATATAATGCTTAAATAAATATTTTTAGTATCATGATGAGATGGGAAAAATGGAGTTTGACCTAGATTTGAATCTTGTTTTGGCTTTTGACCTTGGGTAATTTACTTAGTCTTCATTCATTGATTCATTTATGTATGTGATACTGGAGGTTGAACCATTAGCTCATTTATTTACTTTTTTATTGAGACAGGGTCTCACTCTCAGGCCCCCCTTGAACTCACTATATAGCCCAATCTGGCCTCAAATTTATGATGGTCCTCCTGGCTCAGCCTCCCAAGTGCTGGGATTATAGGTGTGTGCTGCCATGTCTGGCTATTTCTCTCTTTTACTTTTATGTTTATTTTGAGACAAAATTTGTGATCCTCCTGCTGTAGCCTCGAAGGGTATTGGGATTACAGGCCTGCACCACCACACCTACCTCCTTAGCCACTTTGAAATTCAGCTTCTCCATTTTATTGTTTGTTTTTTTGAGACAGGGTCTCACTTATGTAGTTGAGACTGACCTGGAACTCACTGTGTAGCCCAGGCTGGTCTTGAACGCACAGCGATCCTCCTGCCTCAGCCTCCTAAGTGCTGGGATTACCGGTGTGTGCCACCACGCATGGCTTCTCCATTTTTTTGGTGGTCCTGTGGACTGAATTTGGGAGTGTTGAACTCCATTCCCAGTCCTTTTTAAGTTTGAGACAAGATTTCACCAAGTTGTGGAGGCACGGCTTGAACTTGTGATCCACTTGCCTCAGCTTCCCGGAGTAGCTGAGACTACAAGTATGCCCCACCATGCCTGGCTCCCCTTTTGTTTCCTTTCTTGTAGTAAGAATTGTAAGATTTGATCTTGGATCTAGACTGAAGTAATCATTATGTACCTTAACATAAACTCACCCAACTGTTTGTGAACAGTTTTGTACTGTCTTGAAGACTAGCCACGTTCTGGGGCTCTAAGGATGGCAGGAGGAAATCTGTTTACTGCTGGTTGAAGGAACCTAGTCTGGGTTAATTTTAGTTTTGGGGAGACCAGTAAGAAACTTGGCTGGGCTTGGAAGCAGAAGAAATAGTTCATGGGTTTGGACTGCTACCTGCTGAGTCTGGAATCCTTCCAGAGCCAGGTCAGAATTGAGGCTGAAAGTCTCATATAGTACTTCACAAATCATGGATGCTATACTGGCCTGTTTTTTAATTATAAGGGAAGAGATGAATTTCTGCTGAGGGCTTGGTGATTCTGACAGTCTGCTGCTTTCCTTTTTCCTCCCTATTTCTAGCTGCCAATTTGTGGTGTCCGAAGACCAAGACTACACAGCTCATTTTGCCGATCCTGATACCTTAGTCAACTGGGACTTTGTGGAACAAGTGGTGAGTAGCTTGATGAAACTTAGAACTTGTTGGTTTGAGAGAGACAGGACTAAAGAAAGGGGGAGTGGTGACAGGGCAGCTGTTGGCTGTGTTACTGCCAGTTCCTTTTTCTGCCTGGCCTTATGGTAGACATTTCCCTGAGGTCAGTCTCCATTTCTTCCTGGAGTTCATTTTGTAACTAATTGGCACTATCCTGCAGGGATGGGATATGGAAGTTTCTGGTCTGAGGTTAGGTACACAGTCATATTCTGCAACACCCTCTCCTGGGAAGTAGCAACCAGGGACTCTTGAGGGACCATCACTGTCCTGACCAGGTGGACTCAGTTATGTGAATATTGCTCCACTGGCAGACTTTTTATTTTGTTTTTTAATTTTATTTATTTTTTTTGAGACAGGGTCCCACTATGTAGTTCAGTCTGGCCTTGAACTTAACCCTGTCCCCAGGCTCGCTTCAAACTCAGGGTGATCCTCTTGCCTCAGTCTCCTGAGAGAGCTGGGATTGCAGGCATGCACCACCACTCTTAGCTGGCAGCCCTTTTAGTAATCAGTGTCAAGTTAGCGCACAGCTGCCATTCTGTCAGAGTCACTGCTAATTTGTTTTCTACTGAAGTTGTGAACTTGTTAGGATCTCTTTGCTGATCATAACAGGTTATGTGATGTAGAGGGTAACTTTCAAAATAACACTGTCCCTTCCTCTTGCCCTCCATCCCTCTTTTTTCTCTCGGTCTTCTTCCCTTCTTTTCTTCTTTTTATCCTTCCTAGCAGGGACTTTTTAGGGCCCCAAAGCTTAGAATTCCATTACTGTGAAAATTTGTGAAGTCCCCTGAGAATGACACAGAAAGCCTATAAAATTTAAGCTTTATATGCATTGGCTGAAAACTAAAGACATAGAGCAAAAGTTTTTTATTTTTGTTGGAAATCAAACTTTTGGACCCCTTTTTATGTCTTTCTGTGTACGTAGTATTTTTTATAAGTGGGTTCTTAGGATTTCTGCCATTTTTTTTCCTTTTAATGTAGAACCCCTAAACACCTATTAACATGTTTGCTTTATTAAACCATTATTATGGTTTCCTTAATGATTTAAAGTGCTGTCACTCATATATCTGCATTGTTAAATGATTTTATGAAGATATGTTGAATTAGAAGTGTGTGGGGATGAGAGAGGGGAGACTTTTAACTTTGACCACCCCTAGTTGATTGTGAAGGCAGTGAAATTTTGGTGCCATTGTGTTTCAGCGTATCCGTAGCCATGAAGTGCCATCTTGCCCAATATGCCTCTATCCACCTACTGCAGCCAAGATAACCCGTTGTGGACATATCTTTTGCTGGGCATGCATACTGCATTATCTTTCACTGAGTGAGAAGACTTGGAGTAAATGTCCCATCTGTTACAGTTCTGTGCATAAGAAGGATCTCAAGAGGTAAGACAGTGTCAGCTACTAGGTTAGATCCCAGTCTATGAACTCATTGATCTGCTTCATCTAAATGTCTTTGTCACAGTGTTGTTGCCACAGAGTCACACCAGTATGTTGTTGGTGATACCATTACAATGCAGCTGATGAAAAGGGAGAAAGGAGTATTGGTGGCCTTGCCCAAGTCCAAGTGGATGAATGTAGACCATCCTATTCATCTAGGAGGTGAGTTCAGTTAAATTTTGGTAATCTTGAGTACAGTTGTTAGTCTTTTAGTACTTCTGTAGAGTAAATTTAGCCTTTGAACAAGCCAGTTCTAGTATGACAAAGTTAGTTTAACCCTTAGTTTCAGGTTTGGTTCAGTTATATGTATCTAGGTATGTTAATTTTTTGTTTTACCTAGCTTTATTTAACAGTGTCTGGCATTGTGCCCAGTCTTTTTTTTTTTTTTTTGAGACAGGGTCTCACTGTGTCATTCAGGAACTCACTGTGTAGCCCAGGCTGGTCTCAAACTCACAGCGATCCTCCTGCCTCAGCCGGAGTGCTGGGATTACAGGCTTCTGCCACCACACTCAGCGGGCACAGCAGTCTTAATAGAAGAGACAGTTGATAGGCCATCAGGGTATAAAGTGTTAAAAAGTGCTTACAGTGGAGAAAGCATGAGCTGTTGTATTCCCATTTTCCTTATGTAATTGAGCATTTGATTAAAGTGCCATATAGTCTTTGAGGGGAAAACATTTCTCAAATGATATTGAAACAATTGATGGTTCTTACTGGAAAAATATCTCATTCTGTTCATAAAAATTATTTCAAGGTATCTTGAAGAACTAAATGTAAAACAAATTCAAATCTTCCAAACCTTTAAAAGAAAACAGTTTTCTTTTAAATATACTGGGGGTTGAACCCCGGACCTTCACACTGAACTGTGTCTCTAGCCCTTTATATTTAATGTTTTACTTTGAGACTGTATCTTAAATCTTCAGGAATGGATTATGTCTTAGCTAGTTTTCACATTGCTGAGACAAAATACCTGACACCCAAAATTAGGAAAGAAAGATTTATTTGGCTCATAGTTTGTAGAGATTTCAGTCCATAGCTGTCTCCAAGCCAGGCTGCCATGGCAGACAAGCATTGCAGGGGAGAAAACAGTTCATGGTGGGCAGAAGGCAGCAAAGCAAGCAAAGGACCTTAGTAGCTTCTTTCTGCCTCTTTTATACTCTGTCTATGATACTGGGATTAGGGCAGTGCCAAACCAAATAGTGGACTGATTTAGTCACCCCATACCCTTAATCCTAGTATCACACTCTACATTCACCCACCTCTGTAAAACCCCTACCTATGACTATGAGGTTTTGGGAAGACATCTAGACACAAACCATAACTAGGGTAGGGCTATAAATGGTATATAAGAAGAAATTAAGATTGATAAATTTATAAAAATGAAACTATCTGACAAGATTCCTTAAAGTTGACAAGTAGAGGAAGATTTATACATTTAAAACTAACAGCATTCCAAACAGATGTTCTGTATGTAAGTTTGATTAACCTAGTAGAATGGGCTAAGCATGTGACATAGCATTTTCCTATAAAGGAAATTAACCTCTTTGTATGTACAGAGATTTAGCTTGACTTAGTGTTATTTAGGTCAGTGGTGCATCAGATTGGCACTTTTCCAATTAAAAAAAGATACTAGTAACACTGGGTTTTATCAGGATTTGGGAAAGTAGCTAGCTAGCTGTTTCCTGTTCTTGGTAGAAATAAATTGATACCAAAAAAAGAAAGAAATTGGTACAGCCTTTTGCAGTTAGGTAATATTTAAAGACTGGAATAGTTAACCTGACTTTTATATTTAAATGTAAGGAAATAATTTATATGAATGAACATGTGTAAGGGTTTTTTGTTTACAATATAATGTTGTTAAATTGTCAATAACCTACCTAAATGTTCTCCCAAGGAGTTATTATAGTATATCATTTTGTGGAATACTAGGTAAAAGATAAGGATAGAATAGATTGATGTGTCATGAAGTTTTTGAAGAAAATAAGCTGCAGAAAAAGATCATTTTATTATTTACAAAAATTTTTTATATGAATATATGCATTTACATTTGTAGAAAAAGGTTTGAAGGATTTGTATTCAAATTTGTAAGTTGTCATCTCTTGGCCAGTACAAGGATAGGGTTGGAAAACATTAAGGGAATTTCAAGGAGCCATCAAGATAACACTGTTTGCCAGGTGTGGTGTCGCACGCCTGTAATCCCAGAAGAGCCTAGGCTACATAGTGAGACCCTGTCTCAAAAAAAAGATAACACTGTTTTAAACTTTGTAAAAATTAACAGAACAGCCAGGCTTGGGGTTGCACGCCTGTAATCCCAGGGAGAGGCTGAGGAAGGAGGATTGCCATGAGTTGGAGGCCAGCCTGAACTACAAAGAGAGACCCTGTCTCAAAACAAACAGGGCTGGGGATTTAGCTCAGTGGTTCCACTGCCTGTCTTGAAAGTACAAGGACCCGAGTTTGATCCCTGGTACCAAAAAACAAACAAACAAAAATAACACAAAATATGGGTGAAGAAATAAAGGAAATAAATCATACATGATCCTTTTACCCAGTGGTGCCCAAAATGTTAACAGTTGTCTTTATGCACATAAAGTTTTGTGAGATTGGGATTAGTTTTGCTAGTCTGACATCTGATTTTTCACAAAGCGTAGGTATTTCTGTCACTAGTTGGTTCCTCTTTGGAAAACCTTTTTTTTTTTTTGTACCGGAATCAAACTGGGTAGCTTGCACTTTTGGAGCAGGCAGCGGCACCACTGAGCTAAATCCCCAGCCCTTTAGAAAACCATTTTTATAGTCTACACATTTTTATTTTTTGGTACTGGGGATCAAACTCTGGAGCAAATGTGGTGCCACTGAACTAAATCTGCAGCCCCACAAAATTGTCTTTACTACATATACCATTGTGTAACCATCTTTTTTTGGACTTAACTGATTAGTACATAAATGGTGTAGTTAATAAACATTATGCCACTGAACATTTGACTTTTTCTCTGATTTCTTTAGACTATTTGTATTAATTGGGTTAGTTACCTGAGTTATGCTAAATACCTAATTTTCACTAGAAAAAAAAAGGTTGGATGTGAGAAAGGTGCTCTTTAGCTACACTGTCACCGGGTTGGAGTGTCAGATTTGTTTCATCTTGCTGGCTTTCTTGTAGATGAACAGCACAGCCAGTACTCCAAGCTGCTGCTGGCCTCCAAGGAGCAGGTGCTGCATCGAGTTGTTCTGGAAGAGAAAGTAGCCCTGGAGTGGCAGCTGGCAGAGGAGAAGCACACTCCTGAATCCTGCTTTGTTGAGGCGGCTCTCCAGGAGCTCAAGGTGAGAGGATGTGTTAGGAACTAAAAACCACATATGCTGAATTTAACTGCTCTGGGTTGGGGGGCAGTTACTTCAACCCTTCATTGAAGATAATAATTTGCAGTGACTGAAAAAAACCAATTGCCTCTCGGGTTTGTGTGGTGGTAATGGGAGGGAAGGGCTGCCTAGGTTTAGCAGGCTTTTTCTAGAGCTTAAAGGAAAAGATCAGAATAATTTTGAGTAATTTTGACAGTGGAATTTCTTGGTTTTTTTGTTTTTGTTTTTTTTTCTCCTGTACTAGGGACCAAACTCAGGACCTTGTGCTTGTGAGGCAGGCCGTGGCACCACTAAGCTAAATCCCCAGCCCCATAGATTGATTGATTGATTGATTGATTGATGGGGGGGTACCAGGGATTGAACTTGGGTCCTTGTGCTTGTAAGGCAGGCAGTGGAACCACTGAGCTAAATCCCTGCCCTGCATATATTTTTAATTAAGCAAAGTAGGTTCTTTCACGTCTGAAAAAAAAATACTAGATTCATTTTTACTATTACTATGGAGATAGTATTATGGCCTTAGCCGTACCTGCCAAGGACCCGGGAGTAGCAAGAATTACCTGAGTGAAGATTCTCTATCCTCCACAACAGCTTCCTTAAATTTAAAACATGGGCCCCGCAGGCTTGCTAATATGTGCTGGAACAAGTTCAGGGCAATGCTCATCCCCAGATCACACTTTTGAGAACCACTAGTGCGGCTCTCTGGGGGGACCCCGTCCCGCGGGGAGTAGGAGGTGAGAGCCGCCTCTTATTCGTGGGTCATCAGAGGCCGATCCGATCTTGAATGTCTGTGAAGGAAATCTTTAAGAAGTTAGAGTACACGGCCCAAGTCTGGTTTCTGATCAAAGGCGCTTTATTGGCTCAGCAAAATGATTATATACTGTTATCCCAGGGGGAAGGTTCAGCAAGCTTATTGGACAGCTCAAGCAAATCCTCTACCAATCACATGAGTCATTCAAGCATTTAACCATACAGCAATCAGTATTTTACCAAATGTGGGGAGGGGTAAGTGGGAAGGCGTACATCAACAATTAACCCTATGCAATCTTTAACTTCACAATCCCTAGGGGCAAGTAGGACAGGGAAATACCACCTGCTTCCTGCTCCAGATCCCGTGACCCTGTGGTTAGCACAAAGGGCTATTCTTTCTGTAAGATTTCCTGTTTGCCCAGGGGCTAGACCTGCCAAAAGTCACGTATGTAGTCTAGTGGGATTTTTCCACCGAGGCAAAGGCTAAGGTTGAGGGCAGCCATCTTATGCAGGCCCAAGCAGTCTCTCACACACTAGTCTAGACCAGGAGAATAAAAGCCCTCATTTATTGAGTGGTTTGTGTGTAATAGGCCTAGTGCTAAAATCACATTTGTAACTGCTGTTTCCTGCAGTAGCAGATGTGACTGTCCACTTTTATGGTTGATGAAATGGACCCATAGGATAGCTTATTTGTTCAAAGACATGTAACTAGAATGGGTGAGGCTGGCGTTTTAATTCCTATTTCTAGCCTTATGTAGTGAAATGTGCCTATAATCCCAGCTCTCTAGGGGGCCAAGTAAGTAGGTTTGCAAATTTAAGCTCCACCTGGTCAGTTTACTAATTTAGCAACTTAATATCAAAATCCTTTCTCAGCCAGGGATTTAACTCAGTGGTTCTGCTGCCTGCCTCACAAACACAAGGTCCCAAGTTTGATCCCCGATACCAAAAACAAAACAAAACAAAAACCCCCAAATTTCTCTGACTACCATGTCTTCTCGATGTCCTGTTTTGTGTGTATGTGTTTGTTTCTTTCTTCCTCTCTTCATTGCAATAGTATTTAAGTGCCATTTTATTTGGAAGAAATCCTACATAGAATTGAGCTGTCCATATTGTCCAGATTTAAGTGGAGCTAACTAAACCTCTCACCTTTTCTGGGCTTCTGGGTATGATTTGTTAAAACTAGAAGGCTAATTTTATGTTCTTGAATTTTTGTTCAGAAAGTTTTTGTGTTGTATTGTTAAGGTGAGTACTAGATATTTTTTGCTGCTGGTTTCCCTCAAAGTAGGGATTTTTTTTTTTTTTCTTTACTGTACTGGTGATTGATCAGTCAAGCACATTAGGCAACCAGTCTGTCATTCTCAGCCCAAACAGAAGGATTTAAGTGTCTAACCAAACCTTTCCCATTGGGTCTTACTGTCTTACTCTTGCCATTCTGTGGCACTTAACTTTCTTTGGTGTTCTCATGGCTTTAGACTCGGGAAGAAGCTTTGTCAGGATTGGCTGAAAGCAGAGAGGAAGTCCCGGGTGGTGTTGCTGCTCTGGAACAACTGGTGCTGATGGGTCCCTTGGCGAAAAAGTCGGTTTTTCCACCCAGAAAGGTCAGTGTGCCCCTGTTGCAGATCGGATGGCTGCCGTTCCTCAGATACTGCCATTGAGCTAGTAGGCACCTTTGTAAGATCTGAACTTTCTTGGGAGAAAAGAGGACTATTACTATTTCCTGTGTGTTTACTATTCTCTCTTGAGATACTAAATCCATGTACGTGAGAACTCAGATAAACATCAGAGGAGCTTTTATATGCCTATGTTTGCTACTTCCGTTCTAGAAAACAAGAGGTATACTTTCTTTTGACCTACAATTTGTTCCACCAGGGTGTGCTAGAATATCTGTCTGCCTTTGATGAAGAAACCACAGAAGTTTGTTCCCTGAACTCTCCTCATCCTCTTGCTCTCCCTCTGGTAGAAGAGGAGGAAGCAGTGTCTGAACCAGAGCCTGAGGGTTTGTCAGAGACTTTTGATGGCTCGGAGTTAGCAGATGACAATCTTGGGGAGGGGACTGTTTGTATTGAGTCCAGCCAGCAGGAACCAGTTGCTAAGCCTGGCTTCACACACCTGAGCAGCTCTCCTTGCTACTACTTTTACCAAGGTGAGGGTCCTGAGGAGGAGGGATGGGTTGCCACCCTGCTGGATGGTGTGGGGGATAGATGGGGAAGGGTGGTGGTGGTGGTGGTGTGAGTGTCAAAAGTGCCTTTCCGCACGGGTAGGGAGAGGCAGGCCTAGCCATGAGAGGGCCCATGCTGCGGGCTGCCCAGACTGTTGTGTAATAGAACCCTTGTCTTCAGCGGAGGATGGGCAGCACATGTTCCTGCACCCCATCAATGTGCGCTGCCTTGTGAGGGAGTATGGCAGCCTGGAGCGGAGCCCGGAGAAGATCTCAGCGACTGTGGTGGAAATCGCTGGGTACTCCATGTCTGAGGTAAGGGTGTGCCTTTAGAAGAGGAGGATCAGGGAGGGCCGGGGATTTAGTTCAGCGGTTCTGCTGCCTGCCTTGCAAGCGCAATAACCTGAGTTCGATCCCCGGTACCAAAAAGAAATGAGGATATCAGGGAGCAGCATTAACCTAATCTGTACAGGGTAGGTCTAGCCAACTTAAATCCATACACTTTTAGGCATTTATTTATGTATGTATATAATCCTAGGGATCAAACTTAGAGCCTTGAACGTGCTAACATGCTGTGCAAGTGCTCTACCTCTGAACTACAACTTCAGGTCTGTTTTATTTTTAATTAATTTTTGTGGTATAGGAATTAAACTCAGGGCCTTTGCACTGAGAGCTGTATCACCAGTTCATTTTATTTTACTTGTTTTTTTGGTATTGGTGATTAAAACCAGTTCTTTATTGATTTTTTTTGGGGGGGTGTGGGGGACCAGGGATTGAACTTGGGACCTTGAGGCGGAATCACTGAGCTAAATCCCTTGCCCTCCTTATTGATTTGTTTTTTTAAAGTTGATCTGAAATTTCATTTCAATATTAAAGGGTATACACATCAATTTTTGTTTTGAGACAGGGTCTACCTAAGTTGCCCAGACTGGGCTTGAGTTTGTGATCCTCCTGCCTCAGCCTCCCAGATGCTGGGCATATAGGATGTACCACTGTCCCTGGTACCTTCTGTTTTTGTTTTGTTTTGTTTTTGTACCAGGGATCGAACTCAGGGCCTTGTGCTTGCAAGACAGGCAGCGGAACCACTGAGTGAAATCCCTGGCCCTACCCTTTTTTTTTTTTTTTTTTTTTTTTTTTTTTTTTTGGTACGGGGATCAAACTTGGGCCCTTGCACTTGTGAGGCAGTCAGTAGAACCACTGGGCTGAATCCCTGGCCCTGGCTGTGAATTTTTAAAAGAGTTACTTGGTTTTCCTTTACTCTGCCAGGGTTCTGGTAAGTCAGTTTCCACTGCTCCCTGCATCTTAGGTTTATTTGTTGTACTTTAGGGAAATTAAGCATCCTCTCTTTTCAATCATGATGAAACTTGTTCTTATTTTTTTCTCCTTACTCCTTGGGAGAAGTTTCCAAAAAATATGAAATCCTTTGAGGCTTTAAGCTAGGCTACACGTGCTTGAAGAGCATTTTAAGCATAGTACCTGAGTTTTGGTCTGATAATTTACACATGAGAACTTTTGGCCTTAGGGAGTTATCCTTATATTGTTCACAAATTATTTGTAGGTCTCAAAATTAAAGACTTTGAAAACTCTGAACTTTCCATTGAACCCACTCAGAAAAAGCAAGAAAAGAAAATTAAACTTAAACTGAAAGCTTCATTTTTTACTGTTTCGAGTCAAACTTCTTTTAAGTAGGGAAACCTGATTTTTATTAGTTGTCAGTGGTTCCCAAGTGTTTTCTCTCCTCCTCTGTTCCCCTCTTTCCCTCCCTTTGTTTCCTCCTCCCTCTCTCCCTTCCTTCTTTTTTTTTTTTTGGTACTGGAGATCAAACTTGGGTCCTTGCACTTGTGAGGCAGGTTCCGGAACCACTGAGCTAAATCCCTGGCCCTCTCCCTTTCTTCTCAACACTGTTTTATCTCTCTCGTTCTCTCCCCTCAGTTGTGATGAATTTTAAGTCTCTTCATAAGACATGAATTTTATGTCTGAATATATATACAGTTAGAAATCTGGGTTGGGACTCAAGAGTTAGCCCTGACCTTAGTTGAGTATGGTCCCTTTTCCAATGTAGGATGTTCGACAGCGTCATAGATATCTCTCTCACTTGCCGCTCACCTGTGAGTTCAGCATCTGTGAACTGGCTCTGCAGCCTCCTGTGGTCTCTCGGGAAACCCTAGAGATGTTCTCAGGTGAGAAAGCCTGTTTTACTTTACAGTGGAGTATAAAGGGGAAAGGACTCCTGGGGAAACCTAATGTGAGAAGAGATGGAAGGACTGGTGTGTAGTGAGTCAGTCCCTGCTGAAACTCTCCATTGGTCTAGTCCCAAAGGACTAGTCCATAAGTGTGGTCTCAGCTCCTCAGCTAGGAGGAATTACGGACCAGATGGTCTGGGGTCTGCCTTCTTACAACTTGACCGACCCACAGATGATATTGAGAAGAGGAAGCGTCAGCGCCAGAAGAAGGCTCGGGAGGAACGTCGCCGAGAACGTAGGATTGAGATGGAGGAGAACAAGAAACAGGGCAAGTGTAAGTTCATTAACTCTCATCTTTGACTGGGTCTTCTGTGAGTCATTGTGTGGGGCTGCGTGTCCAGGCCTAGGAGCCTCAGGTTTGCCATTATTTTTCTTCCACTGTCATGAGAGTACCTTCTCTAGGCTTGTTTGAGAATTTCATGAGTTCATATGGGTCAGAGTATCCATAACACATAGTAAAGATGAGTTTCATCCTCGCGTAGTCAGTGATAAAAACCTGTTCCAGAGAAGGGAATGGGAGCTCCGCTGAAGTTCTGAGGATAGTTGTTCCCTGCACTCTGTGGATCATGGACTTTACCCACATTAAAGGAAGCAGCTCTACCGTGTAGAGTCAAGAGTATCTGCATCCTTGTGGGGTGTGGTGGTGCACGCTTGTAATCCCAGCACTTTTTGGAGGCTGAGGCAGTAGGATCGCCTTGAGTTCAAGACCAGCATGGGCTACATAGTTCTAGGTCAAGTCTCAACTACATAGTGAGAGCCTGTCTCAAAAAAACAAACAAACAAAAAAGAGTGTCTGCATCCTTGGCTAGGCGAAGGGTTTAGCTGTAAGTATGTGTGAACTTCCAGCCAGTGCTAATTGGCACATAGCCTGAGTTTGAGAAAACAAATGTTTCAGGACAAAATCCCCCTTGCCCCAAATCAAACAATACCTTGCACTTGCCAGGCAGGCATGGCACCACTGAGCTTAATCCCCAGCCCAGGATTTTTTGTTTTAATGTTTTCTCTATAGAACTATTCAGAGAAATAGAACAATGGTATACTGAACCCCTATGTTTTATCACCCAACTTCAATTGTTTTTTTGTTTGTTTTGTTTTGAGACAGGGTCTCTGTAGTTTAGGCTGGTCTCAAGCTCTCAGTGATTCTCCTGCCTCAGCCTCCTGAGTACTTTCGTGCGCCACCACACCTAGCTTTAATTGTTAACAGAACAAGTTTTTATATTAAAGACTAATTTTTGTTTTCCAGATCCAGAAGTCCACATTCCCCTGGAGAATCTACAGCAGTTTCCTGCCTTCAATTCATATACCTGCTCTTCTGATTCTGCTTTGGGTCCTACCAGTACTGAGAATCAAGGAGCCCTCTCCCTTTCTCCTCTTAGCAGAAATCCAGGTTCTCATGCAGGTAAATAGTTGAGACTTAAGAAATCAGCCACGGGATGGACCTGAAGTAAAACCCTGGTGTCTACTGACCTACTGAGCATAGTGTGGTCTTTGGGCAAATAGCCTTACTCTGGGTAGTTTTTTTGTTTGTTTTTGAGACAGGGTCTTACTGTGTAAGGCTGGCCTTGAACTCCAAGGGTTTACAGGCATGTGCTACCACACCCAGCACTCAGGTAGCTCTAAGCTACATCAAATTCTTGCCACTCAATTTCCTTCTCCCATTGGCTGTACTGATTTCTTATACCCTGTCAGCTTCTCAAAACTTCAAGGAGGAGCTGGGGATTTAGCTCAGTGATGCCACCACCTGCCTTGCAAACACAAGGTCCAGAGTTCAATCCCCGGTATCCAAAACAAAACAAAACAAAAAACCTTCCAGGTAGCTCACTAAGAATGTATGAAACCTACATTCTTTCTTGTGACTCAACTATCTTATTTCTACTTTTTAGATGTGAGGTATATTCCCTGCATCCTTAAGTCTTTGTATGTATCTCTTTATTATAGTAGTAGTTAGAGCAGCAAAAAGAAAATGACTTATACAATTTACTGATAGGGAAATGGCTAATTATAGTATTGATGCTATGAAATACTTTATTGGAGAAGGAAATCACTGTCTTTGTGAACTAGAGGGGACAAAAAAGCTGTAGAACAAGAACAAATATCATTGCGGGGGCACAAAACAAAACTTCATTGAGGGTTTATATACTTAAGTGTATACCAAACAGGTTGTTCAAAGAACCTTTGGACTTTTTCCCCCTTAAAACAAAACAAAACCAAACCACACACATGTATATTTTTTTCTTACAGAGAGTGTATTATAATGTTACAATTACAGTGTTATGAAATGAAACACTGGCTAAGCCAGGTGTGGTGGTGTATGAATTCTGGGAGGCTGAGGCAAGAGAATCATAAGTTTAGGCCCAGCCTGGGCAACTTGCAACTTAGCCAGAGTCTGTCTCAAAGAAGATCCGGTGATACAACTCAGAACGTCCTGGGTTCACCAGTACTATAAAAACCAGCATTCGAGAGAGCTCTTTTTACTGACCATCTGGGCAGATTTTTTTTTAACAACTTATTTTCTATTTTATTTATTTATTTTTTGTTACCAGGGATCGAACTCGGGTCCTTGCACTTGCAAGGCAGGAGGGGGAACCACTGAGCTAAATCCCCAGCCCCATCTGACATATCTTGATGCTTCTCAAGCTGAATGGGCTGGTGTACTCCTGGAGTCCCAGCTTACTGGGGAGGCTGAGGCGGGAGGAATGTGAGTTTGAGGTCAGCCCGGGCAACTTAGCAAGACCTAGTCTCCAAAGAAAAAGATTTACTTCTTTGTCAGGCATTTTTAAGAGAGTGTTTAAGATCATAACATTTAAAACTGTTGGTGACCCTGTGATCATATGCCTGTGACTTCACAGATGAACTGGGCCTAGAGCTTGGTTCTTTTTTTTTTTTTTTTCTTCCTTTCTTTTCTTTTGGTAGTGGGGGTCAAACTCGGGTCCCTGTGCTTGCAAGGCAAGTGGCAGAACCACTGAGCTAGATCCTTGGCCCACGCCTGGTTCTTGAGGACTGCATAACCATGGTACTCTTAAGACTTAACTGAGAAGGGAGCTGCTGTATGAAGGAATACAGTAGTTCATTGGATAGATAGATAGATAGATAGATAGATAGATAGATAGATATAGATAGATATAGATATAGTATTTGTGGTTTAAATATTGTTTTCTCCTGTACTAGCTTTATTGAAAGTATGGGCTTTTTTTTTGGTACCAGAGATCGAACTTAGACCTTGTGCTCACAGGCAGGCAGTGGCACCTCTGAGCCCTTTGCCTTTTTATGTTTTGTTTTTTTTTTTGAGAAAGGGCGTCGCTGTGTAGTTCAGGCTGGCCTCAAACTCACTATATAGGCTGGCCTCGAACTCAGAGCAACCCTCTTGCCTCAGCCTCCCGAGTGTTGGGATTACAGGAATGCACTACCAAGCCCGGTGAAAGTATGGGCTTTTGATGTATTTCAGCAAGAGCAGCTGGGTGATCTGAGAAATAAAGTACTAAACAGCCCTGCATGTATAGGGAGGGGTCTGTTACTGGGAGGACAACTAGTCTACTCTTGCCTAGTAATGTCCAGGGCAGTGCATAGGCTGCTGTGGGAAATGATCAACTCTAGATCAGAAAGGGTAGCGAAGAGTATTAACAACCTAGAGAGTATAGGGAGAAAGTTTGCATATTGGTGCTGCATCTCGTTGATGTGTTTCATATATGATAATTGAATGCTCCCTGATCATAGACATCTGCTGGCTGGAACATAGGCTGACCTGAGTTTTGTCTTTTTCTTGGAACTTTTCCATTGATAATAAAACCAGTCCAAGACAGTATCTAGGTAACGAGCCATCCTTTGTGGAAGGTCTAGCATTTCATAAGAAAAGGGTTATTCTTTTTACTTTTGGGGGTGTATCAGGGATTGAACTCTAGACTTTGGATTTTGTGCTTGTGAGGCAGGCACAATGCCACTATGCTAAATCCCTGGCCCAGGAAAGGGTTGTTGTTGTTGTTGTTATTATTATTATTATTATTATTATTATTATTATTATTATTATTTTGTTGTTGTTGTTGTTGTTGTTTTGAGACAGGGTCTCACTATGTAGTTGAGACTGACCTGGAACTCACTATGTAGCCCAGGCTGGTCTCGAACTCACAGCGATCCTCCTGCCTCAGCCTGGCAAGTGCTGGGATTATAGGAATGCACCACCACACCCAGCTCATGAAAGGGTTATTCTTAACAATAGAAACAAACAAAAAAGGATTCTTGTTGTGAAACTAGATCCCACCATGATTCTCAGTTCTGCTATTAACTAAAGTTTTTTCTTTCTCCACTGATCACTGATGTTCACAGGTGATGTTCTTGGCTTTATTAGAACATGCCAGAATTGGTTGGATTAAGCTTACATGGTGTGTGTGGGGAGGTATTGGTAATTATCCAGACCTGATTCAGGGTTCGTCTTCCTTATTAATACTAGCCCTTTGGAACTTGACTCATATAATCAGGTCTCTGGTTCTCTTTCAGACTTTCTGTTGACCCCTCTGTCACCCACTGCCAGCCAGGGCAGTCCCTCACTCTGCGTTGGAAGTCTGGAAGAAGACTCTCCCTTCCCTTCCTTTGCCCAGGTACAGCTTTTGCTTGTGAAGCAGGCCAAAGGTATTTAACATGAGCTTGGCTGTTTATTCTTCTGGGAATCTTATCCAGGGATTGTTGTCCTTTGTTGTGATACAGCTGGATAAAGTGAATCATGTGATGGGTATGAGGGAATTGCCAGTTGGTGGTTTAGGCAGCAAAAAGTGGCTGGGAATATCTTTTGGGGACAACGCTCTATTGGAATAGACTTAAAGGCTGATGTTGCATCAACTATAATGCATAATTGCAGGAGATTTTCTTAAGAGCGAAATTCATGGTTTCAGTCTTACATACTACTATAGACTTACACAACAAAGAGGACAAGAGTAGTTGAGGGGGAGAATCTTAAGTTCTGATTATTTTTTTAAAAATAATTACATTCTTGTAAACTGGGTACTCTTCTAGGGGCTGGGAATACATTGGTTAATTTTAACTGGTCCCTGGTTCTAGGAACTCTTACTCAGGTTCCTCTTCACTTGGGGAAGGGGGAATGGATGTCTTGGTTAACCTATAACTAGCCTAAGCAGCATCCTTGGACAATAAAGTGGGGAAAACATTAAGCTAATGAGACTCTATATCAGATCACTTTATTAGTCTCTTTTTTTTTGGTGGTGGGGGTATCTGGGATTGAACTGTGGCCCTTGCGCTTGCAAGGCAGATAGATGGCAGAACCGCTGAGCTAAATCCCCGGCCCACTTTATTAGTCTTTTAAAACAACAAGCAGACATTCACCATTCGTATCTTCAGATGGCTGAGGAAGATGGATGGGCAGGTTGAGAAGTGCTCCATAAGAAGTCAGTCTGAACTTGTTAGGGCCAAGTTTGGAATAACTGCCTTAAAAGTTCTTTAGAGTATTTAGGTGTAATAAGCTTAAGTTGAAAATATTTTTAAATTGAAAATCCACTTGATACCCCTAAACTACTGAACACAATAGATCAGCCTCACTCACCTTAAACAAACATGCTCTGAACACTTACATTAGCCTTCATTTGGGCAAAATCATCTATTAACACAAAAGCCTGTTTTATAGTATGTTGAATATCTTATGTAATTTATTGATTATCAAAAATGAAAAAGAATGGGTGGATACTCTTTTGTACCATTATCAAGTTGAACCATCTTAAATTGGGGACTGTAGTTGATGTGGGTTTTTCCTCATAAAAATGGCAGGACTGAGAAGATAAGCAGAAATTAAATTTTGGTAAGGAGGATCCTATGGTAAAGAGGATGAAATAATTTGAGGGCAGTTCTGGAAGTTTATTACTATACTGCAGAAGTAAAAAGCAAGTGCCGGGTATGGTGGCGCACGCCTGTAGTCCCAGCACTTGGGAGGCTGAGGCAGGAGGATCGCTGTGAGTTTGAGACCAGCCTGGGCTACATAGTGAGTTCCATGTCAGTCTCAACTACATAGTGAGACCCTGTTTCAAAAAAAAAAAGTAAAAAGTAAGTGACTCGCAGGAGTTATGCCAATTGCTTAAATTTTTATTTTATTTTATTTTTTCCTCTCATTATTGGGGATTGAACTCAGGACCTTTTGCTTTCGAGTTAGGCATGGTACCTGTGTTAAATCCCTGGCCCAAATGCTTAAATTTTTAAAATTAGATTCTGAGATGAATGTGATTATAATGTATACCTAAAATGTACCAACAAACTTAATGAATAAAAATAACTCCATATTTAAAGAGTTCAAAGAATAGTAATAAGAACATTCATACATTTCACCTAGATTCACCAGTTCTTACTATTTGCTATATTTGCTTTTTATTTTGTGTAGAAAATAAATTTGAGACACCACTAAATACTTAGGAGATACATGTCAAATGAAATCATTCTCTAGGTTGGGGATATAGCTCAGAGGTGCTTTTGCTTAGCATGTGTGAGGCCGCAAGTCCAATTTCCTACTAGCACCACAGCACAAAACAAAAACCAAAAATTTCTATAAGCCACAACTGCCATGTTCAAGAAACTCAACTGCTACAATATCGAATGTACTAATTTCTATCTCCCTATTTCTCTCAGTGTCCTTATTTTCAATTCAGGGTGTAATCAAATTACTCACTGCATTTAACTGTCATATCTTGGTAGACTTCAAGGATAATGTATGCATGCTGTTGGCTATTTCAGGATAAGTTTAGTGTGTAATTATGGAAGGTCATACTTGGGTGGTTTGTTTTAGAATCAGAGGGTACTAAACATAGTTTATTCCAACAGGTTGTTTTTAGGGGTCTTAAGAAAGGTAGCAAAGTTTACCAAATTAGTGTTATTAACTTGAGAACCCGAGTAAGAATCTTTATATATAAAATGTTCCTCACGTATTTTCCAAGAAACAGATCAGCTTAGGCTTTACCACCTTATGGGTTGCACTGTCATTTCCATAGGTGCTATATACAGTGGTACCTCAGTTCACAAACTTAACTCATTGCATTCTGGAAAAGATGGCCATGGTCATGTTTATCACTCTGCAGTTTATAAACAAAAACAAAATTTTGCCTAACACTTCTGTTGGTGAACCAAATTGTTCACCAGCAATTCAGCAGCATTCATGAACTGAGGTGCCACTAAGGGACATGACTCAAAGAGTGCATTTTGAGGTGCTTGGCAAGTAAATCTTCAAAGGTGATGGTTGGTGGGCCGGGGATTAACTCAGTGGTTCCACTGCCTGCCTTTAAAGCACAAGGTGCTGAGTTTGATCCCCAGTACCCCCCCCAAAAAAGGTGATGGTTGGTTTTGCGCCCCTCACTTAACCATTTAGTGTGAAGGTGAGCATCTAGGAAAAAAGTTGAAAATTCACTCTGTCTTCCCATTTTGGCAGATGCTGCGGGTTGGAAAAGCAAAAGCAGATGTGTGGCCTAAAACTGCTCCAAGGAAAGGTGAGGGGGGCCTGCTGGTGAAGGGTAAGTTTGGCTCCTTTCAATAAAAGCTCTAGAATTATAACACTGTTTTTGTTGGTTTGTTTTTAGATGAGAACAGCTTAGTTCCTCCTGCCCCTGTGGACAGTGATGGGGAGAGTGATAACTCTGACCGTGTTCCTGTACCCAGTTTCCAGAATTCTTTCAGCCAAGCTATTGAAGCAGCCTTCATGAAACTGGACACACCAGCTACTTCAGATCCCCTGTCTGGTAAAGGCAGAGAACTGGAGTGCTCAGCGTAGGGCTTTTAAACTTACCACACATGTGTTGTCAGCGGACACCTGGGTTGGTCAGGCTGTTTCACCTCTGAGTCTCTAGGTCTCAGTCTTCAGTACACTTGATTGTTAATGTTCCACTTGGTATGTTAGTCATCTAGCACCTGTTTACTACCCCAGATTAACTGTTGAAGCCTAGAAGTAAAATTCTGAGGAGCTTTTTTCTTCCGGTATTGATGAAATGATCCTGCCTGTATATTAGATCTTGAGTTGGGAAAGGCTGATTCGTAAAAAATTCAGGCTCGGGGGCCCACCCCCACTCTGAGGTCTGCAGTTAGATAAGAATGATGGTGTGCTTTATATGCCTAGCATTGTGCTAATTTTATTTTCCCAGAACCAATAAATGGGTGTAAATCTCAAGTTACAGACAAAAAACCTGAAATCTAGGGAGGTTAAGGTGACTTGCCCAAAGACAGTACATAGTATATGCTACAAATAGTATTTAAATCCAGGCAGCCTAATTACAGGTCCTGCCAACACTCTTAATATTGAGCAGGTCAGGGTCCCAGGGTGATTTTGTAAGCTAAGTGAATTCTCTTTCTGTTTCCCTTTAGAAGAAAAAGGAGGAAAGAAAAGGAAAAAACAGAAACAGAAGCTCCTGTTCAGCACCTCAGTCATCCATACGAAGTGACACTACTCGCCCAGGCTACCTTCTCATCTGGTTTTCTTTTTTCTGTGCTTTGTTTTGCTGCTGTAATTTTTAAGTATTTGGGTTTGAACAGATTAGCTTGGGTGGGGGGAGGGGGTTTCCACATGTGAGGGGGAACCAAGCAAATTTTAAATACAGTGTATTTTCCGGCTTCCCATCTTTACACCAAAATAAAGTATTGACACTCTGAAGATCTCTTCCTGCCAAGATTTTTAGTTTGTAGCCAATTTAGGCTTTTTGACCCATGTGTAGTAATTGTCTCAACCCAAAATAAGTTTGAGCCCCCTTTTTAGTTTCCATCAGTGCATCCCAAATTAGTGCTGTAGCACTGCTGTACTGTGGCAGCATGTCAGGCCTTCCTGGTCTCTCAGTGCACCATCAGTTTGTCTTTGGAAAATTGAATCCTTCCTGTCTAGTTCTCCTTATTAAAGAAACAGTAATGGGATCTGGTCATGGTGGTGCACACTTAAAATTGCAGCACTCTGGGACGATGATGCTAAATTGAAAGTTTGAGTCCAGCCTGGGCAATTTAGAAGTGAGGCTTTGTCTCAAAAATAAAGACTGGGGGCCTGGGATTTAGTTCAGTGGTTCCACTGCCTGCTTTGCAAGCGCAAGTTCCCAAGTTCAATCCCTGTTACCCCCCCACCAATAAAATAAAAATAAAGACGGGGGATGTAGCTTCTTGTGAAAGCGCTGGATTCAAACCCCAGCGCCTGTGTGGAGGAGAGCTCTGCCCCTTAAACCTGGCTTTGGTAAGGAAAAGCTATAATTATCACTAAGACCTGCCACTTGCTCAGATCAAGCCTATGTGACAGTGGCCTGAGTTGTAGAAACAGGATTCTAGAACACCTGGAATTGTGCCTCTTTTTTGTCTGCAGCAGCTTTTTTATGCCTTGGTTTCAGCTGAATTTTGAGTGATATGAATTATTTTGCTGCTTAATAAAGTGACCTCTAGGTGTAATAGAATGTAAAAAGCACAGTTGCAATAAATCACATGCAAACACAACGTGAACTTCTTGGTCTTTTAAAACTCATGACAGGTCAGCTAGGCATGTCAGTTTTTTGTGGGGTTTTGTTTGTTGTTTCATTTCTTAAATTTAGGTTAAAGTGTTTGCTTCAGTAGCACATACACTTCATTTAGGTTAAAGAACAGCTACTGAGTGAGCAATTCTCTTCCTATAGACTGATGTTTTCTCTGGTGTCAGGCATAATGCGGAGCTTAGCATTAACTTGACATTTTTGAAAATTCTGCAGGGTAAATGAAGGTGTCTCAGTTCAGAGATAAGGAGCACACTGAAGCCAAAAATCAGATCTTTACAGGCTGTAAAATATTTTGTGACATCCTTTCATTACAGAAAAAAACAAACCCTAGAGATGCCCCACCCACTCGCCCATGTAAAAAAGTTTTTTTTTTTTTTCAGGGCTGGGGACTGAACCAAGGGGCCTCACACTTAGGTTTCATTCCTAGCCCCTTTTGAGACAAGATCTTGCTAAATTGCCCCAGGCTGGCTTGCAATTGTAATTTTCCTGACAGCCTCTGAGATAACAGATTACAGAGGCATTATCTTACCAAGTAACTTGGTTGGTACTGGTAAAGAATCTAGTATGAGCAAGCAGGGGGTTTAGCTCAGTGGTGCCGCTGAAAGTGCAAGGTCTCAAATCAATCCCCAGTAACAACAACAAAAAAAAGTATAAAGCCCAGTAGCAATGGTGGTGAACCTAAGGCACAGATGTCAGCAGGCTGTTTGTACTGTTGAAAGCTGTAAAAGTTGCCATTACTGCTCTATAAATCAGTACTGTAAGTCCTCGATTTATAAACAAGTTCTGTTCTGGGAGAATTGTTCAGAAGTTTGATTCATTTGTTGTAGACCAACAAAGTGAATCTTGTACAGTATACCTGTGAAAGTTTGCAATTCAAATGTTCCCAAGTTGGGGACTTATAGTGAAACTGGGCCAGACAGGGTGGTACACACCTGCAATCCCAGCACTCTGGGAGGCAGGAAGGTCACAAGTTTGAGTCCAGCCTGGGCTGTATGAAAATAAAGGTGGAGAAAAGGCTCAGTGTGAGGACCTTGTGTTCAAATCCTGTTTCCCCTCTTCCAAAAAAAACACAAAAACCCCTGAGACTGTAAATAGATCTGTGCAAAATTTAGTTGCTATTTCTCACTAATGCTCTATTTTAAGTGACTTGTTTTGCTTAGGCTCCAACCTGGGGATTGGAGGTACAAAGCCTCACGTGGAATACTATTTACAATTCATCATACAAGGAGCCAGTCTTTTCACAGGCCAGAGCTATAGAAAGGGAGAGAGACTTGGTCAAGCATAAATTCTGTAAGCCCTGTTGTCGAAACACAATACCTGACACCCACAGTGAGAAAGGTTTATTTTGGCTGTTTGTAGATATTTCAGTCCACAGTAGGCTAGCTCTAGGGAAGGGAGGCATGGTAGAGAGAACACTTCATGGCATGGCTGTGGGGAAGCAAAAACATCAAGGAAGGAGGGCCGGAGATGTAGCTCAGTGGTGCAGCACCTGCCTGGCAAGCTGAAGGCCCTGAGTTCGATTACCAGTCCCCCCCCCAAAAAAAAAAGACGAAGGAAAGTGGTGGGTAGGTGGCCCTTCTGGGGCACATCCCTAGTGACCCACCTCTGACATTTCACCTCCCAATACCCTATCTAGCTATAAACTCCTAAATGGACTAATCTGCCGGGAGTGTCAGCTCCCAAAAGCCCCACCTATGAGCACTTGAGGTTTTAGGGGACCATGTAGTTCATAAACTTTAACACTTTTATAACTTACGCTAAAGGTTATAGAAACCAAGTACATTTAGCCTATTCTCATCCAAGCATTTAGATACAAAAAATGTCTACAGAGCCTTCACGAACCTACACAATCATTTACCCAGGGGAGGCTAGATAAAGGAAACCAGTTTAAGTCTCCCATGTGGAGCTGCTCATTTGTCCTCTGGTTGGAGCCCTCCAGTTGGGAGAACTAGATGCCGTTCCTACCCCCTAGAAGGTCCAGTTTTTCAAGTGGGCTTGGGCACAGTGCAGCCTGCTGTGTGGCAAGTAGAGTTCACGCCACTGTTTCAGTGGCCTCATCATCACTGTCTGAAAGCTCCTCACCAGACTCCTCTTCTAGGAAACAGCTTCTGGTGACAGATTTCTGGATAGCGTCCCGCTCTCCTGGAGAAAGGCAGAGCCGAAGATGTTTGGGAGTGATCTCTGCTGAAGAAGCTGAGTCACTCGTGCGCACTGAGCTAACATCCTTACCTTCATCAGTGCAGTTCTGCAACAAGATCAACAGCTGTCTCCTGTTGTACTGAATCAGGAACTTCTGACATGTTCTAATTGTACCTGGCATGGGAAAGTTTTTGTGGTGGTCAGCACATTGTGAAAGGTTTCTAAAATACTTTGAAGCTGAGGAAAAGTATCTTGTTCGTAGTGGGCTAGCAGGAAGACCCACCCATCTATCTACATCTACTCCTACCTCCCACGTGCAAAGTGTTGAAAAAACAAGGATAACGGTGTCCTTTGTTCTCCAAGTACGTGAGGAAAGGAAGGGCTGACCACACGAGCTGGTAGAATTCTTTTCTGCATCTAAGTAGCACTATTCCAGTATAGACATTGAGGTATCGAACTACAGCAAGAAGAAAAACACATCAGGTTAAATAATCTCAGGGAAGCCTGGTGTGGTGGTGCATGCCTGTAGGAGGCTGAGGCAGGAGGATCGCTGTGAGTTGGAGACCAACCTGGGCTACATAGTGAGTTCCAGGTCAGTCTCAACTACATAGACTCTGTCTCAAAAAAAAAAAAATCTGAGGGAAATAGCCTGCGGTGACAGACTGCCCCGGGCAAGTGGCACTTCAGGGGATGCTGTCAGCAAGTAAAAAGACTCCTGAAGAGGGAGGAAAAAAACTTCAGGCCAAGCCATGACTGTGGAGGGGCCAGTGTCTTACACATCACTTAGGCTTGGTGAATTAATTTAGGATTTAAAATACTCATAGTCACTATGTAAATGGGGTGGGAGAAGATTCATCTTCACTCAGCAGAGGAAAAAAATTTGCGGAAAAACCAGTAGTTTTGTTGCAGTTGGGCCCTGTAGATCCTAGCAGACGGCTGTCTCACCTGAAATAAGGGGAATCATGCCTGCTTCATGTTAGGATTCAGGTTTGGGATTATGGTGAACGAAGGCGCTAATTTAAAAGGGGAGGGATGTTCGGTTCATCCTTTTTTTGGTTTGTTTTTTGGTACGGGGGTGGGGGGCATTGAACTCAGGCTCTGTCGACCTGTTTTTGCATATGCACAACCATGCATTCTGTACTTACTGACGCTTAAAGGCTTTTTTTCTTTAAAGATGGTCTTCCTATGTAGTTCAGGGTGGGCTCGAATTCATGAAGATCCAAGTGCCTCACTGCTAGTTGCTAGAATTAGGCACGCACCACTATACCTTGACTGAAAGGCTTTTTAGGTGGTAATTTTGGTAACAAGTATTTTTTTTATGTGACGTCAATGTGGCCGGTCAAGTAACCTTGTTAGGAACTATATGCCAATTCTCAATTATCCTATTCAATAGCAATCCCCATGATACAGAAGTAAAACAGGTAAAGAGAAGATTCTTAAACCCAAATCCCGCTGCCTCCCGGCCCGATTGAACCCGGGCCCTTGCGCTTGCAAGGCAAGCGAGAGAACCACTGAGCCAAATTCCCACCCCCCCAACCCCTTTTTTGAGACAGGGTCTCACTATGTAGTTCAGACTGGCCTCGAATTCTGGCGATCCTCCTGCCTCAGCCTCCCCAATGCTGGGACTACAGACGTGCGCCACCACGCCCGGCTTGGGCCCCTGCTTTTAACTCTGCCCCACTTTGGATTTCCGCTCGGATTCCGGGCGCCTAAAAACGCCCGTAGGGTACAGAAAGAAGATGGTGCACATGTTTGGCCGCTCCAGGAGTCTCCCGGGACCCTTCCTTATCCCTCTCACGGTGCCTTCCAAAGGCCGCCGTCCGCTCGGGTTCCCCCAGTGCCCTCGCACCTGCGAAGCCGATCGAGCAGGCGGCGGCGCCGAAAGTCCCATGCACTCGGGCGATCGTGTCCCGCACGAGGCAGCCCAGCACTCGGTCGTCCAGAGTTAGGCGGCAGCGGGGGTCGTCTGACACCAACTCACACAGAAGGTACCTAAGGAGGTGAGAGGAAGGTAAGTGCAAGCCGAGGTTCTGGGCCGGTAACCGAGGTGGTGGTGGGGGGTTGCTAGAAAAAAAAAAAAAAAAAAAGGTTTACCTGTGCTTGAACCGCACCATAGCTGCTATCTCTGTGCTAGCCGGACGTGTACACCGGATGTCTCTCCCGTCACCGGCCAATGGGAACTTCGCCTCCACAGTCAGAGTGGAAGACAGGATATGGGGGCGGAGCTAGGAAGTTGAGAGGTGGAGCCCTGCGTCAGTCTCCTTCAAGTCCCGCCTCTGCGTTTGTAACGGCGCATGCGTTCTTCTAAGATCCTTAAATTTAGCTGTGTGCGGGCGCTGGACTCAGCGATTGAGTGGCTTGCGGCGTTGGTGGGAGTTTCTGCCCCACGCTGGAGTTTACAGTACGGACAAGCCCCAGCTACCTGAGTTCTGTATGTACGTACTTGAATTCTCTCCCCAAGCTAGATAGCGGTATTTTTGAGGCCAAGATCCTGCACTTGAAGCCCAAGGATTAACACACGAAAAATCGCACCCTTTTTCTCAGGTTAGAGCTCGGTTTTTCTTCTTATAGCCAAATACGCTATTTACTGTTTGGGCCTTTCAGTAATCGTATGGAACTGGGTGATCGGCACGTTTTCATTATATGCACAAACAATGTGAGGTAATTGCATTTGCCAGTCTTTTAAAACAAAAAATACAAAAGAGCAAATAAAAATAAATTATTAAACATTGAGAGAGAATATGTGTCATATAATGTGTTTTCTTCTATAATTTTTTTCCCCTTGTCAGCGTTTCTCAAAGTGTGGCCTAGCGATCGCTGAGATTTCCAGGATTCTGTTTAAGGGGTCTTCAACTTCAAAATTACTTTCATAATAGTAATAACATATTATTTGCCATTTTAATTCTCTAAGAATCAACAGAGACTTTTTCCAGGGGCTGTGATACGACAGCACTGCTCTGACGACTGGTGCAACTGTGGGTATTGTTTTAGAGGTTGGGCAGGGAAAGGGAACTAGAGCCTGAACGGAGGGGTGTTCCACCACTCAGCTACAACCCTCGCCCTTTTTTTGTTGTTGTTGCTGAGACAGGGTCTCACTATATAGTTGAGACTGACTTGGAACTCACTAAGTAGTCCAAGCTGGTGTCGAACTCACAGCGATCCTCCTGCCTCAGCCTCCCAAGTACTGGGATTACAGGCGTGCGCCACCACACCTGGCCTAGCCCCTTTTATTTTTTGGGACAGGATCTCACTAAATTGCCCAAGCTGGGTTTGAATTTGCCATCCTTCTGGCTCAAGCTCCCGAGCACCAGACATGTGCCATCATGCCTACTTGTAGTTATATTTTGTGTTGTAAACATTTGGTGGTTTTTTAAAAACAATTTTTATTAGTACATAGTTTTAGTACATAGTGATTACAATCATGGAAAGTTGGTACATATATGCATAATATGTCTTAATTCTTTTTTTCTTTCCCTTCCCTCCCACCCCCACTTCTTCTATCTCTTGATCCCTCATTTCTCAGTTTTGAGTCCATGGAAAATATTATAGACGTAAGCCACAAAAACAAAAGTGCTTTTGCAATCCTCAATTTAGGGGTCTAAATGGGTTGTGAGACAAAACAGGTCGAGAACTGTGCCATATGTTAAATGATAGTTTCCCTCTTCAAGAATAGAGGATCAAGGGGGAGGGAAAGAGATGTAAAAAGAGTTAAGATGTATTGTGCACATGTAAAGGTTCCCCATGATGAATATAATTGTGTACTGCAAACGTGTTCGAATAAACAAAAAAAAGAGGATCAGTCCAGGCATGGTGATCCACATCTGTAATCTCAGCATTCTGGGAGGTTGAGGCAGGGGGATTGCAAGTTCAAGCCCAGCTTGGGTAATTTAGTAACTCAGTAAACTCTATCTCATAATAATGAAAAAAATTCAAAAGGGCTGGGGTGTAGTTCAGTGGAAGACCCTGGATCCGGTCCCCACTACCACACACACACACACAAAGTACTAGAGGATCATACTGTTTAGTGCTCTATTTTTCTTACCCTTTTTACTTATGTTTCTTTCTAAAAATATTTTTGG
>NW_022900924.1:9587642-9588494 GCF_012274545.1 Fukomys damarensis | reverse complement strand
CCAGGGATTGAACTCAGGACCTTGCGCTTGTGAGGCAGGAGGCAGAATCACTGAGCTAAATCCCCAGCCCAAAACTTAGTGAACTTTTACACATGTGTATAGATTTCTGTAAGCACGACCACGTTAAGATACAGAGCACATTTCCCTCAAAATCCTTACTAGAATTAGACACTGTTCTGACTTGTCACAGATTACTTTTGCTTACTCTTGAACTTTATATCAGTATTTTACAGCATGATTTCTTTTATATCTGGCTTATTTTGCACAACGTAATTGTAAGACTCGTTCCTGTTTGCCTATATTTTCATGTCAGCTATCCTGCTACGATGTCGTCACCTTTGCAGTGTTGTATTGTTTGGAGGCGCCACTGTTAGTATCTCCTTGATGCACACTTTTAAATTATTTCCAGATTTTCTTGTTATACCAAACTTTGATGCACGTTCTTGTAGTTAAGTCTTCATGCCGACCATGAGTAGAATCGTACAGGCTTGGATGGCTGGCCCTGTGCAGCTCGCGAATGAGTTCTCAATTTCCTCACCGCCCACTCTTTTTGACCTTCTGAAGGAAAGAAAGGGAGTGGGTGGCGCGGTGGCCCTGCTGAGAGGTCAATGATCTTGCTCATCCTAGTCAGTCCCATTACCCACAAACTGTCGCCAGCATCCTCCTTTGGCCAGCAGGGGGCGCCAGGGGCCTGCAGCGTGCGGAGAACTCACCGCCCAGCCTCGCGGTACCCCCCTCCCCGCCTCCCTCCAAACAGCACCCCTAACTCTTCCCAGCCTTCTTTCCTTCCATCCCAACTCCATAGCCATTTATACATAGATGCAGCTGGGGCCCGGGCCAGTCACGTGTCCA
>NW_022900924.1:9569959-9587075 GCF_012274545.1 Fukomys damarensis | reverse complement strand
TCCCTGCGCGGCGGCGGGGTGCGTCCCGGCTGTGCCGGCGCCGTCCCATTGGTTTCCTACCCATCCTCGCTTTGGGGGAGGAAGGGGCTGACGCTCGGCGGTACTCAGGCTGGCGTAGAGGCTCCTCCCGTCTGTGCGGTCCCGGAGCTCTGCCCTTCATCCATTTGTCTACCGCGTGGATCAATGGGGCAGAGGCTATTACTGCTCTCCTAACAGTTGAAGGATTCCTCGGAGTAGATCTTCAACCAAGTCAGACCACACATGGCAGGGAGGTTGATGGGGCTTGGGAAAAACCCTTTTGGGTCCAACTCTTCCTCTTCTGAGGGGCCCCACCTTTTTTGCGTCTCACCCAAAACGTGGAGGGGGTCTCGAGCAAGGCCTTTACTTGGCCACAGGCTGGGAAATCTGAAGCATCTCCTAGGCGGTGGTTGGGGCAGGTGCTGACCACGCTCCCCAGGAGGCTTCAAGGTTGGGTCCGGTTCCTTGGGCCTCCTGGGGTTGGATCAGGGTAACTAGCCCATTCTCCACCCGATCTTCTAGGCCATTGTGTGCCGGGCATTTCACCAAGCGCTTTCCTTTCTGGTACTGGGGAATCGAACTCCGATCCTTGCAGCTTGCAAAGCAGGCAGCAGAACCACTGAGCTAAGTCCCCTGCTGCACCAAGCACTCTCAAAGTTTGACTTCGTTTGGTCTTTACAACAACCCAGTGAGTTTAGTTAGGTACTGTTATTCTCTGCAGCACAGAAAGGGAAATGAATTGCTCCAAGAAAACAGTGATTCTGGTGAATCTCTTGTCAAAAATCTATCCTCTGTCTGTTCCTTTTCTCTATTCCCTGTTCTGGCATGTCCAGGCCCCAGAAGGATTTTAAGGAAAGAGACCCCAATTGGGGTGCCATCCTAAGGGGCCTTTTGAGAGTCTGGATGCCGCCGCAGAGGGTGGTGGCAAAGCAATATTATACCTCTTTGAGCATTTTATAAAGCAGTCACTGCCCATTAGAGGCTCCTGCTCCTCTAAGCCTATCAACCAATTTCCTGTAAAAACTCTTCTGGGGACAACCTAGATAAAATTAAACCCTCCGTCTGCCTGGCCGGGGGCCTGGGGAGCCACCATATCCTCTGAAGATCAGAGACAGAACCCCCCATCCCTCTCCTCCATGGTCCTCCGGGACCTGGTCCCTGCTCCCATCTGCTGTGAGGACGGACCGACTCATCCAAATAGAATTAAAGCCGGGGCACTCCTGCTTGCGCCAGCGATTTCTCCAGCAGGTATTTATCCCACAGAGATTCTTGCACTTGTGCCACGGACTAGGTGAACAAGGACACGTCTTGCAGCACTGTGATGGCAAAAGGCCACCTCCGTGTCTATCAGAAAGGATCCCCCGTCGATGGCTTGTTGTTGGGCAGCTGTGTGCCATAGAATGTTCTCAAGGCTTCGCGCAGATTGACTGGTGTAAGCCTCACAGTTACCCCGAAATTATTTTTATCAATCCCATTTTACAGCTAAGGGAACTGAAGCACAGCGGGGGGAATAAGTAATTTGCCCAAGCTTCTTCTGCATACAGCTAGAAGGTCTTTCGGGGACAAGATGGATTTAGACTATGGTTTTAGACCAGGGAGTCCGTGTTGGAAACCGCTCTCCTGCAGGCTTCTCCGGTTTTATTTGCATGGAAATTTGACACCAGAAGCTGTCGATGGTGTCACCTCTGGGGAGAGAAATTAAAGGTGTGAAGTAGGAAGGGGGCTTTGCTTTTTATTGTGTGCCCACTTTGTACCACTGAATTTTACCATATTGGTATATACTGAATGTTTGCATTTCCCAGATTTCGGTGCTGAAATTCTAACCCCGATGTGAAGGAATGGGATTTGGGGGGCTAAGGAATGGAACCATCACGAATGGTTTAGTGCCCTTCAAAAAGATGCCTAGGACCAGAGATTTAGCTCGTTGGTGCCATACCTACCTCACAAGTGGAGGAAGGGCCCGAGTTTGATCCCCAGCACCAAAAACAAAACAAAAAGATGCCCAACCAGGGCTGGGATTTAGTATATGCCGAAGATGTGAGCACCAGGGCCAGGATTTAGCTCAGTGGCACTGTGCCTGCCTTCCAGCTGTCCCGCCCTTTCCTGCAGGTGAGAACAGAGCAAGAAGCCAACTGGCCGAGCCGGAAGTGGCCCTCACCCCACCCCGAGCCTGGCAGCGCCTCGATTCCGTACATCCCAGCGTTCGCAACTGTGAACATGGGTGCTTCAGCCGCCCAGCTTGTGGGGTTTTGCTGTAATAGCCTGGACAGACAAACAGACACGTATGTGTGTTGGCCTCCTAAGAGGAAGTTACTGAGTCCCAGTCCCCGAAGTATGTTATCACTGATCCTTGCCTCAGCTCCGGAAGCAGGAACTATCCTTAGCCCGGTTTTGCAGGCGAGGGGGCTGAGCCCACTGAGATGGTCCGGCTAGGCTGAGTCTGTTAAGAGGGAACTGACTCTCAAGACACTGCTCATCCTCCTAATTCGGATTATCCCCCTGGGGCTGGAGGTCTCCAGGAGGAATCAAGCTCTGGGGCCAGCTCACTTGGGTTCAAGTCTCGATTCTGCAACTTGCCAGCTGTGTGACCTCGGGCAAGTCACTTCCCTTGTCTGAACCTCAGTTTCCTTTGGTGAGGCCTGAATTACTTAACCTCTGCATCAAGAGTTTAGAAAGGATAGCTGGGTGTGGTGGTGCACGCCTGTAATCCCAGCACTCGGGGCTGAGGCATACTTAACCTCTGCATCAAGAGTTTAGAAAGGATAGCTGGGTGTGGTGGTGCACGCCTGTAATCCCAGCACTCGGGAGGCTGAGGCAGGAGGATCGCAGCAAGTTCAGACCAGACTGGGCTGTATAGTGAGATCCAGGTCAGTCTCAATTATATAGTGAGACCCTGTCTCAAAAAAACAAAAACAAAAACAAGAGCTTAGAAAGGAGCCTGCCTCACTGTAAGCACTCAAGAAACGTCAGATATTTTTAAACCATTGTCCTGATAATTAATATCTTTCCCAATTGCAGACTCCAAGCAGCTGTAGTCCTCCCCCAAGGACCTGGCCTGGTCATCTTGTACCCCCACCTTTCTCAGAAGTCTGTTGGTTTTTCTTTTTTCTTTTTTTGATACTAGAGATCGGACTTGGGACCTTGTGCTTGCAAAGCAGGCAGCAAAACCACTGAGCTAAATCCCCAGCCCCCAGAGAAGTCTGTTGGAGTCAGTTCCCCTGTGTCATCCAGACATGGTGGCTACGATCAAAACTGACTGCATCACCTTCACTGGAAACTGAGGCACGGCCACAGAGGCCTGGGTGGCCAAGATCCAGGGCAAGGGTGTGACAGACGGCCTCTGGGTCCGGGATGTTCCCAGCACCTTCCTACCACTCACACTTGGAGGGAGAAGGACCTCAAAATAGCTGTTGCTTCCCCAGCACGGAGCTAGGCCAGGGACAGGAATAGACATCTGGGGGTGGCCGCCTCAGCCTCCCTCAGGGCCCTCCAGGGGGGCAGGGAATAGGCAGAGGGCAGCCCCTCCCCCAGTGCTGAGGAGTGACGCGGCACCCCCGCAGTCACCTCCCGTGATGAGCCGGCGCAGAAGATGTTGCAGGGCTGGCCAGGCAGCGGGTCACTGGCCAGACACAGGCCAAGGCCTGGACGGTTACACAGCAGGAAGCGCCCTTCAGCCCTGGCTCCTGGCTGGACAGGTGACAGTGGCCCAGACTGGGTCTACACGATTGAGGTCACACAGTGGATTAGAAGCCAAATTGACAGGGGAGATGGGCCATGGGCTCGGAGAGGCTGAAGATCTAAGGTCGCAGACTGCCTGGTTTGAATCCAGCCTGTACCCCCTGTATCATGCATGCCCTTGGGCCTCAGTTTCCTTATCTATAAAGTGGGCACAGAACTAGTACCCACCACCTTTAGTGTTTGTAAGGATTGAAAGTTCCTATTTATGTGCTAGTCTGATTGACATTCTTTTCTCACCAGAGTCCTTGTTCCTTCATGCCTAAGGCACTGGCTGACCATGTACTGAACCATATACGGGGGTGAGTATATGGTCTGGATGAGTATAACTCACGGTGTCAGGAAAAGACTTTACTAACATTTCAGGGAGCCTTCTGTGTACCAGAAACTCCACTGTTTTTTGTTTTGTTTTGTTTGAGATAAGGTCTTGCTTTATAGTGAAGGCTTGCCTTGAACTCACTATGTAGCCCAGGCTGGCCTTGAATTCTGAGATCCTCCTGCCTCAGCCTCCCAAGTGCTGGGATTACAGGTGTGTGCCATCACGCCTAGCTGCTGAGTGGTTTATTCACACCCTATCATTTTTATTCCTCAGGACCACCTAGGAGAGGCCATTATCACGCTCTATTTTCCAGATGATGGGAGAAAGGGTCAGAGGTGAAGTCACTCTTCAAGGGTCACACAGTTGGGAGCTAGCAGAGGCAGGATTTGAAAGCTGGTTGGCCTGCCTGCCTGCACGCCCATGCAACTAACCACGGCACAACACTACTGGCGAAAAGGACTAATCATTTGGTTGTTATAATCTAAGGCAAGGCCAGGGATTTAGCTCAGTGGTTCCACTGCCTGCCTCACAAGCACAAAGACCAGAGTTCGATCCCCGGTACCAAAACAAAAAAAAGAAGTGAGCTCGTCTAAGGCAGAGGTGGTGAGCCTGTGGCATGCATGCTGCAGCTGGCTGTTTGTTATCATGGGAAGCTCTGAAGGATTCGCCATCGCTGGTCTGAGGGTTGGGTACTAGGGGAGGTGTGGGGCACACAGCAGAAGGCACCACTCCCCTGCTTTCTCATTCATCGCCGGCCCCTAGCAGTGGCCTTTTTGGGGAGAGAGGAGGGAGATGGGAAAGCCACAGCCCTGTCGCTTTCACACAGCCATCCTAGTGAGACTGGGCTGTGAGGAGGTCCCAGCCTGCACCACAGAACGCCCTCCTCCCTTTCCTGGGTTTCCCTGGGTATCTACGGCTGGGCTCGAAGGACACGAAGACTCTGTCCCCGTGCTAAAATGGCAGGGAGTCCATGTCTTGGTGAGAGAGGCAGACAAGAGCCATCCAGGGGCAGTGCTGGCAGGACCGCGAGCCAGTGGCCGGAGGCAGAACCTACCCAGCCTGCAGGCTCGGGGAGGGCTCAAAGGGGAAGGGAGCAGAAGAGAGCTGGTGGGGATGTTGTGAGGTGGGGTGCCAGGGCCTTGCTGCCCACAGGGAAGGGCCCGCTTACACCTGGAGGACTGGGCCCGGTGGGGCTCGGGAGGGAGAAAGGAGATCTGACTGGGGTGAGTACTCGGGGCTGAGTGGCTTTGTTTCCGGAGATAGAATTGGTTCCATTCCGTTGCACAATGTCACCCCACAGCGTTGTGGCTTAAAACATCAGTCTGTTATGCTCAGGATTCTGCGGGGTGAGAGGGCAGATCTGCAGTGTGCTATGGGGGAGCGGCACTGGGCAGGCGGGAAGAGTGGCCTCGCCCGCCTGGCCTTACTTTGATGCTCACTACTGGGGCGGTTGGTGGGGAGACCTCAGTTTACCCCCATGGGTCCCGGGGGCCTCTTCTTGTGGCGACTGGTTTCCAAGAAGCAGAAGCAGCCATCCCTTAAGGCCTGGCACAATCCGGAAGCCCCAGGATCACTTCTGTTGTAAATGGTCAGCACCAGTCCCAAGACTGGTTTGATTCAAAGGGAGGGAAATAAGCCCCACCTCTTGTATTATGAGGATTCTTCTGTGTGTATATTATGTCCTACCTAGTAGCATTCAATCCATTCTAATGTTATGCAACCACTCTCAGTAGTTTCAACCCTTTTATTTTAACCATTCCACAGTAAGTGATCACCCCTCATTCTCTCTTCCCTCAGCCCCTCACAACCACTAATCTGCTTTCTGGCTCCATGGACCTATCTCTTCTGGACATTTCATGTAAAAGGAATCACATGATATGTGGCCTTCTGTGTCTGGCTTCTTTTACCTAGCATAATATTGTCAGGGTTCATTCAAGTGATAGGACATATCAGCATTTCATTCATTTTTTATGACTGAATAATATTCCATTGTGTACATAAACACCGTTTATCAGTTCAACCCTGGATGGATATCTGAGTTATTTCCACATTTTGCTATCATGACTAGTGCTGCTATGAACGTTGGTGAACAAATTTCTGTTTGAGTCCCTGTTTTCACATCTTTTAGGAATGGAATTACTGTGTCATATGGTAATTCTATGTTTAACTTTTTGAGGAACCGCCAAACTGTTTTCTACAGTGACTGTACCATTTTACACTCCCACTGGTAATGTATGAGTGCAGTGGACTGAATGTTTGCGTCTTCCTAAAATTCTTACGGTGAAAGCTTTTTTTCTTTTCTTCCTTGAGACAGGGTCTTCATATGTAGTTCAGGCTGGCCTTGAACTCACTATGTAGCCCAGGCTGGCCTCCAATTTGCAGCAATCCTCCTGCCTCAGCCTCATGACTGCTGGGATTACAGGTGTGTGCCACCACGCCTGGCCCTATGTTGAAATCTTGGCCCCTCCGATACTGCTGTCAGGAGGTGGGGACTTTGGAAGATGAATAGGTCTCAAGGGTGGAATCCTCACAAATGACTTTACAGTTTTCTTTCTTTTCTTTTTCCCAGTACTGGGGATCGAACTCAGGATTTTGCACTTGCCAGGCAGGCACTGCACTGCTGAGCTATGTTCCCAGCCTACAAATGACCCTTATAAAGAGAGTCCCAGAGGGCTGGGGATTTAGTGCAGTGGCACTGTGCCTGCCTCGTAAGTGCAAGGTCCTGAGCTTGATCCTGGTACTGCAAGAAGAAAAAAAAAAAAAAAAAGGAGTCCCAGAGAGCTCTGTTTCTCTCTCTCCCTCTCTCTCTCTCTCTCTCTCTCTCTCTCTCTGCCATGTAAAGACACAGGAAGAGATGGGCTGTCTGCAACCTAGGAGAGGTACCTCACCAGAACCAGGCCATGCTTACGTCCTGACCTTGGACTTCCAGCCTCCAGAACTGTGAGGAAAAAGACTCGTGTGGTTTATTGTAAGACTTAAGTCTCACTTTTACTCCTGGAGCGTGAACAGCCAAGAGGCTTCCACGATGCTGGGCTCAGAAGCTCAGCGAGGCTCCAGGAGTTTGTCGGACAGCGAGAGTCACCCAGGAAGGAACACACCAGGCAAGTTGGCAAATAGACCTTTATTAGTCTGGCCAGATGGCACTCCCCAAGCCAAGTAGCTCAGAGAGGCGGCTAGCTCGGAAACAGAGGCCATTTTATATAGGGCTAAAGGACGGGGGGGGGGTTTACACTCAAAACTTACAGGAAGAGGACAAAGGCAAAGAATCAGTTGATCTGAGCTAGTGGTCATCAGGCATATACTTGACCGTCACGTACTAATGATCAGCAGATCGATTATCCATTATTCCATTTACAATTTAGATTATAATGTTCAGATCATTCAACTACAGGCAAGTAAGGAGTGGCGTGATTTGTGTTGGGTCTCTGTGTTCACTACAGTTTCCATTTAGTTTCCCAGCTACTTCAAAGCAGTTACCTAACAATTCACAATGAATCATTAGTTATCCTATAAGGGATGGGGGGGAGCGACAGTCTCTAGGTCGTTTGCTGGTCAACATGGAGTCGCTCTGGTTAAGTCAGGCTCTTACATTATCAGTCACCCAGCCTGTGGTACTGTGCTATTGCAGTCCGAACTGGCTAAGACAACAGACATTCTCACTTTTTCACAGCCTTGCCAACATTTGTTACCCATTCCCTCTCCTTTTATAAGTTTAGGCCATCGCAGTTGGCGTGAGATGTATTTCACTGTGACTTTGGCAATTACTTTATGACCAGCGTTGTGGAACATGTTTTCCATTTGCTTTTGGCCATTTGTGCATCTGTGGAGAAATACCTATTCAGTTACTTTGCCTATTTTTAAATTGGGTTGTTTGTCTTTTTGTTGTTGAGTTGTAAGAATTCTTTATGTATCACTTCTAGGCCTTTGGGCTAAAATCAAATGAAGAATTCTTTTCTATTTTGAATACTAAATGTTAATCAGGAGGGAGGAGATGGGGGAGGAGGAGAGGGAAAGAGATGAAAAAGGGAATTAAAGGCTGGGGATTTAGCTCAGTGACGCCACGCCTGCCTTGCAAGTGCAAGGTCCTCAGTTCGATCCCCGGTACCAAAAAAAAGAAAGAAAAAAAAAATTAAAATGTGTTATGTACCGCTCCACAAAAGGAATGTAAACATATGTACTGTAAACATGCACTGATAAAAAATACATTTAAAAAATGATAATCAGTATATGATGTGAAACTATCTCCGCCTATTCTACAGGTTATCTTTTCACTTTTGTTTTTCTTTTTTTTAAAGACAGGGTCTCACTATGTAGTTGAGACTGACCTGGAACTCGCTATGTAGCCCAGGCTGGTCTCGAACTCACAGCGATCCTCCTGCCTCAGCCTCCCGAGTGCTGGGCTTTCGTTTTTTGTTTGTTTGGGTTTCTTTTATTTATTTGACACCAGGCGTTGCTGTGTTGTGCAGGCTGACTTGAACCCCTGGGCTCAAGCAGTTCTGCCTCAGGAGTTTAGATTATCACTTTCTTGATAAACATCCTTTGCCGCACCTGTCTGCACTTTTCATCTGGTCCAATTCTCTTTTCTTCTTTCCTCCTCTCCATCCCTTCCTTTCTTTTCACTGGGGATTAAACCCAGGGCTTTGTGCGTAATAGGCAGATGCTTTACCAGCCTTTCCATTTTTCTCTTGTCGCTCATGCTTTTGATGTCGTGAAAGTTTCCCCCATGTTTTCTTCTAATTGTTCTATAGCGTTAGCTCTCACCTTTAGTTTGATGGTCCTTTTGAATTAGTTTTTCTATGTGGAAGGAGGTAGGGGTCCACCTTCATTTTTTTCTGGTACCCAGGATCAAACTCAGGACCTTGCACTTGCAAGGCAGGCACATTGCCCCTGAGCTAAATACCCGGCCCCACACCTTCATTCTTTTTCACATGGTTAAACTCTGCCTCTTGCTGAGAGGTCAGCATGTCCTCGTAGGCAGGAATTGTCAGGGGCCATATTTGCAATAGTCCTCTCTTTGAAGTCTGGTATTAAGTAGTAAGTTAGGTGTGCAGAGTTGGGGAGAAGAGTAGTGAGAAGGCAAGTAGGGTGACAGCTGCATTTCCAAATGGACCCACTCACTAGGCAGCTCGGGGAGCCTGGGGGAAAAGCAGGACTGAGACGGAGAGAATTTGATCATGGACGTGCTGAGTTTGACGTCCCTTAGGCATCCAAGCACCAAGAACACAAAGAATCAAATAAATGATAAGTGAATTACAAAAGGGTACCAGAACCTACTTAACAAATACTGTGGAACACTTTCAACTAACACTAGCTTAATATTTATTTAGTATTAACCATGGGTCAGGTACTCTATACTTTTAAACAATTTGAGCAGGGCCAGGGATTTAGCTGAGTGGTTTTGTCGCCTGCCTCTCAAGTGCAAGGTCCTGAGTTCAATCGAGTTCAATCCACGGAACGAGCGAACTAACTAAAATTGAGCTGGGGTCCCAGCAGCCCCTCACTGGGCTGGGCCTGGATTGGGCCCTGGGAGCCGAGGACAGAGCGAGGTGGTCCAGCCTCTGCTGGGGTGGGATGAGGGTCTACGGAGAAGAAGCTCTGTGGCCAAGGAGGATGCAGATTTAGGGTGAGAAGTAAAGAATGAGGGTGCCCCTTCCTTGACCCCATCACGCACAGAGGTGGCCACTTGAGGGATCCGCTGAGGAGGTCAGTCAGTAGGTGGGTGGCTCAGCGGGGGCCATTTCCTGTCAGTTGGCTTTGCCTGAGCCTAATCAGCCTGTCTCCAGGAGAGCAGTGCTCCCATGCCTATCAGAACCCTAGCAGTCCCTGCTTGTTGAGCAACCTTCGGACAAGCAGGGAGAGTCCAGAACGTCATAGAGGACAGAAGAAGTGCCATCTAAAAGGAACCTCCTGCTCTTCTTTCAGCCTGTCAAGGCCCTACCTGCCTCAGGGTCTTTGCACTCCCTGTTCCTTCCATCTGGAACCTTCTGTCTCCTGGACTTTGCTGTTCTTAGCATTGTGTTTCAGCTCAAATGTCGCCTCTTTAGAGGTCTCTGGACAACTTGCCCTACTTAATGCTTTCCCCACCAGCCAGATGGCCTGAGAATGACACAGCTCTGCCCCTTACTAGCTCTGTGGCATTTGGAAAGTTGCTTAACCTCTCTGTGCCACAGTTCCCTGAGCTGTCAAATAGGGATGATGATGACAGCACATATCTCCTGGGGTTGTAGTAAGGATTAAATTATTTAATATGTGTTAGAAATGCTTGGCTCACAGAGCGACTTTATAAAGATCTCTTTTTTATGCACAGAACACTTAACCCATTCTGAAATTGTCCTGGGTGTTAGTTGTTTACCTGCTTTTTCTATTTGCCCCAGGTAGAATAAGAGTCCCGTGCCAGGTGTGGTGGTGCCCGCCTATAATCCCAGCTCTAGGAGGCTAAGGTAGGATCATCACAAGTCTGAGACCAGCCTGGGCTACACAGTGAGTACAAGGCCAGCCTGAACTGCACAGCAAGACCCTGTCTTCAAAAAACAAAACAAAAAGAATAAGAGCCCCATGAAGATGGTGGTTTTGTGTTTTGTTCACTGCTGTATAATGCCAGAACCTAGCGCAGTGCCTGGCACACAGGAGTAAACACTAGCTGACTTACCTAGTGAGTATATATATTATATATACAATACAATCCAGGTTACAGGATTGTTCTGGGTGCATCTCGCGACAGGCCATGCGGCTCCTCCTTCCTGGCCTTTGCTTTTGGTCTGTCCTCTACTTGGACCTCTTCCCCAGAGGGAGGGGCAGGGCCAGCGAGGAGAGTCCTGTCTGTCACTGTCCAGCTCTCCCTCTTGTCCACTCTGCCTCCGCTATCACCCATGGGAGAACCAGGAGGTGGGTATCTGGAGCTCTGGGGCTACAATCGCCTGTTTTCACCTCTTGCACTGCAACTGGGGAAACTGAGGCCCCGATAACAGAAGGGAGTTGGCCAAGGTCTCACAGCGAGTCCAGGGTAACTGTCCCATTTGGGCCCCACACATGGCACCCATAGGCGATTTCCAGTATCTGTCCTGGACCTGCTGCCCTGTGCAGGGCCTGGAGACGGGGTGGTGAGGAGCCGGTCCCGCTGCCCCACTGCTGCCCTCCGTCCTGCCCAGCTGCCTGCAAGTTTGCATACACTTCGTCCCTTCTTTTCAGCTCCCCTCTGGGGCAGCGTTTGGACTTCATCCCCATTTTCTAGAAGGGACACTGAGGCCCAGTGTGGGAAAATGACCTGACCAGGGACCCACAGTGGGCGAGAAAGAGCACAAGGATTCAAATGCAAAGGGGCTGACTTCAGAGTCTGCCTACAACAGGCGTTGGCTGCGGAGCCCCCCAGGACTCTCGATGGCTCCATTTTCCAGGACCACAGCTCCTGGCAACCGAGAACCACACCTTCGTTTATTTTCCTCCCCTGCAGTCCCTGCTTGGAGGCCCGGGGCCTATTGAGCAGCCTCTCTCTGATGAATTTTCAGATGATTCCCACCTTCCAGTCTCTCCCACAGAAGGAGGAGTTATTTTGGGGCCTTGACGGCTCCCCCTGCCCGGTGGCAGACACCTCTCTCCCCTGCAGGCTTCGTCAGGCCTGGGCTGCCGCTCGCTCTCTGCCCCTGCGGCTTCTCCTCCAACCCGAACCCCGACACCTGCTCTTCCCGCCCCTCCTCCCGCCCCCATTGTTCTGCTGGCTGGAGGACGGCAGCTCTTATTTCCCGATCCTTGGCGATCCTTGGCCCCGGCGCTGCCTGCAAAAGGTGACTCTCTCCAATTTCACGATTTTTCTTGAATGGAGCAAAAACCTTGCACACCGTTTGGTGACCAGTATTTTTGGCTAACATTCCCAACTCCCCTCTTCGGTGCGAACTCAGCCCCGGGGTCCTCCAGCCCCGGAAGGGAGTGGTTAAAAATGCCCAAGAATAAATTCATGCTACGCATATTTTCCTGCAGTTTATTAAAGTTCCCAAGGGGGTGCAGGATGCCCGCCCCCCAGGCCCACGACGGTGCGGTGCGTGCGTGGGGCCCACGTCACGGGCCAGGCGTAGGTTCTGTCGGAGCTGTCTGTTTTCTCTCTGCTCCTGGCTCGCCCATCTTCCAGCTCTGCGCTCTGCCAGGGCCGCCTGCAGGCCTCGCTTGCTTTTCAAAAATAACTCGAGTCTCTCACTGAGGTTGAGGGCTGCTTCCTGGGTATCCCGGGCTGTGTGTTAATCCTTGCAATGCAAAACTTCCAGAGACTTCTTCGACTCTGGCCTGGGCAGAGAAACTGATCGTCAGTTTGGCTGAAGTAATTTGAGTGCCGACCCACTGTTCCAGCTCCCTTGACTTTGTTTTTTTTTTGTTATTGTTTTTGGTTTTTTTGATGCCGGGGATAGAACTCAGGTCCTTGCACTTAGAAAGCAGGCACGGGAACCACTGAGCTAAATCCGCAGCCCGTTTTGTTTTTTTGAGACAAGACCTCACTCTGTAGTCGAGACTGATCTGGAACTCAGTATGTAGCCCAGGCTGGTCTTGAACTCACAGAGACTCTCCTGCCTCAGCTTCCTGAGTGCTGGGATTACAGGCATGCGCCACCACGCCTGGTTTAGCTCCCATGACTTTGAAGGAGTCCCCCCAACTGCCTACCAAGTCGCACAGTCAGTCAACAAGCACTCGTTAGTCCTATTGCTTGTGGAGCATACTGCCCACTGCCAGTTGGCCGTTGGTGGTTTTACTTTGCTTTTTTTTTAGTGGGTACATTTTAGATAGACTTCATAGGGAACTGTACCTGTAATGATACCTTCTTTTTTTCCCCATTCCCCTCCCCTCCTTCCAACCTCTCTCCCTCTCCTTATTTACTAAAGCTTTGTTTCCATTTTTTCCTTCTATTCTCTTTTTTTTTCTTGCTGCCTCCTCTCTTCTCCCTCCCTCCTCCCTTGTTCCCTTTCTCATTTGAACATTTTCTTCCTATTTCTGAATTTCTGTTGTACATCTTGGTCCTTATTTCTACTTTCAGTTTCTCACACCAGAGAAACAATGCAATATTTAAACCTGTGTGTCCGATTTGTTTCACTTAAGAATACAGTCTCGGGGCCGGGGATTTAGCTCAGCGGTTCGGTGGCCTCCCTCGCAAGCGCAAGGACCCGAGTTCAATTCCCGGTACCAAAAAAAAAAAAAAATACAGTCTCAAGGTGCATCCATTTAGCTAGAAATGTCTCAAGCCTATCCTTCTTTATGACAGAGTAGTACTCCATTGTATAAAAATTTTTATCCATTTATCGGATAAATAAATAAATGAATATTGGGCTGTTTCTAAGATTTAGCTATTACAAACGGTGCCATTCTAAACATGGGTGTGCATATATCACTGTGGTGTAATGCTTTTAATTCTTTTGGGAAGATACCAACAAGGTGATAGCTGACTCAAATGGAACCTCTAGTTTTAGTTTTTTGACACGTCTCCACACTGATTTCCACAGTTGTTGGACCAGTGTGCACTCCCACTAATGGTGGAGAAGGGTTCTTTTTTCCCCATAGCCCCGCCAGCTTTTGTTATTGGTTGATTTCTCAATAATAGCCATTCTTTCTAGAGTGAGGGGGAATATCAGCATTGTTTTATTTAGTTATTGTTTTGGTACCGGGGATCGAACTCAGGACCTTGTGCTTATGAGGCTGGCAGCAGAACCACTGAGCTACATCCCTGGCCCTCAGATGCCCTTTTTTGAATTGAGTCTTTAAATCTGGGAGGTCTGATTTTTTTTTTTTTTAGTTCTTTATATATTCTAGATATTAGTCCTTTGTCTGAGCAACAGCTGGCAAATATTTCTTCCCACACTGGGTTGTCTCTTCACTCTGTTGGTGGTTTTTAATAAGATGAGATCCCAGTGTTGATTCTTTGTGGTTTTTCTTGTGGGATTAGGGTTTTGTTCATAAAGTCTTTACCTACATCAGTGTCTTCAAGAGTTCTACCTATTGTGTCCTCCAGCAGGTTTACTGTTTCTTTTTCTGTTTTTGGTACTGGGGATCAAACTCTGGACCTTGCACTTGCAAGGCAGGCAGTGGCATCACTGAGCTAAATCCCCAGCCCTCCTAGTGTTTAATATTTAGATCTTTGATCCATTTTGATTTGAGTTTAGTGCATGGTGAAAGATACAGATTTTAATCTTCAACATGTGGAAAGCCAGTTTTTCCAGCACCATTTATTAAAGAGGGTATCTTTCTTTCTTTTCTTTGGTTTTTTGAGACAGGGTCTCACTATGTAGTTTAGACTGACCTGGAACTCAACTATGTAGCTCAGGCTGGTCTCAAACTCACAGCGATCCTCCTGCCTTAGCCTCCTGAGTGCTAGGATTACAGGCGTGCACCACCACGCCTGGCCAAAGAGGGTATCTTTCTTCCAGTGAGGATGGTTAGCTCCTTTGTCAAAGACAAGTTGGCTGAATATGTCTGGAGTTGTTTCTGCATCTTCTAATCTGCTCCATCAATCCTGGGATCTGTTTTTTGGCCAGTACCATGCTGCTTTTATCACAGTAGCTTTGTGGTACAGCTTCAAGCTAGGGATTTTGATGCCTCAAGCTTTTCCTTTGTTGCCCAGAATTGCCTTTGCTAGTCTAGGTCTCTTCTGGCTACATATGAATTTTAGGATTGTTCTTTCTTTTCTTTCTTTCTCTCTCTCTCTCTCTCTTTTTGTTTTTGTTTTTGTTTTGTTTTGTTGTTGTTGTTGTTGTTGTTGGTACGGGAATCAAATTTGGGACCTTGTGCTTGCAAGATAGGTGTGGTGCCTTTGAGCTAAATCGCCAGCCCTAGGATTGTTTTTTTCTAATTCTGTGAGATACACTATTGGAATTTTGATCAGGATTGAATTAAATCTGTGTGACAATTTTGGAAGTATGGCCATTTTTAGTATATTGGTTCTTCCTACCCAAGAACAAGGGCTATCTTTCCATTTTCTGACATTGTTTTCAATCTCCTTTTTCGGAGTACTGTAATTTTCATTGTGAAAGTTTTTTACTCCCTTTATTAGATTGATTCCTACATATTTCATTTTTTTGGATGCTATTGTGAAAGGTGTTGTTTTCCTAATTTCTCTCTCCAGGAAGTTTGTTATTTGTGTACAGGAAGGCTATTGATTTTTGAGTGTTGACCTTGTATCCAGCTATGCTACTGAATTTGGTTATTAAATTTGTAAGTCTTTTGGTGGCGTTTTGGGGTCTTCTATGCATAGTATCATGTCATCCCCAAATAATGATAATTTAACTCCTTCCTCTCCTATCTTTATTCCTTTTACTTCTTTCTCTTGTCTAATTGTTCTGGCTAGTGTTTTCAGAACTATGCTGAATAAAAGTGGTGACAGTGAACATCTTTGTATTGTTTCTTGTTTTAGTGAAAGCTTTCAGTTTTTGTCTATATAGTATGATATTGGCTGTTGGTTTCTCATAGATGGCTTTTATCAGTTTGAGAGACCATCTATTCCAATGTTTTGTAGGGTTTTTATCATGAATGCACAGTTGGATTTTTGTCAAATGCTTTTCCTGCATCTATTGAGATGATATTTTGTTTGTTTGTTTGTTTTTGTTTTTGTTTTCTTGAGACAGGGTCTCACTATGTAGTTGAGACTGACTTGGAACTCACTATGTAGCCCACGCTGGTCTCGAACTCACAGGGATCCTCCTGCCTCAGCTTCCTGAGTGCTAGTATTATAGGCGTGCACCACCACACCCAGCTAGATGATATGGTTTTGTCCTTGGCTCTGTTAAGGTAGTGTATTACATTCGTTGATTTGCATATGTTGAACCATCCCTGCATCCTGGGATGAAACATCTTGGTCATGTTGTATAATCTTGATGATTTGCTGCATTCTGCTTGCCAGTATCTTATTGAGGATTTTTGCATCTATGTTCATCAAGAAGACTGGCCTTTGGTTCTCTTTTTTGGTTGGATCCTTCTCTGATTTTGGCATCAGAGTAATGCTTGCTTCCAGGAATGAATTTGGGAGTATTGCTTCCCTTTCAATTTCTGGTACTGGGGTACTGGGAATCAAACCCAGGACCTTGAGTTTACAAGGCAGGTGTGGTGCCACTGGGCTAAATCTGTGGCCACTTCCCTTTCAGTTTCATTAAAGTGTCAAAAGTAGTAGCATTAGATCTTCTCTAAATTTCTTGTCGAATTCAGCAGTGAATTCATCAGGGCTTGGGATTTTCTTTGTTGGTAGGTTTTTAATAATATATTCAATTTCATTGACTGATATTGGCTTATTCAGAATTTTTTATCTTTTTTTTTTTTTTTTTTTTTTTTTTTTTTTTTTTTTTTTTTTTTTTTTTTTTTTTTTTTTTTTTTTTTTTTTTGGTTCCGGGGATTGAACTCGGGACCTTGCACTTGCAAGGCTGCTGGCAGAACCACTGATCTAAATCCCCGACCCCTGGAATTTTTATCTTCTTGAGCTTTGGTAATTCATATGTACCTAGGAATCTGTCCATTTCTTCTGTGTTTGCCATCTTATTAGATGCTGCCTTCTTTTTTTTTTTTTTTTATACCAGGGAGCGAACTCAGGACCTTGTGCTTGCCAGGCAGGCTCCGCACCACTGACCTAAATTCCTGGACCTCTTTCCTAGAAGTTTTATGGGTTATGTTTTTACATTTAGGTCTCTGATACGTGTCGTTAACTTTTTTGTTGCTGTTTTGTTTTGAGGCAGGGTCTTGCTATTTAGTTCAGATTAGTCTTCAGCTCACTACGTAGCCCAAGCTGGCCTTCAACTTGCAGTGATCCTCCTGCCTCAGCCTCCTGAATGCTGGGATGACAGGTGTGTGCCACTATACCTGGCTGAAGTTAACTTTTTGTGTATGGTAGAAGGGTAGGGATCATGGTTTATTGGTTTTTGTCTATGCAGATATGTTTCATTGCCAGCCTCTTCCCCTCCCTGAATCACCTTGACGTCTTTGTCAAAATCAATTGATTGTAAGGGCTGGAGATTTAGCTCAATGGAGCCACTGCCTGACTCATAAGTTCAGGGTCCTGAGTTTGATCCTCAGTACCAAAAAAAAAAA
>NW_022900924.1:9552275-9569816 GCF_012274545.1 Fukomys damarensis | reverse complement strand
ACCAAAAAAAAAAAAAAAAATCAATTGATTGTATGCATGTGGATCTATTTTTGGACTCTTTACTCAGTTTCATTGATCTCTGTGTCTGTCCTTAGGCTAATACCACATTGTTTTGATTACTGGAGATTTAAAGTGAGTTTCAAAACGAAGTAGCATAAATGTTCTAGTGTTCTGCTTATCAAAATCGTTTTGGCTATTCTAATTTGTTTGCATTTCTATATGCAATTTAGAATCTATTTGATAATTTCTACCAGAAATCCTTCTAGAATTTTCATCAGGACTACGTTAAATCTATTTTTTTAAAAAATTTTTAATTTTTGGTACGGGGGCTCCAACTCATGACCTTGCACTTGCGAGGCAGGTGGTATTGAGCTAAATCCCTGGCCCTGGACTATGTTAAATCTATAGATCTATGGAAATGACATTTAAGATACAAACCTGGTATATATCTTCCTCTATTTAGGTCTTTTTAAATTTTACTCAGCAAGATTTTGAAGTTGTTTTCAGTTTGTAAATCCTGCACATTTTGTTAAACGTATGCGTAAGCATTTTGTGTTTTTTTTATACTGTCGTGTGTTCTAGCATTTAATTCTCCAGTTATTCACTGCACGTATAAATATATTCTGATATATTGACTTTGGGTCTTTGTGCTAAATAGAGATAAAAGATAACGGTTCTAGTAGTTTTTGTCCATTGTAACTTCCTTAGTATTTTCTATGTTCATCTTGTTTCTCCGCTTCTTTCTGGTGTTCTTCCTGGCTAGGACCTCAGTCTACTGTTGCACAGAAGTGGTGAGAGCAGATGTTTTTGCCTTATTCTCAGTCTTAGGGAGAAAAATGTTTAAGCGTTTAGACTTTCAACATTAAAAACGTTAGCTGTAGGTATTTTGAAGCTTCCTTTAACAGGTTGAAGAAATTCCCTTCTATTCTTACACTGCTGGGGTTTGTTTTGAAATCACGACTCTGTGGTAATTTTATCAAATACTTTTTCACATCAGTTGAGGGACCATGAAGTAGTCCTACACTCTTTAAAATTTGAGGTGAGACTCATATAACATAGTTAACCATTTAAAAGCGAACAGTTCAGTCCAGGCGTGATGGCGCATGCCTGTAATCCAGCACTCTAGAAGGCTGAGACAGGAGAATTGTAAATTCAAGCCTAATCTGGGCATTTAGTGAGACTCTGTCTCAGAAAAGGGGGCCTGGCGATGTTGCTCACTGCGAAGGTCCTGAGTTCAATCCCCAGTACTGGGGGAAAAGAAACAAACAGATTAGGGCTTGACGCTTTCCAAACTGTATATCTCCTCTGCGTCTCTTCTTCCGGGGACATCTGTAGGGGACTAGAGTGGCAGAATGACAGGCAGCGTGTGGCAAAGCCCGGACTTGGGTAACCCTGACGTCGTGGGCGCGACTCCTCGCCTCCCATCCCTGCAGGTCCTTCGGATTTGGGTGTGACCTGGGCGTCCTTGGAAACCCCCTCCTGTCTCCCCCAAACCCCATCTCCACCTCCTTCCTAGTCCCTCTAGCTCATTGGGCTCTGCTGGAATCTGTGGGGAAAGGAGCAGGATTTCAGCTAAATATAAACCAGGCTGTTCCAGTTTCCAAATAGAACAAAGGAGCAGGGTGTTAAGTTGATTTTTATAAATAAAGAGAGAGGGAGTGAGAGAATATTTTTTCGAGATGTTTAATAAAATCGCCTTGTGAGAGAGGCAGGAAAATCACTGGGCTGTGGTGGGAGGGTTTGGAGGAGGAAGGGGAGGGGAGGAGACAGAGGATGGGGGATGCTTCTTCTTTTCTGCTGGGATCTGAGCCCTTTTCCTCCATCCAGGGAGGGGCTGGGGAGGGATGGCCGTAAAGGACAGAGGAGTGCGGACAAGAGGGTCCCCGTGAGGGGAGAACAGAGCATCACGTTACTACGCCTTAAGTGCCCGCTGTGTATCTGCATCTTCTCACCAGCGCGATGGGGAGCCTCAGTGTCTGTCACTCCGAGATCTTCCCAGCCCCTGCCAGCCTCTCTGACCCCCTCGCCTCTCTCTCCCGCCCTCTGCTGCCCACACCCCAGCCCCACACTCCTAAGCCCTTCTCTTCCCCCGGCCTTTGTCCCCCAGTCTACCAGCCGGCCCCTTCCCATCAGGCTTTAGAGTAAGTGTCACTTTCTCCCCGGTGACTGCCACGGTCACGGTCACACTCCGTGTTCTCATCTCCGCTGACATTTCACTTCAGAAATTACTGGCCCGGAAGCCGGCCGAGGTGACGCACGCCTGTACTCCCAGCACTGGGAGGCTGAGGCAGGAGGATCGCTGTGAGTTCGAGACTAGCTTCCAGGTCAGTCTCAACTATGTAGTGAGACCTTGTCTCAAACAAAAGAGGTGTCGGGGATTTAGCTCCATGGTTCCACCACCTGCCTCACAAACACAAGGTCCCGAATTCGATCCCCGGTACCAAAACAAAACAACAGCAACAAATTACTGGCCTGGGCCAGGGCTTTAGCTCAGTGGTCTGCAGCCTGCCTCGCAAGCGCAGGGTACCCAAAACAAAACAAATTACTGGCTTGCTTGTTTATTAGTTATATCTCTCTGCTCCCATAAAAACAGTGACTTGGTCTTATCTACTGCAGTACCACCGGGAACCCGAGCTGAGCCTGGCACATGGTAGGCACTGCTTAGTATGTATTTGCCATGTGAATGAGGCTCAGAGAGGTAAAGTGACTTGCCCAAGGTCACACAGCAGTTAGGAAATGACAGAGCCAGGAGGGTGCCCAAATTCACCTGACCCCCAAATGTATGCCTTTTCTACTATTTCACGAGGCTTCCAGTGTCAAGGAGGAGAGGATTTAAGGAGATCCGTCCGGACCCTGAGGGTTAGAGACAATGAGCAGGCACAACCCTGGAATATCAAAGGAGGACGGTGAATGGAGCCAACGTGTTACCACCGTCACCTTCGTCCTTAAATAATGTGTGTCACATGCAGGTGGTTAAAACAGACTGATCTCTCGGGGAACTGTTACGTAGCGAGAGTCGTACTCGATATCACCCAGAGGAGAGCCAGCCCGGACTTGGTGAGGAGGCAGAGAGCGTCTCACCTCGGAGGCTGGACAGCTGAGGAAGCTGACACTTCTCCTTTAGTCTTCGGCTTCCACACTCGGAGACCCAGCAGGTGCAGGGTGGGCGCGAGTGCAGGCGCTGCACAGGTCCCCGGGGCCTCCAGTGACAGATCCCGCCTCACCGGGGCACAGAGTCCTGAGCGAGTCTCACTTTCTCCTCTGTGAGAAGGGGAGGAAACCTGCTTGGTTCGGAAGTTAGAAAATGCTGTATTCATGTTGGGAACCCGAACTTCAGGATCAAGGCTGCTTTCTTGTTTATTCTCACTTCTCCCTGGACTGTGATGTAGCTGGACACAGGGGCTGTCACTCCTGTTATCATCATCTTTATGAATGAGGGAAATGGGGCTCTGACTTGTGCAAGGTCACAAGAAGTAGCACAGTCGGGCCTAAAATCCAGGTTGGCGCAACCGTCGACCTTGGGCTTTTCACTATGATAAAATCCTAGCTGGGCGTGGTGGCGCACACCTGTAATCCCAGCGCTTGGGAGGATGAGGCAGGAGGATCGAGGCTAGAGGATCCCGCAAGTTCAAGACCAGCCTGGGCTACATAGTGAGTTCCAGGTCAGTCTCAACTACAGAATGAAACCCTGTCTCAAAACAAAACAAAAGGAAACAAAACAACTATGATAAAATCCTCCCCCTGAGAACTAATGAACCAGCGCCTTCCTGGGGCTGTAGGAGGTAGGACCTGGGAGAAGTGGGGGAATGAGGGCCAGAAAGGGTCTCAGGGAGGAGCAGAGGCCTGGCCTTGCTGGGAGTCAGAGGTCAGAAAGGTGGGCTGGTGGGGCGCAGGAGCAGCACCACGGTTTGGGGGGCCGTACCGTGTTTTGGGGGGCCGCAGCTCTGGGCCTCTGCCTCATTCGGACAGAGCAGCTCGATTTCCTGGCACAGAAGGTGCTATTTATAACCTGCAGGCTGCAGCAGCCACCTGAGACCAGAGCCCTGCAGTACCTGAGTCTGTTCTGCCCGGCTGCAGGGTGGGGAGGAAGGGAGTACAAGCGGCTAAAGGGAAGATCGTGGCTGAGCCTCCTTTGTCTTTGCTCTGGACTCCAGTCAGCACAGAGCACACAGTACCGTGTCCCCTGGGTCACTCTGAGGGTGTCTAGCTTGCCATCTGCAGAATGTGTGGCACCTAAAAGATCTGAATGAATGAATGGAAGTAGTTTTTTTTTCCTTTGGTGGTACTGGGTGTTGATTGTGCTCTGGCCTTTGTCCTGAACTACACCTCCAGCTCTTTTTGTTTTTATCATTTTGAAATTTCTATATTATTTATTTATTTTTGGTTTTCTGAGACAGGGTCTCACTATGTAGTTCAGGCTGATCTTTTTTTTTTTTTTGGTACTGGGGATCGAACTTGGGTCCTTGCGCTTGCAAGGCACGTGGTGGAACCTCTGAGCTAAATCCCCACCCCCACCCCTTTTTTTTTGAGAAAGGGTCTCAGACTGCCCTGGAACTCACTGTGTAACCCAGGCTGGTCTTGAACTCACAGCAATCCTCCTGTCTCAGCTTCTGGGGTGCTGGGATTACAGGTGTGCACCACCACGCCCAGCCAGGCTGGTCTTGAACTCACTATGTAGCCTAGGATGGCCTCGAACTCACAGGGATCCTCCTGTGTCAGCCTCCTGAGTGCCGAGATTGCAGGTGTATGCCACCATGCCTAGCTATTTTTAAATTTTAAAATAGGGTCTTTCTAGGTCACTAAGTTGCCAAGGCTGGGCTTGAACTCATGATCCTCCTGCCTCAGTCTCCCAAAATTCTGGGACTACAGCATATACCACTGTGCCTGGCATGCTTTCACTTTTTTTATTTGCTTATGTCATATTACTACCCTGTCTGAAGCTCACCAAGGCTCTCCAGCTCACTGGAGTGAAAGCCAAAGGTAGTCCAGTGGCCCACAAGGCCTACTCTGACCTCCTGCCCTTCTCCTCCCTCCTTCTCAAGAGGCTTCCTACTCCTGGGGACCACTAAATACCCGCCTGCCTGTCAACCTTTGCTGTGACGACTTCTTCCCCCGGGACGCTCTCCCCAGATCCTGGCATATTTTGTTCCCTTACATCAGGTCCTTGCTTAAACAGCAGCTCCTTAGTGAGGCCCTCCATCCCCGACTGGTCTACTTAACATCACACAAGCAATACACTCCTGACTCTTTCCCTGCTTCCTTTTTCTCCAGAGCCCTTATTCCCATCTAGCATACTATGTATGCTACTCATTTTTCTTTTTATTCTCGGTCTCCTTCTACAAGAATGCCAGCTCCAGGAGACTGTTTATTTCAACCCTGCTGTATTCCTAGGGCCTAGAATAGTGCCAGGGACTCAGTAAATACTTGCTGGACGCATGAGTTCATGGTGATTTTTACAGGCTTGCTGTGTGACCTTGGGCAGCTGACTTTATCTCTCTGGGCCTCTGGCTGTTGGAACTCAGGGACCTTCCAGTTTGGTCAGTCCGTAGCTGTGTCCCTTCATCCGGGCTCTTGAGATTCCTACCCACCCCATACCAAGGGTTGAACTCCGGACCTTGTGCTTGCAAGGCAGGCGCAGCGCCACTGAGCTAAATCCCCAGCCCTTGGCTCTTGAGATTTCTTTTCTCCAAATATCGTCCTGAAAGGAGAGCTGGCCAAAGCCTGGCTTGATATTTTTCTCCCGGACTAGACTTCTCTGGGCAAAGTGTTCAAGCCTATGAGCAGGCTGGTACCAGCAGCGCTCTTGCAACCGCTCGGGCTCCGCGCGAGATACATTTGTGTGAAGGGATCGCTACGTGTTAATGCGCCCCTGCACGTGTTAGGGAGCCCGGCCGAGATGGGACGCTCCAGCCAAATGTCAGCACGGGCCCTAATTCTGCCTTTCTGCTTCTCTTTTGTCTTCAGTAGAGCAAAATGTAGAAATTTCCAAACGCATAGCAGCCCTTTCTCTAATCACCCAATGGAAACGCGCGCTGCTCTGAAGTTACAAGGGAGGAGCCTGTGGGTGAATCGTCCTCCCTGTAACAGGTTGTTCGCCCTTCCCTCAGCCAGCTGTGAGGCACCCACCGCAGAGCTGCCCCGCTTCCAACAGGAAAAGCCTGCAGGATCCCAGGCTGCAATAGGGGTGCCAGGCCCAGGTTTGGATCTCATCTGCTCTTAACGGGAAATAGGTCCAACCCAGCTCAGGTTTGTAGAACAATCCCCGACAGGGCACTGGAGTTTCTCAGCGTGCTCGTACAGCCCCTCAGTTCATCGCGGGAAGTTGTGGCCCACCCTGGGCCTCTGCGGTACTGTACACAGCCCCTGCTGTCCGGTAGGCATTACTGTGAGGCAGGCAATATTGTCTTCATTTTATAGATGGCAAACTGAGGCCCCAGGTGACAGACATGCCAGGAACCCAAGCAGGCAGCCGTCCTGGGATTACCAGCTGAACTCCCTCCCCCTGGCAACCACACTTAGGGAGAATGACTTCTGCAGAATGAGGGAGCGTCTACGAGATTTTTGGGCATTTGAAAGCCCGGGAAAGCTGATTTCACGCTCCAGCACCCATCATTACCTTTGCCTCTGGGTAAGTTCTAGAACTCCGGAGGGCCTCAGTTTTCCCACTGGAAAGTGGACACACTGACCTCTACTACGTAAGACATTTAGTACTGTATTCAATGGGAAAATTTAGGAAAATGCCCACCACTGGGCAGGGTTCAGTACACTCTGACGCCAGCCTTACCACCTCTGCTGCCTACGCGGTCTACGCCTCCCTCCCCCGTTGCGTCACCGCTGCCTGGCCTCCAGTCTGCCAGGTTAAACTGAGCAGCGGCCGCAAAGAGTCGTTCTGCACAGGTGCAGCTGCTGCGAGTCACATGGACAGGTGCACCCCGAGGCCAAGGAACTCGATGACGACTGTGTTCTCGCCTGAGTTGCACCTCCCAGTCTTGGAGCCCCTCAGTGTGCATTTGAGGGGGATCCAGAGGCAGTGAAGACATACTGAGTTCTTTTAACCTTCCCATGGTTGAATCCATGTTTTGCAGGCCCCCCCTGGACGGAAGGAAATCCGGTCAGGAAAATAGTGGAGGTGGTCGCCGTCAGGCAGAGAACCTTTCTGAGCAGCCCTGCTTTTGTTCAGTCTGGGGACACACGAACGTCCAGCCCTTCTGTAGTGCTCGGCACTAAGGATACAGTGACAGGGCCCAGCTGGGGAGAAGTGTAAACTGAGCGGAAGCCGGAGGATGCCGCTGAGTTAATCTGGAGAGGCGAGGGAGAGGCTGAGCCCAACCCGAGTTAGGGAGCGTGAGGGCCTTAAGTGGGAAGTCGAACTGATGGCAGGGGTGATGGGCCTTCGTGGAGAATTTTGAATTTGATTCCAAGAGCAGTGGGCAACCACTGACGCTGGGGGATCATGGAATCTTCATAGTCCTACAGGAAATGATAGTTTTGCTTTGCTTTCTCATTCACAAAAATGGATTTTGACCTTTGGGTACCTGCCACACTGATTTTATTTTATTTTCAGAAGTAGAAAATAAAAGTGAAGGGATGTGTGTTTATTTTCAGGGTTAATTGTGTTAACAGATGCAAACTGCCTAGCGTTTATATGTGATCTATAAATGGAAATTCTCTTATCTTTCCTCTAAATTCCATTCCACAATTTTTGCTATTTCAGGAGCACAGGAGACCAATCCTCCCCACAGACTAAAAGATAAATTTCATTTGAAGGACACTGGATAGATGTGCTTCAAAATCTGACTGATTCAAAAGATCAAAGGGTGATTGTTTCACGAACTTAGTATGCGAATAGTAAGTTCCTCGTGAACATACAATATATTATTTGATTTATGGAAATGCAGTCCCCACTGAACTTTTGGGGGGCATAGTTATTGCTTGGAACAACTCAATTCTACAAAATCTCATCCGTGTTTGTTGTTCCCCATTGTGAGATCACCACCTTGCTGGTCACACTGTAGACTTTCAAATATTTGTTGGAGTGATTTAAATACTGGAAGATATGTCCTGCTAAATCTTAAGTCAAGGGCATCAGTTCTAGAGTTTTCTCTTTATAGCTGCTAACATGAATTTTGATGGCATGAAAAAGCTTGTTCTCTGAATTATATTTAGCTCATACAAACTCCGCTGCACAATTATGTTGTAAAGAAGAATTAGGTTTTATCTTTAAGTTGTTATTATAGCTTTGGAAAAAGGTGAACGAGCAGAGTAACTACATAACGGGGTAGCGCGCTGTATTATTAATTCTGCTTTTTTTTTTTTAAACCATGGTGTAGGACCTAGAACAGACCGACACACGTGGTAGGTGCATCAGGCAGGGTCTATATAAGAAACAGATGGCACACTCAAATTAGGTAATTACAGGAGGATTTCATAAAGGGCATTTTACAAGGTTTGAGCAGGACACTGGGAAACCATAAGGATGCGTGGTGTGTTATCCAGGGGCACTAATAGCCTTTATCACTCTCAGATCACAAGGTTGAGGGGAGAGAGAAGTTACAGAAGCCAGAAAGAAAGGGTTATGTGGAAAGGGCTGTCTTGAGAAAGAGGGGTGACCTTTTATCAGAAGACACAACCAACCCAAGGCTATCTGGCAGGGATGGAGTCGTGGGACGAGATACTAAAGCCTTCCCCTCCTTCTGTCCTTCAGTCTCCTGCTGCTGCCTCCCCGCTCTGTTCCCAGTTGAAAGCCGGGAGGACCAGGCAGTGAGATGATGTAGTTCAGACAGGTTAACACCTCGGGGCAAAGAGCAGGACGGTGAAGTGGATCTGTGGGGGCAAATGAAAAACATCTGGCACCGCAGATTTCGAGTAAAGACTTGGTATTTCAGTCTTAGTGTATCAGGCAGAGCAACCTTTAGAGATGAAACTATGGCAGCAAGTTCAGGTTCTCATTCATTCACTTTTCAGACCCACTGCAAATACTACCAAAAAAAAAAAAAAATCCAGCAACAGTAAAGCCATCCAGAAATCCATCGCGTTCTACCTTCTGGTGCATGTGTTTTTAAGAACAAATCTCCACCCTACCAAAGCACTTGTTTAGAGCTGTGAACAGTAAATATGACCCCACTGGTCCCCAAATTAGATGCTGCTTTCCCAGAAGCAAGAGTTCAGGCACAGCACAAAGGTTCCGAATCTTGTGGCTGGCAACTGGCAATTATGTTCCTTGCCACGTTGGTGCCCTTTGGGCAGTGGCTGAATAGTCACTTTTCAAGCAGGGAGGCCAGAATAGGATTTGTCAGTGCAACTGTGGAAACTAGACCTGCAGGTATGAATGGGGTGGATCATGGTCTCACATTTTCTGAGTCTGGGAAATCATTCCCTCTTTAATGAGGTCCTCTCGGAAGAGGAGGGAACGGGTCTCCTTCAGTGACATGACTTTGACAAGCAAATCAATTCGTTCCATTTGTTTCCTCCTTGAAAACAGTCATCCTTGAGCGTTACATAATCTAATCTTCATGCTTCGCTGGTTTGTTCTGTCCTCCTGAGGAATTGGCAGATGGTGCCAGTGCAGAGACCCGCGCACACGCCTCGCAAGCCTCATGCTAACAGGAGAGCTGCTCACCGTGTCTCTGCTGTGGGGTCCCTCGCTGGCATTTGTTTCTCTGGATCCATTTGCTCTTTAGCATTCCTCAGACACCACTGGCTCCCTGCCTTCGGCTCTCATCCCAAGATTAATTGGAGATGCTGAAAGCAGATAAGAAAAGAGAACAGAAAGTGAAGTTGAAAGGGCAGAGAATTTGTCAGATTTCTTACTAAAAGCCCTCCTCCATCGAAGGCTGAGCATCTGTGGAGATTTGAGAGGCAGAGCTTTGAGTTCTTCACTCAGCCTTGGGGAGGTCTCTGAACTCATCTCTAAATGAGAGTCCCAGGCCCGCAGAAACGATCATGCCCCAGACAGCCAGTTACCTGGAGCCCACCTTTATGTCAGCGATGCCACGTTTGCCAAAGGAAAACTGCCTTGGGCCTGAAAAGTGAGGAGGCTCCCGGCGAAGCTCCATCAACAGAGCTGTAGTATTTAGATGTCCTTGCAAAGGCTTTGCCTCTACATCTCATCAGAAAGCTGCCAGTGGCAGCTTTCAAGGAACCAAACATGTCACAGACTTCCTGCGGTTGAAATTGTCCTGCCAGTACTGAGGACTGGAAGTCAGCTGACATGCTCTGGCTCTGGCTTTTGATTGTTGGAAGACTGCAATACTTATGGAAGTACCCGTTGGTGACTAGTTATACCTGTGAGTCCCCACATGCCTCCCTCTCCTCGGCATCCGTACCAGTGGGTCCATTTGGTGCAGGGCCAGGCACAATTCCAAGTGCCACAGATGTAACCGCCTGCTCACAGACTGCACTGTTGGCTGACTCTGATTTTGGATGGAACCTCCCGGCAATTAAAACATAGAACCCTCCTGTCTATGGCAAAAACCGAGCTGGTCCTTAAAGGTCACTTGTACCTTTATACTTGCTGTTCACGCAGGGTCCAGGTTGGGCAGACATATAACAGAAATGGAACAACAACAAAAAATCCCAGACCACGCAGAATCTTTTTTGAATTCCATCTCCTCCTGCACTGAGTCCAAGTTTAGGGGACAAATTTCTATAACAACAAAAACATTTTCTTCTTTTCGCTAGTTACCTTTCACTAAATGTTATACGAGCACCTACTATGCTATAATGTGTCAGTCACTGTGGTAAGGTGTTGGATATCTAGTAGTGAATAAAACAGACCCTGTCTCTGCTTTCATGGAACATACAGAGCAGAGGGGGAGACAGATAATAAATGAGGCCACTGTGGCTGGAGTGTCCTTAGGGCATCTGAACTCGGATTGCATTTCATCTAATGGAAACTGCATGGACAGAATGGGTGACTTCCGGTGTGTTGTGAACTGACTCATCCTACGTGTTTTGCTGCTTGGGTCTTGGGGTGCGTGGGTATCTAGGGTGGTCACTTCCTGTATCAGTCTAAAGAAGGATGTCACAAAGAGGCTGAAAACTGCTCTGGATTAGGAAAAGAGAAATTTTCTGAATGACAGTTGATGGCAGGGTGTGTTCTAATAGTGGGAGACCAGGGTCGCTGGTTTTATTTTGTTTTGTTTTGGGTAGTGTTGGGGATGGAACTGAGGGCATCCCTCACGCCAGGCAAGCACTCTGGCACGGAGCTGTCTCAGGTGTGCTGTGTTTAAAAAAAGATACAATTTCTGATCAATCCGTTATCTGTAAGGGATAGAATTTTCTCCACCCATGCTTTTTCTCTTCTTTGCCTTTTTAACCAAGTGAGTAGCATCGCTACTATTTTCAAGATAATAACTTGTGTCCCTAGGATGGTCCAGTAGTTGGTTCTACTTGTCAGTGTTACTATTTTGGTACTGGGGATTGAACCCAGGAAATACTAAGCAACATTCGTAACCCTTTTAATTAAATTTTTTTTTTTTTAAATTGAGACAGTGTCTCACTATGTAGTTCAGGTTGGCCTTGAACTCACTATGTAGTCCAAGCTGGCCTCAAACTCACAGTGATCCTCCTGCCTCAGCCTCCCAAGTGCTGGGATTACAGGGGTGTGCTACCATGCCTGACTCTATTTTACTTTATTTTTTAAGTTTACTTTTTAAAATAATATCTCATTATGTTGTCTAGTCTGGCTTCAACTTGTGATCCTCCTGCCTCAGCTTCCCAAGTAGCTGGGATTACAGATGTGTACCACTGCACTGAGCCAGCATTATTTTTGATCTGTCTGGCCTACTGTTTTTTGTTTTTTTTGTTTTGTTTTGTTTTGATACCTGGGATCGAACTCAGGATCTTGCATTTGCAAGGCAGGCAGCAGAACCACTGAGCTAAATCCCTGGCCCCTGCCCTACTTTTTTGATTTTTCTTTCTCTTATCATTTATACACTGTGAGATATACAGTCTTGAGTGTACCATTCAGTTTTGAACAAGTAGATTTTTGTAACCTACGTAGCTTTTCATTTTATTTGTGAAATCACAGTATCCTCTTAAATGATGAACAGTTAGATCTCAAGGCAGATTTTTGAAAAAGAATCCTCTATTTAGTATGCTGACTGCCCCCCCCAACCCTGTATAAGAAATTTCCTGTGCTCTCCAATCGCTGCAGAGGACCTAAAACCATAAGAACATTTTGTAATCCCAGCTTTCTGAAACCTAACAGATTATTTTCATCTGAAAACGAAGGGAGATTAAGTGCAGAATTTGTTTCTGACAACAGCAGAAAGGAACAAGCTAGACAAGGAATGTCACAGTGAATTAATTCAGGCAACACTGTGTAACTGTTCCACAACCTTTTTCAAGACTTTAAACATGTGATACAGTCTTGATCAGAAAGGAACAAATTTAAAGGAGTTTGCTATGGAGACATGGCATGATCAGAATGAGGAAACCAGTGAGCGACCTGTGTTTCAGTTAGGAATTTGGCCCTTATCCCCTGCCTTACTTTTTTGGAATGGTTTTTCTCAGATGAGACCTAAGGACAGCTACACACAGTTCTTGCTGTGCTGAAGCAGTGGTCCTGACCCATCTTCCTTATTTCACTGGGAAGTTGTCCTTCCGGAGCTACATAACAGCTCTTCTTTGCATAATTTTTTCACTCCAGGGTCATACAGTCAAATAATATAACAACATGTAATTGTTTAATAATTACAATTTATATAACACCTACACTCGAGTGTGAGGCCTCATATGAAAATGCTTTTAAAGCTACAAAGGGCCGGATGTGGTGGCGCATGCCTGTAATCCCAGCTCTCAGGAGGCTGAGGCAGGAGGATCGCTGTGCGTTTGAGACCAGCCTGCGCTACATAGTTCCAGATCAGTCTCAACTACATAGTGAGACTAACCAAAAAATAAAAAAAATAAATAAAATAAATAAATAAAGCTGCAAAGGCATGTTCAGTCCAAAAAGATGATTTCAAAATTGCTTCCACATGGTAGGATACTTTGCAGTAAGTCCATTTCCCTTAGCTCTCACAAGCAGTGTATGAATCCTTTTTCATTTTCCACATCCAAGATTTTCTTACATCCTAATGATGATATTTCCAAAACATTTTCTGAACCTGACCCGGTCTCTACACTTACCGTCCTAGCAGACTTAAAAAGTCCATGAAGAGGGCCGGGGATTTAGCTCAGTGGTGCTGTGCCTGCCTCACAAGTGCAAGGTCCTGAGTTCGATCCCCAGTACTGGGAAAAAAAAAAAAAAAACCCTCATGAAAAAAGCATGATATTCACTTATTTATTCTGTTCCCAAGGCACACTGTATGTGTGCTCAGTGATTTTTGTTAAATGAATGGATCTAACTGGCTCTTCCATCTCCTTGTCTCCCCACCCAATATATCAGATTATGTTCAGAAACATAGTTCTCCTTATGTCCTACACATACGGAGAAAACCTTCGTGAATTCAATTTCTAAAGATCACATTCAAGATCCTTTATGGTCTAGTTCCAAATCACCTTTCCAGGCCATCTGTGACCCCATATTCTTCCTCCCCCTCTTCAACGAGTGATTCCCAAGCACACCATGCAGGTTCACACCCCCAAATCATAAGCTATTCCTTCTGCCTGGAATGAATGCCCTTCCTCTACCTGCCTTATTCATCTGCTAGACTTCACTTAACCTGCAAAAGCAGCTCAAATGTCATTTCCTCTGATGCTTTCTCTCAGGCTCCTGAAAATTCTGTTCAGTGCCTCCGTAGAACTCATTCTGTAATTCCTTTATTGTGTGTTTCTCATTAGAGTTGGTTCTCCCTCTTTCTTTCCTTTCCAGTTCTTTTGAGAACAAGACTTGAATGTTCTTATTTTTTAAACATCCTCCAAGTCTGACCTGTCTTACCACTCCGTCACTTAGCATCACCATCTTCTCTCACCTCTACCTTGGAACAACACCTACCTGGCCTCATATCTCCACATTTGTCATTCAACCATTGACTTGCAAAGCAGCCAATGAGGGTTTAACAATGCAGGCAGTCACGTGCTAGCCCCCTATGATAGACCCCCCAGTGCTTTCCCAGCATGCTTAGAAGAAAGCCAAAGCCCTTAAGTCTCTGCCCCTGGCCTTCCCCTCCAATTTCCCGTCTACCATTGGCCCCCCTGCTCACTCCAACCCTCCATCTCTGCTGCTCCTTGGACATGACAAGCTCTTTTCTCCTCAGGACTTTCAAATGTCTCTCTATTGTCAGTAGAGCTCTTTCCCCAAATACATACCTGACTTGCTTCTTTTACTTCATTTCAATTTCTGCTCAAATAATTCCTCTGCAGAGAGTCTTTTCTTAATCAGTGGCTAAACTAGCACCTTCCCTTGGCCAGGCATGGTGGCACACGCCTAAAATCCCAGCATTGGAGACTCAGGCAAGAGGAGCTTGTAAGTTTGAGGCCAGCCTGGGCTACATAGTGAGTTGGAGAGCAGCTGAAACTACATAGCAAGAACCTGTCTCAAAAAACAAAACAAAATAACAACAACAAAAACTCTACATTACCTTCTGAGGTGAGGTATAACTCAGAATAACTCAGAGCACTTTGCCACCGTGTGTACAACCATGGGGTTTTGTTATTTTATTTTTATTGTGGTTGTTTGCTTTGGTTTTGATTTCTTTGAGACAGAGTCTCTGTAGTTCAGGCTGGCTTTGAACTCACTATGTAGGCTGAACTCACAGTAATTCTTTGCCTCAGCCTCTGGAGTGCTGGGATTACAGGTACGCACCACCACACTTGGCTTCCCTGGGTTTTTTGTTTGCTTGTTTTTGTTGTTATTTTTGGGAACAGAGTCTCACTGCATAGTCTAGGTTGACCTTGAGCTTGTGATCCTCCTGCCTCTGCATCCCAAATGCTGGGATTACTGGTATGGACCCAAACACCTGGCTGGAAGACCTGGTTTTGACCCCCAGCACAGCTAAATAAATAAACTAACACATTGCTTTAAGCCCTGTGCTCTTACCCGCTTCATTTCTTACCATGGAGCTGCATACCATCCGCGTGCCACTATTAATTTTCCATGCACTTATGTGTATGTCTTTTTTTTTTTAAATTTGTTTTCAAGGATAGACTGTTCTGTTCACCCACTATATCCCTGGTACCTAGAATAGCGCCTGGGGAAGTCGTTCAGTTGTAGACTGTTTGCCACCATGTGCAAGGCCCTGGTTTTGATCACTAGTCCTAGGGGGGAAAATAGTGCCTGGCAAACAAAAGGCACTCGAATGTTTGTTGAATGAATGGATAAATCTTTATATCCCAGATGCGGAGCACAGTTCCTGGTCACTTAAATATCTGTTAAATAAATGAACAAATCAATAAATTTGTTCAAATGAAATGACTCCTAGCATATATCCAGGATTATCTAGCATATATCCAGGGCAGATGTTTCATCCATTTGCTCTGTGAATGTAATTTTGATTTCTTTTGTTTGCTGTAATAATCATAGGTGATCTAACCAGGTTCTTTACTTTTTCCAAACTGAGCTATTGACCGAGGTTTTCCCCAGGAATATTTAAGGGATTTCAGGAAAGTAACCACGTGGCATAGCAGGGCTTTAGAATAACTATCAGCCCACCACCTCTCCTCAGCTCCTCTGGGATTCTGCTGAGGTGTTTTATCTCCTGTGATTTATATTGGATGTACATTTGTTTTAACATAGTCGTGACAGGATTGTAATTTGTCTCACTTCTGGGCTGCTTGAACCACTAATGGTACACACAACCGTCCCATCGGATGGCTTTTTTTTTTTTAATTTGGATTTTTGAGACAGGGTCTCACTTTGTCATTGAGTCTGACCTGGAACTCACTATGTAGCCCAGGCTGGTCTTGAGCTCACAGCAATCCTCCTGCCTCAGCTTCCCAAGTGCTGGGATTACAAGCATGAGCCACCACGCACAGCTTCGGATGGCTTTTCATTAATTATATTAGTAAAAAGACCAATAAAAGTCATTAGATCTGTTTGTACCACCAGTGGTACAAGCTGCCCAGTGATTCAGGCTGGTGGGAACATGTTAATCTTGCCAAACACTGATTATGCTGAGAACTGGAAGAGGTAAAGCATTGACTAACCCAAAACTCTGAGAGGGTGAACTCTGTGCTTCCCACATATTGGAATGGACATTGCAGTGAGCCTTAGGGGGCTAGGAATTTAGCTCAGTGGTGCCGCCACCTGCCTTAGGTGCCGCAATGAGCCTTAGGACTGCTGCTCCCTCACGCCCAGCTGGCCTTAGTGTTTATGATTGAGAACCTGTGTAGCTTTGATAAGGCAATTTGGCCCCTTATAATAGGTGAACTAGGGAATGATTTGCTGTACTTTTCTTTTTCATTTTGGCCTCTGGGCAGTTGCCTTCCCAGCCCATCCCATTTTAAAATTTCTTGTATATGCATAAGTAAAAGAAGCAGACAGTAAACTGGGTGTGGTGATTTATACCTGTAACACCAGCTACTCAGGAGGCTGGGGCAGAAGAGCCATGAGTTCAAGCCCAGCCTGGTCAACTTAGTGCAACCCTGCCTCAAAATTAAAAATAAAGAGCTATAGAATGCTTGCCTAGCATGCTCAGTCCCCCAAGACTGCAAAAATAAAACAAAATGAACCAGATAGTACAGAGAAAGAGGTTCCTTTGACTTGAATGAAGTGTATGTAAATTAGCAGTCTGTCCTTCCAGTGAGGCTAAAGAATGGCCAGACTGGATGGCACTGGGGCCAGAGAACAGACAGCGTTGGAGAGGTTAGCTAACCACCTAGCCTTAAGCATTCCACCGCTAAACAAACAAGATGGGTGGAGGGAAGGGAACTGGTTTAACGGCCTGTGTGCCCTGTCCGCGCCTTGGGTGAGGCCTTTTGGATGCAGGGTGTCATCCAGTGTCACCAAGAAGTAAGTTAGGATTATTATCTGCAATAATCTGCATTTTATAGAAGAGGAAAACAAGGCTCAGAGAAGTTGATGGCACTTGCCTGAGATCCCCAGATGGTGAGCTACAGAGCTGGGGTTTGAGATTCAAACCGGCCCCCTGTGACTCCCTGGCTGCCTACTAAGAGCAGGAATCTCCTTCGCAGCAGAAGGGCAGGGAGGTGGTGGTTGTGGTGAGCAGCAGACAGGTCTCCCCTGAGATTTGATCACCCGGCCCTCATAGACAGGTACACGGCCAGATGCCTCCTGGCTCCCCTAGTCTGAGAGCTGAAGACCCGGTGGCTGACTTACAGGGCCATCCTAGTCTTGCTGCGTGCTATTTTAGGTGGATACAGCGCCCATAGAGTGCAGGCTTTTCCTTTCACCGTGTCCTTGCAAGCCATTCTGGCTCCTCCTTTTGGGTTTCTAGTATTCTGCTCTTCTTTCGTCCCCTTGTCAAAAGTTGTACCCCCCGGGGAGTGCACCCTGTCTGCAGTTTTGGAGGTTCGGGCGGTTCTGGGGCATCGCAGACGCCTCCAGGCGTGACACGGGGCACTGCGGGGTCTACCGGGGTCTCGGCCCCCTCGGGGCGAGGCACCCAGCCCCTTCCTCTGTCGCCAGCCTCGGTGCCG
>NW_022900924.1:9515796-9551121 GCF_012274545.1 Fukomys damarensis | reverse complement strand
GAGATTGGCGGGGGTCAGAGGGGTGCTCCTCTGGCCGGTACCACCGGAGAGTGACGAAGAGAGCAGAGACTTTGGAGGGTGGGGGGAGCCTTAGGGAACACAGGCTTTGCTTGGAGATGGGAGACCCTCGCTGTTGCCTACAGGGTCCTCAAAGGCTTGGGGAAAGTTACGGGATTCAAAAATAGGAAGAAAGAGGTATTCCGGCGGCCAGGGAGGAGCTGCGCAGAGCTAGGGCTCAAATACGGACTTTGGAGTGTTTTAAGGAGACTGCCATTGCAGGGGCGCTGTTAGGATGGCAGGCGGGCAGTTGTGGAGTTGTAGGACGTGGCATGACACCGGGAGAACCTTAGCCTGACTTGCTGTGCGTTCTAAGGTCAGCAAGGCCACGGAGAGGTCATCAGTGGCACCTTTTGTTCCTCCGGGCCTTTCCCTCAAGGGTCCTGGGCATCTGGGCATCTGCCCTTTACAAACAGCTCTGTGGTCATAATTGAGGACTGCAGTTTGGGACTGTGCTGCGGGGGAGACGAGAACCTATAAACTCCTGAGCAAAGCCTGGATTTCCTCTAGCTCAGAGTCTGTAATCAAGTCAAACTCACGGGCACCACACTGACACAGTTCAGCAGCAGCCAGGGAGAGAGTGTGATGCAGAGGTCTGCTCAGAGCGTTGCTTGTTTTTCGGGGGACATGGAGGGGGGGTGAGCACTCCTGAGCTAAGATCCAGTGCAGAGCCGCCTCAAGCTACTGGCTTACGGTGCTGGATCCGCATTTCAAGGAGGCCGTGCATGTTTTGCTTCAGATCTGCACATTTCTTTTCAAAATACTACTCCGCAGTGGCCAGTGCCAGTGGAAGTCTGACATGAAGGCAGCTGCACATGGATTCGGGTTGCACAGGGCTTCTGTGGTGGTGTGACAGGGCAGCGGTGTGTGGCTTTGTTCCTGCAGGGAGCCCTCGTTAGCTGAGCGAGCTGGAAACAGTTCTCTGGAGTACAGATTTGGAGGCAGAGCTCCGAGAGTTAGTGCGGCGACATGCCGAGGGAGAAGTTCACTGCAGTGGCTTGTGCTTGAGTGACGAGGTGTATGCGGTGTCAGGGCAGGAATGATCTGTGCATGGGAACCAGGTTGTGACAAACGTGCTGTGTTATTGAACGGGGGACCACAATTCACTCATTTATCAAGTATTTCCTGAACACCTACTTTGTTCAGCGTTTTCTACGCACGAGGGAGACAGCAACAAACAAGATAGCGAGGATTCCGGCTATTTGGGGGCTAATGATCTAGCAGTTTGGAGGGCCCAGAAACATACACCATTTCCTGGTTTTCCAGTCTGCTGGTGATCTGACTCTTGGAAAACCAGCCCTTGCGTCCCTGCTTCCAGTCCTCAGAGAATTCGCCTGAACTGGCCCTTTCTGAGCACAGAGCATTTCAGCTACGTGCTTTTGTTCCCTCTCCTGATTTCCCAGTCATTAGAGGAAGAATATTCTCCAGCTCTGTGTTCTGAAATGTCACTGGGGTCACCTGAGTCAGGAGGAGATGGAAGGTCCCATCAAATATTTACTACCTCCCTCTGGAAGCCCTTGCTCCTTGGAGCTATGGAGTTTTCTTTAAAGCCCGGCACCAGCACATTCCGTTTGGGCTTCCTGGGGACACCTCTAAGGCACAGTCTGAACAGCAACAGCAACAAACTGACCACAAGCCCAGGCTGGGACTTTCATGTCAGAGTCTCTGGTCTCCTATGACAGAGAAGAATTAGTCTTTCCTTCTCCTTGTCTTCTACATTAAGATTTCTGTCCTCAGGGCCGAGGATTTAGCTCAATAGTTCAGCCACCTGCCTTGCAAGCACAAGGACCCGAGTTCGATCCCTGGTAACAAAAAACAAAACAAACAAGATTTCTATTCTCAGAGACAGGGTAGAACCGAGGGAAGGAAAATAAATTTCTGAATACAGGAACTTTCAGGTAGGATCTGCTTAGGGTGAAATATATCTGGGGAAGTTTATCTTTAACTTCTCTCAAATTCCAGCTATTTCTACTTTTTTTAAAAAACCTTATGAATTCCTCAATCAAATGAAAGCTCTTTTTTTTTTTTAACTTTCAAAATAGGGATATTCATAGTACCTCAAGAAGAGTCTGGAGCCAGGTACGGTAGTATATGCCTGTAATCTCAGTTCTTTGGAGGCTGAGGCAGGAGGATCACAAGTTTTGGGCCAGCCTGGACTATATTGACCCTGTCTAAAGCAACAACAACAAAAAGTTTGGAGATTTAAATGAGATATGGAGCCAGGTGTCGTGGCCCATGCCCGTAATCCCAGCAATTGGGAGGCTTGGGAGGCTGAATCAGGAAGATAGCCATGAGTTCAAGGCCAGCCTGAACTACAAGGCAAGACCCTGTTTTAAAAAAAAATATATATATGTATATGAGAGATGGAGATTTTATATATATATTTATGTTGGCCCAATGCATGGCAGAGAACAACAGCTCTATCAGGTTTATTATCATTTTTGTTATTTGATAAACTTACCAAGGGCATCATCTTCCTGTCTGCAATGAAGTCAGGGAGGAGTAGGTTCAGAGTGACACCAGAGATACCAAATTAGACTCCTAAACAGGGGAAGCAGGAATTAAGATTCTGCGTGTGACCTCGTGGGATATCCTTATTGCCTGCAGGGAGACGTGTGGTTTGGGGGCCCAGGCAGAGAACGGAGGCTTGAATGACAGTACAGCTTCACGTTCCAATCACAGGGCTGTCGCTTTTCTACCTCTGTGACCTTTATCTCTCTTCTTGGTTTCTTCATCTGGAAATGAGATCGATGGGCTGAGGATGTAGCTCAGCAGCATCGTGCCTGCCTGTCTGGCAAGCTCGAGGTCCTGAGTTGATTGATCTCCAGGACAAAAAAAAAAAAAAAAAGAGAGAGAGAGAGAGAGAGAGAGAGAAGTGAAATCTATAAAAACTACCTTACAGAGTTATTAAAAGAATTACCCAAGGTTAAGGATCGCAGATACCTGGCTCATGGTGGGTACCAGATGAAGGGCAGGTTTCACTAATGTTATCGCTCTTATTAATAGAGTAATTGTCTGAATAAGGGTCTGTGTAAAGTATTTCAAAAGCTGCCTCTGAGCTGAGTGAGGAAGATTATTAAAGGAAGGAGCTAAACGTCAAACGATCATCCCTGGTTCCCTCTCTGTATTGCCCACAAAGGACCTGCTGCCCAGTTGCCTGGAGAGACACTGTGGTATCAGAAATTAAGTCGAAATCATCTGGGCACAGTGGCACATACCTGTAATCCCAGCATTCTGGGAGACTGAGGTAGGAGGATCACAAGTTTAAGTCCAGCCGTGGCAATTTTGTGAGATCCTCTCTCTCAAAAAAAAAAAAAAATAAATAAATAAAAATAAGCTCAGTGGGTTTGCCACCTGACTCACAAGCCCAAGGTCCCGAGTTCAATTCCTGGTACCAAAAATAAATAAACAAATAAAACAGGTCTGAGGATGTAGCTTAGTGCAAAGGTCCTAGGTTCAATCCCTACTGTTTAAAAAAAGAAAAAGAAGAGAAAAGAAAAAAAATTAACTCAGAATAGGAGTGATTTGAAGGTTTTGGTCTAGGATTATTTCACAAGCAGGCTTTCTTCTCTTACTCTAAAATTGAGAAGAAATATCCCTTGTAGAGGAGCAGATGTGAATAAAACCCATAGCTTTGTCCTGCTCTTTCGCTTTTCCCAGCTATAGGGACGTCTCTTCCGATTTGGACAGAACAGCCCATTTCCCACGCTGCTTATCATTTATTCATGAATGAATGCTGGCATCATCAGGACTTGAAAGTTTCCTGGTTGCTGTCGTTTAAATTAGGAGAGAGGCCATGATGATGGTTTGGGTCTTGGTGGACTCCACGCCCCTGGGCTCTGTTCTGGGTTAAGGACTGTGTGTATTCGTCATTGCTGCCCTGGCCAAGTCTCCTCTGCTGTTTTTCTCCAGGGGTTGGGGAGGGGAAAGAGAAGGTCAGTTTGTGGTTGGCATCGTCCACAGGTGACAATAGAGGCTTTAGTCAGTTGGGTAAGAGTCTTCCATGATGTCTGCCTTTTCTGGAAAGCAGCCAAAGTACTTGAGACTTCAGTCCAGAGCCCACCAAACAGTTGTCAAAATCTATTCTCATTATCTTCGCAACAATCTGCTTAGGGTGGCCCTGTCACCCCTCAAATTAGAGATGAGGAAACAGGCTCAAGAGAGGATCACACAGTAAGTAACAGCAGGACTGCCCGTCTCCAGATACATCTGCTGTGCTGACTGAGCTAGCTGGGCGGAAAGCTACTTACGTGTGTTCTGCGTTTGTCGTAAGCATCTCCAGAGCACCTCTCACGTTACGGCCCAGCTTTACCCCAGCATCTCAGCACTGGGCTGTCATCCAAGTTCAAATGCTGGTGGTAGAACTCATCAGGACTAAAGGCCAGCTCCATCCTAATCAGGAATAATCAGCAACGGGTTTATCCTTCTTATCCCGCTGATCCTATTATTTCATTTCGTAACTCAAAGTGCGGCTTCTGGAGGCCCAGGGAGTTCAGCCCAGTGGATAAGGATTGTGAGTAGGCTTCACATGGGACCTGCTTTCTTCCTCAGGGAAGTCCCCACTCATCAGCCCTGTTTTGTTTCCTGTTGCTGGCCAAGCCATCTGCCCCACCTGACCACTGCCAGGCTCAACTTAGTTTAAGGAGCTCTTAAGCCTCATCTGAACTCCTGAATCCCTTTGGCCTTTAAACCTCAAGCTAGTGTCTGCTCCCCTCACTCTAGCAGGAGGGGCTTTCTTCAAGTGCTTGGTTTTCCCATGAGAGCCCTGCTTTGCCGTCTCCTGACTCCTGTTTCCAAGGACAGAGGCACATCCAAGGTCGACAAGCTGGTGCTGTGACCCGATATGGCCTGCAGGGGGCAGGACTCACCAGGTCTGAGCAAGTGGGTGCTGGATGAACGAATGCTGCACCTGGCCCTTTAAGACACTGAGGGGGGAGGGCTTTCTAGGTGCCTGGCTCTGGGCCAAACCTTTTTCTTTATTATACCATTGACTCTCATAAGAGCCCTCAGGGAGGCATTACTAGAACCCTTTTATAAATGAAGAGCCTAAAGCTCAGAAAGACCACCGTGTCCTCAAGGTCACATGGTTTCCAAGCAGCAGGGCAAGGTTTGAACCCAAGTGAGTCTGACTGCATTCCAAGCTCTGAACCTTGATCTCAGTGATTTTCACCACTAGACTGATCTATTACACCCAGGTTTCTGGAGAAGCACACAGGTGACCCTCGTCTACAGCCAGCCCTGGAAACCCTGCCTGGTACTCTGCCACCTCTTCGTGTTTCCACCTGTTTACTTAGCGTGACTTGGGTTTGTACCTGGGGCCTAACCCAGGCTTCTCGCTGGGCCCTGGTGAGCTTTGTCTCCTTTTCTTTCTCTTTTTTCTTTCAGCTCAAACTCAGGGGTTCTCTACCACTGAGCTACATCCCCAGCCCTTTTAATTTGTATTTGACACAGGCTCCTGCCAGGTGGCCTAGGCTGGTCTCAAACTCAGTCCTCCTGCCTCAGCCTCCTGAGTAGCCAGGATTCCAGGCCTATATCAGTACACCTGGTTGCTTTTCTAGATTTTTTCCCTATAAGTCTTTCCTGATTGCACCAGACCAAGTTAGATTCCCTGTCTAATATTCTCAGCATTCTCGTGTTTCCCTTCATAGCATTTATCTGAAATGTAGTGAAATAACTGGGTTCATAGCTCCTTTACTCTCTTGCCTGCCTGAAAGCAGGGACCATGTTTATCATGGTCTCTGCAACATTCCCAGAGCCAAGCATAGGGCCTGGCACATACACGCTGGCCAGATGCTATTTCTCTCTTCCACTTGAATAATAACTTATTGTGTCCCTGTCATGCACCACACTCTCCCCTGTGCACTTTATTAGCAAGATAGGGGAGGCCCCTTTTCCATTGAGAGAACTGAAGCTCAGAAGGGGAGGTGATCACCGCCCCGATTCCCGCTTCCCATTCATCGGAGTCTGCTGACTGTGACCCAGCCCGGCCTGGTGAGTGCTTCCTTCTTGCTCTGTTTACACAAGAAGTCTTTGAAGAGGGCGTTTACGTTGGCGGCTGGCTCTTCCCGATCCTGCTCCCTGGCGCCTTCACCCCCTGTCCGGCCCTTTGAGCATCCACTCCCCACGAGGGTGTGCCCCTCCTTCTCCATCCCTTCCTCCGGAGGTTTGGCCCGGACAAGTCTTCTGAGTGAGCCCTGGTTAAACCATACCCTGGCCAGCCGCGGCCCAAAGTGGTGAGAAGCCCCTGGTATTGGAGACAGTCTGGGCCAAACTCCGAACTGCAAGTTTAAGACTTGGTTGCATCAGGAGCTTGGGAGGCTTCTTCCTTCCCTGTTATCTCTGGTGCCCCCTGCTGGGCAAAAAAAATGAACGCAGGAAACAGATGCTTCCTGTCTCTGGCTGGCTCCAGCTGTAGATCTCAAATAGGACATCTGAGGCTTGAGATGAATTCGCGTCAAAACCAGAACCTGGAGAGATGAGGAAGAGTGACGACTTATAAAGCCGCAGCTGTGGAACCTTGAGGAACATTGGTAAAGGGCAATCTTTCTGCTCTGCACCTCAGGAAAGCCTATAGAAGATCCTCACTCGGATTAGGCAGAGCAGGAGGAGAAGGTCTGGAGACTTTGCCCACACCCTCTGTGCCAACATGGCCTCCATCCTGCCTCCTCAGGTCCATCTAAGCTGTCAGCTCAGCTCTTCTGCCAGCCCCCGAGCCTCTTCCCAATTCAGTGATGAGGCAAGTGTGAAAAATGGAGCGTAATAGAGACATCTCGAGATCTCCCAGGCCCTTAACTGCAGTCGCCTGCTCTCCACCCAGCTGGAATTGCCAGAGGCCGATGAGGACGTTTGCCTGTCCAGCTCACTGCTCTTCGAAAGAGGCATCCATCTCCCTTGGGCTTGTGTGTGCATGCATGTGTGCGTGTGTGTGCACGTGCGCGCGCGCGTGTGTGTGTGCACGTGTGCGCGTGTGCACATGCACAGGGCTGTAAGCGATGAAGCACCCGGGCTTTGGAGGTCTAAACTAGCCAGCTTCTCCTTCTGGATCTGCTGGCCTAATTCCCAGCTGCAGCTGCCACCCTGGGTTCCCTCCCCGAGGCGATCTCCCTGCAGATTTGGCAGCCTGGAAAGGAGGGGCTGAGGGAAGGAGAGAGCAGCAGAGAGGACTCTGGCTCTAATCTGATGTAGATGATCCCGCAGGCTTCTCAGCTCAGCTGCCCTCTGTCATCAGCTCTCCCGGCGATTTTCTTTGTGCACTGCACTCTCCCCTACTGCCTTTGTCTCCTTAAGAAAGTGCCCAGAAAGTTAAACCCAGGCACACAAACACATGTACAATCCACCTCCCACCGGGAAAAATAAATCAGAGAGCAAGAACAGGCAGACGAGTAAGAGCACGCACGGAAGGGAGAGGGCTCAGCTCGGTCCTGGAAGAGAGCAACACAGGCAGAGGGAGGCTGGGGTTGGTGGTGACCCGGACTGAGGTCTTCTAGTCCCCAAGGAGCCTCCTTCATGGACCCAGGGATCACAAGAGGGGCTGCCTCAACTTAGGATGGGCAACTGTGTCAAGTCGCCACTGAGACATCTCTCCAGGAAGGTATGTTTCCAGAGTTCCCAAGCCCTGGGACTGAGGACTGGGACATTTTGCCGCCTGTTCCAGAGGCGGATCGTGGCGGGGGTGGGGGTGCGCAGTGGAAGCGTGCTGTCCTTCCCAGGGGTTCTGTCCAGAGCTGCTGCCATGTTCTTCTGGATGCCCACCGATTGCACTTTCTTATATCTTAAGCTCTGAGCTGATGTTGGAACTTAGAGCTGCCAGCAAGGTGGGAAGGGGCAGGGGCAGGGAAGGCTGCCTGTGGGAATTTGCATGGGAGTTCCGAAGGAAACTGCAGCATGGAACGGGGCGGGAGTAGAAGACCCTGCCCAGTACCTGTCCCCTCGGTTCATTCACACCCTGTGAGGATCTGTACCCATCTCTTCTGAATTGAGAGTTTTGAGGTGGATGCTTTGGCTATTGGTAGGAACCAAGCAGGGAACCCTTTTTCTACCCTCAGTAATGCTGGAGTCAGGTCACAGAATCCCAAGGAAGATCAGAATGACTGGTTTCGAGCCAAGGAAATAGGGTGCCTTAGAGCTATGTTGAGCAGGAGTGTACACAAGTCACTTTCCGGGGTACATACTCCCCCTAAGGCATCTCTCAAGCAGGTCTGGGCTCACACCTGGAGGGTTTTGCTTCCGGGGGGCTTATCTTGTGATTCTATGGCCTTTGTAGTCAGGCTGTAGAAGAGACTCATTATTAAAGGAAGAAGGGACAACATACATGTTTTCCTCCCGTTCATCCATCTTCCAGACAAGGAACTTGCTTGCTGCTCAGAGAGGTTAGGTAACACACTGAAGGTCACAGGTGGACGGATGGCTCCTTTACCCGAGCCCCATCCACCTCCTCCATCGGTTTGGTGGCCTCTCAATTTAGGACATTTTGGGCTTTTCTGCCTGTCGGCTTCCTCTTCTGACCAAGCTGCTCATATCACATTCCATTTAATCGTCACTGTTTCTAGAGTCCTTCCACAGGCTGATGCTTTCTTCTGTGTGTCCTCAACCTCCCCCCATCTGTCATCATCTTAAAGGAGTCTTCTGCCTCAGAGGTGGCCTCCATGCTGTTTGAGAGAAGCAGAAACTGATCTGAATTAGTCTAGCGCACCACCGGCCAGTGCTTCGCAGTGGGTTCTGTCCAGAGTTTAAGGAGGGGAATTTAAGAACCAGAACTGACCTTCCGGCTCCTCACCCATCGTCGATGCAGAGTGCTTTAGAGTCACCCTGCTCAGGCCTCCCTTTTCATGTGACCTTGAGCAAGTTACTTAAGCTCTCCCAGATCCTCACCCTTTGTTCATCAGTCGGGGTTATGAAATACCTATCTCGTCAGGTGATTGTGAGGACTAAATAAAGTGCTATGCAGTGCAGAGTGCCTAGTACATAGTAGTCAATAAATGTTAGCATTATTGTCCATTGCAATCACAATTTTTCTACCCTGACCTGTAGGGAGGCAGGATGGAGAAGAAAAGGAAAACAGGAGAAGTTGTTATGTTATTATCATTACCTTAGTGCTGGGATCGAATCCAGAGCCTCATACGTGCTAAACCCATGAGCTATATCCTCACCTGTGTCCCTGAAATAAAGTGAAAGATCATAAAACACTGCATTCAATGTCATGTTTCTCAGAACAGTAGCAATGATTGCTTTTTCCTATTCACAACATTCCCAGCGTCTGCTCTCTCCCTTGCTCTTTTCCACTTAGTAGTTTTCTTTGCTAATTTGGAGAGAAAGGAGCTGGACACAGAGATAAGAACCCTCCTGAGGTCATGTAATCAACACCAAACAGAGCTGGGATTTAGACCCCGGGCTATGTGAAGTCAGAGATGGGATTTTCTTTTTCTTTTTCCCTCCTGAAGAGGCTGCCCTTCTCTCTCCTGCTTTGAGAGATGTTGTCAGAGACTCCTGCATCTGACCTTCGGGGTCATGTTGTCCAGATTCCCACTTAGTGCAAGCAGTCCCTTCTTCCTTCTCCCCGTGCTTACATCCTTTGACTTCTCCTTGAGCCCTCAGGGAGAGGGAGTTCGGAGTCGTGTGATCTGTCCAATTTGTGCTGTTAGAAAGCTGTAAGGTCGTGAGGGATGCTGGCCCTTCCTCTTACCACAGCATGCCCAGGACGTGTTCCTTCAGGGCCGAGCAACATTGTCAGCGGTAGCTTGGCTTCCTGAGTGGCAGCTGGGGAACTCGGCAGTAATGGGGGGCCATGGCCCGCTCCAGGCTCTGAGTTGGGCAGCACTGGGCTGTTGGGTGCCGTCGCTGACTGGAGAAGAAGTACAGCTTCTGGGGGCAACTTGGCACCAGGCAGTGTCATGATCAAGAGATGCGGTGGAAATTCCCCAGCCAGCCCTGGCTCAGTCCTCGTGGGAACAGATTCCTCCCCATCCTTCTCATTTCCTTCCTGATTGGCAGATGCTCCCCGCTTCCCCTGGTGCAGGGAGTAAGTGCCTTTTGGCACCCAGCATCTCAGACTGCATCACTACCGCCGGCACCATCATTGTCACTGTCATCATTGTCATTGTCATCGCTATGACAACTCCATTTATTTGGCTTTTACCGTGTTCTAGACACTATGCAAAGCACTTTCTGAGCCGTAGCTCATTTATTTCTCACAAAAATCCTCCGAGTAGACACGACTATCTCCACTGTACAAAGAAAGAAACTGGAGCACAGAGAACTGAAGTGACCTGCCCAAGGTCACGCAGGAAGCACATGGCAGGGACAGAACTTGTCCCTAAGACTGTGTCCAAAGCCAGCATATTAAACCGCCTCCCAGAGATCTGTGGTGCCTGCTGCCTCCTCCTTCCTGGATTATGTTCATTCTGAGCTGAGTGTGTGAGATTCAGCCAGAAACGAAACAAATCTGATTTTCTGCAAATATCTCCTGAGATTGTTCCCTGGGGTTAGGCCGTATCCAGTCCCAGGCTTCCGTCAGTGCCTGCTCCGGGTTGGGAAGGTCTCTCTGGGTCTGTGTCTGGGGCCTGAAGTGTGAGCGAGTGCAGAAGAAGCTCTGAATCTTCCCTCTTCAGGGCATCAAGCTAGAATGAGTCGTTGGTCTATCTGGTGATCTCTCAAGTTCCGTGACTTCCTAAAACTGACCCTTCTGCTCGTTGAGTTTGAGGCTTTAACCGAGTTCCTTCTCCTTGGGTCTGAATCACTGTTCTCCTCTGAGGAACTAGAATACTGCTCCTCCCTCTCTAGGACTGGAAAGGAGTCTCCCTCTGATGCCCCCTGGCAGAAGGGCTTGGGGGAGAAGCATGAGAAGACGGGTGGGGGCTCGGTTTGGCAGGACAGGCTACCCTTGGTCTCGAGATCCCCTCCTAGGCATGGCCTTCAGTGAGTGAAATGGAGTGAACTGGGGCCGGGGATTTAGCTCAGCGGTTCTGCTGCCTGCCTCGCAGGCACAAGGACCCGAGTTCGATCCCCGGGACCAAATAAATAAATAAAAAGGAAATGGGGTGAACTGGATGGGAGGGTAGGGCATGCAGCTCAGGGTTCTCAGACTAAGACGGCCCTCAGGAGTTTGGCTACTCTGTCCCTCCTTGGAAAGAGTCTGCCTTAGGTCCTCTTGGTGAGGGGAGACCATCCAGCGCAGGGCTGAGGACAGAGCCGTGACCTCAGTTCTGGAGAGGCACTGAGCATTCTGGGGAGCCAGGGTGGGACCTAATGTTGTGTCTGGATGCTGCTGGGGTCCTGCGGGGAGGTCTGTGGGCAATGCTGACTTTTTATAGTTGCGTGGGAACCTTCCGTGAGGAGGATGGATTGGCCAGAGCCTGGGAGCATAGCTATATTCGGTCAGCAGACAAGGCCCCTGCCTCAGCCTCTGGAGGTCCAGCAGCCTGGGCAGGGAGCCAGGGAAGGCGGGCGATAGGGAAAGAACTTCTGGGAGCCTGTCTGATCCTGAGGTCACAAGCGGGGTGGAATCCAAGTGCAGGCGTGTCTTCTTCAGCCCACCTGGTGCTTTGGATCAGGACAGCTGGCAACACTGGGCTTGAGCTAAGTGGCGCTGCCCATCTCAGGGGGCACACGGTGTCCATTTTGTCCCAGTCCCCCGTCGGTCCACCTGCCTTCTTCATTTATGGCCGCAATAGCACCTATGTTTATAACCTGAATTCCAGCAAACCAGCTCAGCACGTTCTCCACGTTGCCAGCTCCGATTGCTCTCCCAGCCTCCCAGGAGGATCCCACTGGGGTGGGGTCAGAGCCCACGAGGGAGCTGGGAGACAGGACGTAGCCTCGGGGATTGAGCTGGGACTCCCGGAACATTTGAGGGAAAGGACATTGCTTTGTTGTGCTTTGAGGGAACGTTTCCCATTGGTTAGGACAGAGTTTCCCTCTGCTTGCTTCTCTGCCTCAGCTTCTGCAAGCACCGGAGTGTGATTCTGTGCTTACATATAGGTCAGTGTGCGTGTGCGGTGTGTGTCCGTGTGCATGCGTGACACAGACAGCATCACCCCCAGCTCTCCTTGGAACAACTTCCAGTCGAGGATCAGTGTCAGTGTCTCCACCTGTGTGACTGCTGCGACGCCCAGCCCTGTGCACCCTGAGGCTCTTGTAACCCACAAGCATCTTCTCTCAAGGAGACTCCTTCCGGGACCAAGAGTCAGGCTGGGCCAGGAGAGCCTACGTGGGCAAGGAGGTGATGGCCTGCTTCTCTTTTGCATTTGCTTGGTGTGGGCTGCAGATGCACCAAGAGGAAATGAGCAACTACATGGCGGTGCAGACCAGCGAGGAGGGGCTGGTGGCCAGCGGTGAGCTCCCCGGACCACTCCTGATGCTGGCCCAGAATTGCGCCGTCATGCACAACCTGCTCGGCCCAGCCTGTATCTTTCTTCGCAAGGGCTTCGCTGAGAACAGGCAGCCTGTACGTAAGTTGGCCCAGTGGCGCTCGCTGAACTTGGTTTCACAGGGCACGTGGAGGCACCGGGAAGAAGCGGGGGTTCTGTTCCCAGCACTTCCTGTACCCGGTGGATTCTCCTCAAGTCAGATCCCCAAAGTTCCCCCTTTTTGGTTGCAAAGTGAGTCCATGTTCACCAGCAAGAAATAATGCTAGCAGATAAAATTCTGTGGAGCGCTTACGATGTGCCAGGCACTGGGCTGAATGTGTTGGTGGACGGCCTCACTCAATCCTCAGCAACTCCGAGAGGTAGGTACTTTTGTCATCCCCATTTTACAGACGAGGAAACTGAGGGACCAGATAGGCTATGTAGTCTAACAAATAGTGTGACCTAAGAGCCTCCTGCTTGGAATAATTCTGGACATGCACCATTGTCCAGTAGTTTTCTACCGTGATAGAAAGACACTTAAAATCCGTGCTGTCCGTTACAGTAACCACTAGCCACATACAGCTGTTGACCCCTTGAAATGTGTCTAGAGCTACAAAGGAACTGAATTAATTTAATTTAAAGAACCACACGTGACTAGTGCTGCTATATTAGACAGCCTTCTGTGAAGAGTCTTAGGGAGGAGGGAGAGGCTGATGTTACAGAGGCAGCTTTTGCAGGTTGCAGTTATTAAATGCCACGCGCTAAATACTTTACGTGTCTGGTCTTACAGAATGTGCATGAAGGTGTGCGGGGTTGGTCCTAGTATCAGCCCATATCACTGTGGTTCAGAGAACGGAAGTGATCTGCCCACGGTCACACAGCTGGGAAGTAGCAGACCTGGGATTGGTACCTGGATCTGTCTGACTCTGGGGCCCACGCTCTTCTCCCCAGCTGTCTAAATTGCGGGAAAGGAAAGGAAAGTGCGCGCGCTTCATTCCCGCTGACCGCCCTGCGGGGGCACGCAGCTTCCCTGCCACACCGGCAGGCGTCTGCGTCCAGCTGTCCCGAGCTGAGCTGTCCGGAGCACAGCACACCCCGATACTGCTCTCCACCAAGCAACGCTCACCAGGGCTCCTGCCACAGGTGCCCTGGGCAAGGAGTCTCCCTGCTGCCCCCTGGGCTCTGAGCATACAAGAGGCATGGAAGGAGCTGTAGCGCGAGTCAGCAGCACCCATCCTGCCACTCCTGTGCTCTGGAGAAGTTGCAGGCAGCTCGGAGGCTGATGGGGGGAAAGAAGCTGGTCATAGCGGGTAACCTCTGCATAGGTGTGTGTGTGTGTGTGTGTGTGTGTGCGCTCGTGTGTGTGCGTGGGTGTGCACTCACACCCACGCACACACACATGGCTGGTCCTCGTCCCATGAGTTCTGTGGATTCAACCAACTATAGATTAAAAAAAAGAAAAAAATTTTTTTCATTCCTGGAGATTGAAGCCAAGGGCCTTTATAATGAGGTATATCCTCAGGCTCTCCCATTTTTGTTTTTAGTTTTTAATTTTTGTTTTAATTTCTTAAATATAAAGATGGAAGTTTATTTCCTCACAGTTCTAGAAGCTGAGAAAGAAGTCCAGTATCAGGATGCTGGTGCTCGTGTCTGTGAGGCCTGCTTTCTTGTTTGTTTTCATTTTGAGACAAGATCTCTCAGTTGCCCAGGCTGGGCTCAAACTTGGAGTGTTCCCGCCTCAGCCTCCCAGAGTGCTGAGATTATAAACATGTGCCACCACGCTGGGCTTCAAGACTATTTTTTAAAACACCGCATGCATGCAGAGCACGCACAGACTACTTTTTCTCGTTGCTATTCCCTATGCAGTACAGTAGAACAGCTATTTACATAGCATTCACAGTGCACTAGGATGACGTAAAGCGCCTGGGAGGATGTGCATAGGTTATATGCAAACGACACACCGTTCAGGGAGTCTTGGAACGCAGCCCCCACCAAGACTGAGTGACAGCTGTACTCATTCACTTTCACTTACTGCTACCGCAGCACATTGAAAAAAATCATCGTTTGGGGCACCTGAGAAAGTTTAGGAACATAGCTGCCTGCCTAGAACAGTACACCCTTGTGCCAAACACTACCGAGGAGTCTTTTAAGTGAAAGGCCCCCCGGCAGCAACCGCCTCGCAGAGACAAAGGTCCCTTTGGGCGACTCCTTCGCTCTGCTAGAAAGGTGCCTGGAGCACCTGGGAGCCAGCAGGCCGCCATCCAGGCTCACACGTACTCTCAACAGCAAAGCCGCTGCTGGAGGAGCCCCACGGCTCCAGCGGCCTGCAGAGCGCCTGTGTTCTGGATGCAGGTGCCCGCAACTTTTGAGTCACCTGCGGCGGCCAGACCTGCCTCACGTCCTTCTCTCCCAAAGGCAGAGGCCCGGAACACAGGCACCTGTATCTATTCCATTCCAATCTATCTCCTGGCCAGGCCTGGGGCACCATCTGGAGCCTGCGCCTGCTTCCTGTGGGCCTGCTCTTTGGAGACTTCTCTGCCATCTGTTCTGATGCCTGGACCCAGGGTTTCCTTGGCTCCCGAGGAGACCTGGGCCCTGCTGGAGGCTAGAGGTGTGTGCTTTGGGACCTGGCAGCAGCCAGAGACACTGGCTGCCCCCAAGTCCTATGCTGTGTCCTGTGACAGGACGAGTCATAGGGGTAGGGGTCGAAGAGGAAGATGAGGTGCGCTCAGGAGGCAGGGCATAGTCCCAGTCTGCCTCCCTGCTGCCAGCTCCTTCTCCTTCCCTCTGGGGCTGCCTTGCAGTCTCCACTTTCTCCCCCCACCGCACCTCTTCTCTCATTGCCTTGCAGGCTTCCCCTCCCAGGCTCCTTCTGGTGTCACTGGGTGGTATTCTCTTCTCTCTGGTGACCTCCCAGACACAGTTTTATTTACAGGTTTTCCTCTGGACTGGCTCTGTTCTAGGCCCATTCCTGCACGTGGAATAAGGGTCTGGGGGATGCGGAGATTCTATGCTCGGGCTCTGGGGCAGTGTTGGGTCCTGGAGTCCCTCTTGTCTGGGGCTGGGAGCTTCTGTGTCTGTGGGACATGTGGGGCTGCAACTTTTCCCTTCAAGGACACGGTCAGACAAACTTCTGCTCTGTTCCCATCAGCTCCCACCCAGATGCCACTGGATGGGCATCTTGTCATTTCCAAGTCCCTGACCGCTGCTATTTCTTCTGTTTCAGGATAGATCACTGCGGCCGGAAGAGATCGAAGGTAAAACTTGGATCTTGGGAGAAGGGGCTGCTTAGCCCTCCAGGAATGTGTGGGAGGGAGGTCAGTGGGAGGAAAGGCAGAGACACCCTGGCCTGGGATCAGGAGACAGACGGGACCCGCTGTGGCGCAGCCCCTGGAGGAGTTGCCCCTGGAGCAGCAGAAGACCCTTGAGTCCTGGAGAGCTCAGGGTGCACCTCTCCCAGTGGCTGGGCCCTGGGCCACCTTTGTCACCAGAGACACTGGGGTCTTACCACCGACCCCGTCCACTTTGTCCCCTTCCCCAGAGCTCCGAGAGGCCTTCAGAGAATTCGACAAGGACAAGGATGGCTACATCAACTGCCGGGACCTGGGCAACTGCATGCGCACCATGGGCTACATGCCCACCGAGATGGAGCTCATCGAGCTGTCCCAGCAAATCAACATGAACTGTGAGTCCCTCCACCAGGCATCTCTTCCCTTCTGCTCACACAGGCCTGGGTTCCAGTTCTGCACTCATCTCCTTCCAGCTGTGTGACCTGGTGGAAACTACTGACCCTCCAATTCCAAACCTGTCAAATGAAGGTTGCAATCAGGGAGAGGAGCACAGGAAGTAAATTAGCGAATACACGTCAAAGAGTCCAATACTGTACCTGGCTGGGAACACAAAAGCATCAGAGAGAGTAGGGCGTGGTGGTGCACACTTGTAATCCCAGTTACTCGGGAGGCTGAGGCAGGAAGATGACATATTTGACTTCAGCTTGGACAATTCAGTGAGACCCTGCCTCAAACTAAAAAAAATTAAAATGGGCCAGAGATGTGGCTCAGTGGTAGAGAACCCTTACTTCAATCACCAGTGCTAGGAAAAAAAAAAAAAAAGGCTCGCCACGAACCAGCCGGAAGTTTGCATTAGGATCCAGGAATAAACTCAGTTCATGCTGAATAAAACAGGAGGAAACACGTAGAGGCGACACCGTGTCAGATGTGTGGCAACAACCATAAGGACGCAGTTGCGGTCGTGTTTTTCCTCTCGACAGGGTTGTGAGTGCAAGGTGTTTGGAGGTGAAGGAAAGCTTCTCCGGGAGTGGGGAGTGAGGCAGGGAGGGAGGGAAGGGGTCTGCACAGGGTGCGCTCTCAAGCCAGCTGCATCTCTGGATGGCTGGAGGCTGAGCTCAGGGAATTGCTCCAAGTTCCCCCCTGGCCCACCTCTGCGGCTGGGTTATCCCCCGACACCTGTCAGTCAGTGGTTGAGAAGCTCTGTGAGTAGGTCAGTGGGCCTCAGCTCTCTGGTCCTTCTGCCTCTGGAGAGAGCCACTGGGAGCTGAGTTTGCCTCTGCTCAACAGTGGGGAGGCTGGGGGCGGGGGGGCCAGGGGCTCAGGGCTTTTCCTCTCCGCCTTTCAGGGTGTGTGTCAGTGTCTTCCTCCCCGCCGCGTCTACTGCCTCCACTTCCTGACCTGTCCCCTTTCTCAACCCGGCCACTCCCCTGAGCCAGAATTTGACCTGTCACCTATCTGCGGTCGCTTCTCTGTGCTCATTTGGCCTTTGCTTGCTTATACCCTGGACCTCAAGACCGGCAGATCAGGAAGGGGTGGCAGTCCCGGCACCCGCCCGGGTGGATGCGTTGAGGGTGACCTGGCCCTTCCTCTTGCTCCAGTGGGTGGCCATGTGGATTTTGATGACTTCGTGGAGCTAATGGGGCCGAAACTCCTGGCAGAGACAGCGGATATGATTGGCGTGAAGGAGCTGCGAGATGCCTTTCGAGAGGTACGTGAGGGCCAGGGGCCGGCGGGGAAGGGCAGCCCGTTTGAGTCCCAGTCCCACGGTGGCTGCTTGTAAAGAAGCCTGAGCCCTGGGCCCCAGACCGGGGGAAGGAACTTGGACAGAGAAGGGACTTGGGGGAAAGAGGGACCCTGGTGGCGAGGAAGGATCTCCACATTGGGATCTGCTGTTTCCAGTCTCCGTGCCGTGGCTCCATCCCCTCCCTCCTGCCCTCTCTAGTTTGACACCAATGGCGACGGGGAGATAAGCACCAGTGAGTTGCGGGAGGCCATGAGGAAGCTCCTGGGCCATCAGGTGGGACACCGAGACATAGAGGAGATTATTCGAGACGTGGACCTCAACGGGGATGGACGAGTGGACTTCGAAGGTGGGTGAGGCTTGACAGTGGTGGGCGTGCGTGGAACCCTCTACCTGGGTATCCGTCGTGTAGTTGCCAATCCCGCCAAGCTCGCGAGTGCCCTGCCCGCGTGCCTGTTTCTCCATCCCCCATCTCTGAATAAGTCCTGTTCTCTGCGTTGCCTCCCCAGTGCTGATGGGAGCTGCAGTCCAACCAACCCTGAAATTTCAGAGAACGAGGAGCTCTCTTTTTTGATCTCTGTATTTCCTGCACCTGACACATAGCTAATTTCAATGAGTTTTTAAAAAAGAATTAATAATCACAATCGCTATCATTTATTGCACACTTGTGTACAAAGTAAATGTACGTATATTATCTCATTCAACTGCACAGTGACTCTGGGACTGTACTATTATTGCTTCCTCTTACAAATGAGGGAACAGATTCAGAGACGTATTACAGCTTGCTTCAGACCGGCTGTTCGGAGTCAGAGGCCTGCACAAACCCAGGCCTGGACTCTCATCCGCTATGAAATCTTGTTCAGGGAACCATTCCAGATACAATGGGACATGGGACAAAAAAGTAAAATGCTAAACCTGCATTCCAGGAACTTGCCTTCTGAGCAGAAAGACGAGATAAACATGGGCCGGAGTGTAACTGTATCCAGAACACAAAGTTGGGAGGCCTTTGGGGAAGTAATTGGCCTTCGGGGTGGCGGAGGAGACTGGATGGATGAGGACAGTGGCTGCACTAGCATCAGTCCTGAGGAGCCTCGGGTCACCCTGTGTCACGTAGTCTGCCTGTAGAAAGCCTGGCAATGCCCACTGAGTCTACCAAGATGTCTGTCTTGTGCACCAGCTCTGTACTGAGCATCGGTCCCTACCTTGAGGAGCCCAAGACCAGCAAGGAAAAGAGAAGAACAGTGGCGTCTGTGCTGCGTTGGGGGAATAGGGTAGGGTATGGAGTGTGGAGGGGGACCCTGTGCCAAGCTGGGGAAAAGGAGGGAAGAAGAGGTTGCAAATGAGCAGGGGCCCTGCCGCATGGGTGGAAGCCACCAGGAGGAGAAGGAGGGGCATTTACCCAAATGAGTTGAAAGCTTATTTCCACATGGAAACTTGCTCATGGATGTTTAGAGCGGCTTTCTTCATGAGTGGCAAAACTTGGAAGCAACCAAGGTGTCCCTCAGTAGGTGAATGCATAAACACACTGAGGTGTGTCGAAGACAGTGGAATCTTTTTTGCCATTAAAAAGTACTGAGCGATCAAGCAGGCGAAAACTCAGAGGAACCTCACAGGTGACTGAGTGAAAGAAACGGATCTGAAAAGGCTACTTACTCACTGTATGACTCCAGCCCTGTGACCTTCTGGGAAAGGCAAATCTATCGAAGAAGGAAAAAGATCAGGGGTCGCCAGGAGTTGGGACAAGGGGAGGGATAAATAGGCAGAGTATAGAGGATTTAGTCAGTGAAGCTACTGAGTTTGACACCATAATAGTGGATGTGTGTCATTGTATGTTTGTCTAAAACCGTAAAATGGACAACACCGAGGGCAAATAGTAAAGGTTAGAGGGCTCAGTTGCCGGGAATTTAGTTGCTGCCCACCTGACAAACGCAAGGTTCCAAGTTTGATCCCCAGTACCAAAAAAGTGGGGGTCAGGATGGGTGCACGCATCCAAGTGTACTGCTCTGGGGTGCGATGCTGACAGCGGGGAAGGCGGTGCATGTCTGGGGCAGAAGGGATAAAGCAGGGAAATCAGTTTTGCTGGATCCTAAAACTACTCAAAAACACAAAATGTAGGGGGAAAAAAGAAGGGAGGGCGCCAAGGATGCAGGAAAGCTGAGAGACAGCAGGGGTGGCGGAAAGCACAGGCCGTCTGAATTCTGCAGATGAGGTTTGTGCGGTCGCGTCATAGATTGGGGGTTTTAGAGGGGCCAGATCAGGCGAGGGCCTGAGGCCGCCTGGGAGCATCGACATTGCGGAGGCTGCTGCAGAGCTCACCGGACAGATCAGAAGCCGTGTGGAAGAGAGGTTGGAGGGGCAGAGTGGGTGTAGGGCCCAGTGCAGTCCTGGGCTAGACCCTGACTGCTGCTGTTTCCCCGCCACTCCTGTACCCTTGCAGAGTTTGTCCGGATGATGTCCCGCTGAGGCTCAAGGGCCCCACCAGGACTGCCAAGCACCCCAGGTCGGGAGGGGAGAAGAGCCGGAGAGGCAGCCGCCCCGAGCCCAGGAGGTACTGGCGGATGGGGCCTGCCTGCACCCGGGGGAGGTGCCCCCGGACCCCCACCCCTCCGCACTGTGAAAGACACGCAACTCCTGCAACTGGAAAACGGGGCGCCCACCAACGAGGAGGCCGCAGTGCCAAGCCGGCAGAGGTCGTGCCAGGCGCCAAGTGCCACGTACTCAGCCGCTGCTGGCTGGGTGGGCCAGGGAGCCCGGCAGCAGACCCCACACAGCATGTCTGCCCCAGGGCAAAGCCTGTCGCTGCCCTCCTTAGCTCTGTGCCCCAGCCCTGTGATCTCAGAACCAATAAAAATATTTCCAAGAGAATGACAGCTGGGGTGGTCTTGGCTTCTTGGCCTGGTTAGACAATGCACGCATTTCCTGAGCACCACTTACGGGCCCAGAGCTGGTTGAACTTTCCTGCATGTATCACACATTCGTCGAGTAAGTATGATATACCCAACAACTTCCATTCTCACTGCAGAAGCCAAATCCTGGCGCCTCTCCCTACAAGGGAGACTGAGGGATGTTATTCAGCTGAGCATGCAGGTACCCTGTTCACCAGTTTCTGTAAGAGGAGGGTGACTAGTAGGGTCTGCACCGTATCTGGCTTCCAGGAGTGCTCGTGTTGGTCAGGGAAACGGACACGACAGTATGTGATTACAAATGGGGAGCCTGCTGTAAAGCAGAATGCTGGGACCTCTGGCAGATCTGATACCTGGCCTGCTCTAGGGAGATGGGGAAGGATTTCCTGAGGAAGTGATGACAAGCACTTTGCCCTGGAGGAAATCCCAGAGTGTGAGAGGAGACAGATGTTGAAACAGCTGCCATCTCCCACTGAGATGGAAAGCAGGATGTCCAGTGGTCAGACCGCGGGGTTGGTCTGCTGCGTGACTTAGGGCCAGTTGTGTCCCCTCTCTGAACCTGTTTCCTCATGTGCCTGTCCCAGCTCACCGCAGCCCTGTGATCTCAGAACCAAGAGAAATGTGGGGCTAATCAAGGATAGAGTCAGGACAGAGTAAGCACACTTGGGGTATTGCATTGTGTCCTTCCGGGGCTGCTATTCTCAAACGCAGCGGAACTGTGCCACGTGAGAATATCAGTTAGATCCATTATAATCATTGTAACTAATTCCTACCGAAGAAGGACTGAAGGAGCCAGGAGGAGAAGTCTGGAAGCTTCTCAGGTTTGAGGGACGCTTGGGAAGGTAATGTATGGTGGCCCGTGTGGTCCAGCCATGGGTTCTCTGCCTTAGCATGTGTAAGAATGGCCTGGAGGATTTCTTACACCACAGATCCGGGCCTCACTCCAGTGATTGTGGCTCCATATCTGCATCTCTAACAAGTTCCCAGAGGATGCAGAGGCTGCCAGTTGGTGAACCACAGTGTGAAGAGTTCTGCTAAAGAGGTCCCAGGCATGTGGAAGGCAGGTGTGTGTCCAGGCAGCTTGGATGGGCTGTGGGGCTAGACGCTGGAGCCTCCCTGCCCGCTGTGCTACAGCAGAGGGAGGATGCTCATCCTCAGACCGGGCAGCAGATATGGGAAGGACCGTGGACCCCAGCCAGGGGCCTGGGGGATCCCCGTGTCCCTGAGGCCCATGAGGCTGGGTGCTCCAAATTCATTCTAATAATCCAATTCTGAGGCTAAGCCCTTGGCTCTGTGCCCTTCTAGGCAGGCCTGCAGCCCTTCCTACTCCCATATCAGCTTAGCTCTGCCCAGAGACTCCAGATCTGAGCTGTTTCACAAACAAAATGCCCTTGGTGTGAGGGAGGGCAATCTGTGGGCATCTCTGTGAGCAGGCAAGGTCAGCCCCTGGGGCACCACGGGACAGGGCACAGGAGTAAGCTACGACGCCTCTGTCCCCAGTGTGTGGCCTTCCAGAATAACGGACGCAGCAGCTGAGGTTATAGCCGGGTCTCTCTTCAGAGGAACCTCAGAGCTCAGGACAAGGGGAACCGGGAGCTGGGCTTCTGCCTCCCCCCTTTGGCTTGTGCTGCAGTTTAGGGCTCCTAGCAAGATTGTTCGAAGAGTGTTGTGACTTTTCAAGAACCGAGATGCACTTCCCTAGCTAGGAATTCTTTCTGTCCCCCTGCACCCCTGCTTTAATAGTTTCCCTGGTGGGGAGCCCCATGGACCATCTAAGAAGAACCCTTATTGCTAGAAGGAACTTAAACTTAGCCTGATTTTCTTCCTTGGGATTTGTAAAGTCTAATTCATTCACTTGTTCATGCTTGCATTCCAGTGATACTTATTTTGTTGGTACTGGGCGTGGAACCTAGGGCCTCATGCATGTTAGGCCAGCACTTTAACACAGCTTTATCCTCAGCCCCCACTGATATTTATTGAGCCTCTACTATATCCCAGGTATTGTACCAGGGTCTCTGTCCTCAAGGAGCTCGGACTCTGTAGTGGAAACAGATAAGAAAACAGACAAGCTGGGCGAGATGGTGCATGCCTATAATCCCAGCACTTGAGAGACTGAGGCAGGAGGATCACCACGAGTTTGAGACCATCCTGGGCTATCTAGAGAGTTCCAGGATAGCCTGAACAGCCTTTCAAGACCCTGTCTCAAAAACAAAAACAACAAAAAAAACCCAACAAAAAATAGACAAGGGTAATGTACTAACTAGGCTAGCCTTGGTGCCCGAGGGTACAAAAAAGGCTCCCTCTTTTAACCAGGCATAGTGGTAAACATCTGTAGTCACACAACTCTGGGAGACTAAGGCAGGAGGATTGAAAGTTTGAGCCCAGTGTGGGCAATTTAGCAATTTAGTGAGACCCTGTCTCAAAATGAAAAAAGAGCGCCAGGCTCAGTCTCCAGTACCACACACACCAGAGATAGGTGCCCATTCCGTTCTGTGGGGAAGGGGAGAGGGAGGAGGAGGGGCGGGTTTGCTGAGCTGTGATGGGTAAGCAATGTGCAGTCAGAAGAGGTGGGCAGGAAGTGTGTTTATGGCAGAGGGAGCAGCATGTGCAAAGGCCCAGAGAAAAGGGACAGCCGAGCCTCCCTGGAAAACAAAACAGAAGTCCATCTGTCCGTGTCCTGGCCTGGGGAAGGAACAGAGACAGGTGACACTCAACAAGAAGGCAGGGCCCAAGGCCACTGCAGACCACAGGATATGGGAGGCTCAGGTGGGACCCCTGAGGATCTACCTGCCTCCTTATTTCTGAGTCCACCACAGCAGGAAGTGTGGGGCCTGTGACAGATCTGTGCAGAGGGTGGCAGAAATCCAGGGCCGCCGGAGGGAGCCAGGAAGCATCCTGTCACAGTGCCCCAGAACACAGGCTCAAGCCAGGCTTAGCACACACCTGTAAACGCCACTGCTCCGGAGGCTGGGGCAGGTGGATCTCAAATTTGAGGCTTGCCCGGGGAGCTTAGAAAGACCCGGTCTCAAAATAAAATAGAAAAGATTGGAGGTGTATCTCTTGGAGGTGTATCTCCGTGGTAGAGAGTGCCTAGCATGCACAAGCCCCTCAATCCTCGGTTAACAACAACAACAACAACAAAGAGCGTGCGCTCTGATTACAAATGGAACGGTAGACATTAAGTGCCCGGATGGAAAGGCACCAACACCGCCTCCTGGGGCCTGCAGAAGAATCTCGTTTGCATCTGATTTGCCTTGAGATGCTGCAGGCAGTGGGAAGGAAATTCTATGGCAGAGGAACACATCAGCAGCAAGATCCAGATTGGGAAACTACACCCATCACTGATTAGGATTCTTCAACGGATCAAGAGTAAGAAACAAAAAGGGATGGAGGGGAATTAAGAGCTCAGTGGTGGAGCACTTGCCTAGCACGTATGAGGCCCTGGGCTTCCATCCCTTGGAACCGTCTCTCTCCCTCTCTCTGTCTCTAGGAAAAAAAAGTAGAAGAGACTTAAAAGCAAGTTAGAAGAAAATGGGCCCAACTGAATGACAGTGATAGTATCCAGGGATATGTACTTGGGTGGAAAAACCATAAACATGCAGGGATTTTTATTACAAAGGTCAGGACAGCAGTTGCTTTTGGGAAGAGGGGAGGGACAGCCATGGGGTCTCGGGGTGGGGTGGGGTCTGTTCTACTTCTGGACCAGTAGGTGGTTAAAATGGTGTTTGGCTTCTAATAATTCACTAGGCTTCCTCTTTGTTCTGTGCGTTTTCCTATTGCCTTGTCTCATAATAAAAAGGCTTTTTTTAAAAAACCCAGTAAAGACTCAGGAGCCAGGAACATGGGTTCAAATCCTAGCTCTGCCACTTACGAGCTTACCCACCTGGGTAAGTTATTAGCCCCTTTGGGTCTCAGGGTTGTCACCAATAAGATAGGGATGATGTTACAGGGTTCTGAAAACCAAACAAGATAGTACACTTAGCTATCCCATGGATTCAACCAACCACGGATCAAAAATATTTGAAAAAAATTTTTTGAAAAAAGCAACCCCGGTGTGGTGCTGCACACTTTTAACCCCAGAACTCTGGGAGGCAGAGGCAGGAGGCTCACAGGTTTGAGTCCAACCTGGGCAGCTTTAGCACCTTGGCAAGACCCTGCCTGAAAATGAAGGATAAAAAAAAATGACGGGATGTAGCTCAGTGCAAAGATTTTGGGTTCAATCCCCAGTACTATAAAACAAACAAAAAAATTGTTTTGAAAAATAAAATTGTGGAGCCAGGGATTTAGCTCAGTGGTTCTGCTGCCTGCCTCACAAGCACAAGGTCCTGAGTTTGATCCCTGGTACCCCCCCCCAAACAAAAAGAAAGAAAAAAAAAAAAAGAACAAGAAGAAAATTGTATCTGTACTGGACAAGTGAATGTGATATACTCTAATGACCCCCTAAGCAACACAGTAAGACAACTACTTACATTGGGTAGCACACGTAAACTAGAGATGACTGAAAGTATGCAAATACTGTGCCATCTTGTAGAAATGACTCGAGCATCTACAGGTCTTGGGGGACCAGCTCCCCATGGATATCCAGGGACAACTGTATAGGACAGGCAGACAGGCAGCATGGTGACAGTTTTTTGTTTGGGTACCGGGGATCGAACTCTGGTCCTTGTGCTTGCCAGACAGGCAGTGGAACCACTGAGCTAAATCCCCAGCCCTGGTGACAGTTTTTACTGCTATTACGGCTGCTGTTGATACTCCCTGGTTGCCTCTTTCACCTCTGTGTCCATAGGCCCGTTGGTTTCCTCTCAAGGAAAGGGCAAGGGAAAGTCCGGCATGGCATCCTTTACTGGATGTGCCAGAAGTGCTCATTGACAGTGACAAGATAATCACGGCTTAAATGTGGGCTCCGGCTCGATGACCAGGGAGTGGCTGCCTGCGCCACATGCTGCTGCCGGTGGCTCTGATCCTCTGTGTCTGCAGCCCTGGTTGCCGGGCTGGAATATCCCTTCCTGCCGGAGGTGTCTGCTGCCTGCCTGGTGGCTGTCCTTCCTCCGTGGGGGGCGGGGTCCGAGTATCATGATCAGCTCTGCCATCCTTTATGGATGCATGCGCATAGGGTACACACATTGAGGTGATCTCTTTGCCTCTTTGAGCCTCATTGTCTTTTTTTTTTCTTTCTTTTCTTTTTGTACTGGAGATCGAACTCGGGTCCTTGCACTTACAAGGCAGGTGGCAGAACCACTGAGCTAAATTCCCAGCCTGAGCCTCATTGGCTATTGTTAGTGATAACAATTGCATCTACCTGTAAGGTAGTTGTAAAGAACTTGGCCATGCTTGGGCCAGGGATTTAGCTCAGTGGCTGCCTGCCTCACAAGTGCAAGGTCCTGAGTTTGATCCCCAGTACCAAATAACCAAAACAAACAAACAAACAAAAAACCAAGGCCATGCTTGCTAGCAGAGCACTCGGCTCAGTGTCTTCGCACACACTGTCCTCTCCTTTTGGAATGCTTTTCCCTGCACTTTTAGAATAGCAGATGCTTCTTATTTCTTGGACACGGGCTCTTGACTTACCTATTGAAGGAAGGAAGCCACCACCACAGCTCATTTATATTCTTCAGAGCACACAGGAAATTTATAGCCTGAACCAGGTATGGTGGCCCACGCCTGTAATCCCAGCACTCAGGAGGCTGAGGCAGGAGGATTACACGAGTCTGAGGCCAGCCTGAGCTACATAATGAGTTCAAGGCCAGCCTGAACTACACAGTAAGACCCTGTCTCAAAATAAACAAATAGAAAAGCAGAAATGTATGGCCTGATTTATATTCATTATATTTCAATATCTTTTTCTGTTGTTGCATTTTTATTTGTGTATGTGCACATACATCTCTGAGAAAAAGAATCCCAGTGTTTTCACTCCTGGTTTTTTTTTTTTTTTTTATAATACTGGAGGATTGGACCCAGGGCTTTCACACTGAGCCACATTACCAACCTTTTTTTGTTTTTTGGTACCGGGGTCTAACTTGGAACCTTGCACTTGTGACGCAGGTGGCAGAATCACTGAGCTAAATCTCTGGCCCTGCCAACCCTTTTTTAATTATTGATTTTGAGATGGGGTCCCGCTGAGTCCCTCAGTTGTCCACGCGAGGCTTGAATTTGTCATCCTGCCTCAGCCTTCTCTGAGATTACAGGCCTGGGCCACTATGCCCAGTGTCCCTGTGTGTTTCTTCTTGCTTCGTCTTCATGTGGCTCAGGATGCCAGCTAAGGTAGTGGGACAAGAGCAGATTACCACTGCCATTTTCCTAGCTCTTTGAGCGGTGCCTCGTATCTGAGACCGATTGCTCGCAACAATTCCCGGCTCTGAGGTGACCGGTGATTTCAGATTTTCAGTGCGACCATGTTTCATCGTCACAGGGAGGGGTTTCCTCTGAGGAGGACCTGGTGTTTCTATTTTCGGCACTACCGATTCTCCTGAGCGCATCAGCTGGGACATTCGTGTGTACCATCAGGTGGCACAGGAACACGGCGGAAAGACCTATTTCAATACACTTTTTTTTTTAAAGACAGGGTCTCACTATGTAGTTCAGGCCGGACTAGAACTCACTACGTAGCCCAGGCTGGCCTTGAAATCTGCAGCGATCCTCCTGCCTCAGCCTCTCCAGTGCTGGGAATAAGTTATGTGCCACCACCCTTGGCTATTTCAGTCCTTTTTCGTCTGTCTGACACCACCTGGCCCTCACTGTAAGCTTCTTAACGGTGACTCCCCTTTCTGTTTCATTCACTTCAGGCTCTCCCAAGGGCAGAAGCCACTTCACAACCACTTACTGAATAAATGAACGCCATCCCTGGAAGTATAAATAGAGATTTGTTCACTTCCTTATGATCTGGCTTCCCTGGCTGGCAGGGATCTTGTCTTGTGTGTTCTCTGTGGGGTCTCCTAACCCTTGCACTGGCTGGGCTCAGCAAATGCTCATCATGTAGCTATGAGGCTGGGGGTGCAGCGGACACAGCCCCGGGGTCCAGGAAATATTCCAGGCCTCTCCCTAATGGCTCTCCCAGCCTCAGGTCCACACAGCAGAGTCTTTTGGGACCATTTCCTTTGTGCCATGGGGGGCTCATAGTTGCATATATTGCCACAGAATGGGAAAAAAGACAGGATTGGGCGCTGGAAAACCTAGATTCTGGTTTTATTTCTTTTTTCTTTTTTTCTTGCGCTTGCGAGGCAGGCAGCGGAACCACTGAACTAAATCCCCAGCCTCTAGTTTTATTTCTTTATCCACAGCAGTGTTAGCAAACTGTTCTTCCCATTTGACCTTTCCCCCAACACACTTCTGTTCTCTGTGACCCTTTGCGGGTTACATCAGCCGCATGTCATGTGTCAACGGCGCGTGTGGTGTGGTGGGGCTGAGGAAGGAAGATCCTGAGTTCCAGACAGCCTGGGATACAAAGTTCGCCTGGACTACATTGTGTGACTCTGTCTTAAAAAATAAAAATAGCCACATGCGTTTAACGTCCTGGCCTGGTGCAGATATAGCACATTTCCACCGTGGCAGGAAGTCCTGGTCCAGAGGGACAACTGACAAATGCATAGCCCTTACTGTTCAGTATGCAAATACTGGCCGTAAGGAGTCCATCTGGTTGCTTCTCTAATTGCTCAGCTCTGGGGACAAGAACAGAGCGGCTGTTTTATTTACATGTGCAGTGCAGGCCGCTGCTGCTCAGTGGTTCCACCGCCTGCCTCACAAGGGCAAGGACCCAAGTTCGATCCCTGGTACCAAAAACATGCGCTTTGCCAGTGTCACTGGTTATATGTTAAGCCGTTTTCATGTCATCTTTGTGACCACCTCATTTTACAGGTCAGGGGACTGAGGTTTAGAGGGGACATGAACTGTCGAGCTTGTGCATATGGTAGATGACAGATTTCCCTGGTCGTGGTGGCACATACCTGAAATCCTAGCTTCCCTGGAGGTACCAAAGTAGGAGAATTGCAAATTCAAGGCCAGCCTGAGCAATGTATTGAGACCCTGCTTCAAAATTTTAAAAATTAATCTGAGCCTGCTGGCACAATTCTGGGAGGCTGAGGCAGGAGGATCCCAAGTTTGACCCCATTCTGGGCAATTTAGTGACTTAGCAAGACCCTGTCTCAAAATAAAATAAAAAAAGGGCTTAGGGATGTAGCTCAATGCAAAGGCCCTGGTTTTAATTTCCAGTAATGAAAAATAAAATACATTAAAATGTAAAAGTAGGAAAGATAGGAGGTGCAGCCTAGTGCTTGCTTGGTTGAATACCCAACACCAAAAACAAAACAAAACAAAAACCCCAGAAGGGAAGTGACTTGGCCAAGGCCACCCAGACGGGAAAGTGCTTGCCTTTTCTGTCCTCATGCTCAGCCATGCTAGGCCTGGCTGGCTTCTCTGTGACTCACGTCCTCCTAGAAACCCAGACATGCCAAGGTCATTCTCCCTTCCTGAAGTTGGAGACCTGGCCATGTTTCTCCATTCAAGGGTTCCAGCTGACTACCCAGGCAGGGCTGGGGCGTGCTCCCTGCCTCCCTAGTTTCCCAGAGCCCCAGACCACCCACCGTGGAGTCCAAGACCCCAAGCTGGCCTCATAGGGGGCAGGCTGGTTCCACCCTCTTTGCTGTGTTTACCTTTTGAACTTTTATTATAAGCTTATCCTTAAGGGGGAAGAATATCCCATTAATTTAAAAATAGGCGAGGCTTAATTAACAGCACGCTCTGTTCTGCTCTGTTCTTGGATCCTTATCTGGGCAGGAAGACACACCCCCGTGTGGGTCAAGGTGAAATTGCCTCTGGGGTCTCATAAACAGCTGCTCCCTCTTCCACTTTTGAACTCTGGTTCCCTCTGATTTTTCCTTCCCTTAAGTGGAAGGGTTTTTCCCCAACTCCTTAGCTGAGCGCTTCGCCATGGCCTTCTCTTATCAGATTGCCGGTATTACATGGTATAATTATTTCTTCTTATGTGATTCATAGTTAACTGTGCAAGAAGGTCCTCTTGTGACCCAGGCACTTGGTCCGACTTCTGAGAGTCCTTCTAAGAGTGGTGGGCTTCTGATTATATCCATTTTACCGATGAGGGAGCTGAAGCCCAGAGAGAAGTGGTTTTCCAGAGGCCACACAGCTCCGTGAAATAAGGTAGGCTCAGAATCTAGATTTCTGTGCTCCCAAACACCCAAGACAACAACGATGACTACTACTGCTTCTGATGCTATTGTTACTAGTTTTTGTTTCTTTGAGACAAGGCTTCACAATGTAGTTCAGGCTGGCCTTGAACTCACTATATAGCCCAGGCTGGGCTGGGGATTTAGCTCAGTGGTAAAGCATCGGTCTGGCAAGTGTGAGGTCCTGAGTTCGATCCCCGGTACCAAAAAACAAACTATATAGCCCAGGCTGTCCTCGAACTCTTAGCAATATTCCTGCCTCAGCCTCCAAAGTGCTGGGATTATAGGGCAAGGGGGCACTACACCCAGCCTTTATTTTTCCTTTCATTATTGGAGATTGAACTCAGGACCTTTCGAGGCAGGTGCGGAGCCACTGAGCTACATCCTGGCTCCAACCTGCTATTATTATTATTATTATTATTATTATTATTATTATTACTAGAGATTGAACCTAGGACTTCACACTGAACTACTTTTACATCCCACCTATTTATTTGTTTGTTTATGAACATTTATTGACAAATTCTTGCTAAATTACCCAGGCTGGCCTCAAACTGTGACCCTCCTGCCTCAGCCTCCTGAGTAATTAAGATTAGGATGTACTCGACTGTGATAATTATTATTGTGGCACTGGAGATTGAACCCAGGGCCTTTGCACTGAGCTTCACTCGTGGCCCTTTATTTAAAACATTTTTGGTTTTTGGAGACAAGGTCTCCCTAAGTCACTAAGTTGCTCAGACTGGCCTGGAATTCACATCCCTTCAGACTCCAGAATAGCTGGAATCACAAGGGTGTGTGACCAACCTGGCCTATGACTATTATTTGTTGAGCATTTAGCTATGTGTTTAATGGTCCCAAGAAGCTAGCTTTTAAAAATACATTTTAGGAGCCGGGCATGGTGGCGCACGCCTGTAATCCCAGCACTCGGGAGGCTGAGGCAGGAGGAATGATGTGAGTTTGAGACCAGCCTGGGCTACATAGTGAGTTCCAGGTCAGTCTCAACTACATAGTGAGACTGTCTCAAAAAACCAAAAAAATAAAATAAAATAAAATGCATCTTAGGGCTGGGGATTTAGCTTAGTGGTTCCGCCTCCTGCCTTGCAAGCACAAGGACCCAAGTTCGATCCCCGGGACCAACAAAACAAAACAACAAATAAAAATACATCTTAGGGGCCGGGGATTTAGCTCGGTGGTACCGCCACTTTCCTCACAAGGGAGAGATCCTGAGTTCAATCCCTGGTACCAAAAAAAAAAATGAGAATTTTTTAAATCTTTTTTTTTTTTTTTTTTTGTACCAGGGATTGAACTCCGGTCCTTGCGCTTGCGAGGCAGGCAGTGGAACCACTGAGCTAAATCCCCAGCCCTAAAACATGTCTTATTTCTCACAATCCTTTGAGCTATTTTATTTCATAGAGGAGGAAACTGAGGCTGAGAGAGATGAATTTATAGTATTTACCCAGAGTCATGCAGTGATATGTGGTAGAGCTGGGTTCCATACGTAACTTGAGTCAGAATCAAAGCCACCCCTGAACAACAAAACCAGGATTTGTGCTCCTTTTGTGTGGCTTTGGATAAATGATTTAATCCTTCTAAGCTTTAGCTTCTCGTCTGCAAAAAGGAGACACTGCCTATTTTCCAGCTTCCCGAGACGGTTCCGAGAACCACGTGAGTGGGATCCAGTGTGTATTAAGAACCTGCTATGAGGGCCTGACTGGGTTTGCAAGCCTTGTTTCCATTCTGGATGGAATTACAGTGAATTTTATCTTTTTAAAGCTCCCTATCACAGGGCTGGGGATTTAGCTCACTGGCGTCTCACCTGCCTGGCAAAGTCCCAAGTTTGATTCCCAGTGCTGGGGGGGAAAAAAAGTTCCCTTCCAGGTTCTCTGCATTTTCTACAAAAAGCATCTCTTGTGAGGGAGACGCTGTCTCATCTTTGAGTTGAGGTTCCCCAGACAGCTTCCCAGGGCTCAGACACTATGTACTTCAGGCTGGTCTCCAACTCACATCGGTCCTTCCTGCCTCAGCCTCCTGAGCTCTGAGATTACAGGTGTGCGCCACAACGCCCCGCCAGGCCCTCACCCTTTTATCTCTTGTACCTAGCCCTAGCCCCTTCTCAGGCCTGAGTCTTGCACCTGAAATTTGCTCAGCTGCTAGAAATCTGACTCCTGCACTCCAGTCACCTGGGTCCCTGGAGACTGTCCCCCTCTCCCCAGCCAGGCTCTTTTGGGCGGAATCACATTCTATGGGCTAACAGGAGCACTGCCTGCCATTTGAAAACTGCTGGTCCCTGTTCTTCTGGGCTTCAACTTCCTTAAGTATAGAACAGGGGTAGTAAATCACAGGGCTTTCAAATGGTGAATCTTGGGTGATAATGAAAGATGAAGGCCTTGGTGAATTGCTTCCCAGTACTTCTACCAGGAGATTCCTTATGAAATGGAAGCAAATTTTCACAAGCCCATGGCGGTTGTGTACAGCCTACAGAAGGGTTGTCACACTACAAGGGCACAGAGGCCTTCAGCAGAAAGGGATTTAAAGAAGCTAAACTATTATCTTAGTGATTTTACTTATCAAGAGCTCTGGGGAGCTGATGTGGCGGCACACACCTGTAATCCCAGCTACTCAGGAGGCTGAAGCAGGAGGATCGAAAATTCAAGGCCAGCTTGGACAATTCAGGGAGACCCTCTCCAAAATAAAATAAAAAAGGGCTGGGGATGTAACTCAGTGGTACGGCATTTTCCTAGCATGCACAAGGCCATGGGTTTAATCTCCAGTACTGCAAAGAAAAAAGAAAGAGCTATGAAGTCATTCCTAAAAGCATAACTCTTAACAACCTTTTATAGTACGACAAGGTGGCAGGTAGGTACAGGTTGCAGAAAGCAAGAACTCTGGAGGCCTTTTCATTTCAGGATAACAGTTGGTTGATTGCTTGGTTTGTACCAGGCATTACTGTCAGAAATAAAATCAGATCAAATTAAAATTTTAAGTTTATTGTGCTTACAAAAGAGCAGTCCATGAATCAGACTGCAAACTGAGATTTGCAAGAAGTCTCCATTTATAGCAGTTATAGCCTGGTTTATAAAGTATAAGAAGTAAGTATTTTGACCTTTTTCTAGATTGGCTGTCACATATTCTAAGGAAACCAGCTGTTTAAAGTGACTTGTCTGTAGCCGATTGGGTTAATTCTATTGAATTATGCTGATAAGAACTAAAAGTTTGTGGGTTTTTTGTTTTTTTTTTTTAATGTTCAGAGTCAGTGTTTTGGGGGAAATCAGGATGACTTAAGTTTTGGTTATGTGGCTATAGGTGATTGGTCCTGGGGTATCTAAACTATGGTCTCATTTTTATTTGTCTACTTAACAACCTTAACAACTTTGTTATATACATTGCCACCTGTTCCTCCTCCTCTTCCTCTTTTTTTTTTTTTGGTACCTGGGATTGAACTCAGGACCTTGTGCTTGCGAGGCAGGTGCAGCACCACTGAGCTACATTCCTGTCCCTTCCTCTTGTTCTTTAATTCTTCCATTTACACTTTGAAATAGGAAAAATTATTCTATCTCACAACAGAGGAAACAATTTGTTCAGTCCCACACAATGAGTAAGTGGTGGAACTGGTCTTAGAATCCAGGCGGCCTGATTTAGATCCCTCTCATCCTGCCCTCCAGGGTCTCAGAATTGATCTTTTCCGGAAGAGACAACCTAATTCCTAAGCAGCTGATCTCCAAAACGGGGCCAGGCTCCTTGGTACAGGGTCCTCAAGCAGGAATGGAATCTGAAGAGCTCACCAGAGACTAGCAAAGGTCTGGGAAATGAGAGAGAGCTGGAGGTGAGGCCTCTGGAGGCCTCCTCAAAGGTTTTAATCATTTTTGTGTTTGTTTCTCCTTCACTTCAACAGAAACACAGCTCCTGCAGGCAGTGTGGTGTGTGACTAGAACACAGGCTCTGCAGGCCATAAACTGAGATGGAAGGAAGCCTCCTCACCTCCTTGGGCTTTTGCTTCCCCTTTTCACCCTGTCCCTGCTATGTATTCAAGTCTCTGTATTGAAAGTTTTCTCCAAAATCCACAGTTTTCAGAGAGGAGTGTGGAATTTAAAAACAAAAACAAGCCAGGCGTGGTGGCACATGCCTGTAATCCCAGCACTCGGGAGGCTGAGGCAGGAGGATCGCTGTTGAGTTCGAGACCAGCCTGGGCTACATGGTGAGTTCCACGTCAGTTCAGTCTCAATTATGTAGTGAGACCCTGTCTCAAAAAAAACCAAACAAAACAAGCAATGTACAGCCCCAGATGTGCCCTGGCAGAGGCAAAATAGGGGAAAAAGTGAATGGAGGAGGGAATATATCCAAAAGCTCCCCCTGGGGCCAAGGATGTTGCTCAGTAGTACAGACCTTGCCCCGCATGTCCAAAGCCCTAGGTTGTTTCCAACACTGCAAAAACAAAACAGAACACCACACACATAACCTAAAAGTTATTCCTGTGGGATCTTTTATTTATCCTCTATTTTGGCACTGTTTTATTCCTTTGTAGCCCTTAACAATGTTCTACATAAGTGGGCCTTGCCTTGTTCAAAGTCTGATTCTCATGTTTTTTGAGTCACTAAGCATGAGTCTAGCACTTAGTAGATAGAGCTGTAAGATAAAATGCAAGAAATCTACTTAAATTTGACTTTTACATTAAAAATTCCATGTAACATGGCTTCCCGTGTTTCATCTGCTAAGCCTGACAATTTTAGTAGGGGCGACTGGTTAAATATGAATGCGTTTTTTGGCGGGGGGGGCTGGCCGTGCCTCAAATTTGTGGCGAAACCTTTCGGCAACAGCCTCTCTCCAGCCAGTTTTCTCATCGAAATATTGAAAAATTGGGCCCACAGTTTGAACATAGAGATCACCAAAACAGGAGAACGCTGGATGAACTACCAAAGAGCAGAAAGGGCAGTCAGGTACCCCAGGCCTCCAAACTCCGGCTTCGGCCGGAAAAGCCCCCCTACCTCCCTGTCCCGACTTCTCAGGCTGGCCTGAGGTGGTCGCTATGGAGACGCGGGCAGCCAGGAGCCCCTCCCTCACAAAGCCACGCGTTTCCGCTGCGTTGGAGCCTTGTGATTGGACGGCCCCCTGGACTCTACCACCCGCCCAGAGCCCGCTAAGGGGTGGGGGCGGGACTTTAATCCTCGTGGGATTCATGCCCAAAGACTTGTGCCGTGGCACTTCTGACAAGGCTGGGTCTTCTACTTTACACGGGGGTGGGGGGAGCCTGGTCTCTCTAAATCGAAAAAGTGTACACTACTTCTTCTACTAGAGCTTATACTAATACTTCTCCCTGAGAAAAGAAAAGGGGGCGGAAAAGACAGCAACGCCCCCTCCAGAGTCTGGTCGGTCCCAAGACCTGGAGTACCGGAAGTGCTGGCGACGTGTCAGTGCGCCCTACCGTAAACCTTCCCCCAGGCCACCTTTCTCGTTCAACCATGGGATTCCGGGGCCGCCTGGGCGCTGCACCCGCCACTTCCGCACCGAAACGCCGATTCAACCGAACTCCCTCCCTCTGCGCGCGCTCCACCTCTGGTCCTGTGGTTGGGTCGGAGCCTAGGGGTGGCCACGCCCCTTCTAGCGCCTACTAGCCAATGGGAGGGAGGCTCCCGGCAGGGTGGTGCGTAATTAATGAGGACCGGGTTCTGATTGGCTGCAGCGTCCTGACCAGGGGTTGGACGGCGGGGTAGGTTGTTCCGAGGTGGGAGGTAGCACCCGTGGCTGAGCAGGGGCCCTGCGAGCGACATGTCCTCCGCGGTTGAGGCGGAACGGCCCGTGACGCTGTCTGATTGAGTC
>NW_022900924.1:9504650-9515322 GCF_012274545.1 Fukomys damarensis | reverse complement strand
CTGCCTGAGAGCGTCATTTGGGCGGTCAACGCGGGCGGCGAGGCGCATGTGGACGTGCACGGGATCCACTTCCGCAAGGACCCTTTGGAAGGCCGGGTGGGCCGAGGTGAGACCCTCTTCGCCGAGCCGCGGGACCGGGGGCCGAGTTGCGGGATGCAGCCCGCGGATAGATGCAGGCCCTGAGCCCCGTCCTCGACTCTGTGGCCACTTCTCGAACGAAGTTTCTGCCCTGTTTCCTAAGGCACATGATCTGAGCCTAGGGCCTAGCACCATCTCGAAGCCACCTACCAACTGCGATCGAGGCAGAGAGTGGACGCGAAGTTATATTTGGACCTTACATCTTGCATTTTCTCAATCCCTTACCCCAGACCAAGCTGAGACAGTAAAGACAAGGGTGACTTCCTGCCCCCTCATTTTCCAGGCCTCGAGGAGACAGTTACAGGTAGATGCTTGCAGACGCAGAAATCATTGATCACTTTTCTTGCCCCTTTTGTAGGAGTGGGTCTTGTTTCTTAGCCAGAATAGCCAGGAATCATCGAAGAGGTTGGGCCAGGAAAGTTTGCTGGTAGCCTCCTCCTTCTCCCACCCTCCATTGGGGTGAGGAATATGTGCGTCTAAAAGTAGAAGCCACCCAGGGGGTGGTGGTATATTGCAGCCATCCTGCCTGTGAGTCTGGTGCCATTGTGTCAACTGGGTCATGCGGTGTAAGATCTGAATATCACAGAGTGCTACCGCCTGCTCCAGGTGGTCCCAGGGGCATGATTCCAGTTTAGGGGGAAAGTGGTTGTCACTTCGCTGGTTGAGCAACTGTGGTTTTTACAGAGCTTCACAGTTCCTAAAGATAGTTTGTGTAGGAATTGTTAAAAGCATAGATCCATTCCAGACCTAATAAAGGGATTTTCTTTTCTTTTTTCTTTGCTGCAACCTGGGTTTCTGAAGCAGGGGTTTCTGATGTAGGCCACCCTCCACCCTCAGACCTCTCTTGGGAGAAATCTGTTCTGGAGTCTTTGTTTCTGCTGTAAATGGGATTGGAAAACAGGTTTAAGAAGGAAGTTCCTAGCTTCATGCGTTGGAAGGAGATTTATGCTGTGTTCTGGGTTCAGAGGCTGCCAGATTGGCAGTATGCCACTCCAGACGACTAAGAGACAGACTTTCTCTCTTTTCCACATTGTCCAGATTTGGCATTTGGCTTTTACTAAAGAGTTTAACTTTGTGTTCTGGAAGTTTGTTATATTAGGAGTTTTTTGCTTTCCTACATGTGAAGGTCTTGGAACACAGGGCTGTTTTCTGAAGTTCTGTGTTTGTCTTGGAATTTATTTGGCCCTGGCATGTAAGCCTTAGTAGCCTGGGTTCAGCTGAGTCAGGGCTCCAGGCTTGCAGCAGGCAAAGCCACACTTCATAGGTCTTTACTATCTGTATCCTAGACCTCCTCTTTCTTCACAAGTGTGGTCAGGGAGGAAGGAGCCGTTTGAGGAAACTAGAGACAGTTTGTGAACTTTGCCTTTTGAAATAACAGAGGTAACAGTGGCAAGGGTAGTAGTGCAGACCTTGTCTTCAGACTTTTCGCTGGTTACTTTGTTCTGTTAGTTCCCCTGTGCAGAGGATAAAACAGATCACACATGAATAGTTCTCAGGTACCTTAGTCAGAAATTGATTTAATTTGCTGGAACATGTGTGGATTTGTTTGTTTGTTTGTTTGTTTTGACCTGGTCAGCAGTCAGCCAGGCTCTCCATCCTCACCTTGGCAGTTCCTTGGGAGGAGTTTAGTGTAACAGGTAAAATTACACGAGATCTACCAGAGCTCATGCATGTTGAGTCCTATCTTGGACACTGGTCTTTGGGGCATTGTATGATGGGAGGCCTGGAGCTCTGCTCTGTCTGCCATTCCGGATATGAGTTAGGCACCATTAAGGCATGGATCAGGAGCAAAGGGGTGAGGGTTGCCACATACAGCTTGGACCAGCTTGTTGCAATCTTGTACTTAACCAGGTTCCTGAGAGTAGCATTTTGCTGGCAGTAGGTCTGGGGCCGAGGTGTGCTTAAGCTTCTACTCAGGAATCAGCTTTCTAGTTTCTTCCGTGCACGGGAGACAGGTCCACCAAAGGAAGGGCAGCTGCTTGCTCTGCCTTTCCTCCTCTGCCCTGCTTAGATAAGGGTGTGCCAGGTATCTGGAGACCCTGGCCTCATGCAGCTATTTACACTAATTGCTGTAGAAGCTGTGTGTTTTACTTCTTTTCCCATGTACTTGTGATATTGTTTCCAGCCTTCCAAAGCACGTTTATTATATGAATAATAAATTCGGGTATTGGTTGCCAAGTTAGTCCAGATAAGAATTTGGCCTGCTTTTGAACTTGCTGTTTTTCTATGGTTTCTTTGTAGTTCCGCATTCTTGTAGGCCAGTGCACCTGGTTGCTTATGCTTTCAAAGGTACTTTCATGTTTACTGGAATTTTATTTCTGCCTTGAGGATAGCTAGTGTTGACAGCCTGGGAAAGGCATTTTTTTCAATCTGCTTCATCAGGTGAAAATAGCACTCTAGAAAGTGGTTCAGAGCAAGTCATGGTATCACATACCTGTAATTCTGACACTCTGGGAGACTGAGGCAGGTGGGTCTATAGTTCCCAGCCTGGTAATATAGTGATTTAGCAAGACCCTGTCTAAAAATAAAAAATAAGGCCCAGACATAGAGTTCAATGTGGAGGCCCTGATTTCTATCCCTAATATTGCCAAAAAGTTAAAAGAAAAGGAAAAAATGGTCAGCCACACTCACCTTGAGGTTTTGGCAGGTAGTGTATTCCAGGTTGTATTTAACTTGTTTATTGTGGGTTTTTTACTGAGTAGGAAAACACCTCACTGTTTGGCCTGAGGGCACACAGATTTGGCTTGACTTTTACGGAAAGGCTCTTTTCCTCTTTGTAGAAAGATACCTGCTAGGGCTGGGGATTTAGCTCAGTGGTTCCGCTGCCTACCTCTCAAGCACAAGGACTGGAGTTTGATCACCGATACCAAAAAAAAAAGAAGAAGATACTTGCTAAAGTTGTATAACCTTGAGGAACTTATTTTATTTCCCTGAGCCTTGTTTTTCTTCTCAATAATACTTTTCATGCTTTAGAAATTTCTGACATTAAAAATATTTTTTTTTTCTGACGTGACTGAAATTTTTTCTGTCGAGAGTAGGCTGAGTCACTACCCCCCCCATTACCTTTTACATGGAATTAAAAATAGGGCAGAACATGACTCCATGGGGCGGAAATGCTGGCTGGGGACCTGAGCCTATCGCATTACTAATTCTGTAGTCTGAAGGAAGACCCTTTCTGGGCAGCTTTCCGTCTGGCTGGGGAAGAATTTGGCGTGAGCGATCACAGCTTGAAAGATAGGGTGAGGGGTAGAGTCACTGCTGCCTCTGATTTGCTTATGGCCATGGGATTTTCTGAGAATGCTTTCCTTGTACTGTCCCTCGCAGGCATCCTTCATTTACAGCCCCTCACCACGTACTGGAAATCCATAGGTAGAGAATTTAGGTCATCGAATCCCTGTTTTCCTTGTCTTAGTCCATTCCAGTGATCAGGAGGCCTAGTGTGAGGATGCTGAGAGGTGCTGGTGCTCCATGAAGTACTTTATGGCCACGGTCTCACATAGAACAGGTTCTGGCTCATTCTGGGCTTCCCAGCTACAGGTTTTCCAGTTAGTTTTATTATTTCCTTTTTTTTTTGGTACCAGGGGTTGGACTCAGGACTTTGTGCTTGTGCTAAATCCCCTGCCATCCCTTTTTCTTTTAGTTCATTCTCTTAACTCCTCAGAATAGAGGCACTTATGTAGTGCTGTGTGTGTGTGTGTGTGTGTGTGTGTGTGTGTGCAAGAGGGAAAGGGGTTTATTTGGCATACAGTTTGTAGAGGTTTCAGTCCATAATGAACTGGCTCCAAGGCAGGTATGGCAAACAGGCATTGCAGAGGTGAAACAACGGGGTGCACACAAGGCAGCAAAGGCAACAAGAAAAGTTAACGGTGTCTCCCTGCCCCCTTTATTCAAACCACTTAGGGCGGGCAGCACTCACCCTTAATCCCAGTGCCCTTGAGCCTAGCCTTGCACCATGAATCCATTCCAGCTTCACACACTCTAGATCAAGCCTATGGCCACTTGAGGTTGGGGGGACATCTAGACCCTAACCGTAACACTCTGCCCTGGCCTCACAAAGACTCATGTGCCTTCCTTTACACAAAAACCATTTAGTCCATCTCTACGAGTTGCCAAAGTCCTAGCAGTTTCAGCATTGCTGAGAAGTCCAAGTCTCCTGAGATTGAAGGCAAACTCTTTTCTGCAAGCCCCCCTACTAATGAAAAGAGAGTCAACTTCCAACGTTCAATGGCGGGACATAGACATTACCATTCCAAGATGTACAAAGGAACAGAGCCAGAGTAAGTCCAAAATCCAGCAGAGGAAACACTAAATCCACAGCTCCATTTCCAGAATCTGAGGCCATCTGTGGCAGGTTGTGAACTCCGAAGGGCTTGGGTGGTATTGCCCGCGTGGCCCTTCTCCCACGGCTTCTCAGGCGGGCTCTGCTCCCTCGCAGCTTTCCCCAGACAGTCCATGCTCCTGGTTTCTCCAAACTTCTGGGGTCTCCATTGCACCTTCAGCTTCACACTCTCGGCGTCACACACGGCCCTCTCAGGGGCTCCCTGCCTGGCCTCCCAGGCCTTCCTCTGAAATGTGGGTGGTAGCCTTCCCGACCCCACAACTCTATCATTCTGCGTGCGCCTAAAACCAGCGCCATGTGGATGATGCCAAGGTCTGCTGCCAGTGGAGCAGCAGTAGCCAGGCTTCCCTCTGTTGGCGGTAGGGGTTGAGTGCCTGGATTGCTGAGTACTCGTGTGTACGCTCTGACTTAGCGGCATACCTGGTTGTCTCCCTGTTTCTCTTCCGTGTGAGGCCCACTGTATTCAGCTCTTCATAGATGTTTTTATCATCACAGCTCTATGGGTTAGGTGATAGCTGCCTTTTTTTTTTTTTTCCTGAGACATTTAAGTCTCACTATGTAATTTAGGTTGGCCTTGAATTCACTATGTAGTTCTGGCTGGCGTTGAACTCACAGAGCTCCTCCTGCCTCAGCTTCCTGAATTCTGGGACTTAACAGGCATGTGCTACCATGCTCAGCTGATATCTGAATTTTATAAGTGAGAAAATAGAACTAGGAAAAAAACTTGTTGAACATCACTTACTAGGTGACAGAGCCGGGATTCAAATCCAAGCCTGTCTTATTCTAAATCCTGGGCTGAAAAAAAAAAAAAAATGCCAGGTGTGGTGGCGCACACCTGTAATCCCAGCACTCAGGAGGCTGAGGCAGGAGGATCGCAGTTAGTTTAAGACCAGCCTGGGCTACACGGAGAGTTCTAGGACAGTCTCAACTTTTGAGACCCTGTCTCAAAAAACCAAAACCAACCAACCAAACAAAAAAATAAATAAAACCTGGGCTGAAATTTCCAAGGAGGCTGGCTACTTTATTGTTGAAAACTAAGAAGCAGCATATCATAGGCCCTCTGGCATTTTTCCTTTTTGGTTAACTAAGCTATAGTGCCGACTTCAGTGTGCTGACTGTATACGTCATTGTATTTTAGAGAAATCCGTTTAGTTGTGAAAGGCCGAGGAGGAAAGAATCCCTTTGTTGGTACCATCTCTTGGGACTTTGGCGAATGCAGGTTGGCTTGTGGCAGTTCCTTTAGAGTGGCCACTTGGGCTTTAAAGGGAAGATACTTAAAAGTAATTCTAAGGTTGTTAGGTAACTTCTGTTCACATGGCTGAATGTTCGCAGCCATGGGACTGAGACTGCCACAGGTTATATTACTGTCAGTTTCTTACTTTTTCCATTTGGCAAGAAATAAAGACCTCCCACACATGCACACAAAATTTTCTGTGTATCAGTAAATCAAATCTAGTTAATGTTCCAAATCTGTAAGGATCACAGTCCTTATGGCAGAAGGAAATTCTTAGAGCTCATTTGGAAGAGAAACAGAAGTCTTTTAGTCTTCAAAGGTGAGTGTCCCAGGGAAATGGGTTTTTGAGTCTGGGAAAAAGCTGGGAGGTGTTGGCAGTGCATCCTTTGTAATGCTACCCTTCTTTGATTTCTTGAGGAGAAATAGGAAGAAAAAGTCAGACGAAAGTGCATTGAGTTTCCTGTCCCATTGTCTCATCAGCCCATCTGATCTCATGAGTAGTGTCGCTTACAGGAATTGTTAACAGTTATGTTTATTGTGGGGGTGGGTGTTCACCTCAGCCACTGGGTCTCTTAGTTAATCTTTTACCTTTTACCACAGCCTCTCTGGAAATTTTGGTGGTTCAGAAAAAGCTCTGAGAATGCTGCTCAGGATCTCAGTGTCAAATGCCTTCAAGGTCACCTTGTGAGATTGAAAGGCAATCTTTTTTTTTCCCCTTGGGACAAGGCTATGTAGATCATGTTGGCCTTGAACTCATGGCGATTCTCCTGCCTCAGCCTCCCTAGCGTACTGGGTTTACAAGTATGTACCACCACATCTAGATAGGTAACTTTTTTTCTCTTACCAAGCCTTATTTCTCATCAGTTTGTGAAATAGGAAAGGTGCCTGCCCAGGACTTGGATGTCTTTTTTTTTTTTTTTGGTTTTTTGAGACAGGGTCTCACTATGTAGTTCTGACTGATCTGGAACTCACTGTGTAGCCCAGGCTGGTTTCGAACTCACAGTGATCCTCCTGCCTCGCCTCTCGCGTGCTGGGATTACAGGCGTGAGCCACCATGTCTGGCCTAGGACTTGGATATCTTAAGCCAGAGAAGTGTGTTCTCTTTCCTTCAGGTGCTGTAGCCTCTGTGCTGACAGTGGCGTGGCGTCTCTGTGTTGCAGGCCCGTTCTTCGTCGCCGCCATTGCCATTTGCTCATTCAGCGGACATGGCCAGTGCCCACTACCTGCCAGGCACTGCTGGCTACAGCAGCTACAGTAGAGTGTTCTTTGCTGTTGGTTTAACTGAGGAAATGTTCAAGAGAGTTGGTGGAGCTTTTTTGAGTCTGCGAGAAGCAGCTTGGTTGGACCTAAAGGAAATTAGAACACATCCACCTTCTTTTTATGAACTGTTTCTCTTTGCCAGCCTTGGATCTTTTTGAATGGAAAATTGTGGAAAACCAAAAGCTGGAATCTTAGCCAAAAGGCTGAGAAGTGATTGGAATCTTATTTATAAGAAAAACAATACAGACATTCCCAACCAGATAATCCTGTTTAGACTCTGCTTTTTCTGATGGACTGAGTCACCTTGCTTGAGTTCCTGACTGTCGCCTGGTTACAGGAGATTGCTCTGCCTCTCTCCCGCTCGGGAACCAGACTCTTGCCTCGCAGCGGTTTCTTCACGTAATGAGGTGGACTTGTTCTCTTCCTGTCCTTCTCAGACAGCCAGGAGGTATTGCAGTGCGCTTTCATGAAGCTTGCTGTGAAGGTTATAAGGGCTGTTGGGTGATTAGTGCCTGGTTGTTTTTCATGTTACTCCTCCATGGTAATGGTTATCTGATCGGCCCTTGTGTGAGCTCTGCTTGGAGCCAGGTACAGAGGGGCTGGCCTCTTCTGCTAGGAGGGTTATTAGCATTGCCCTGGAAATGTTTCTGGTGGTATTGGGGCCCCTTTTATATCTTGCCTCTGACGTCCTTTCTCTTTGTCTTTCATCCTCAGCCTCCGATTACGGCATGAAACTGCCAATACTGCGTTCCAATCCTGAGGACCAGATCTTGTATCAAACAGAGCGGTACAATGAGGAGACTTTTGGCTACGAAGTGCCCATCAAAGAAGAGGGGGACTATGTGCTGGTGTTGAAATTTGCTGAAGTCTACTTTGCACAGTCCCAGCAAAAGGTAAGGCCTGGTTGGGCCTCGGTTTGACCAGAGGGATGTTGCTGCTGGGACAGTCCTCTGTTACGGGGTCAGAAAGTGTGAGAGCCTCCCCAGAAGGAGAGATGAATTTGAGGATGGTAGATTCCTTCTGCACCCAGAAAAGCCATGTTGCATCGCCCATGGACTTGTGCTTGGGGTTTCCTTGGGGGTTGGCATCAGAAGTGCCAGAATACTAGTTTTGGTTATTAACTGGGCCTCTTATGGCCTTCCTGGTTATTTTTCCCCTCCTTAGTTTTCAGCACCTTCTTGTAGCCTTATCCTTTTCTTCTGCCTTTTTCTGTAAATCTCTTCCTTTCCATGGCTTTGTATTTCTGTACTTTGTATGAAACTTCCTTAGCAGTGAAGCAACATGTTTTTGTTTTTTGGGTTTTTTTCCTCATTGAGTTTATTGGTACATTTTAGGTATACAGTACAGTTAACATTCTTCACTGGGATCTTGTACCAGCAGCATGGTTTTGATTTGGCTCAGGTAATGGACTCTAATCACCCTGGAATATACCCAGACTCGTCATTTCTTAAATTATTTTTGAACTTGAAGCCCAGGCAGTTGCATGATCTCCAATTCCTTGAAGAGGTTGGAGGCTGGTGGTTTTGATGTTTTATTTTCTAACCCTGGAAGGTATTTGATGTACGATTGAACGGCCATGTCGTGGTGAAGGACTTGGATATCTTTGATCGTGTTGGACACAGCACGGCTCACGATGAAATCATCCCTATGAGCATCAGAAAGGGGAAACTGAGTGTCCAGGGGGAGGTATCTACCTTCACAGGGAAACTCTACATTGAGTTTGTCAAGGTAACTCATCACTGAGGAAGGGCTGAGGGAGTGGGTGAGGGGAAGGTGTTGGCTGCCCTGTGGGGTTAACCCCGTTTTGCTGTTTCCTAGGGGTACTATGACAATCCCAAAGTCTGTGCACTCTATATCATGGCTGGGACCGTGGATGGTAAGTTGTGCTTTTGACCTGCTTTTTGACTTGTGCTGAAGGTTCAGGTTAAGGCAAACCTTGGGAAATAAGTAGTTAAGTTAAAGGTCATTATTTTGGAAACGCCTTTAAGCCATATAGTGGGCAGTTCAGAGTCGGATGGGTGAGGACAAAGTATTGCGCGGTACTAGCCACAGGCTTTGAAGGGAGACTGCTCTGTGTTCATATTCTCTGCTACCATTTAATCAGCTGTTTCATTTGGGGGACCCCCCCCAACACCAGGGATCAAACTTAGGACCTTGCGCTTGCCAGGCATGTGCAGCGCCACTGAGCTACATCCCCTGCCCCATCTTGAAAAAAATTTTTAACTTCCCAATAAACCTGAATTAATTATGGTCCCTGTTGGGATGCCTGATTCTGGTAGTCATTTGGAATTGCCTAGAACCTGTCTTCGTTCCATTTCCTTGTTTGTTTGATACCTATTTTCTAGGGGAATGCAGCAAAAGAAAAAATCCCTTAGGGTTCTGGTAGGTTCTGACTCTAGTGTTGCTGGACTACACTGAGATGAAAGATCATCTTTTTTTTTTTTTTTAAAGGTCATTTGTTAATGTCACTTTGAACTTGGGACCCAGCCCAAGGTATCTTTTTTTCTCAAGGTTTAGATTATCCTGGCTGCCAGCTTTCCAGGCTGACTTTTGCAGGGAAAGCTTGTGTCTTAAATGGTCTTTCTCCATCCCACTTCTGCCTTTCCCCAACTCATCTGAACGCACTGAAGATCTCATCTTCTTGTCTTGCTGTCCCCCTAACACTGATAGGATGACATTTAGGAAGATTCTATTTTGCACCAAACGGCTCTGTGCTTGAATCCCCAAGGAAGAGGCAGGACAAGTGCAGTGTGGGTCGAGAGCCCAAAAGCCTGTAGATCGACTCATCTTCCGTTACTGTGTTAATTGGGGCCTATGGGAGGAAGGAGGGGGCATTTGAGAGGTTAAATTTTGGGTACTAGGTCATTGTCCCTGTCTAATCTGGGTATCTAAAGAAAAGTGGGGCAGGAAAGGGAGAGAGAGAGAGTGAGCCTCCTTGTGGGCAGGACTTTTGCTTCTTAGTTAAATCTGAGGGAGACTGGTGTTCATAATACTCTGTAGCTAGAGACTATGTCTGCTATTTCTGTTCCCTCCTGTGGACACTGAGGAGGTCACAGGAGTCTCCCCAGCTCCCTTCCCACTGAGCTATATCCCTAGCTTTTTTAAAAATTTTGAGACAGTCACGACTAAGTTGCCCAGGTTGGGCATGGATCTGTAATCCTCCTGGTTTAGCCTCCCAGAATGCATTGCTAGGCTCATTTGCTGTTCGTAAGGGTCTTACTTAAATGCTGTGGTGAGCCTTGCTTGATAGTTATTTTCTTTCTTGTATTAGATGTACCAAAGCTGCAGCCTCATCCAGGGTTAGAGAAGAAAGAAGAGGAAGAAGAAGAAGAAGAATATGATGAAGGGTCTAATCCCAAAAGACAGACCAATAAGAACCGGGTGCAGTCGGGCCCCCGCACACCCAACCCCTATGCCTCGGACAACAGCAGCCTCATGTTTCCCATCCTGGTGGCCTTTGGAGTCTTCATTCCAACCCTCTTCTGCCTCTGCCGGTTGTGAGAATGAGTGACCATCCTGAGCAGGGTGGAGGGGAGTGGGAAAGAAACCAAATATGTTGGTTTTGGTTTCTGTATTTTTCACAATAACGAACCCCTGCCCCCTGCAAAAAAAAAAAAAAAAAAAAAAAAAAAAAAAAAAAAAAAAAAAAAAAAAAAAAAAAAAAAAACCCACAAACAAAAAACAAAAAGGAAAAAAGTGGA
>NW_022900924.1:9493898-9504520 GCF_012274545.1 Fukomys damarensis | reverse complement strand
CCGCCCAAAAAAAAAAAAAAAAAAAAAAAAAAAAAAAAAGAAAAGAAAAGAAAAGAAAAGAAAGAAAGAAAAAACCCACAGACACAAAAGTTAAAGGAGATAAAAGGAGGCAGAGTAAGTGGAGAGAGAATAGCTTTCATCCACCACCCGGTCCCAGACCTGCTTCAGTCTAGTCTTCTCTGTGCCGGCCCCTAGCTGTCTCTTTCCTCTCTGGGGTATTTAGGGTAAATGGATCCTTCCTGACAAGGATCCTCATTTATATACTTAGTGGAAAGGACTCCAGTTCCTTATTTAGATTAGAATGTAGCAGCAAGGAAATGTCATCTTTATTACCCGAGAAGACCAGCACCGGGAGCCGGATGTGTTCTGAAGTCACGGCCACATGGCCATTTTCAGATGCCCCGCGATTCAAAGCATGTGTGTGTGTGAAGGCATATGAGATGGATGGTAAAGACACAGGAAATGAAAGAGTCTTTAAAAAAGTAAAAGCTTCCTTACTTGGGAGGCTTTCTGGGTTAATCCGATGACGGGTCTGTCTCAAGCATTTGAGCTTTGTCGTCATTGCTCACCTCCTTGACGTGCTAGTTAGAGGACTGTCTGGTATCCAAGACGACTAGTTTATGTCAGGTCCTCAAATTGCCTCTGACTTTGTTACCACAGCAAATCATTTTTATTTCAGTGCCTGTTGGGGACTTGATTTCTTCTTAATTTGTTTCTTAACCTGGCTCATTTTCTTCTCCCTGTTAACTGTCCCACTAAGTTATTACCAAAAAGGGAAGGAGACATGGGGATTTCGTTCTCTGCTTGAATGTCTTACCCTCTCCCACCTCACTTTGTTGGTTTCTCCCTCCCTGGATCTCTGAGCCAGCAGCCAGGAGGACCTGACCCAGCAGTTGATTACTGGCCCTTTTGTAGGGTCTTGCTGCCACGGGACAGGGATGCTTTCCAGCCTGCAGCAACAGAACACTTGACCTTAAAAGTCTCTTCTGGTCTTTGGATTAGAAAAGGCTTATGTTAGCATAATTTAAGAGCAACCTCAGAGACTTGAGCCCTACTGAGTGACTGACCACTGTTTAGAGTGTTTAGTATCTGATGTTCATTTATCCCCATGTCCTTCATCACAGTTTTTAACCAGGAATGAGACTGATTGGCTGTTTCAGTCCATCAGTTTCTTGTTGATCTCGATAGTATGCCCCTTCGTCCTTTTATCTCCTTATTCAAGTAGCAGTCAGGTTCTTGGTGTGATGGGGCCAAAAGATTCGCAGTTGGCCACAATCCTGGCAGCTCTGAAAGCTAACCTGAGCATCTCAGTGTCTGTCTCAAATTCCTGGCAAATTTTCCACGGGAAGTGAAGCTTCCCCGTTCCCCTGCTTTCTGACCACTGTAAATCCATTTCCCACTTAGGGCAACATGAGGAAGGAGCCAGCCAAGCCAAAAGGAATTTTGTGGATAGAGGAAGCAGGATTAGTTTCATCTTGGGCTAGACAGTGTAGAATCTCAGGCCAGGCCCTTCTTTATAGAATGTTTAATTTTGAGTTTGCCTTATTGGAGCTCCATATATTTGAACTGTTCCCTGTGTAACAAAGTAAATAAGTCTTGGACTCATGTCCTGGATTTAGCTCTTAGCGATTACTCCAGGCCAGCATTTATTCCTTTGAGAATTGTAACCCCTTATTTTTGTTGTGACTTGGGCCTCAGTCCTAAGGTACTAAGTAAGGCAGCTGGATGGCTGTGGCCTGAAGTTGTAGTCAGGAGCATTTCCTGAAGTGCTTCCGAAGTTTCTCTGCTTCTAAAGGATGGGGTACTGTAGCCTTGTTTTGGGGGACCGCCTACTTGGGATGGTAGATGTCCTGACTTGTTGGGTGGCTTTGGTTCTGGTTCCATCACAACTCCCAAAGCTGTGGGCCATTGACAGTGGATTAGACGAAATGAAGGACTAGTTGCCTCCGTTTTGCCTTCTTTTGTTAGTTTGCCTGGATTTCTGAGGAAGGGGGGGTCCCGCCTCCTCACCTCAGCCCATCCCTTCGGTGACTCAGTGTCTCGGAAGGAAACCCTGACTCCTGGGGCCATTTCCTAATGGTACTGTAAGCCAAGCATCTTTGCTTCTGCCTGTTTCCAGGCCCACTCCTTTCCTCAGGGATGGGGATGGGTGCTTTCCTCTCCTGTTGTGTCCAAAAGGAAGGAACATCTTTCCATGGCTAACAAAGGCTAAAGGGGAAGTGAGGAAATGGGAAGAAGCATGTGGGGGCTGGGTAGATTCCCCAGAGCCAAGCCCACCCCGCTAACAAGCGCTGCCTAGGGCTGGTGACGGCCGGCTCGTCATGCTGAACTTGAAAGCACCCCCGCCCCCGCAAGATGATACAGGTACATGAAGTTTAGGTTAAAGGAATGGGATGGGGCGTGCTTTATTTTTATTTTTGTATTGTATATATCAAGAATTACTCTGTCCATCTTTGCTTTTTGCACTCTTTGTTCCCCTATCTGTATTTTGAGCTATTGAGAGAATCGAGAGGCTGCACTTATGAGGGAGGAGAGGCCTGGGCATTTCTACTCGATTCACACTCTGTCCTGGTTTTAGGGGCCAGTGAGCCCAGCTGGTCAAGAGGAGAACAAGTGTGTGCTTCTAGTGCAGTTTCTGTGGGGACCATGCTTAGACGCCTGCTGAAGGTGGGCTGAGAGTCTACAGTTTGGTGTGGTTCGGGCCAGGGCCCAGCCAGTCTCTAATTGGGCTGTTGGGGTCTTACTAATGCTGACTGAAACATTGTGCCAAGAAACTATCTATGGGATCCGTGTCCCCTAAACCAAATCTGTTTTTCTGAAGAGTCTCCACTTGAGCAGGAGAAGTTGCTCAGTGGATACCCTGAGCTCTGGTGATTTAAAAGATAACCCTCAAGTGACAGTGGTATCAGACTCCCAGGAGGACCTGCCCTGACCTGCAAGGCCGTCTGTGGCTTGAGGGTATGGTCATGTTTTCTTGCTCCCACTGACCTGGAGATACTGGAGTCACATTAAACGTCTTGTGAACTTTAATGAGATGGGGTAGTTTTGAGTTAAGCTCATCTCCTTCGATCTGTACCTGGGAACTGTTTGATCCAGTTTTGGAAGTTATCTTTTTGGAGAAGCTTCTGTTTTAAGGAATTTCTCTTTTTGTCCTGCCTAGCCCCTTCTGGAAAGCCCTAACCCTGGCTTCTAGAATCTCAGCCGAGAACTTCAGAAAACAGCAACAGTATTTTCCTTTTCATAGCATTTAGGTCCCTTTCCCTAGAGATTGTCTCACCAGGGGATGCCCAGGGAAAGAACTAGCAGGTTCTCTCCCCTCCTTGGGGATGGGGGAAGGACCCACCCCGATCAGCACAGTGCCTTTTCCTCTCCTGCTCCGAGCCAGGGTGGGCATTCCCTCTAGATTCAGGTGGGGGGTCCTACAGTCCTGGTTGCAGGGCTGCTTCCCCGTGCCCCATCCCCTTGGCTGGCCTATTCTGACGTAATCCAAGTGTCTTCTTGCCTCGAGGAGCCTTAATGGCATCAAGCGGTAACATGTGACATTGCCCTCCACACCTCCCAAAGGACTTAGGAGAGCAAGTGAGAGACTGATCGATACTCCTGTTTGTTTTGGTTTTATTTAAAGACTGGACTGGGGGCTTTGGGCCTCCCGCTGTGTTCCCTGAGGAAGGAGACTGGGGGAGACTGGGTAAGACTGAGTGAGAATGTGCCAAAGCAGGACCGGAAATACCCAGGATCTGTTCAGAAATCTGCCTCTCTCTGAGGGGGGAGATCAAACTAGAGATCAAAGAGCTCTTAAGAAAATTACAAAGAAGCCTTAACGCTCAAATTTTGGAGAGGCCAGAGCAGTTTTCCCTTTCAGTTTGACCTCTCTTGGGGCTCGAGGGCTCAGTTTCTTTCTGTTGTTACAAGACCAGCTTGGCATCAGTAGGTCTGTGGCGGGGCTGGTGGCAGTGGTCTCTGCCTGTGTGTGGCTTGTTGCCCATCTGGTTTGTCCTTCCCCAACTGCCTTTGTCCAGGTTGCTTCGGGCAGCCACATCATCTTGATAAAAACATGATTTGCCGACTGGCTGGGTTGGCAGGAAAAGAGCAGGCTGGATCTCTTGGGACGGGCTCCTCCCAGGAGTATAAAAACGAGGAGCCAGGATTGTGCTGGCAGCCCTGGAAACGCTGGTGCCTGTTCGAGTTGGCAGAGAGGGCCTTGGCACCACTCGCATCCAGGCAGTCTTGTGAGATAGGAGCACATACCACCCAGAGAAGCAGATCTCCATTCTCACCTCTATTTTGAGCTTCAGTGCTTTATTTCAGTATGAGGAAAAAACAACAACAAACTGAAGTGCGTTTTCCGGCCTTATAAAGGACAACTGTCGGGAAAGGAGAGTTAAGTTGCCAGGTAGGAGGGGAGAATTGGCAGGAGAGACGTTCTTGACTCTCCCTTGCTGTGTCATGATCCAGGGAATGAGAAGAAACTGGGCCCTGGATTAGCTCCCTCCTTGGATTTGAGGAATGTCACCTTTCCCTTCCGCAAAGGTCTCCCAGGGTAGGACCAGCTGCCCATTCTGAGCTCAGGGCAGTCTCTCTAGTCATCCTTGGCCTAACCTGGCTTGTTAGGAAACCAACCCTGCCCCTCCAAATTGGGCCTGGCTGCTCTGTTTGGTACCAAGTATTGGAGGAAAAGTGTCAAGTCCTTGGTGGCCCTTGTAGCTTCTACTCTAGTTTCCCATCCTCTGCCTGCAGAGGCTAAACCATCTCTTTGTAGCTACAACCTGCATTTACAGCAGCAGCACAGCAAGATGTACTTGAGGGGCTTTGAACCTGGCTGGCCAGGGAAGCGTCGGGGTGGACAGAGCTGTCTTTCCTTCTGGGCTGTCTCCATCTGTCCCTACCCCTTCCGTGCCCCACCCCACTCCCACCAAAAAGTAAAAACATCAGGATGTTTTTCACTGTCCATTGCTTTGTGTTTTAATAAACAATTTGCAGTGACACTTCTTGTTGGGACTGAATCTGAGTTGTGTTGCAAAGAGGTGATGTGACGGGGGGGAAAGGGGAGGCCCGGGGAGGGCTCACTTGGCTGTGATGAGTTTGGAAGCTGTGCCCACTTAGCCACATATGTCTTGCTTTCCTTTCTGACAGGGTGTTTTTAAGGGGGTGATTCTCTGTAAAGCCTTGCTTGGCCATTTCAACCTGGCATTCAGTGAAATACGAGGTGCTGTATTTTGTTTCTACTGTCACGGGGACGCTGGCCGTGACCGTGTCTCTCCCAGGCATACCTGGCTTGTAGCTGCTGTCCTCTGAACAGATCAGCAAGCTGTGGTACAAGATATTCTTCTCTGCTTTTCTCTTCTGATGAGTTATATTGTTGAGTATACATGGGAAGGGCTGAATGCAGGAAGGATTTTTTCCCCCTATAACTTGTGGGCAATGTTTTACAGATGTCTAAGTTCAAAAAGTTCAGTAGTTTGTTCTGGGCTGGTCAGTAAATGGCTAAGCCAGGGTTTGAACCCAGTCTTACCTGCCATCAAAGCCCATGCTTTCCCAAAGCTGCAAAAGCAGTGATTGCAGCCATCCCCTAGTGAATCCATGAAATGGGTTATGCACAAGGCCAAATACTTTTCAGGTATTAGCTGTGTAATCTTCCACAAGCCCACTGGTATTACCCTTTGACAGGGTAATAGGACCTCCCAAGGCCACAGCCAGCAAAAGGCAGAGCTGAGATTTGTAAAGAGGGCTCTTGCTCTTAACCATTACTCTGGCCTTCCATTTCCCCAGGATGCTATGTGGCATGGCTCCAGAACCTCCGTGCTGCATCTCCCCAGGCAGAAATGAAGGCTGTGAGGGAAAGCGGTGTTACCCCTTGAAGTGCTTAGCTCCAAGAACAGGCCAGTTTGGGTGGAGTTGTTCCCAGGGTCCAAATGAGCCATGAGGCCCAGAGAGCCTCATTCTAAGGTTGAGGCTCCCCATAACTGGAGTTCCTCACTAATTCAGACTTAGCTGTTACTATTTCGAGCCGCTTTGCCTGAGCTGCCAAGTGGGGACAAGACTTGAAGAAGCCCTGCTCTAGGGAGTAGTAGGGAGGGAAACTGTCTGACAGAAGATCCTGGGCTAAGTGCCGGCTTTGGGTTGGACCCCTCCGTGGGTCCAGATCTTAATCTTACTAAGGAAATCAGGCTCCCGGTTGGCTGGAGCCAGCGTGCCAGACCTTTTCTCCATGCTTGGTCCTGCCCCCGGTCCCCCCAGAGGAAGAGAGTCGAGATCTGCCAACGCTTACTGGAAAGCCTCTTGCCGCAGCAGGGATGAGGGGTCAAGGCAGAAGTGGGTGGAGGATGGAGGTCCTGGAGCTGGCAGACCTGTCTTAGTTTTGATTGTCCCTGACCACTTACATTGTAACCCGCCTGCTTCCACTTGCATCTGTTTTCTCAAGGCCTGGTCCCTTGCTCGTTTCCTTTTAGCTCTTGACTTGAGTGTACTTTTCAGTCCCTGCACTCTCTCATCCAGCTCTGTGGCTGCTTCCTGCCTCCTGTGCCTGCAGAGGGGTCCCGGAGAAAGGCCACTTCCAATGGTGACCATTCATTGGCACTCATGCTGGCATCAGTGTAGTACTTTTTTTTTTTTCTTTCTTCCTATACTGAAAATTGAATTCTGGGCCTTGCACCTGGCATTGAATTACATCTACAACAACCACCCCCTCATTTGTTTTTTTCCAATTTTGAGACAGGGTCTCATTAATTTGCCCGAGCTGGCCTTGAACTTGTGATCCTCCTGCCTCAGCCTCCAGAGTAGCTAGCTAGTATTTATATGTGTGCACCACTGTACCCAGTGTTTTTTATGGATGTTTTGGATCTCTTCTTTATAACAACCCTTGGCAAAATGGTGACTAGCCTGACTGAAAAATGAGGAAACAGGCTCAGAAATGACCTGCCCAAAGTCACACAGATATAAAGTGGCAGAGCAAGACATGTCCCTATTGATTCTAAAACCTGTGCTCTTACTGCCATGATACACTGTTTTTAGAAAGGAACCTTTCAGAGCTGGAGAATTTAGTTCAGTGATGCTGCTGCCTTGCAAGTACAAGGTCCTGAATTCAATCCCTGGTACCAAAAAAAAAAAAAAAGAAAAAAGAAGGAAGGGACCTTTCAGTTCAGCCAGGTGTGGTGGCACATACCTGTAATGATAGCACTTAGGAGGCTGAGGCAGGAAGATCTCTTGAGTTCAAGGCCAGCCTGAACTGCATAGCAAGACCTTGTCTTAAAAAAAAACAAAAAAAACCTTTTAAGATATTGCACAATGCTGATGGCTGATGAATCTGTGGTTACATAGAGATTTATTATTTCCTTTCACAAGTAACATTTTCAGATTTAGTGATATAAGAATATATCAACATATACATAAATATTTTTTTAAAATTATGTGGGGCAGCCAGGGATTTAGCTCTGTGGTTCAGTGGCCTGCCTTGCAAGCGCAAGGACTCGAGTTCAATCCCTGGTACCAAAAAAAAAAAAAAAAAAAAAATCCCCCCCCCAAAATTAAAAATAAATAAAAAAATTTGGGCCAGGGATTTAGCTCAGTGGTTTCGGTGCCTGCCTTGTAGCGTAAGGTCCTCAGTTTGATCCCTGATATCAAAAAAATAACAAAATAAAAATTTTGAAAGTCCTCTCCACAAGGCTGTATGAGTTTTTACTCACCAATCTTGTATTTTAATAAGACTTTGCAATGTGCTAGAACCCTGGAAGCAGGTGGGCTATAAATAATAAATTAGTGTCTTTTTAAAAAAGCCCTCAGCCAGGGAGAGAAGTGACTTGGCTGTTAGAGAAATGACTGGCTTTCGAGTCCCAGCTCACAGGGTGTGCCAGCCCTCTGCATGTTTCAGGGAGGCTGTAGAGAGGACTGTGTTCCCAGTCTCACAAAAACCCTCTCGTGTGCTTACTTTGGCTGCTGCAACTCTGGGCTCCAACTGCCTGGCCTGATTTAAGGCAGAGCACCTAGGAGTGCGGTGAAAACCAGCCTCTGTCAGTTCTCACAGTAGCTGGAGGAACTCAGAGTATCCAAGTGGGAAGGCCAGCTTTTGTGTTCCAGGCTTCCCATGCAAGCCCTGGGAAACTTTGGTGTTAATTATTTAATGCATTTCTCTTATTTTTCTTCTTCCCCCAAATGGGGTGTGTGTGTGTGTGTGTGTGTGTGTGTGGACTGAACCTAGTGCTTTTGCAATGAACTACATCTCTACCCCTTTTAAAATTTTGAGACAAAATCTCAATAAGTTGCCCAGGCTAGGATTAAACTTGTCATCCTGCCTCAGCTTCCCAGAGTGCTAGGATTACAGACTCACAGCAATCCTCCTGCCTCAGCCTCCTGAGGGCTGGGTTTACAGGCATGCATCATGCCCAGTCCAAACCCAGGACATTCTTGTGCATGCTAAGTAAGCAAGCACTCAACCACTGAGCTACACACCTAGTCCTGAGGTTACTTTTACATTTCAAGAGGAAATTAGTGTATTTTAGCATAGAGCCTGCCTCCCAGACACAGACTTTACGATGTTTTCTTTTTTAAAAAAAGTATACACGTTGCGCATAGTGGCACACACATGTCCAGCACTCGGGAGGCTGAGGAAGGGGACTGCTGAGAGTTGGAGGCCAGTGTAGGATAAAGAGTGAGTTCAAGCCCAGCCTGGACTACCTAGGGAGACCATCTCAACCTCACCGCCATACAAGCTGCCTATGATTATGTGCTTGTGATAAAACAATGTAAAAGTAGCTCTACGTATACACTGCTTTTTACCTCCCTCTAATACTCATTCTAATCATAATCAAAGTTAACATTTTAATATACAGGTTTCTTTATAATCACAGAAACACACCTGATATATTTTATTTTTTAAATAAGTAGGATTCTGTGCCTTGCTTTCCCCCTCTCATATTTTAGACATGGTCTTGCTATGTAGTTCAGGCTGTCCTTGAACTCACCATGTAGCCCATGCTGGCCTCAAACTTGACAGCAATTCTCCTGCCTCAGCCTCCCAAGTGCTGGGATTACAGGTGTGCACCACCATACCTAACTTCCCCGCTCAATTTATCTTTAAAATCTTTCCATACTAGTAAATATAGCTCAAGCTCAGTCTTTTTAACAGCTGTACAACATGGACTCAACTATAATTTACAATAATTTGTCAGTGCTACAAATGTTCTCAGGATAAGCACCTTTGTATATCATGCAGGCTAAATTCCTGGAAGTGGAATTGCAGGTGAAGGAGTTAATACACTTGTCATGGCCCCTAGAAAGAACAGAACTGGGACCCAGGTAATTCTAGTCTTGGTGCCCTGACAACAAAGGTTCAGCGAGCAAGTTTTTGGGGACTGCATACCAAACTATCTTGGCAATCACAAATACCATGTTAAAAGTTCTGGAAATTCTTCAGTAACTACTCACTGTTGAGTGGTTTAAAACGTTGTTTGCAAAAGGAAAGACTTTTTTTTTTTACTCATTTAAGGAACACTATGATAAGTGCCACAGGATGCCAGTCTCTGAGAGGCAGGACAGCTCTGAGAGGAACTTGGCTACATAAGGTTCTACCTAACTGGGAAGCTGGGGTGGAGTCAGGTTTGGACTGTGAGGAACACTTCAAGGCCCGGCAGCCCCTCTTAACCCCCTCCCAGCAGGTGAGAAGGATCCAGCAAATCCCTGCCTGGCAGGTTTTGAGGCTGACCAGGCCGAGGGGCTGGGATTTCACTCTGGCCTAAGACTAGCTAAGCGGTAACATCAGATCCAGGCCTCCAACACAGGAACCCTCAGGAATCCCAAAGGAAGGAGCGGTAAGAGAGCAGCCTTTCCCTCTCTGGCCTCCTCCACTGGGTGACCTTGCGCTTGCGAGGCAGGTACATACAGCACCCCTGAGCTAAATCCCCAGTCCTCGTGGTTAACTTTTGAGCCCCAACATAAATGTCACTTCTGTGAACCCCCACCCCCTAATCGGCCCAGAATAAACCACTCCCTGTGCTCTAGCACCTTCACCGCACCGCTCAGCAGTCAGGGAGTCAGTCTGTCTTCCAGCCCTACTTGCTGGCCTGTCATAATGAACTGCGCACTTCAGTCTTCCCGATAAAGTGGGAGTTCCTACGCGGAGGGTGGGGGGTACTGTTCAGAATTTCACTCATTCATTCCTTATCGAGCACCGTTTGGCAGTACTACAGTGGTGAACAGGGCAGACCCCAACTGCCTTCATCCTAAAATTCCCTACAGTCTAGCGTGAGGTCTAGCCCAGGACCTGGCACAGCGGGGCTTCGTTCCAGCCCTCTAGCTGGAAAGCTCGCCTTGAGGCTGGCTGCCTTTGCACAGCAAGCACGGTGTTCACTTGTATTCTGTGCAAAATATATTAAACATTTTTCAAGATGTTTTTCCAGGTTATATGACAGAAATTCATTCGACTGTAAGATACGTATTTCAAACGTGTAGGGTGACACTGGGAGCCTGAGGGAGAGTGTGGCGGTCCCCCGGCCACTCCCCCGGGCTCGCCACCTGGCAGGACCCAAGCTGAAGAAAGAACCTTCCGGCGGTTCCCGAAGGCGCCGGCGGCTCCCGAAGGCTCCGCCCCCAGGTGGCGCGCGGCCCCGCCCCGCTCTCCATAGTTACGG